>NC_090449.1:624655473-625855473 GCF_031143425.1 Pleurodeles waltl
CGGCCACAGCACGCCATGATATCAGAGCAGTAGATGTAGCAAGACAATTTACAGATCTGCAAAAGCCATTGAACAGCCCCATGAATTGCCTTTCGCGCCTGCGGTGGCTAATTCGCTCATGCCCTGTCTCAGTACAGAGTTCCTTTGTGGCATTTGTCAGTTCCTTGGTGTTCTCAGCAGCTGTTTGCTGTCCCTCATGCAGCTTGCAGATGTTTGCATTCAGACACTCCAACTGCTTGTGCAGCCCCCCATATTGGCATTGTGTGACTGCAACTGCCTGTGCACTGCCCTCATGTTTTTGTTTTGCAGGCGCTGCACTTTGAGCATGGACGCTTCAAGGCCACCAAAGAATGATGGGCCCTCACCTACATCTGTGTGCTGTGTGCCTGCATCGTGAGGCCTCCTGCGGGGAGTTGAGTGACACTGGGGCAGGGACTGCTGCCTTCCTGTGGATCTAGCTTCTGGGGGTGGTGTGTGGCCTTCATCCGGATTGTCATCGGAGTCCAGGTTCAAATCGTGGAGAGGTAACACCCTTGCCCTGTGTCTGATTGGTGCTATACACAATGACTTTCTGGTATTGGAGTAGGACAGAGGCTGTGTTTCTGCATCCCCCACTTTGGCACATTCTGCTGCTGCTGGGCAAGAGCCATCTGCAACGACAATGTGCAGCATGTCATTGATGTATGCATCACCAAATGTGGCACAATGGTAATAAATGTACACTTACATCGTATCACTATGAACTGGGTGTTTTGTTCTTCTGGGTGTCGCTCTACTTAATTGCATTCTATGTGCTATTTTCAGCTCTGGGTTGTGGACTACCACTCCCATAAGGCATTGTTGTGCCGCATGTAAGATGTGGAATGGACTACTTATCACAATGGTTTGCACTACTTGCTATTTCCTAAGGGGCATTTGTACATGCACATATGGGGTTACATATCATTATTGGACTTACCTTTACTGGTGCTGGATGTGCCGGAAGTGTCAATGTCAGTGACCCCACTGACAGCTTCTGGAAGCAGTGTGGACTCCACCAGGTCTTCCATGGGGGTGGAGGGTGTCTGGGTGGATGCTCTGCCTTCTGTGCTCCTTGCCTCCTTTAGACTGCTGGCCACCCTCTTCTTGGCACGGGAACGCAGGTCGTACCACCTCTTGCGTATTTCTTCCACGGAGCGCTGCACAACCCCCACTGCGCAGATTTTGGTCTGGATGTCAGCCCAATGTTTTCGCTTCTCACTCTCTGGTACCTGGAGTGAGCTCTTCCCAAAGAGCCGCTCATGGTTATGACCACCTCCTCAGTGAGCACCTCCAATTCTTGCTCACTGAATTTCAGCTTCCTCTTCCTCTCTCCCTTCTCCTTCCCATTACCAGCATTGGCCATGTTGGTGTCAGGTCCTGGCTTGCTCGCAAACTTGCTCCTTGGGGCTGGTCTATGACTCTCTGTCTGCTCCTGTGGGTGTGGTACCTGGAAGCAGCATGGGCTGACTCACTTCCTGCTTGGGATGTTATCAGTCTGTGCCAGGTGACCATTTTTGCAATTTGTGATTTTCAAATACCGAATCGCAAATATGTTTGCGATTCGATATTTGGATGTCACAAATTGCATTAGCGATTTTTAAGAAATCGCTATTTACGACTCGCATTTTTGTTACATAACATTTTGCGTGCCGGAAATAGCGATTTCTTAAAATTCACTATTAGGGACTCGCAAATGACTTTCTTCATACATCTGGCCCTTGGTGAGCAGCCTCACACTCCGGACCAGACCAGCAGTTCCAGCTCTTGACTGAGCCATCAGTCTTTAATACATGTGGGACAAAGAGCTTTTAGACTCACATCATCAACTACAAATACATGCTTGGTCTTACAGATTTAAAAAAAGGGAAAAATAAAATTACAGTGCATTACTATCTGCTCTAGAATTACTGCAGCATGTCTATCCCTTGATTTGTGTTTTTCAGTAGCTTACATAGTATAAGGTTTGTATTTATGGGGCACTTAATTATTTTATTGATTAATTATTTGAACTAGATTACAGACATCCTAATATTAACAACCAAAACATTACTATGAAAACAAAGTTGGCCTTGAAGAGAAGATCCACTTACGATAGTGACCAACCCACTCTGTGGCTTTGAAAAAGTTTAGCCCTCACAGTCATCAAAACACGTGTCAGACTTTGGATTATAAGGAAAGAAGAAAGAATTGCTTGCGAAGAAATAAAAAATTTTCAAGAAATACTGCTTCAAGGACTCTGTATCCCACTGTGTAGTTTCTCAACAAAGAGACTTAATTGTGCTTTTATCTGCGGGGAGGTAATGAGCTATAATTAGAAAATACATTTTCAAAACAGAACAGATACGTCTGCAGCCGCACACTCGGGAGTGGTCTAGCAGCGTCAGACAAAGTGTCTCACGAGAGAAATCCCCTATATGAATACATTTAAAAAAGATTAAAAAGGTTTGTTTTCTTGGACATCTTTCAAAGTCTAAATCTGTCATGTGGTGAAGACTAAAATAAAAAAAGCTTGTTTGCTTTCTGATCTGTAGTCTTGCATACTTAACTAGAAAAGACAAACTTGAAGTATCAGATTGTTAACCTCTTCGCTGCCAGGCCTTTTCCCCCTCTTGTGCCGAGCCTTTTTTTGTCTATTTGGGGCAGTTCACGCTTAGGCCCTCATAACGTTTTGTTCACATAAGCTACCCACGCCAAATTTGCGTCCTTTTTTTCCAACATCCTAGGGATTCTAGAGGGACCCAGACTTTTTTAAAATGCTAGCGCTCCCTCTGGGCTCTGTGCCCAGGACGTAATGGTTACATCCTGGGCACACGAGCACTGTGCCTCAGGACATAACCATTAAGTCCTGGGCACAGAAGGGGTTAAAAAACATACAAGCGTGCCTACTCACTCCAGACATGCCACTGATCTCAATAGTTCATGAACCCTTGTGGGGGAGTAAAAAATATCTGCCTACAACAATTCTAGCGAACTAGGGGACATATTTACAAGTAATTAGCATAGGGCAGTGCTGCAAGCTATCTGCTGCACTGCCTTACACCAATTTGAAGGAGCAGAAATGCACTGTATTTACAAGATACTGGGCATTTCTCTCTTTTCCCCCTACGCTGGTGCACAAATTGCTGCCTAGTGCCAACACAGGCACCCTTGCACCGTGGTGCGTCACAAAAAGTGATGCACCGGTGGTGCAAGGGGCTTGTAAATATGCCCCCTTGTTGCCACCAACGAAGGTAGAGGCCGTAGGCGACTAGATTTTTACTTGAGTGTGGGGAGACATGTGATTTGGTTAGTTTAAAACCAATTTCAAGTGCAGACTCAGTTAAAAAGTGAATTTTTCCGGTGTTGACAAATGCAGGCGTAAGGACAGCCTGCAAACGATACACTCTGACGGAGTGTTATAATTCAAAATAATTAAAAAGTACTGTTGCAGGTGCGTGTACACTGGCCACCAGAAGCAGTACTTGGTCTGGGCTTTACAGCAGGACCACGGAGGTGAGGGGGTGATGCTGACCAGCAGAGTAACGTGGGAGCCTTCGTGGAAGTCAGCCAATGATAAGTTAAGTGAGAAGGGAGTATGTGGGAGCCAGACAATGGTAGGGAAAGTGACATGGAAGCCACATGGGAATCAGACCCTTTTATTTATTTTTTAAATACAGAAGATTTCATATGCACAGCACAAGCGATGTGCAGGCAAATTCTAAAAAGGGCTCTTTCTGGACCAGGAGCTACCTTTCTGGCAAATATGATGAAATCAGTGGTGCGAACTGAAGCTGTAGTATATATAGTTAGGTAAATTTTCAATGTTAAAAAAAGTTAATTGTAAGCATATACACAAAATGATATCTAGATATGTGTCAGTAATGTTAAACTCATATATTAAATTAATATTTGTTTCATATGAAAATAGTGTGATTAAATATTTACAAAATATATTTTATTTACATATAGACCCACACAGATGTATAGGTTTAATGTATAAGTGCCATAGGTATATGTGTGTAAGGCATTCATATATACTTAATACATGTAATTGTACTACTGTTATCTGAATGAAGATAATAACATTAATTAGGGGTCCAGTTAGAAATTGGGTTTCTGATTGGCATAGGTATGCACCCTGTCCAAGCAGGAACTACAATCCTTGTCAGGTTAAATTAGAGACACACCATTAATTAACCCATGCGTACCCTCTGGTAGCCTGAGCCTAGGAGGCAAAATGTAACTTGTTTATGCAGTGCTTAAATCAATAAAGCAGTGAAAACACCAAACAAAATGACACCATACCTGGTTAGAATCATAGGGGCATATTTATACTCTGTTTGTGCTAAATTTGTGTCAATTATTTTTATGCAAATTTGGAGCAAACCTAACTCCATATTTATATTTTGACGTTAGACATGTCTAATGTCAAAATATTGGCGTTTGCATCCTTTTTTGGATGCGTGAACCTACCTTGCGTCAATGAGATGCAAGGTAGGCATTCCCATCCAAAAAATGGTGCTCTCCCCACTGCACCATATTTATCTCCCGTGCTAAAATGACGCACGGGAGGGAGGCGGAGCTAAATAATGGTACTAAGCTTGCTTAGCACCATTATTTAACGCCTGGGTCAGACCAGGCGTTAGGGGACCTGTGGACCCATTTTCATGGTTAGACACCATGGAGTGGGTCCACAGCTGCCATCCCAAAGCCCCAGGAACACCCCTACCAGAGGGACATCGGAGGATGGGGACCCCATCCCAGGTAAGTATATTAAAAACAAAAATGTTGCCATCAGGGGTCCTAACTTGGGGCCCCCTACATGGCACAGGGTGCAATGGCCATGCCCAGGGTACACTTGTCCCCTGTGCTGGCCATTGGGGTGGGGGGGGCATGACCCCTGTCTTTCCTAAGACAGGAGTCATGTTTTTGGTGGTTGCATGCCAGGAAATGGCACTAGTCTGGTTAGCGTCATTTTTCTTGCCTCTAACCAGGCTAGTGTAATTTTTTGATGCACAACCCCTTCCTTCCCTACCGCCACCCCACTCGGCTAGCATTGTTTTTCTGGATGCTAGCCGGGACTTATCACCAGCTTGCGCATACTATTAATATGACACCCAGCATGCATCTGAGAATGATGCAGCTGGTGGTAAAGTTTTTGACACTAAACTGTGTTAGCGCAGTTTTGCACCAAAAACGATAAGGGCCCTATTTCTACTTTTTGGTGCAAAACTGCATTAACGCAGTTTTGCACCTAGGGGTATATTTATACTCCGTCTGCGCCGATTGTGCGTAAAACATTTTGACGCACAATCAGCGCAAACGTTGCCCCGTATTTAAACTTTGATGCCCGAGCCCGCGGACGACAAAATTCCGCCGTGTGCGTCATTTTTGGGATACGGCAACCCGCCTTGTGTTAATTATATGCAAGGTAGGCGTTCCCGTCCAAAAAATGGCTTAAACGGCCGTGCGTCGTATTTATGCTTTTGGGCAAAAATTACACACGGCCGGGAGGCGGAGCCAGAAAATTACGCACAGCCCGATTTGCGTCAAAATGTAACGCCTGGGTCAGGACAGGCGTTAAAATGGGGCAATCACACCTGTATTTAATCAGGACACACAGAACAAACAGCAGAGCAGCAACAGGGAGCCATGGAGGTGATTCTAATTCAGCGTGCACGCAGACACAGAGCCCAGCAGCAACAACAGTAGCTACCACAACACCAGCAGGGACCCCAAAGGCAGCGCAGAAGGCAGGAGAGGATATTCCACCCAAGAACAACCCTTCAGGGCCTCAGGGAACACAACATCATACAGAGGTACCGGTTGAACTGGCAGGCCATTCAGCAGCTGCTGCGAAACATTGAACAGCAGTTGGCCCCCACTTTGGTGACACCCCACACCATCCCAACAGAAACAAAGCTGCTTGCCGTACTTCATATGCTGGCAAGTGGCTCTTTTCAAACAACTGGTGCCCTGTTTGGCGGAATATCACAACCATCATTCTCTGCCTTTTTGCCCAAAGTACTGGACGCCATCATTCGACTGACACCCGCCACATCTGCTTACCTAACACACTGCAGAAGCAGCAGGAAACTAAACAGGGGTTCTAAGCAATCAGTGGCTTCCCACACGTCCTTGGTGCAATCAACTGCACAGATGTACGCCTTGTGCCACCTGCTGCAACTGAACACCTCTACCGCAACAGGAAGCACACACATTCCATCAACGTGCAGGCCATTGTCAATCACCGGGGATTGATCACAACATCGTGGCTAAATATCCTGGGAGTGTACATGACTCATACATCTTCCGTCACTGCACCATCAATGAACACTTCCAGGATGGACTTGTTGGTAAGTACAGAAACCTACATATATACACTGCACAGCAACCCTCTAGGACACACAACACATACACCACAACAGCAACATGTCTACAGGAACACACTGAGGTCGTGACATCGCTAGCCATGTTTCTTAAGTCACCATTGAACCTGTCACACATCAGAATTTACTGTACAGCCTAATGTTAAGACGTCAATGAGTGTGGTTGCCTAAATGTCACCTTGCAAATTGTAAGTGTCCCATTGACCTTTACATTAATACATTGCCTAAGTCTAAAGGTATGGGATGTCCAGGGTACTTTGATATGAACGTGTTAACAACACTTTCAATTTTAACTGTGCATGGAACTATCATCTCACCCCCAGTGAAGACACACGGACACCTGCATCACAAGTCACAATGCTAGGGAGGGCTCACTGTACTGCAAATCCCAAAACATACTGCTGACAAACGGTTAGCAGACAAACACTTGTTCAGCCAAGGAAACAACACATTGCAGATGGTATAGCCTACAAGCATAGGATGTCACATTAGTACACAAAAGAGTCACAGACAACACAAGACAACTACTGCCATTAAAGGTCTTTTCAATAGTGCCATCTACATCAACATGATCCCATTCATTTTCTCTTGCAGCTGATCAGGGGTATGGCATCCAGCCATGGATTATGACACCATTTGGCAACCCTAGTACAGCTGCAGAGCGTGCATACAACGAGGCCCATAGGAGGACACGCAGCATTGTCGAGAGGACCTTCGGCATCCTCAAGTCAAGGTTCTGCTGCCTCGACATCACTGGTGGTAGCCTCCTATATTCCCCCGAGATGGTCTGTAGGATTATCCTCACATGTGCAATATTGCACAACATTTGTGTCAGAAGAAACATTCTCCTCCTGGAACCAGAGCCACACATGCCTGAAGAGGAGGAAGAGGAGGATGCTGGCCTGCAACAGGAGGGGGAACTACAGAACACAGATGCTGGTATACGCAGGCAGCAACAGATTGTAAATAATTTCTTCTGAATATGATCACCTTCACCACTTTAGTTAACTAATTTAAATAAACACCTATTATAATCACCATATCATGGTCTGGCTATTCCTTTTTACACACCTTCATCTCTATAACACTCTGAATAAAAGTGTTGCCTCATGGAGCATTGCTGAGATACTGAGTAGGACACGGAACATCCCAGAGCTTATGTGATGCCTAACATACAATGGTCACATACACACGCACTCTTAAGGACATATATCATGTACATATCTACTTTGAAGGCCTATAGCAGAGGACCACAACTATTTCACACATACATGTTGAAAGCAAAGTCCAACACAGCATATGGCACACAACTATGACACCATCACTCAATAAGGGGGAAACAAGCCTCATACATGAGGCAGTCAATGTGCTTTGGCATCACTAACAGGAATGTCTGACAAGACCCTTGACAGCAGTTAGTCCAACTGCATCCAATATTTGCAAGGAATATCTGTGACTAGAGTTCCATAGAAGCAGAACATAGACAGCACAAGTGCCACACATATGACATGCATTGCGCACATGACATTCCATGCACATGTCAGCCCATTTCCTAACTCCTAACACACCCTTGCATCTGGTCACAACCCACCTGTTGGAAGAGGTCCCTGGAATACTAAGATGTGTACCCTGATAATACCTCCTCTACACACACAGACCAACATTAGCAAACCAGTGTGCTACACCCTTTCCTAAGGTATGCCATTGTCATAGAACATCTGACTGCATGGACGTCAGGTCAATTTATACACTGTCTTCTAGTTTCAAAGCCCTGTTAGCACATGTAGATTGCTTCCCCTTGTGAAAATGTCTGTTGGCCCTTAGAATGCAAATCTCACCTAAAGGACTGGTGAGAAACAGATGCAGCCCACACCTGTGATCACCTCCATGCACACCACCCATTACAAAAAGCACTGCTCCTGATGATGCCTGGAACAGCATAGGAGTCGCCATTATGTCAAATACACTGTCAACCATTGATAGTAATTAAGCCGTGTAACACAGCCCTTGGGTTCATTTGTCACCTTCAAAAACACAGGATGTACACATATTGACATGTCAACTGTCCAGTTTGTCCTCCAAACAGTCTCAGTCAGACCACTGATTATGTAACTTGTCCAGTAGCTGGCTCCTGAATCATCTTGCATTCTGTCAGCCTGACTGGCAACTGTCTGTGCGTCACACTAAAGTATCCCTGTGTCTACATATGTACCACACTTGCGTTAGCAAACCACTCATTCATCAGGGGGCATTGGGCATGGGCTTCTTCCATACTACACAAATACATTGTATAGCATCATCTGCCTTTTAACTGTACCATTTGAGTTCACTCCTCTTGGAAATGCAAAATTCATGGCCCGTTCCTTGTCTGGGTTGCATATATGCATGAATGACAAAGTGTGACAGTGTCCCAGGGTCATAGGCAGGGATTGGGTACGGGGCTTTCAGCACAACCAGCAACCTCTGATAATGTAAAAGACTAATACACAAATGTCAGAACCATGACAGTTCACACACACCATCACAGTGCGCACAACATAGTGATGGGCCGTGTGTGGTGAATAGCTGCCAGAATAAACAGCACAGAGGCTATGATGTTCCCAGATGCAGTGGGAAGTGCAAAGGCCAACCTGTGTACAAATGTTGTAATGACACCTGCCGGAACATGACAATTGAGACATTATCTCACTCAGCACCCCAAGGTTGCCCTGTTGACTGTCTCATTACACGTCTTTAGTGACAGGGTGGGACCATCCACATGTTGGTTCACATGTCCACATCAACTTTACTCACATTGATCAACCAAGGATACTCAGTAGATACAGGAATAGCTGCCACTGACTCATGATGAGTCCTGGTCCGAACTGTGACAAATTACACCCCAAACAATCTACAGGATCATCATTGGACCACACACATGAACAAGACACCCATGTGCAATTGATCACTGGAAATATGTGGACACATGCTGTCTTGTATGCTGGTCCACCACAGCCACTTGATAGTTGGGGCTTACTTCTATGGCCTCAACTGTGGTGTCATCATACATATGAGATTGACCCTTGTCTGTCTGTGAAAACAACATGGTACCCACTTCCTCAATTTATGTGTATGACTCACTGTGGGATTCATCAACTAGTGCCTAGGAAGCTGTTACCAATACTCTAGGACATAGGATGTAGAAATTGTGGACCTTTGACATGAACATGCGACTGCCATCCATCTGGTGCATGCTATGTCACATGTGGTGTCTACGTGACCCTAAAACTTGGAAGTATACTTTGCGGGTGTTGTTACATTTATGACTAACACATGCCCTTGCTCATTCCAATTTTTACTTGAATCTTGGGGTTGGACACATGGACGTCACATTCATACAACCAAATGTACAATAAAGCTTCATGTGATGTACACACACACACTTGGTCAACCAACAAATTAGTTGTAAAAGCACACACTTTGAGCCAAAGGCAATTAGGTATTGTACATATGTGTGTCACATTGCTATCCTCTCCTTATGGCAAACATGCACAATTTGTGCCACACATAAATGTAGGGCACACTTATGACCATCTATGACGTCAGCCAACTGTAAACATACTGTGAAGGGTGTAGTGGATGATGTTTCGCTGCAGTATGATGTCACACATGTCAACATACACCATCAACACCATACTGTCTTCAATTAGCCAATCTCTGATGTGTTCCAAATGTAAAATAACCTAAAAAGAAGTAAAAATGCCCCAAACCAGTTAATGAACTGTAATTTTGACGTCCCTAGCGGTGTGCGTCATTTTTTGTTGACCAAAACTGTATTTGCATCATTTTTTTTGACGCACAGGAGTGAAATTTAGCCCGCATCCAGATATTTGTACAGTCCATGTATCATTATGTGGATGCGGGTTAATATTCACGTCTGTGCGTCAAAACAAATGACGCAAATACAGTTTTGTGCAACAAAAAATGACGCATAACGCGAAAAAGGCGGGACTTTTCATACAGGAAGTGATGTAATAGGATATCCTGTTTACAGATCATGTACAGTGGGTGTACTTTCACTTTCACTTTGCAGTCTATGATCCTTCTAGACTGTGTGGCTGTGTAGAGAGTGTTGTCCTGAGATTTTGTGCTGTGTTTGTCCTGGGTGCTATCTGTAAAGTCCTTTTGTGAAATAAATATTGTTTGTTTATACTGTAGTACTGTGTTTTGTCTACATTTGTCCATTTATCTTGTGTATTTCTTGTTTGTGGGAGTCTGTTGTGGGTAGTGTTAGTTTGGGGATAGTTGGGCTCTTTTAGTGTTTAGGTTTACTTTTTTTCTGTCTTTTTACCCCTACTTTCACCCATTTCCCCTTTCTATTTCTTTTACCCCTATTCCTTCTCTTCAATTATAAGTATGTATGGTAGGCCACGTCTTGGCAGGATGGGGGAAGAGGAGTTGGGGGGCTTCATCTGGCTGGTGACACATTTCTTGCCGCTCATGATCCAGGCAAGGGGCAGGGTCATACAGGGGTACCCGACAGAGGCGCGCAGAATCTGGTGGGGAAAGGTGCTGCATCACCTGCAGCGTGTGTATGCCAGGCAGAGGAGTGACCACCAGCTGAAGCACCGGTGGGCTGACCTCATCACCAGGGAGCAGGATCTCTTGGACCACCTGGGAATCATGATTGGTGGCACTGTTGGTGAGTACGACTATTGTTATTGTGCACAATTAAATGCTCTGTAGTGACATCAGTGGATTAGTGCCATGTCTGCCAGCTAACTTGATGACTGTGTGTAATTTTGGGCAAATATTAGGGGATCATTGATGCACTATGGCAAGGATCACAATTTCTAGCTGTCAGGTAGCACGTGCTCAGCAAACTTCCAGGTAACTTTACCATGAAGGAAATTGGTGCGGCCTTTTTGTCAGCACAGCTAACAAAATAGGAGCCAATCAAGTCTCTATAGGGTATTATTGACAGAGAAGTACAGAAGTACCAACATTTAGGCCAACAATGTTGACGCAATTGCTAGACTGACTTTAGAATCACTACATGATGCTGAAAATGAGTGCTGCCTTCACGTCAATTGATAATAGCAAAGTGGCTCAAACATTGGTCTCATGTTAGTCTGGTGAGTGTGGAAGGAAAGCGTTCACAGAAGTACTATGAATGTGTGGGATTATTGTGTTTCTTGATCTTTTTCGATACATGTCAGTTCATGATTTGAAAACATTGTGAAAAGGTGTAAGGTGCCCTCAGCTAACATCTTAAGATGTTTGTTGGACTCGGTTGATCCACAATCCAAATATGGATGGCAGTCCAAGTGTATGCACATGGCTTTACATCTCCATGGTTGGTGAAAATCACCATAGCTGGGCCACATCAATTGACTATACTGTAACAACAGGATGGCTTACAGGAGTCCCTGCCCCTCCCTCTGTACATTGGGCCTATGTGCACTAAATGTGTCATGGCCACAAGTCATGTTTGACTGGTAATGCAGTCCTCAAGTAACCAGGTATTGGATGTTTCTCTTGGATGCACATGATGAGACAATTACACTCCATTTTCTTTAGTGCTCACCAATTATGGGGCAAGTTTGCAACCACATGATAGTTAGGGCCAATGTATGTGTGCAGCTATGTGTGTAACTGTCACAGGAGGCCCATGCTATGTACAAGTTGGGCGTGAAATATCAGATTCAGTACCATCATGTCTGAATGGCTGCCATGTCCTTATTCAGCCTACACATTGTAAATGAGACTGAAAATGTTGCACTGTGCACAGATTTTGAGCACATTTCTTCCTTCCATACCTTACAGGTGGACCGGAGCCCTACACTGTGGGAGAGGTGGCGACATTTGAGGACCCCGACCACTACAGTAAGTGTTGATATGTCTGTTATGTGTTGTGTATGCTGGTTATGGACTCGTGTGAGTTGGACGCATACCAAGGTGTGATGAGTTGGGCATTTTTTTCACTTGTTCCATGAATGGGAATGCAGTTCTCACATGTTTTGAGTTAGCCAATGCGTATCCAATGGTATCATGTAGGGATTGTAGGACATCCCTGTAGGCCCCACAGTGAGTACAGGGGATAGTCATGTCTCTGACACTTGTATCACCAAGAGTCGCAATGGAAGTCAGCTCCTATTTAGTCAGCCTGTCAGACCCACATTCTCTAAGATTGGTGGAGCTAATAGCTTCCCAATAGACATCTGCTTCACTATTTACCTATGTAAGTTTGAAACAGTAGGTAGAACCTCCTAGCAGCATGTACTTCTATATGTAGTGCATCAAGTCTGTCGAACCTGAGTGTAATGGCCTAGGTGTGCATGCAATTCATGATCATGGGTGTTCTAGCAACTCTGTGTCTGATGTAAGTCAGGCCTCACTGGATGTATATCTTGTGTACTAAGTTCTGATTTTCCTGACATGTCTGACCCTATGAGTGCTCTAGGGTTTGCTGACTCCAGATTGTAGATAGACCTAACCTGTGGTGTGTCTGTAGAGACAAACGTGTGGATTAGCCTATACACTCCTCGGTGTACGTGTTGTTGCCAAATTATAGTTGTGTATCCACCGCCCCCCCCTCAAACACGGCCATGGGTTTGTGAATGGGGTACCTAGTATTGATGCTACCAGTATGTTACACATACCTGTGAATAAGTGACGGTTTGGTTGCATAGTAGTATACACACTCAGGTTTGGCACTTGGTACCATACTGGACAGTCCAGTTACAACTTGCAGACCATGTGGCTTTAGTTTTGCTTTCCATACACTGACATTTGTAGCCCAGCTCTTGGTGGAGGATATGCAGCATGATTCTTAGATGTTAACTGTCAGAACTCAGATTGCAAGTCAAGGCCAGTTGTTACCCATCTTGTGGGTTATGAATGTGCTTTGTGTGATGTGACCTTTGTTGTCTGGCCTGCCATGGACTTCCTCAGGGACATTCGATGCTCTGTATCGTGATATGAGCTGTTGGAAGTACAGTAGATGTAATGTCTGATTAACTTGCTGTGCCGTTTCACACAATGCAGTTACTAATGTGGCATATCTGCATTTGTCTTCACAGCAGCTAACATGACTCCAGACCAGGTCAGTGAATTTCAGCGTCGGGCCATACGATACCAGCACATCCTGCTGGTGGAGTCGGGGTTCCGGAGAATGGTTCCCGGCGATATCGCCATGAACGTGCCTCCGGGGCACGGCGAGCCTTCCCACAGGGTGGGCCTACTGTGCACACCACAGCCACCACAGAAACAACCACCAACCAGAGCCAGGTGGCCCCACCCACAGCTGCCTCTGTTGATTCTACATCTGCTGGACTTCCTGGCCCCAGCATTGCCACCGGTGCAGGACAGCCCACACAGACCTCCTCCACCGGTACCCAGACTGCCCCTGCACCAGCTGTTCACCCTGCAGCCTTCAATAGACTTGAACACAAGATGGACAAAGTGCTGCGCAAGGTGAGCCACCTGTGCCGGGACGTGCGGCACATTAAACAGCGGGTCAAGGATATAAAGAGGACCCTCTGGAGGGCCAACCTCTAGACAGTTGAATAGATGGACATGATACCCTCCCCTCCCTCCTCTTTCCTTGTTCTTATAGTTAGTGGGCTTAGGGGGCTTAGTGTTAGGTAAGTATAGGCTGTTAGTTTAGTCAGTGTTAGTGGGTGGTGGGTAGGGGATCCTGCTTGTTTCTTTTTTGACTTATTACATGTGTGGGTGGGGGGCTATGTTGGGGTTCTTGTGTAAAAAAAAAAAATACCAAAAAAAGAAAATAGTATAGTATGTGTTTAGGTTAGTATGTGTTGTCCTCAATGTGTCCCGTCTCATAAGGGGGGTGGGGGGTAGATGTTTAGAACGTTTCGTTACATGTGATAAGTAAGTGAAGCTTAGGTTAGTTAGGGACAGTTGTGGGTAATGAGTAGTCAGGGTAGATTAGGGTAGGTAAGATTCTTCCTTCAATTTCCTCATCTATGGTTAGCTTTTAATAAATATTTGGTTACCCCTTAATAGTATGTGTTGAATGGTATGGATCCCAATGTGTTTCTGTTGATAAGTGTGTTTTCAAAGTCACTAACAGTGCTTCCAGACTTGAAATTGGGGAAACAGTTTTAGGTCTGACTGCAGTGTGATGATCATGCACACCCTTATAAGATGAGTTCTCATTGGCAATCTTGTATTCTTGTCTTCATGACCCTCATACATCATTTGTGACACAGTTCGGCATGATTACCTATTTGTATGTTAACTCAGACACCTTCATTTGTGCAGTTTTTTTGTATTTACTTAGATTAGTGTGGCATGTTTATTGTGTTATTTTTGCATGTTGACAACATTTAGCGGGCACTATTTGATGACTTAGTTATCCCCTGAGGAAGCATTCTTCTGTCCAACACAGCATGGTGGTGTATGGTTTCTCACTTCATCAGATTATTCCCTCAGGATGGGCAGAGTATGATGCGATCATGGTCACTGTGCAGATTTCTCTAACTACATAATATCTGGACAGTTGTATTGACAAGCTACGTTATTTGACAGTAGGGACATTTCAATTATCTACTGCGCAGTTGATATGTCACATTACCCAGAGACAGATTTGTTGTGTAAGTGCTATTTATTGAAAAGTGCTGTAGTGCTATCTGTACATTGTCCATGATTGTGAGTCCATTATAGTGATATCTTCCAGTGTGATCCAACACAAGGGTTTACTAAAATGCTTTTGTCATGCTGGGGTTGCTGTTTCAGACAGTGCAGAGGGACAGACTTAGCCAATGAGTAAGAGAGAGACAATCACTGGGCTGGGTGACAAGATATACAGTGGTTAGCAGAACAGTGCTTGAGTACAGTTGTTGTAAGACTGTCATGTTTCAAAACGCAGGACTTTGGTAATAATTGGCCATGTGGCAGGGACTAGTGCTTCCGGGTACTTTTCCTTGTGAATGTGATCTGTTCCACGTCTTCTTCTTCTGATGGGTGTGTTGCCTGCTTTGTCCTTGTTGTTGTTGGTTGTGAAGGGGCAACACACACCTCAGTGTTAAAAGACGTGGAGTCAGACATCCCGGTCGCTGCTCCCTGTGAAGGTCTTAAGGGCAGTACTGCTGCAAGGAGGGCCTGCTGGTTCTTGAGAATAGCAGCCACATCACGATGGTAGGCAGCCAGGTCGGCCCTGAGGGGTTCAATGTTGCATTCGTGCACGCGTTGACAGGATTGCTGTTGTAGGTGCTGGGTCAACTGTATTACAGCTGTGCTGATTTCCTTCAGGCTTTTCTGCAGTTCCTGCAAGATAGATGTTAGGGCTTGCATAGCTGCTGCCTGATCTGCAGATGACATCATGCACGAACGCATCCCCTCAAGGCTGGCTGCCATATTTTGCATCCCCACCGCACCTCCTTGGCCAGCTCCTGCTGTTCTCCAACTAAAGTTCTCTCAAAGCTGGTGCCAGTGTCATCTGAGTCCTCAGCTGTATTGGAGCTGGCAGGTCTTACAATTGGGGTGGTGGGTGGTTCCTCTGCGATGGCTGCTTGTTCTGCGCTCCTCCTTGTGACTGAAGGTGGGGTCTGGAGGGTTTCAAGGACCTTTTGGATAGTCTCCTGGGGAATGTTTATCGGCTCGTCATCCATGTCATCAGGGAAATCTGGGACAGGCATATTGGCAGGAGATCCAGCTTCCTCTGCAATGAAACAGGGTACAATTAGTGTGTCTGTGTTGTGACAATTTTGACGTGACGTGCCTGCCTTTTGATGAATTCACTTTGTGATCTTGTTTTGTGTTAATATCTGCAGTCCTTCAGATGGGCATTGTTTCAGGCCTATGGCCCACCTGTGTGTACATGTAAGTTATTGAGTTATCAGACTTGTCAGCCTCATCACCTCTAGGTGTTGGTTTATGCCAAATAGAGAATTGCCACCTTCTTGTCCTACTCGACCCTCTGTGTATATCCATTCTCATGTGGGAACTTTCACTGGCTGTGGGTGTTCTGATGGCCCTGGCAGCACACTTAACAATCTGGACCTGCCCCAATCCCTGATCGTTCACATCCACTTAAATGTAATTGACATGTCGCATATCCTATGCATGGCAATATTATGATCGATATGGATGTTGACATTGTTAATGGGTCCTGCTGATGTTGGGTAATGTGTGTTACATTGGATTGCCCTGATAGTCGTATCAGTGTCCTATTTCGTCCTCTGACTGTGCAGGTGTATTTCAGTGACCAGTTACATGTGTCCCCTCCTCAATGCTGTTGTCTGAGCAGTATGACATTTGGGATGTTGCCTTGTTACCCAGGCACAGGATGGACCCTGACACATGCAGCATGGGTGTGTCCTTAGTGCTGTGTCGCTCCTATTGTTGTTTACTTTGGCTGATGTTTGTGACAACTATGGGCATTGACATTTGAGAGCACTGGGGCCTTTGTCTTGTTTCTGGGAATTGTTGCAGATGTCATCCTCACCCCCTAATTTAGGTGTGTATGTTCCATGGGGAGGTTGCTGCCATTGGCTACTTGAGCTGCACACAGATCAGAGGTGGTAGTGGCAACTGTTGTCGCAGTTACATTGCAGTTGTCGGTTTGGCTAGAGGATTGCTAATAGGGCCCTAGTTAATGTAGGAGGTATGTTGGCTGACGAGTGCCAGGATGTAAGTTTGACGTAGTGGCCTTCCCTCCTGTCGTGGCTTTCCCTTTGCTCCATCGTTGGCATAACAGCATGCCCCCATGGGACTGTTGTTGGTGTTGTGTAATGGTGTGCCCCAGGTCTTCTCAGAACGGACCATACTCCCATGCTGTGCCCCTTTACCCATGCCACTCCATGTATTAGATTACTTCCATGCATTTAGTGGTCGGCATCCCCCCCATGCTCACAGTTGACATTATTGCATTATGATACCCCATGCAATTTACCCTGCATGTGCATTGTGTCCTGGTAGTCTGCGCTGTCCTGTCCTTGAATCCCTGTGACGATCTCCTCAGGGATGACGGCTGCGACCATCTCCTCCATGTGGTTCAGGGCCTCCTGGTGTGCTGGACTCCCCCCTCCAGTCTGCAGTGCTGCCTTCCTGTTCCTGGCCATCTTTCCCTTGGTCCTGCGTTTGCAGTCATGCCAGCGTTTCTTGCACACGATGACTGTTCTGCGTACTTCAGCCACACTGTTGATCTTGTCGACAATTTGTTGCCATATAGCCTCTCTCCTACTGATTGGCAACTTTGATGTGACAAACAGTTGGTGCTGGTGTTCCGTCACCTCTTTAACCAGGATTTCCTGCTCATCTGCACTGAAGCAACACTTTCTTTTCTTCTTAAAAGTGTCCTGGTTCTTGTGTGGGTCCTCCTGGCTGGTTCCAACAGAGTCATTTTTTGCACGGGAACGCCTACCTTGCATCTCATTAAGGCAAGGTAGGTCTCTACTTTCAAAGAATGGCTTTCACTCCATAAATTTGGCGCTGGAGGGGTCTAGCACCAAAGTATAAATATGGAGTTTGTTTTGCACTGAATTAGAGTAAAAAAAAAATGACACTAATTCGGTGCAAACAGAGGGGCATATTTATACTCTGTTTGCGCCGGAATTGCGTTGTTTTTTTTTTTTCCATGGAGTTTGCGTCATTTTTTAGCGTGGACACCTACTTTGCGTTAATGATATGCAAGGTAGGCGTTCCCGTCTAAAAAAGTGACTCCGAGGCATGTGCGCCGTATTTACACTCCCGGGCAAAAATGACGCCCGGGAGTGGGTGGGTCAAAAAAAATGACATCCAGCCGCTTTTGCGTCGTTTTTTAGCGCCTGGTCAGGGCAGGCGTTAAGGGACCTGTGGGCTCGGAAGGAGCCCAGAGGTGCCCTCCCATGCCCCCATGGACCCCCCCTGTCACCCTTGCCCACCCCAGGAGGACGCCTAAGGATGGAGGGACCTATCCCAGGGAACATAAGGTAAGTTCAGGTAAGTAATTTTTTTTTTTGTTGTGGCATAGGGGGGCCTGATTTGTGCCCCCCTACATGCCACTATGCCCAATGACCATGCCCAAGGGACAGAAGTCACCTGGGCATGGCCATTGGGCAAGGGGGCATGATTCCTGTCTTTGCTAAGACAGGAGTCATTTCAATGGGGGTTGGGAGTAAAAAAAAATGGCGCAAATCGGGTTGAGGCGAAAATTTTGCATCAGCCTGACTTGCCCCATTTTTTGGCGCCCAAGCTCCATATTCCCCTACGCCGGCGCTGCCTGGTGTACATAATTTTTTTTGACGCACACCAGGCAGCGCCGCCGGCTAACGCCGGCTAACGTCATTGAATAAATACGGCGCCCGCATGGTGCTTCAGAATGGCGTTAGCCGGCGTTAGATTTTTCGACGCACAACTGCGTTGGCGCAGTTGTGCGGCAAAAAGTATAAATATGGCCCAGAGTATAAATATGCCCCTAAATGTGGGCCAAAGAGCATAATTTTATGAGTAAAACAAGACAAAATTGAACAAAATACAAAAAATAGAAGTCGAGAAATCTGCTATTGTAGTGCTTAAAAGCTTAAAGCACCAATCGGTGCTATCTGGTTACTCTAGTCCAGGGTAAAACTAAAGTTCCGGCTGACTGCAATGGAGTGTGGGCCATCTACAGGGAACCAAATTTGTTTGGCTAAAACAGTACCTTGTGTGGAAGGTTGCATCAATGTTGAACATCTGATGCGAGAAGCACAGGAGATGATGCAAAGGCGATGCATCGGTTCTGATCTGCACTGTCAGGGATACATTATTGTCAATCCAGACAGTAGATGATGCGATGTCCTCAAGGTACAGCATCAAACCCTTTACAATGAAGACGATGTGTCATCATCAAGCCATGTAGTTGGTGATGCCAAGGTAATGCGTTGAGACTGGGGCGATGCTCTGGTTCCAAGCCACGCAGGTGGTGCTGTGATGTCTTTGTCCTCAGCAGCGATGCATCAGCATTGAGGAGAGATGTGGCGGTTCCGATCAGTGCAGTGACAATGTATGGATTTCTGTACAGAGCAGAAGGAGAACCCACTTCCAAGGGCCCATGACTGGATTGGCACACTTTTGCAGGGTAGGACTCACAGTTGGCAGAGTCCAGAAGCTGTAGCAGAGTTAGATGAAGTCTTTGATCTCCTTGAGACTTCAGAACAGAAGGCAAGCCAGGAACCCTTGGAGTCACTTTGGTTCTGGGGATCCTGATATACAGGTCTGGACCTTCTCGCTCGCAGGCAAGGTTGGCAGCAGGGCAGGCACAGCAGAGCAGGAGTCCAGCATAGCCCAGTAGCGTACCAGCATTGTGACAGTCCTTTTAGCAGCACTGCAGTCCTTTTTCCTGGCAGAATATACTCAAGTCCAGAAGTGTACTGATTTGGTGGGCTTCGGGGACCAGTAGTTATACCCAGTTGTGCCTTTGAGGTAGGGGGGATTTCAAAGGGAGGGCTCTGAAGTGCACAAAGTCCCTGTCCATTCTTCCCTGGCTTTAGGCACACTACAGGGGGGTTATTCAACCCTTTATGAGGGCCCAGGACCCTGCCTATTCAGGTGGAAATGTCAGCTCCTCCCTCCCACCCTTCCAAGGTTGACCTTTCAAGATAATAATGGCCAATCAGGCACCCCTAAATTACCTCTATGTGGCTGTCTAGAGGGAATACACAAGCGCCTTGCTGTCACCCACCCAGATGTGTATTCAGAGACAGGCAGAAACACAGAATGGTTGGAATTAGAACATTCTAACTCTCTATAAGTGGAATTTTCAGACTTGCAACTTAAAATCTAACTTTAACATAAGTTGTGATTTTAAATTATGATTCCAGAGACACAAAACTCGAAATAACTATGTGGTCCAAATTGTAAATTACACTTATAAAATGTAATAAGGCAATCCCAATGTTAAACTATGGGAGACATAGGCCTTGCAGAAGTGAACACCAAATGTAATCGTTTTTTACCACCAGGACATGTAAATATTAAACGTACATGTCCAACTTTTTTAAATACATTGCATCCTGCCCTTGGGGCTGTCCAAGGCCTACCTTAGAGACAACTTGTATGTATTAAAAAAGAAGGTTTGGGCCTGGCAAGAGGGTTAACTGCCAGGTTGACAAGGCAGTTTAAAACTGCACACACAGGCTCTGCACTAGCAGGCCTGCAACATGTTTAAAGGGCTACTAAAGTGGTTGGAACAAGCAGTGCTGCAGGCCCACTAGTAGAATTTAGGCCCTGGGCACATGTAGTGCACTTTACTAGAGACTTAGAAGTAAATTAAATTTGCCAATTGTGGACAGGCCAAATCTTACCACATTTTAGGGAAAGAGCACATGCACTTTAGTACTGGTCAGTAGTGGTAAATAACCCAGAATGCTAAAACCAGCAAAACCGAAGTCAGCAAAACAGAAGGTCAGAAGGCAAAAAGTTGGGGGGAAACCACACCAAGGATGTCAGGTCTAACCCTTGTCCCCCAACTGAAAGTAGGGAGCAGCTACCCAACCCCTTGGGAGTTCTCTTCATTAAGGTGGAAGATCCTGGAGAGACCATCAGCATTGGCATGGTCTTTTCCAGGGCGGTGCTTCACTGTCAAGTCCATTCACTGTAGGGAGATGGACCACCTCAACAGTTTGGGATTCACACCCCTCATCTGCATTAACCATCTGACGTGTCAGGTCTGGCCTTAGCTTCTTAAGCGCCAAGACAAAAGCAAAGGCTTCCTTTTCGATTTTGCTCCGGCTCTGTTCCCTGGGAAGTAACCTCCTACTGATGAAGGCTTCTGGTTGATCTAGGCTCTCTTTATTTAGCTGTAAGAGCACGGCCGCTACACCATGGTCTGAGGTGTCAATTTGAACAATTAATTCTTAGGAGAAGTCAGGGGCCTTGAGCACAGGCGCCATGCATACAGCCTCCTTCAGGGTGTCAAAAGCATTCTGGCACGTCTGGGTCCGGAGCACCTGATGTGGCTACTTCCTGGATGTCAGCTCTGTCAAGGGGGCAACAATGGTACCATACCCCTTGGCAAATCTCTTCGAATAACCAGTGAGGCCTAAGAAGACTCTGACTTCTTTCTGGGTGCTGGGGTGTTCCCAAGCCAAAATTGTCTCATTTGTGGCCTGGAGGAGCTGCACTTTGCCACTTCTCACTTGGTGACCCAAGTAACCCACATAACCCTGCCCTATCTGGCACTTCATGGCCTTGATAGTCATACCTGCCCTCTGCAGAGCCAGAAGCACTTTCTTAAGGTGGCACAGGTGGTCATCCTAGTTAGATCCGAAGACCACAATGTCGTATAGGTAGGCAGCACTGAACCTATCCAGCTAGTACCTGGTTGGCCAAACTATGGAAGGTGGCAGGGGTGTTCTTTAACCCGAAGTGCATGACCCAGCGCTGGAAGTACCCTTCGGGTGTAGAGAACATAGATGTCTCTTTTGCCCCCTCGGTCAAGGCAATCTGCCAGTACCCAGAGGTCAAGTCAAATCACTGAGGAATTTAGCAGCTCCAAGCCGATCTATGAGTTCATCAGCTCAGGGATGGGGTACGTGTCAGTCTTGGTGACCGCATTGAGCCTACGGTAGTCCTCACAGAACCTAAGTTGATGTGTGAAACATGGAGAGGCAGCCTTGGGGATCAACACCACTGGGCTGCACCAAGGGTTATTGGCGGGCCCAATAACCGTGAAACCAGCTTCCTGTTGCCTCCTTCTTAATGCTGGCTCTCACCTTATCAGAAAACTTGTAAATTCTGTTCTTCACAGGTGTGCTGTTCCTAGTACCAATATTATAGGTACACCAAGTAGTGAGTCCTGGGGTAAGGGAGGACAAAGAGGCAAATTACCCTGGCAACCGGAGGCAGTCTCTCTGCTGGTCTACAGTCAGTATATGGGGGAGGCAGACACCCTCCACTTCCACCCCAACATCTGTTAGCAATAGCATGCTAATCTCAGACCTCTCAAAGTGGAGTTTGAGACCATTAACATGTAGGAACCTTAAACGGTATCTAGGAGTCTCTAGGTCCACCAGGTAGGTGACATCACTCTTTCGCTCCTTTACCTCAGAGGGCCCAGACTAACAGTCTTACAGAGCTCGGGGGTCCGCAGGCTCCATGACCAACACTTTTTCCCAGGAAAACTCCTTTATTGGAAGGGCCCCTGTTAAAGGTTAAAAACAAAACACATGGGAATATGAAAGGAAATAGCCTGTCCTTATATTCTCTTAAGAGGTTGACATGTTTCTTGCCTGGTGTATTTCAAATGATCAGTAGCAATTTTTCCAGACCAAATTACTTCATCTACAGTTGAGGCCCTATTCTGTATCAATATGGTGACCCTAATGATTATATCACTCTTATTAGGGTGCTAAAAGGTATACTTTCACACCAATTCCATGTAGTTGATCCCACTGGATCCCGCCTGAAAATAAAACATAAGTTCATATTCATGTTAGTGCTTCTCAACTCAATGTGTTGATAGTTTGTGCAATCCCCAGTGTTAAGCAAACCATTGGTAAGGTTGACAGACATACATATAGAGGCATTTAAAAGCATACAGTGAGTCACTCAGTGTAGGGAACCGTGTATCAATACAAGCAGGTAAACAAGAAGTTTTTCTATGGCTCACCCAATCCCTACTTCAATCGGGCCTCTTGGGACTAATAAGAACTGCAGCCTTCTGTGGCTGTTTCTAAATATGAAATAAACCAATCCACTCAGATCAGTCCATACCATTGTGGTACACAGATGAGCAAAGAAAAAGGAAATTGCTGTACTTATGGCTCGTATTTTGAGGCCAAATCCCAGTATCTACCTGGTCTGCATGGTCCCAGAGGTGGGTAATTAACTCCGGTGGCCTGTTTTTGAGCCCCTGTAGCTGCAGCAACTATCTGGTCACATGAATTGAAGGAGCACTGTCATGTGATCCAGAGAACCACAGCATGCGTACAAGGGGGAAATCACGCAACCGTTCTTTGAGAGAAGATATCTCTAAAGGGGTAACTTCTATTTTTTAAAAAGGAGGGATAACATATTCATAAGTTTATAAGTAAACAAGTCAATTTGCTTTGTTCTTTATGCTGTGTTGTTGCTGTGTGCGCCTGAAGTGGCTAGGGTATGCTCAAACGTGGGTCCATTGCTCGCTGCGCCACTGGATTCAAGCTAGCCTGACTGATGAGGGGTAATACCCCTTAACCGGTCCCGGGATGTTTGTTTCCAGTCCAGGGAGGACCTGGCTTGGTCGTTTGGGCTGGACTGTTCCCATGAGGAGTAGAGTCAAGAATGATTTGCATATGGCTAGGTGCAAACTGGGGTGATTGGTGAGCAAAACAACAATGGATTAAACCCAGATCTGTGACTGAGGGTAAGTGTTTAAAAAGTTTCTATACTCCATCCATCATTTTATTTTGTTTTGTCCTTAAAGCGGGGCCTCTGGAATTACCCACATATGTGTCATGTAATGCTTCACCTCCAATTAATATTATTGGGTAGGGAGTATATCCCCTCTCTTATTGACCATAAGTCTATAGTGCCTTATGTGGGTGCCATAATGGGAGTATGGGACGTCAGTGATAAAATGATAAATAGTCTCTCTAGGTACAGTTTAAGAACAACACGGGGGTTCTCAAAACTATATTGAGAAACTTTGTGCAGTAAGGACTCAAATGCTTCCTCTTATCTTGTCTCAGTGAGTATCATAGTTGGTGCTACTCCCAGTGAGTATCATTGTACAATAATCTGTATGGGGAAGGAAGTAACCCCCCCAAAAAAGCACTATATTATTGTAACAAGGTGAGTTAGATATTGATGCAGTGAAAACTAATTTTATTGTTATGTCTTGTATGTATATATGAACCTGTGTGGTACTCAAACAAAAAATAGAAGAGGTAATGGGATCAGAGGGCCAAGCTCCGTAGTGACTATCTTCTGGTGCAGGTAATTTCACTCCATGGGATGTTGTCGTTTAGTCTAGTTTTGTGTTTGTTCACATGAAAAATCCATTCCTGTTCTTTTTCCCACAGGCGAGCCTGTACGTTCGTGTACCCTTGAATGGATGAAGCACACACCATTTCAAATAATGTTCTGCATGTTGCACCTCAAAGTAGTGTGCACTCATCTTTGTTGTTTTTCTCTGCACGTGATTCCACGTCTGTGTTCACTAATGTGGGTTTTTATGGCTCTTGTTATTAACCCTCAATATTGGAGTCCACAGGGGCATCTAATCAATTACACAAATTTTTTTGGTTGCAGTTGGTGTGTTTGTAGAAGATCCACTTTTTGTCGTTGCCTATTTCAATCCATTTTTGTGGTCTGGTAAACCTTTATACATAACACTGGGATAACATTTGTTTGTGGTTATTGTCCTGTGGAGACCTACTTCGAGGCCTGGTTTGGATCAAGATGTCTCAGATTATTTCTTTTGCTTCTGAAAGCACAATGTGAGCGATCAAAATTCAGGGTGTTAATGATGTGGCACCTTTTGTGATGATCTTTTTTATTTTGTCAGAACATGGAGCAAAGACGATGACATATGTGGGTGTTTTGGTAGTGGTGTGCTCTTTAGGTTCCAGTAGCACTTCCCTATTGTTATTCCTCGCTTGTTTCTTAACCCTGTTAATAATAATGTGTGGCTATTTCCTATTGTGTGGTCTTTCACCCAAGGTCCTTGCTTGTAAATCCTAGGCCCATATTTATACTCGGTTTGCGCTGGATTAGTGTCATTTTTTAATGCTAATTGAGCTCAAACCGAACTCCATATTTATACTTTGCTCTAGACACGTCTACCCCCAAAGTTATGGAGTTAACGTAGTTTTCTGAACATGAAAACCTACCTTGCGTCAATGAGATGCAAGGTAGGAGTTCCCGTCCAGCAAAGGATGATATGGCCTTAGTGCCATATTTATCCCCCCGTCTCCCCTTGCTAAAATCCAGCATGGGTAATGGGAGCCATTATTTAAAGCCTGGGTATGGGCAGGCGTTAAGGGACCGGTAGGCACATTTCCATGGTCAGAGACCATAGAAAGAGCCCACAGGTGCCAGTCCCTGGCCCCAGGGACACCCCTACCCAACCCCACCCACACAAGAGGGACACCATAGGATGGGGGACCCATCCTAGGTAAGTCCCGGTAAGTAATTTTTTGTTTGTTTCATGCTCGGGTCCTGACTTGGGGCCCTCTGCATGGCTCTCGCCCCAATGGCCATGTCCAGGGGACATTCGTCCCCCATCCATTGGAGTAGTGGGCATGGCTCCTGTCTTTACTAAGACAGGAGCAAAAAGAACAGTTGATGGACAGAATGCAGAAGAAATCAAACACTCACCCCCAGTCACAGATCTGGGTTTAATTCATCAGTTTTTTGCTCAGCATGCCATTCCAGTTTGGACCCAGCCATATGCAAATCAGCCTTGACCCTGTTCCCCTTGGGACCAGTCCAGCCCGAACTGCCAGACCAGGTCCTTCCTGGACCAGAAACAAGCATCCTGGGACCGGTTTTGGGGTATCACCCCTCTTTAGCCAGGCTAGCTTAAATCTGGTGGCATAATGAGCACAGGACCCACGTCTGGGCATACCCTTCCCACTTGGGGCGACAAATGCAAAAAGAACAGTTGATAGACGGAATGCAGAACAAATCAAACATTCAACCCCAATCACAGATCTGGGTTTAATCCATCAGTTTTTTTGCTCACCATGCCATTCCAGTTTGGACCCAGCCATATGCAAATCAGTCTTGCCCCTGCTCCCCATGGGAACAGTCCAGCCAGAACTGCCAGACCAGGTACTCCCTAGATCAGAAACAAGCATCCTGGGACCGGTTTCCGGTTATCACCCTTCTTCAGCCAGGCTAGCTTGAATCTGGTGGCATAGTGCACATTGCATCCTGCCCTTAGGGCTGTCCAGGGCCTACCTTAGAGGCAACTTATATGTATTAAAAAGGAAGGTTTGGGCCTGGCAAGAGGTTTAACTGCCAGGTTGACATGGCAGTTTAAAACTGCACACACAGGCTCTGCACTAGCAGGCCTGCAACATGTTTAAAGGGCTACTAAAGTGGGTGGAACAAGCAGTGCTGCAGGCCCACTAGTAGAATTTAGGCCCTGGGCACATGTTGTGCACTTTACTAGAGACTTAGAACTAAATTAAATATGCCAATTGTGGACAGGCCAAATGTTACCACATTTTAGGGAAAGAGCACATGCACTTTAGTACTGGTCAGCAGTGGTAAATAGCCCAGAATGCTATAACCAGCAAAACCGAAGTCAGCAAAACAGAAGGTCAGAAGGCAAAAAGTCAGGGGGAAACCACACCAAGGATGTCAGGTCTAACACATGTCCCCAAACTGAAAGTAGGGAGCAGCTACCCAACCCCTTGGGTGTTCTCTTCACTAAGGCGTAAGATCCTGGAGAGACCATCAGCATTGGCATGGTCTTTTCCAGGGCGGTGCTTCACTGTCAAGTCCATTCACTGTAGGGAGATGGACCACCTCACCAGTTTGGGATTCACACCCCTCATCATCTGCTTTAACCATCTGACGTGTCAGGTCTGGCCTTACCTTCTTCAGCGCCCAGACCACAGCAAAGGCATCCTTTTCTATTTTGCTCCAGCCCTGTTCCCTGGGAAGTAATCTCCTACTGATGAAGGCTTCTGGTTGATCTAGGCTCTCTTTATTTAGCTGTGAGAGCACGGCCGCTACACCATGGTCTGAGGTGTCAGTTTGAACAATTAATTCTTAGGAGAAGTCAGGGGCCTTGAGCACGGGCGCCATGCATATGGCCTCCTTCAGGGTGTCAAAAGCTTTCTGGCACGTCTGGGTCCGGATCACCCGATGTGGCTACTTCCTGGAAGTCAGCTCTGTTAAGGGGGCAACAATGGTACCATACCCCTTGGCAAATCTCTTCTAATAACCAGTGAGGCCTAAGAAGACTCTGACTTCCTTCTGGGTGCTGGGGGGTTCCCAAGCCAAAATTGTCTCATTTGTGGCCTGGAGGAGCTGCACTTTGCCACTTCTCACTTGGTGACCCAAGTAGACCACAGAACCCTGCCCTATCTGGCACTTCATGGCCTTGATAGTCATACCTGCCCTCTGCAGAGCCAGAAGCACTTGCTTAAGGTGGCACAGGTGGTCATCCTAGTTAGAACCGAAGACCGCAATGTCGTATAGGTAGGCAGCACTGAACCTATCCAGCTAGTACCTGGTTGGCCAAACTCTGGAAGGTGGCAGGGGCGTTCTTTAACCCGAAGGGCATGACCCGGCGCTGGAAGTACCCTTCGGGTGTAGAGAACATAGATGTCTCTTTTGCCCCCTTGGTCAAGGCAATCTGCCAGTACCCAGAGGTCAAGTCAAATCACTGAGGAATTTGGCAGCTACAAGCCGATCTATGAGTTCATCAGCTCAGGGATGGGGTACGTGTCAGTCTTGGTGACCGCATTGAGCCTACGGTAGTCCTCACAGAACCTAAGTTGATGTGTGAAACATGGAGAGGCAGCCTTGGGGATCAACACCACTGGGCTGCACCAAGGGTTATTGGCGGGCCCAATAACCGTGAAACCAGCTTCCTGTTGCCTCCTTCTTAATGCTGGCTCTCACCTTATCAGAAAACTTGTAAATTCTGTTCTTCACAGGTGTGCTGTTCCTAGTACCAATATTATAGGTACACCAAGTAGTGAGTCCTGGGGTAAGGGAGGACAAAGAGGCAAATTACCCTGGCAACCGGAGGCAGTCTCTCTGCTGGTCTACAGTCAGTATATGGGGGAGGCAGACACCCTCCACTTCCACCCCAACATCTGTTAGCAATAGCATGCTAATCTCAGACCTCTCAAAGTGGAGTTTGAGACCATTAACATGTAGGAACCTTAAACGGTATCTAGGAGTCTCTAGGTCCACCAGGTAGGTGACATCACTCTTTCGCTCCTTTACCTCAGAGGGCCCAGACTAACAGTCTTACAGAGCTCGGGGGTCCGCAGGCTCCATGACCAACACTTTTTCCCAGGAAAACTCCTTTATTGGAAGGGCCCCTGTTAAAGGTTAAAAACAAAACACATGGGAATATGAAAGGAAATAGCCTGTCCTTATATTCTCTTAAGAGGTTGACATGTTTCTTGCCTGGTGTATTTCAAATGATCAGTAGCAATTTTTCCAGACCAAATTACTTCATCTACAGTTGAGGCCCTATTCTGTATCAATATGGTGACCCTAATGATTATATCACTCTTATTAGGGTGCTAAAAGGTATACTTTCACACCAATTCCATGTAGTTGATCCCACTGGATCCCGCCTGAAAATAAAACATAAGTTCATATTCATGTTAGTGCTTCTCAACTCAATGTGTTGATAGTTTGTGCAATCCCCAGTGTTAAGCAAACCATTGGTAAGGTTGACAGACATACATATAGAGGCATTTAAAAGCATACAGTGAGTCACTCAGTGTAGGGAACCGTGTATCAATACAAGCAGGTAAACAAGAAGTTTTTCTATGGCTCACCCAATCCCTACTTCAATCGGGCCTCTTGGGACTAATAAGAACTGCAGCCTTCTGTGGCTGTTTCTAAATATGAAATAAACCAATCCACTCAGATCAGTCCATACCATTGTGGTACACAGATGAGCAAAGAAAAAGGAAATTGCTGTACTTATGGCTCGTATTTTGAGGCCAAATCCCAGTATCTACCTGGTCTGCATGGTCCCAGAGGTGGGTAATTAACTCCGGTGGCCTGTTTTTGAGCCCCTGTAGCTGCAGCAACTATCTGGTCACATGAATTGAAGGAGCACTGTCATGTGATCCAGAGAACCACAGCATGCGTACAAGGGGGAAATCACGCAACCGTTCTTTGAGAGAAGATATCTCTAAAGGGGTAACTTCTATTTTTTAAAAAGGAGGGATAACATATTCATAAGTTTATAAGTAAACAAGTCAATTTGCTTTGTTCTTTATGCTGTGTTGTTGCTGTGTGCGCCTGAAGTGGCTAGGGTATGCTCAAACGTGGGTCCATTGCTCGCTGCGCCACTGGATTCAAGCTAGCCTGACTGATGAGGGGTAATACCCCTTAACCGGTCCCGGGATGTTTGTTTCCAGTCCAGGGAGGACCTGGCTTGGTCGTTTGGGCTGGACTGTTCCCATGAGGAGTAGAGTCAAGAATGATTTGCATATGGCTAGGTGCAAACTGGGGTGATTGGTGAGCAAAACAACAATGGATTAAACCCAGATCTGTGACTGAGGGTAAGTGTTTAAAAAGTTTCTATACTCCATCCATCATTTTATTTTGTTTTGTCCTTAAAGCGGGGCCTCTGGAATTACCCACATATGTGTCATGTAATGCTTCACCTCCAATTAATATTATTGGGTAGGGAGTATATCCCCTCTCTTATTGACCATAAGTCTATAGTGCCTTATGTGGGTGCCATAATGGGAGTATGGGACGTCAGTGATAAAATGATAAATAGTCTCTCTAGGTACAGTTTAAGAACAACACGGGGGTTCTCAAAACTATATTGAGAAACTTTGTGCAGTAAGGACTCAAATGCTTCCTCTTATCTTGTCTCAGTGAGTATCATAGTTGGTGCTACTCCCAGTGAGTATCATTGTACAATAATCTGTATGGGGAAGGAAGTAACCCCCCCAAAAAAGCACTATATTATTGTAACAAGGTGAGTTAGATATTGATGCAGTGAAAACTAATTTTATTGTTATGTCTTGTATGTATATATGAACCTGTGTGGTACTCAAACAAAAAATAGAAGAGGTAATGGGATCAGAGGGCCAAGCTCCGTAGTGACTATCTTCTGGTGCAGGTAATTTCACTCCATGGGATGTTGTCGTTTAGTCTAGTTTTGTGTTTGTTCACATGAAAAATCCATTCCTGTTCTTTTTCCCACAGGCGAGCCTGTACGTTCGTGTACCCTTGAATGGATGAAGCACACACCATTTCAAATAATGTTCTGCATGTTGCACCTCAAAGTAGTGTGCACTCATCTTTGTTGTTTTTCTCTGCACGTGATTCCACGTCTGTGTTCACTAATGTGGGTTTTTATGGCTCTTGTTATTAACCCTCAATATTGGAGTCCACAGGGGCATCTAATCAATTACACAAATTTTTTTGGTTGCAGTTGGTGTGTTTGTAGAAGATCCACTTTTTGTCGTTGCCTATTTCAATCCATTTTTGTGGTCTGGTAAACCTTTATACATAACACTGGGATAACATTTGTTTGTGGTTATTGTCCTGTGGAGACCTACTTCGAGGCCTGGTTTGGATCAAGATGTCTCAGATTATTTCTTTTGCTTCTGAAAGCACAATGTGAGCGATCAAAATTCAGGGTGTTAATGATGTGGCACCTTTTGTGATGATCTTTTTTATTTTGTCAGAACATGGAGCAAAGACGATGACATATGTGGGTGTTTTGGTAGTGGTGTGCTCTTTAGGTTCCAGTAGCACTTCCCTATTGTTATTCCTCGCTTGTTTCTTAACCCTGTTAATAATAATGTGTGGCTATTTCCTATTGTGTGGTCTTTCACCCAAGGTCCTTGCTTGTAAATCCTAGGCCCATATTTATACTCGGTTTGCGCTGGATTAGTGTCATTTTTTAATGCTAATTGAGCTCAAACCGAACTCCATATTTATACTTTGCTCTAGACACGTCTACCCCCAAAGTTATGGAGTTAACGTAGTTTTCTGAACATGAAAACCTACCTTGCGTCAATGAGATGCAAGGTAGGAGTTCCCGTCCAGCAAAGGATGATATGGCCTTAGTGCCATATTTATCCCCCCGTCTCCCCTTGCTAAAATCCAGCATGGGTAATGGGAGCCATTATTTAAAGCCTGGGTATGGGCAGGCGTTAAGGGACCGGTAGGCACATTTCCATGGTCAGAGACCATAGAAAGAGCCCACAGGTGCCAGTCCCTGGCCCCAGGGACACCCCTACCCAACCCCACCCACACAAGAGGGACACCATAGGATGGGGGACCCATCCTAGGTAAGTCCCGGTAAGTAATTTTTTGTTTGTTTCATGCTCGGGTCCTGACTTGGGGCCCTCTGCATGGCTCTCGCCCCAATGGCCATGTCCAGGGGACATTCGTCCCCCATCCATTGGAGTAGTGGGCATGGCTCCTGTCTTTACTAAGACAGGAGCAAAAAGAACAGTTGATGGACAGAATGCAGAAGAAATCAAACACTCACCCCCAGTCACAGATCTGGGTTTAATTCATCAGTTTTTTGCTCAGCATGCCATTCCAGTTTGGACCCAGCCATATGCAAATCAGCCTTGACCCTGTTCCCCTTGGGACCAGTCCAGCCCGAACTGCCAGACCAGGTCCTTCCTGGACCAGAAACAAGCATCCTGGGACCGGTTTTGGGGTATCACCCCTCTTTAGCCAGGCTAGCTTAAATCTGGTGGCATAATGAGCACAGGACCCACGTCTGGGCATACCCTTCCCACTTGGGGCGACAAATGCAAAAAGAACAGTTGATAGACGGAATGCAGAACAAATCAAACATTCAACCCCAATCACAGATCTGGGTTTAATCCATCAGTTTTTTTGCTCACCATGCCATTCCAGTTTGGACCCAGCCATATGCAAATCAGTCTTGCCCCTGCTCCCCATGGGAACAGTCCAGCCAGAACTGCCAGACCAGGTACTCCCTAGATCAGAAACAAGCATCCTGGGACCGGTTTCCGGTTATCACCCTTCTTCAGCCAGGCTAGCTTGAATCTGGTGGCATAGTGCACATTGCATCCTGCCCTTAGGGCTGTCCAGGGCCTACCTTAGAGGCAACTTATATGTATTAAAAAGGAAGGTTTGGGCCTGGCAAGAGGTTTAACTGCCAGGTTGACATGGCAGTTTAAAACTGCACACACAGGCTCTGCACTAGCAGGCCTGCAACATGTTTAAAGGGCTACTAAAGTGGGTGGAACAAGCAGTGCTGCAGGCCCACTAGTAGAATTTAGGCCCTGGGCACATGTTGTGCACTTTACTAGAGACTTAGAACTAAATTAAATATGCCAATTGTGGACAGGCCAAATGTTACCACATTTTAGGGAAAGAGCACATGCACTTTAGTACTGGTCAGCAGTGGTAAATAGCCCAGAATGCTATAACCAGCAAAACCGAAGTCAGCAAAACAGAAGGTCAGAAGGCAAAAAGTCAGGGGGAAACCACACCAAGGATGTCAGGTCTAACACATGTCCCCAAACTGAAAGTAGGGAGCAGCTACCCAACCCCTTGGGTGTTCTCTTCACTAAGGCGTAAGATCCTGGAGAGACCATCAGCATTGGCATGGTCTTTTCCAGGGCGGTGCTTCACTGTCAAGTCCATTCACTGTAGGGAGATGGACCACCTCACCAGTTTGGGATTCACACCCCTCATCATCTGCTTTAACCATCTGACGTGTCAGGTCTGGCCTTACCTTCTTCAGCGCCCAGACCACAGCAAAGGCATCCTTTTCTATTTTGCTCCAGCCCTGTTCCCTGGGAAGTAATCTCCTACTGATGAAGGCTTCTGGTTGATCTAGGCTCTCTTTATTTAGCTGTGAGAGCACGGCCGCTACACCATGGTCTGAGGTGTCAGTTTGAACAATTAATTCTTAGGAGAAGTCAGGGGCCTTGAGCACGGGCGCCATGCATATGGCCTCCTTCAGGGTGTCAAAAGCTTTCTGGCACGTCTGGGTCCGGATCACCCGATGTGGCTACTTCCTGGAAGTCAGCTCTGTTAAGGGGGCAACAATGGTACCATACCCCTTGGCAAATCTCTTCTAATAACCAGTGAGGCCTAAGAAGACTCTGACTTCCTTCTGGGTGCTGGGGGGTTCCCAAGCCAAAATTGTCTCATTTGTGGCCTGGAGGAGCTGCACTTTGCCACTTCTCACTTGGTGACCCAAGTAGACCACAGAACCCTGCCCTATCTGGCACTTCATGGCCTTGATAGTCATACCTGCCCTCTGCAGAGCCAGAAGCACTTGCTTAAGGTGGCACAGGTGGTCATCCTAGTTAGAACCGAAGACCGCAATGTCGTATAGGTAGGCAGCACTGAACCTATCCAGCTAGTACCTGGTTGGCCAAACTCTGGAAGGTGGCAGGGGCGTTCTTTAACCCGAAGGGCATGACCCGGCGCTGGAAGTACCCTTCGGGTGTAGAGAACATAGATGTCTCTTTTGCCCCCTTGGTCAAGGCAATCTGCCAGTACCCAGAGGTCAAGTCAAATCACTGAGGAATTTGGCAGCTACAAGCCGATCTATGAGTTCATCAGCTCAGGGATGGGGTGTGTTAGTCTTGGTGACCACATTGAGCCTACGGTAATCCTCACAGAACCTAAGTTGATGTGTGAAACCTGGAGAGGCAGCCTTGGGGATCAACACCACTGGGCTGGACCAAGGGTTATTGGAGGGCCCAATAACCGTGAAACCAGCTTCCTGTTGCCTCCTTCTTAATGCTGGCTCTCACCTTATCAGAAAACTTGTAAATTCTGTTCTTCACAGGTGTGCTGTTCCTAGTACCAATATTATAGGTACACCATGTAGTGAGTCCTGGGGTAAGGGAGGACAAAGAGGCAAATTACCCTGGCAACTGGAGGCAGTCTCCCTGCTGGTCTAGAGTCAGTGTAGGGGGGAGGCAGAGACCCTCCACTTCCACCCAATCATTTGTTAGCAATAGCATGCTAATCTCAGACCTCTCAAAGTGGAGTTTGAGACTATTAACGTGTAGTAACCTTAAACGGTTTCTAGGAGTCTGTAAGTCCACCAGGTAGGTGACATCACTCTTTCGCTCCTTTACCTCAGAGGGCCCAGGCTAACAGTCTTACAGAGCTCGGGGGTCCGCAGGATCCATGACCAACACTTTTCCCCAGGAAAACTCTTTTATTGGAAGGGTTCCTGTTAAAGGTTAAAAACAAAACACATGGGAATATGAAAGGAAATAGCCTGTCTTTGTATTCTCTTAAGAGGTTGACATGTTTCTTGCCTGGTGTATTTCAAAAGATCAGTAGCAATTTTTCCGGATCAAATTACCTCATCTACAGTTGAAGTCCTATTCTGCATCAATATGGTGACCCTAATGATTATATCACTCTTATTAGGGTGCTAAAAGATATAATTTCACACCAATTCCATGTAGTTGATCCCACTGGATCACACCTGAAAATAAAACATATGTTCATATTCATATCAGCGCTTCTCAACTCAGTGTGTTGATAGTTTGTGCAATCTCCAGTGTTAAGCAAACCATTGGTAAGGTAGACAGACATACACAAAGAGGCATTTAAAAGCATACAGTGAGTCACTCAGTGTAGGGAACCGTGTATCAATACAAGCAGGTAAACAACAAATTTTTCTATGGCTCACCTAATCCCTACTTCAATCGGGCCTCTTGGGACTAATGAGAACTGCAGCCTTCTGTGGCTGTTTCTAAATATGAAAAAAAACAATCCACTCAGATCAGTCCATACCATTGTGGTACACAGATGAGCAAAGAAAAAGGAAATTGCTGTACATATGGCTCGTATTTTGAGGCCAAATCCCAGTATCTACCTGGTCTGCATGGTCCCAGAGGTGTGTAATTAACTCCGGCGGCCTGTTTTTGAGCCCCTGTAGCTGCAGCAACTATCTGGTCACATGACTTGAAGAAGCACGGTCATGTGATCCAGAGAACCACAGCATGCGTACAAGGGGGAAATCACGCAACCATTTTTTGAGAGAAGATTTCTCTAAAGGGGTAACTTCTATTTTGTAAAAAGGAGGGATAACACAATCATAAGTTTATAAGTAAACAAGTCAATTTGCTTTAATTTTTTATGCTGTGTTGTTGCTATGTGCGCCTTAAATGGCTAGGGTATGCCCAAACGTGGGTCCATCGCTCGCTGCGCCACTGGATTCAAGCTAGCCTGGCTGATGAGGGGTAATACCCCTTAACCGGTCCCGGGATGTTTGTTTCCAGTCCAAGGAGGACCTGGCTTGGCCATTTGGGCTGGACTGTTTCCATGAGGAGTAGAGTCAAGAATGGTTTGCATATGGCTTGGTGCAAACTGGGGTGATTGGTGAGCAAAATAACAATGGATTAAACCCAGATCTGTGACTGAGGGTAAGTGTTTAAAAAGTTTATATACTCCATCCATCATTTTATTTTGTTTTGTCCTTAAAGCGGGGCCTCTGGAATTACCCCCATATGTGTCATGTAATGCTTCACCTCCAATGAATATTATTGGGTAGGGAGTATATCCCCTCTCTTATTGACTATAAGTCTATAGTGCCTTATGTGGGTGCCATAACGGGAGAATGGGACGTCAGAGATAAAATGATAAATAGTCTCTCTAGGTATGGTTTAAGAACAAAACGGGGTTCTCAAAACTATATTGAGAAAATGTGTGCACTAAGGACTCAAATACTTCCTCTTATCTTGTCTCAGTGAGTATCTTAGTTGGTGCTACTCCCAGTGAGTATCATTGTACAATAATCTCTATGGGGAAGGAAGTAACCTCCCCCAAAAATCACTATATTATCATAACAAGGTGAGTTAGATATTGTTTATTGTTATGTCTAGTATGTAGATATGAACCTGTGTGGTACTCAAACAAAAAATAGAAGAGGTACTGGGATCAGAGGGCCAAGCTCTGTAGTGACTATCTTCTGGTGCAGGTAATTTCACTCCATGGGATGTTGTCGTTTAGTCTAGTTTTATGTTTGTTCAAGCGAAAAATCCATCCCTGTTCTTGTTCCAACAGGAGAGCCTGTATGTTCGTGTACCCTTGACTGGATGAAGCACACACCATTTCAAATAATGTTCTGCATGTTGCACCTCAAAGTAGTGTGCACTCATCTTTGTTGTTTTTCTCTGCACGTGATGCCACTTCCGTGTTCACTAATGTGGGTTTTTATGGCTCTTGTTATTACCCCTCAGTATTGGAGCACACAGGGGCATCTAATCAATTACACACAATTTTTTGTGTTGCAGTTGGTGTGTTTGTAGAAGATCGACTTTTTGTCGTTGCCTATTTCAATCCATTTTTGTGGTCTGGTAAACCTTTATACATAACACTGGGATAACATTTGTTTGTGGTTATTGTCCTGTAGAGACCTACTTCGAGGCCTGGTTTGGATCAAGATGTCTCAGATAATTTCTTTTGCTTTTGAAAGCACAACGTGAGCGATCAAAATTCAGAGTGTTAATGATGGGGGACCTTTTGTGATGATCTTTATTATTTTGTCAGATCATGGAGCAAAGATGATGACATATGTGGGTGCCTTGGTAGTGGTGTGCTCTTTATGTTCCAGTAACACTTCCCTATTGTTGTCCTCGCTTGTTTCTTAACCCTGTTAATAATATTGTGTGGCTATTTCCTATTGTGTGGTCTTTCACCCAAGGTCCTTGCTTGTAAATCCTAGGACCATATTTATACTCGGTTTGCGCTGTATTAGCATCATTTTTTTTACGCTAATTGAGCTCAAACCAAACTCCATATTTATACTTTGGCGCTAGACACGTCTAGCCCCAAAGTTATGGAGTTAACATCGTTTTCCGGACATGAAAACCTACCTTGCGTCAATGAGATGCAAGGTAGGAGTTCCCTTCCAGCAAAGGATGATTTGGCCTTAGCGCAATATTTATCCCCCGTCTCCCCTTGCTAAAATCCAGCATGGGGAATGGGAGCCATTATTTAACGCCTGGGTATGGGCAGGCGTTAAGGGACCTGTAGGCAAATTTCCGTGGTCAGAGACCATAGAAAGAGCCCACAGGTGCCCTTCCCTGGCCCCAGGGACACCCCCACACACACAAGAGGGACACCACAGGATGGGGGACCCATCCTAGGTAAGTCCCGGTAAGTATTTTTTTGTTTGTTTCATGCTCGGGGTCCTGACTTGGGGCCCCCTGCATGGCTCTTGCCCCAATGGCCATGCCCAGGGGACATTTGTCCCCTGGGCATGGCAATTGGAGTGGTGGGCATGGCTCCTGTCTTTACTAAGACAGGAGGAAAAAGAACAGTTGATTGACAGAATGCAGAAGAAATCAAACATTCACCCCCAGTCACAGATCTGGGTTTAATCCATCCGTTTTTTTGCTCACCATGCCATTCCAGTTTGGACCCAGCCATATGAAAATCCGTCTTGACACTGTACCTCTTGGGACCAGTCCAGCCCGAACTGTCAGACCAGGTCCTCCCTGGACCAGAAACAAGCATCCTGGGACCGGTTTCGGGGTATCACCCCTCATCAGCCAGGTAAGCTTAAATCTGGTGGCATAGTGAGCACAGGACCCACGTCTGGGCATACCCTTCCCACTTGGGGAGACAAAATGCAAAAAGAATAGTTGATAGACGGAATGCAGAACAAATCAAACATTCAACCCCAATCACAGATCTGGGTTTAATCCATCAGGTTTTTTGACTACCATGCCATTCCAGTTTGGACCCAGCCATATGCAAAACAGTCTTGACTCTTTTCCCCATGGGAACAGTCCAGCCCGAACTGCCAGACCAGGTCCGCCCTAGACCAGAAACAAGCATCCTGGGACCGGTTTCAGGGTATCACCCCTCTTCAGCCAGGCTAGCTTGAATTTGGTGGCATAGTGAGCACGGGACCCACGTCTGGGCATACCCTTCTCACTTGGGGCAACAAATGCAAAAAGAACAGTTGATGGACGGAATGCAGAACAAATCAAACATTCACCCCCAGTCACAGATCTGGGTTTAATCCATCCGTTTTTTTGCTCACCATGCCATTCCAGTTTGGACCCAGCCATATGAAAATCAGTCTTGACCCTGTACCCCTTGGGACCAGTCCAGCCCGAACTGTCAGACCAGGTCCTCCCTGGACCAGAAACAAGCATCCTGGGACCGGTTTCGGGGTATCACCCCTCATCAGCCAGGCTAGCTTAAATCTGGTGGCATAGTGAGCACAGGACCCACGTCTGGGCATACCCTTCCCACTTGGGGCGACAAAATGCAAAAAGAACAGTTGATAGACGGAATGCAGAACAAATCAAACATTCAACCCCAATCACAGATCTGGGTTTAATCCATCAGGTTTTTTGACTACCATGCCATTCCAGTTTGGACCCAGCCATATGCAAAACAGTCTTGACCCTTTTCCCCATGGGAACAGTCCAGCCCGAACTGCCAGACCAGGTCCGCCCTAGACCAGAAACAAGCATCCTGGGACCGGTTTCAGGGTATCACCCCTCTTCAGCCAGGCTAGCTTGAATTTGGTGGCATAGTGAGCACGGGACCCACGTCTGGGCATACCCTTCTCACTTGGGGCAACAAATGCAAAAAGAACAGTTGATGGACGGAATGCAGAACAAATCAAACATTCATCCCCAGTCACAGATCTGGGTTTAATCCATCAGTTTTTTTGCTCACCATGCCATTCCAGTTTGGGCCCAGCCATATGCAAATCAGTCTTGACCCTGTTCCCCATGGGAACAGTCCAGCCCAAACTGCCAGACCAGGTCCTCCCTGGACCAGAAACAAGCATCCTGGGACTGGTTTTGGGGTATCATCTCTCTTCAGCCAGGCTAGCTTGAATCTAGTGGCATAGTGAGCACAGGACCCACATCTGGGTATAACCTTCCCACTTGGGGCAACAAATGCAAAAAGAACAGTTGATGGACGGAATGCAGAACAAATCAAACATTCACCCCCAGTCACAGATCTGGGTTTAATCCATCAGTTTTTTTGCTCACCATGCCATTCCAGTTTGGACCCAGCCATATGCAAATCAGTCTTGGCCCTGTTCCCCATGGGAACAGTCCAGCCCGAACTGCCAGACCAGGTCCTCCCTGGACCAGAAACAAGCATCCGGTCTCAGTTATTATTTGTAAGCGGATTTCTCTGAAGAAGTTCCTCTGTTCCCAGTTCAACTTAAATCTGTCCACTTGACAGGTGTGGACAAAACCTAAGGCTTTGTTGATAACCTCCTGTTTAGTTGCTGTTAATTGTCTGGGGAATGAGGTCACAATTAGGTCATTCTCTGTTCCTTTGTTTTGCTCTGTGGTATCATATGATGTTCCTCCTGCTCCCATTGGACATGTCCTCTCCCTTTTGTTCTTCCTCTCCCTCTGCCCTGGCCTTTTCCTAAAATAAATGGAGGGGAAACGTGGCCCTTGGTCTAGAGGGCTACATAAGGAGTTCCTGTGGCCTCAGTGGTTGGGGGTAGTGGTAGGGTCCCCTCTGGTAAGTATAGTATCTAGCTGGGCCCTTCTCCCTTCCCAACTGTTCCACCCATCTGAGCTGGAACTGCAGCAGAAGGATATTTGTTTCTTTTTAAATGTGTTGCTGCCATCGCATATCAGTTCTGTTTCTGAGAAGAAATCTTCTCTGATGTAAGAGTATTCTTTCTCTCTGCTCCTTTTGTAATTTGGTGACCATTTGTTGCATAAGAAAGTGTTTGTGATCATTCATTTCTGTGTTTATCTCTGCAAAGTGAGTCTTAAATGATGTAATTTGAATGTGCTTTTCAAAGCATTCTCCATGATGAAAATCAGCAATACCTTCAAACAGTATTTTCCCTGTGCTGCTTAACAATATCAGCCAGTCTCAGGTACACTTCCAGGCTATTTATGACCATTTGCTATAGAACACCAGATCCTTCACAAATATACATGGAGCATTGTTTACCAGGAGACCATTAGGGGCCACACTGGCCAGTAGGTATTTCATCATGATGTCACAATGCAAGGCCTTCCTTGACCTGTGGTATTTAGATGATATAGGGCGTGCCAGTCTCCTTTCAGGCTGCATGTAAGAGTTTTACCCTCTACTCCCTGAAGGGTAGGTGTTTGAAGGAGTTCCGCTATGTTAGCATTGTCATGGCTCAGGACTTGTATATCTATCATGGCTTTATAACACTAATGAAAGTGTCCGTTTTTTCTACCAACGGGGCAGAAACAAAATCTTACATAGGTCCCCAAACCACTATGGGAAATTATCCCATGGGAAATAAAATTATAAGTCAGTTATGATGCCCCGCAACTAACCCACCGTGCATAAAACGTGGAAGAAAATAAGGGGGGGCCTGGGAGTAATCGTGGCCCAGCACATACACTTCCTCATCTACAATGATTAACAAAACAATGAGCTGTTCCAAAGCAGAATTAGGGTTACCAACAGTTGTGTAATCTAACCAATGATGGACCGGATTGGATATACAAAATATCAGAGAAAGAGCCTTCACCCACCCCTAGAGGTGACATTCTTCTTCACTGGGCATGCTCCTCTTTGGGCTGACGCTGCAGTGCCCAACAGAGCCCTGACAAGGGGCTCTTTGCCAGAGGTCTTTTCTCAGATATTGCTGTGTAGGCTAAGAAATCCAACCAGATCCCTAGTGGTATGTGTAGATTGGTCAACTCAAACTTCTTATAAAATTAAATAGTGGTCCCTTAAACTACTTTATTGGAGGGGTCCCTGTGGAAGGCTAGAAACAAAACACATGGTAATATGAATGGAAATAAGGTGTCCCTGAAATCCACTAAGGAGTCAACATGTTTCTTGCCTGGTGTGTCTCAAAAGATCAGGGGTAATTCTTCAGGACCAAATGACCTAATCTACAGTAGGGGCCCTATTCTGTATCAACCTGGTGACCTGAATGATTATATCACATTATTAGTGTGCTTAATGATATAATTTTATACCTATTCCATGTAGTTTGTCCCATTGGATCTGGCCTGGAACTGTGAGGGGATGTCAGATGATAGGTATTGGCTGCTACAATGATCGTCACTGTATGTTGCTGGCAATTGAATTAGGTCCAGGAACTATTATGGGAGCTGGATAACAATGTTCTTAATCGGGCACAAATTTTATTCCCCAGTCCATGAACATCTCTCGCGGATCAAGCTCTTTTTGAGCTAATTCTGGTGCAAAAATGGTTTTAAAAATGCTTCACATGAGACGTGTGAAGAACACAAGTTATCTACGTTCTTATGGTTATCAGTGCTTTAAATGGGCCGGTACTCTCCGGTACTGAGTACCGGCACTTTTTTATTTTGAGAGGGAGAGTACCGGCATATCTCAAGAAAAACGTAATACTTTTCATTGGAGAGTACCGGCACTTCTCAGAAACAAGCAGGTACTCTGATAGAGAGTACCTGCACTTCTATTTTTCCATTTAAAGCACTGAATGTTATTGAATAGTTTTATCAAATTTCCACGGTTTAGAACATCGTGGATATGTACTGAGGGATGAACAAAAGTTTATTTGATATCATTAAACTTGCAGTTTTATTGTGTGTACTTTTTCGAAGATTAGACCATCCTATAGCAGTGTGCTGGACTTGGTGGTCTTGATTTGTTAATTTATTTTATGCTTTCTTTTGTCAATTCCTCTTTTTTACTTTTTTATGGGCTGAGTTCATGTCTTTTGTATCAGTTGGGTGTGTTGACTTCTTAGGCTGTATAAGATCTCTAGGACAACCGTCTATGCCCATAGGGCCCAGGGTCAGAATAAGATATAAATACAGCGTAATACAAATGACAGTGCGACTCATATAAGGTGCAGACGATGCAGTGCTCGGGTGTGTACTCAAACATTAAATATGCACAAAAACAGTCGCAATCAATCATCCTTGGTTATACAAGTCAGTTGCATGAACAGACATGTGCATGTAACCTAACACAATGTCGATCTGTCAGTCATGAGGGAACCAAAGGAGATGTATGTCGATGTTTCAAACCCTTATTAGTGAAAGGGTCTCTTAAGGATAAGGTTGCCGAGCCCCATATCTACATAATTAAAAAAAACAGAACCCAGAACAATAAACAATCTACAATTGAGACACACTTGCCTGTAGAGTGTGTGATGTATGTGTTGTCAATAAAGTCACCCCTACTTGCTGAACAGGATGAATTCAGTTGCTATTATTCCTAAGTGTATTCTGTATGACAGCTGTGAGTCTTCTACTCCAGGATACACTTCCACTGAATGCTGTCCTAATCCACTGAAATCATCTGGACCATCAATGCATAGATAATTGCATACCAATTCCACTTGTCAACTGGGTCATTCAACCACACCCATTGTAGGGCATCCATTCATCTAGATATGCGACCAACCAAGCAAAAATCATTAAGATGAAGGTGTTGAATGTGCCTCCTAGTGTAAATGCGCTCACAGATACCACTGTGCTAGGCATAACACTATATGGTGTGTTCCATAATACCCATTAGTGGCACCTGTATACATGCATCAAGATGGGTGTGAACCCAAACAAATGCCCTTCATACCTGAAAAAGGTTCTGAGGCACGCTAAAACCACTCTAATTATAGGAGTATGGTAGTCTATTATAGTTGCGGGTGATGGTATACATCAGTATCTTTGCTTGGTATCTCGTGCAATCACTCATGTGAAGCCCGACCACGCCCTGTGCACCTAATGGTACCAATAAAATTGATGAGTGGAACACACCACGAGAGGGCAGTCCACATGTCATAATTCCACCTCTCTCAGCCCATGGGATGGGAACACATGCCTGCGCTGCTTAAGGGTGACCATACCCCTTTGCGTGAGGGGGTCTCGATTTATCCAGAAAGGATGTGCACTTTCCCCACTGTACATCGGCATGTGTACAATTACTCTGACCTACTCACCAAGGTCCGTCACAACTTACGGATATGAATTATATCAAGCTTGCCAAGCCGTCACAAGTCCTTCTATACACAATAATAGGCAACATACCTAAATACCCATACACATGTTGCCACTTACATGCTTACATGCTATTAATCCCCATAAGTGGACAGTATATATAGATAACCTAAGCCAATGTCTACAAAAAAGACCCCATGCACCTTGTGTGTACTCTGAAGGTGTGCACTTGCCACATGTGCGAATGTGCATGTACCTGTATAAGCAAAGGATATCACTTACTTACCCTCAATTGCTGAACAACACTTCCAGAAGATAATGTTGCTCACTTTATCACACAAACTCGCCTTCAAATAAAAAACCATAGGCAACATATATTAAGACTTGGGGTGGGCGGAGTTCTTGAAGTTGTACTCTGGAATTCCGCATAGTTAACTAAAATAATGCACAATTCTGCAGCGTTCCATGTTCAGTGGAATTCTGCACCCAGAGTGTCAGGATCCTGTGGGACAATGTTAAATTCAGCTGAATAAGCCTTTAAGTTACTAGCGGATGGAGCTCCTATCTCTAACAAACAGATGGGCAAATTGGATGTTGCAGAACCTGTAAATAAAGATCCTGACTTCCTGAGGGTCCTGAGAGAAAAATCTAGTTGAACAGCCCTGCCAAGTACCACGCATCAGGCGTTAGACTAACGCATTTTAATGTGGTGGTCCGCAACACCACATTAAAATGCATTGTCACACATGTTTAGTATCTTGACCACCCGCACACGCTGAGAGTGAGTGAACTAAGCAAGAATAAAGGCCCATATTCATGGATGGTTAGCGTTGCCTTAGTGCCATTTATTGTGGAGCTAAAACAGCGCTAACCTAACTCCATATTTACATTTTGATACTAGACCCGTCTAGCGCCAAAATATTGGAGTTAGCACCAAGTTTAGGATGCGTGAAATCACCTTGCATCAATGAGATGCAAGGCAGGCGTTCCTGTCCTAAACACAACGCTAACCCCCTTGTGCCATATTTATCTCCAGGCACAGAAATGATGCACAAGGAGGAGGCGGACCTTAAGAATGGTGCTAAGCCCATTTAGCGCCATTACTTAATGTCTGGGTCAGACCAGGCGTTAGGGTGCAGGTAGGCCCTTTCCATGGTGGAACACCATGGAATGGGCACAACGATGCCCACTCCAAGCCCCAGGAACACCACCACCCACACCACAGGGACACTACAGGAGGGGGACACCATCCCAGGTAAGTTCAGGTAATTAGACATTTTCTTTTTGTAAGTACCATTGGGATCCCCTTACATGGGGCCCGATGTCTGGTACTGGATATGTTGGGCTTGCCCCTTCTGGTGGGCAGTTAGGGTGATGGTAATGACTCCTGTCTACACTTAGACAGGAGTCATTTTTTGGCTGCTTGGGCATCAAAAAATGACACTAGGCTGGTTAGCGGCATATTTTTTGCCGCTAACCAGCCTAACGTAATTTCAAACCACAAGCGCCATTTTCCCTAATGCCACCCCTGATCGGCTAGCATCTTTTTTTTAGACGCTAGCCAGTCCTTAGCACCATATTGTGTCATTTAATAAATATGGCGCTAAAATGGCTCTAAGGAATGGCATTAGCCGATATTAAGAAAAATTACGCAAAACTGTGTTCGTGCAGTTTTGCGTCATTTTTCATAAATATGGGCAATAGTGCTTTCATTTTGATATGTTGCTGCCACCTGCTGGATGTAAGGTGTAGCACACAAGGCTTTGTGCTAGTTTTGAACAATCATTTGGGCCCTGATTTATACTTTTTGACGCAAACCTGCGTTAGCCCAGGTTTGCGTTAAAAGGTTTACCGCTGGCTAGCACCATTCCTGGATGCCAGCCGGGCGTCATGTTTAAGGAATGACGCTAGCTGGCGTTAAGGCCTGATTAGCTTCAAAATAAATGACACTAACCAGGTGGGGAAGGCGTAGGGGAAACAGGAGGGTGTGCGTCAAAGAATGGTGCTAGTCAGATTAGAGTCAGAAAAATTTACTCTAACCTGGCTAGCGTCATTTTTTTGACTCTAACCTGGCTAGCGTCATTTTTTGACACACAACCCTCATGGGCATTCTCCTGTCTTAGTAAAGACAGGAGTCATGCCCCTCTGCCCAATGGCCATGCCCAGGGGACTTATGTCACCTGGGCTTGGCCACTGGGCACAGTGCCATGTAGGGGGGCCCAAGTTAGGCCCCCTTTGGCACTTTTAGAAGAAAAAAAAGCAAAAGTTACCTAGACTTATCTGGGATGGGTCCCCCATCCTTAGATGTGCTCCAGGTGTGGGTGGGGGTGTCCCTGGGTGCAGGGAAGGGCACCTGTGGGGTGTTTCCATGGCCTCTGACCATGGAAAATGGCCCACAGGTACCCTAATGCCTGCCCTGACCCAAGCGTTAAATAATGGTGCTAAACAGGCTTAGCACCATTTTTTAGGGCCCCTCCTCCTCCCGTGCATGATTTTTGCACGGGAGGATAAATAAGACGCAAAGGCCTTTGAGTCATTTTTTGCCCGGGAACGCCTATCTTGCATCTCATTGATGCAAGGTAGTGTTCCGCAGGCAAAAAATGACGTTAACTCCAATATTTTGATGCTGGACAGGTCTAGCGCCAAAACATAAATTTGGAGTTAAATTTGCGCCAGATTTCCATTTAAAAAATGGCACAATTCCAGCACAAACAGAGTATAAATAAGCCCCTATGTGTCTGTCATTTACAATTAAATTCCGTTGTTAGACCTGGCATCCTTGGCGTAGTCTCCCCTGTCTTTTTGCCTCCACTTCTTATGTTTTGACTGTGTGTTGGACTTTGTTTTTGCTGGTTTTGGAACTCTGAGCACTTTACCACTACTGACCAGTGATAAAGTGTTAGTGCTCTCTGTGTAAATTGGATGTGTAATTGGCTTTTCCATGATTTGCATATTTGATTTACTAGTTCGTCCCTAGTAAAGTGCACTAGAGGTGTCCAGGGCCTATAAATCAAATGTGACTAGTGGCCCTGCAACACTGGTTGTGCCTCCCACATGAGTAGCCCTGTAAACATGGCTCAGACCTGCCACTGCAGTGTCTGTATGTGCAGTTGTGATCTGCTAATTCAACCTGGCAAGTGTACTCACTTGCCAGGTCCAGACATTCCCTTTTTATACATGTAAGGCACCCCTAAGGTAGGCCCTAAGGTAGCCTCAAGGGCAGGGTGCAGTGTATGGTAAAGATAGGACATGTGCTGGTGTGTTTTTACATGTCCTAACAGTGAAATACTGCCAAATTCGGTTTTCACTGTTGCAAGGCCTATCTCTCTCGTAGGTTAACATGGGTCTACCTTTACATAACTTTTAGGTGCAGTTTCCCATGAGAACAAATAGAGCTGTTGAGTTTGGGGTCTCTGAACTCACAATTTAAAAACACATCTTTTGGGAAAGTTGTTTTTTAAATTGTCAGTTTGAAAATGCCACTTTTAGAAAGAGGGTACTTACTTGCTTAAACCATTCTGTGACTCTGCCTGCTTGTGTATTCCCTGTCTGGGTCAGACCGATAGTTGGGCTGTTTTTGAATCTCCGCTAGACAGTGACACAAAGGGAGCTGGGCTGTAGCTTCCATATCCTGATGGGCTATCTGGGATAGCTAGAGTGGAAGAAGGAGCTGACACTTATACCTGAATGGGTTGTGCCTGCACTCACACAATGCAGTCTCCAACCCCCTGGTGTGAGTCTAGAGCCAGGCCTGGGCAAGGCAGGGGCTTGTCAATAACAGAGACTTTCCTTTGAAGTTTGCCAACTTCAAAGGCAGAAAAAGGTATAAGTAGTGGACCTCAAAACCCCAGATTTTAGATTACTTCTGGAGTCAAGAGGAACTTCTGCCTAGGTAAAGAGCCGAAGAGCTGGAGGAGGAGTACTGCCCCTTTGCCTGTGACTGTGTTTTGCTGGGTTGGCCCGCAGTTGCTGCTTCTGCCTGAAAAAGGACAAAGATTGGGCTTTGTGGTATATTTCTGCTTGTGAAGTGTCTTTCAAGGCTTGGAGTGAGCTTGCCTACTCTTTTGAAGTCTCAGGGCCATCAAAGACTTCATCTACCAGCACTTGGACTCTCTGCTGAGACTCCTACACTGCCAAGTGGTGCCCTATCCAGTCCCTGGGTCTTTGAAAGGTGAAGCTGGTGGAACAAAAACTGAAATCCAAGCACAAGAGCCATGCAGGGAAAATTTAGACTCAACACCTGCAATGTGGCTGTAAAAACGATGCACCACCTGCATCACTGCTGGGGAATTGACGCAGCACCTGCATTGCGGCTGGAGAAACAATGCAACACCTGCTTGCTGCTGCTGAAAATGACGCAAACCCCACGCAGCACAGATTTTAGTCCTCGTGCAGCCGTATTTCACACTCAACATCGCTGGGTGGCAAAATCAACGTGAACTGGCCTGGACCCGAGGTGCTGTCAGGAAATCGACGCATTGCTCTCTTGCGGAGAGAAAAACAACACATTGCCTACCCTACCGGAGAAGAAACGATGCACGGCCCTACTTGCAAGTAAGGAATTGATGCATCGCTGACTTTCTGATGCAAGCTCACCCATGCACCTTTATTTCTGACGCAAACCGGGTACTTTGTGTAACAACAACGCATCCATTGTTTTCTATGGAGGAAGACTCTATTTTTTTTTAAATCATAACTTTACTTGTGTATGTTGGATTGTTGTCATATTGATCTTGTTTGATTTAGATTAATATAGACTACTTTTCTAAACTGGTGTGATGTCCATTTTGTAGTGTTTTCACTGTATTACTGTGTGTGTTGGTACAAATACTTTACACATTGCCTTTGAGATAAGCCTGACTGCTTGTGCCAAGCTACCAAGGGAGTGGGCAGGGGTTATGTTAAGTGTGTATTTCCATTGCTCTGACTAGAGTGAGGGTCCCTACTTGGACAGAGTGCAAACTGACTGCCAGCCAGAGACCCTATTTCTAACATCCATTATTTGTGTAAGTTGAATTTTTTGTCTGGCAAAGAACCCAGAATTTCAGTAGGATACATTGACAGTCTCCGTTATTTTTTATTTGCTTTTCAAGCCCTGCTTCACTGTACTTCCTCCAGACTTGGCATAAACTTAAATTGAGTCTCCTGAATAAAACATAAGTTTGTTTTAATTTTGCGCTTTCTCCCTACATTGACAAACCCTACATTGGGTTATTCGGGTTTAATGTATACCTTCCTTGTTTCATAATTATCTCTCTATTTTTAATTTTTAAAAAATCCCATCACTTTCCATAGAAAAGAGGTAATAAATAGAGAATATTTGCCTAAATCACCAATCTACCCATAAAGTTTGTGTTTTTAGGTCTAATTGTCTGTCAGTATTATTTTTGTTAGTAAATCTTTTCTGACTCGCCTTCTTTTAATTAATTATTGAAGCTCCCTGAAAGAGTCGATTTTTACATTTATCTATGTTTGGTCCATTTTCCGACAAGATGCTTGCGCCACTGTGTCCTGCGGTATCTCATGGCCTGACAGAGCGGGGACTGAGGGGTCCTCTCATTTCTGGTGCTTTGCAGCAGTTTTAAGATCTTTTTAGAGTTTCTCCTTACTCAAATGGGTGGAATTTTTCCCTGGTCTTCATTGCTTGATCTTGCTCGTGAGAAAGTGTCACTCATAGTCGTTGAATGTCACTCAAATTTACACAGAAATTATGAAAATGTGCTCAAGGGGCATGAAGGAAAAGAAGCATCGGAGGAACCCTTAGGCTGTGTGTGACTGAGAAGTTGAACAAGCAAACTGGAGAAGTCCCTGCCACAGCAGAACTAAGAAAGAGAAATGTGGGCTCAGCAGTCAGCATGCACTGACAGAGTGCACAGAAGACAGAGTAGCCCAGCATGTGCACAGTGGGGTACGTGGATGCAACAGTGGCTGGGCAATGGAGCCAAGCCAATAGTGGGCTTCAGGCAGACATGCTACATACACCTTGGCATAATTTCCACTCTGGATAGAGTGTTGTTAAATAGGACAGCAAAGCATTAAAAAAAATACACCATTTAGCCACATAAGAGCCACCATGACTGCTTGATATTGTAGTGTAGCCATTATTAATGTAGCTTTATGCGCGTTATCTTAACGTATTAGGCCTCTGTGCACTTTGCCCTAGATGCATTTTATTCAACCTTGCATTGTTATTTACAATACCAGTTTCACGGTCTTGTTTTTATTTCATTCTATCACACAGTTTAGCTTACTTCAGCACTGTTTTCTCAAACAATACATTCTTGCTCGCTCTGTGTGTTCAAGGCTACCGTCTGGTACATTGCCGATAAACGTGGTAGAAGATTAGTCTCTAGTGTTCGTAGAAAGAACACATCCTTACGTAGGGACATTTCTTAGAACATCTGCGTGTTAGTTATAAAAACACTTTCTAGTCCTAGTACACGTTAGAGGGAGATTACGATCAGGAACCCACAACTAGATGCTGACTGCCCCGTTGCAGATGCTGATGAGGATTACAGGCCTTTGCCCAGGTATGAGGGTTGATGTCCCCCCGGGGGAACCTGAAAGGCAGGCTTAGAGCTTCACACGCTGCGCTCAGAATATAACGTAGAGAGAACATAATCTAGTTGCACTATGATGGCCTTATTCTTATGTTTCACTCTCATAGTTACTATTTTAATTCTACTGTGTTGTCTAGTTCTGGTTATTGCAGCTCACACTTTGTTATCTAAAATGCAGTTGTTTTATTAAACCAATCTTTAAAACTTAAACTGCCTTTGTCATTTCTATATGAGACCGTACTGTGTATGAGAGAACCAGTTGTGACCTGAGTGACCACGACTTCCCTGGGACGTACTAAGATGTCATGCGCTCGGCTGCCCAATTGTTTCTTTCCTTCGGGAGAGATGAGGCACTGCTAGTTAGCCGGAGAAAAAAACGGATTTGGGGTGACAAGGTTCCTTCACCGTGGGTCAGACTTAGTCCCCCACACTGTGAACGATCTTGCCGCCCAAAAATCCAGTAGTCTCATTAGGATAATGAGAACCTACGCGACAATATAGTGACATCTTCACAAAATGAATGTAATCACGTAATGTAATGTCTTTTTTTATCTTGACACGCCAGACTCTTATCATTGGGCAGGAGCCCTTTAAACATCACGTAGCGCTCCCACCACTCAGGACGCGCCAGACTCTTTTCATTGGGCAGGAGCCCTTTAAACATCACGTAGCGCTCCCGCCACTCGGGACGTGCCAGACTCTTTACGTTGGGCAGGAGCCCTTTAAACATCACGTAGCGCTCCCGCCACTCGGGACGCGCCAGACTCTTTTCATTGGGCAGGAGCCCTTCAAACATTACGTAGCGCTCCCGCCACTCGGGACACGCCAGACTCTTTTCATTGGGTAGGAGCCCTTTAAACATCATGTAGCGCTCCCGCTACGTGGGACGCGCGCGGGCGTCGCCCGGGCAAAGCCCGGGCCAAGTGCAGGCCCGTCCTGCGCCCGTCAGTGCCTGCTGGGCTGGGCCACCCCCCTGACATTTACCACCCATTTGCTATTGCCAACACTGTGCCCCCAGTAAGCTGCTCTACTTAATCTGACACCTTATAGTTCAACCTTGCACTAACTTCCACTCCAGATGGGCAAAAGGAAAACAATAGAGGCTGGGGCCAGGGTTGTGCTAAAAGCCAAGCGAAAAAGACATAAGCATGCTGCTAGCAACTGTGTCATGGACAGAATCGACTCTCTCCTGGGTGAATGTAATGGAATATTAACTAGCCCCCAGGGAAATAATTCTATTGAAACTGGGGGGGAGCCCTCACCAATCAACAGGAAGGATGGCCCTATGAAAATCGCTGAGATTTTCGTGAAACGTGGACAACAAGTCACTGACACTACAGGGCAGGGCGAAAGCAGGAATGTTATCACCCATACTGCCCCTTCTCTAGTATAAGACCTACCACTGGGCACCAAGGATTTCATCCAGCTCAGTAACCGCTTTAATCCCTTAATCAACACCCCTGAATCACACAATTACATCAATCCAGGCACCCTGGCAGATGGGCCAGCAGCCACAAACATGCATTTTCCTCACGTAACCCCACAGCATATTGAATGCATACAAGATCTAAAAAAGGAAGTAACAGAACTCAAGCTTATGGTTAAATCCTTAATTGCAATAGTAAAACAGCTAACTCACGCAAATAACACGGTCACCACAAACCTTGCCCAAAACCCAACCCTATCAGGCATCACAACACACCTGCCCAACTTCTCAGCTTCCAGCCATGTCGGCCCCCTCCCTATCGGAGATAAGACCACGAACTCATACCAGACACCCTTCTTCCACAATTCAGGCATAGGAAATTCACTAGACGTCCATCACAAAACCCCCAAACCCACGAGCAACACTGCCTCAAAATACTTTGCACAGCCTGCCACTGATCGGTCCCATTCAGGTAATATAGTTCTAATGGTTAACGTTCCCAAGCTAACCACATCGACACACAAGGAAGGGGCAGACTCTATCAAAAGCAAGGCAATCCATTGGATTCGCCATGTTAGAGGCTGCCGCTCCATAATACGCGAGGACTTAATTAATGTAGTACGACGGCCAGACCCGGGAACGCATTTTGACATCCTAAAACTGACACTCAAGGACGGGACCATGGTGAACAATTTGGTGGCCCTAGATGCAAGAACAAGCCCACCAGCACACTCACGCATCCAGTTTAAATACCCCAGGCCACCTACGCACCACGAGGAGTGCCCGAGTTACCACCCAGCAGAAAATGTATCCACTCCTGGTAAAAATGATTGACTTACAGCCTCACCTAAAATCTATGCTGGCAAACCTTGCAACCTTCAAATATGTATCACCCCCAGGTCTGCCTTAAACCCCACTACTGTCTGTCCATGTATTCTCTCCCCTATCCATGATACCAAGACCACTGCCAGTCCACTGAGCAAACATGACAATGATGCACCTTTCACCTTGCAGGCGCATTGCCCACCAAACCAAGTGCTGCTAGCTAGGCCTGCAAGCACCTCCCGGATCAGGACCAGGTCAGTTCCAATAGAGGAATATCACCAATCACCTCAGGCCCCACGGGTAAACATTGGTATTGACCCACTTCCTCCCACTCAACCACATCTGCCAGATCAACCTCCGACAGCCAACCATACAAACCCCAGGCATTTAGACAGGATAGTTCAGCCACTGACTGGGGTACGACTTGTCTCGTGGAACGTGGCAGGTATGAAATCTATTCTCCCCCTTCCATCCTTCTCCTCCTTTATTGACGAACATGACATATGTCTTCTCCAAGAGACATTGTCACTCGACCCACTTTTTCGAACAGGCTATTCAAACTTCCACATACCCGCTGTGGCCAGTACGAGAGGCAGGCCCTCAAGGGGTCTGACCATCTGGATCAAAACATCACTTAGCTGCCATATATCACAGCTACCTACCAACTCTCCCGACCTGTTAGGCCTTCGTCTATCCTTTGGGCCTGACTCTGTGGTGAACATCTTTAATATCTACACTCGAGGGGTCGGGGGGTCAAGTCTCCAAAACCCTCTGCGCCCTCGTAGCCCTCTTACAAAATTATCCCCACCATCATAAAACCATTGTGGCAGGGGACTTCAACGTCACATTCGAACCCCTTGACTGGGACGATCTCAGGTCCACTAATGAGGAGGATCAAGCCTGGTCTATCCCTGCCCTGTCAATCCCACCCATCAAGAGATGGACGCAGGTCGCTGTCCAGGTCAAATCACTGACCATGGAGTTCGGGCTCAGGGCGTTAAATGGTAGAACCAAATCAGAAACCAATGGCTGTCACACGTTCAACAAAACCAATCACACCAGCAGAATCGACTACTGTCTATTCAACATAAGACTATGGCCTTTAGTCATCGACATGACGATCATTGAAAGGACTGAAAGTGATCACAACCCTCTCTCTGCCCACACATTACCTCTAGGTAATCTTCCATCCACGTTTAACTCCCCAGCAGTAGCACCCGAGGGTATTAGCCTGGCCAACAATAAACAACACTTAAAATGGGACAAGGTTGTGGCTCGGCCCGCACTCATCAACGCTGCTAATAACACCCTAAAATCCACACTAATGGACCTAGAGGCAGGTCCTGCAATTCCCCACCAGGAAATAATCTTAATCCACACCTCCTGTTTCAGGGATATCGCAGCCCACTTTTCAGTACCCCCAGCCCATGAGAACAAACAACACATAGGTAGGCACTGCTCGTTCAACAAAACGTGTCGGTCCCTAAACAAGCGCCTAGTTCAAACCATTAAATCCAAGGACCCCACCGCCATCCGCGTAGCTAGGAAGTCCTATAAATCTGCAATACGCAAAGCCAAGCGTGACCAAGATAATAAATGGTGGACATCACTCAGTGACGCTGTGCGTGAGAGGAACCATAGTCTGTTCTGGTCCCTGGCAGCGCGAGGCCCAGAAACCAGTGGTTTGGACATCGCAACCAATATTGCCCCGAAAGACTGGGTAGTTCGCTTTAGTAGCCTGTACTCCCCTGACCATGATAGCCCCATTCCTGTTTACATGGGCCCCCACCTATATCCCTCATTAGCACCCACCACCGCACCACCCCTGTTGTTCTCCCTAAGTGACATAACCTATTCCCTAAGCACCTTAAAACGCGGCAGGGCCCCTGGATCAGACTGCGTCCCAGCAGACCTGTTCTCAACAGACCTAGCATCCTGGTCAAGATACCTCACCATTATAGCAAACACAATAGCATCTGGGGCGCCAATCCCCGAGTCCTGGAAAGCGGCTATTGTTATTCCAATCTTTAAAAAGGGCGACAGATCATTTCCTTGCAACTATAGACCTATTAGCTTAATTGACTGTGTCCAAAAAGTCTTCTGCCACTGCCTCCTAGGAAAGATCGAAGAATGGATGATTGAACATGATATCCTTAGCCCCCTCCAAGCCGGTTTCCGGAAGAAAATTTCCACCACTGATCAAGCCCTCAGATTCCTATTATTATATTGGAAAACAGTGCTCATTGGTAAAGGCAGCCTTTATGTAGCTTTTGTGGACCTCAAATCTGCTTTTGACCTAGTACCTCACAACAAACTATGGGACACTCTCTCTCGGATGGGAATCCCGGAGTACATTCTTGCCATACTGATACGACTCCACGAGGACAACTACGCACGAGTCAGGTGGGGCAACGAGGGCTAACTAACTGATAGAATCCACGTTTCCAGGGGTGTGCAGCAAGGGTGCGTCCTTGCCCCGACCCTCTTTTCTCTGTATATCAATGAAATCGTCCCCTCCCTCCTCAGATTGCAGGCTGACGCACCTTCACTTGGCACACAAAAAATCCCAGTCTTACTCTTTGCCGATGACACTCTTCTGATATCCAAGACCCCTAGCGTCCTAAGGAAACTCCTTACGTGCTTTGAGAAATTCTGCTCATCACAGGGACTCGAAATCAACGCCTCGAAAACAAAACTAATGACCCTCAATCCCTATAGATCTTTTAAATGGAAGTTTACTTTAGAGGGCTCCACACTTGAGAAGGTGGGCATTTTCAGCTACCTGGGCATAACATTCACTGACAACATGTCTTGGAAACCACAATTAGGAAAACAAGTTCTAAAACTAAAACAAACAACAGGGGTACTACTAAAAAACTTTCACCTCTCACACACAAAACCAATTCGCCCAGCATTAGTTATACGCAGCCCAGGCCGTCTCCTCAGCGCTTTACGGGGCTGAACTATGGGGCTATACCAAAACCCAAGACTTAACCACCGCTGAAAATAACTTCCTGAGAAACCTTGTGTCCCTTCCGCAAAGCACCCCACTGTTCCCCCTTTTTAAGGACCTCGGTATCAAACGCATTGGACACAAAGCCCGCCTGCGACCTCTGCTGTACTGGCGGCGTCTCTGGAACACCCCTGAGCTCGACATCTTCACTGAAGCTCTACAAGTCATTCTAAAAGCCGACCATCTTCACAGAATCCCATGGCTACGACGCATCAAGGGTTCACTGTACTCACTCAGGCTAGATGATCTCTGGAACTCACCAACCATGTCCGTCTTCCCCTCGAAAAGCAAACTAAAGAAACTATATTGGCAAATGGCAAATTACAAAGACACAAGGGCTGCACTCCACACCACACTATCTTGTGACTTTGCCAACCTAAAAGAGTCATGGAAGTACGAAGCTTTTTGGGACCTAATCACGGCCCCAAGGGAAAGGAAACTGTACTTCCAGCTCCGCATTGGAACACTCCCATTAAGACTTCTCACCAGCAGCTGGTCACACATCGAATCAACCGCATGCCCAGCTTGCAAAGCCCCCATCGAGAATCTCCCACACGTCCTTTTTGCCTGCCCCGCGTACACCACCCCTCGCAGGAAATGGCTGGCCCCGGCATGCAGACTACTGGGAGTCCGCAGCTCTGAGCTAGCCCTGCGAATCCTCAGATCAGACACTAGACCAACGCTAGTGATCGCCGTCGCCAAATTCCTCGGAGCTAGCTGGCTTGTTAGAGGGAAATCCCTTCTGTATAAAGACTCCAACTAAGACTGTCCCATCGTCCTGTGCGAGCGCATTTTATTCCATTTTTATTCCATCTTTTCTTATCTTTTACTCACTTTTATCATTATATTTATTATTGTAATTATCATTTTGTGTATTTATTTGTATTTATTACTGCTTGCGCTTTTTTGGCTCCTGTAGCCGCAATAAAGCTCCTTTGAATTTGAATTTATCTTGATAATTTTGAAAGAAGTAACATCGAAATACGCAACTAGAACACCTAAATAGTTCCACATAACTATTAAATTTCCAATGTGTAGCCATACAGCTCAAAAAAGCGTGCTCAGTTACTGCTGGTCTACAATGGGACCAGGAACTGGCCTCGTGGGATAGGTTCCATTATCAGGCCCTGGCGGTATGAACCGTGAGAGACTGTACTACTGCTCCATGGTGCTTTACCACCCTACAATCCACCGGGTCTGCCACCTCATGTGAAATGTCCTGCTACAGTCACAAGTCACAACATGAGGCTTCAACGAGTCTTCTCTTCACTGCTCAGTTCAGCCTACTTCTCTCTTTCCGATATTGCCGCAAAAGCTTAGGTAAGCTTGCCAGCATCCTCCAACCAGAGCCCTCTGGTACAGCCACCCAATTGCATGTATGATGCTTTGCAATCCCTGCCTGCGAAACCCTGCTCTGTCATCGAGTTTTTCATCCAATGACAGAGCAAGGCTTGAAACGCAGGCCAGGATGACGGGTCTGGTCAGTTTTGTTACGTACAGTGTTTCTTTACTTCTGGTGGGTGGTAAACTCCATCACGCAGCAGATTGAGGAGTTTTTTTTGCCAAACTCTGCACTCCACACAGAGGACGAAGTGGCAAAACTCTACAATCTCCATCCGTGAGCAGAGTTTACCTCACACCCCTGATTATGGATTTATAATCTGTCCCCTCACAGTATCACCCACATGCATCACCCATCATAACTTACTTTTGTGGGACGTGCAAGACCCTGCATTCAATCGCTAGTTCTGCAAACAATCCTGCAGCCTAGGAAGAAGCAGAGGAAGCCGCTTCCTTATCTCACCTAGTGTCACTCAACAATAGACCACTAACCATAGCCGACATCTCGGATCCCCCAATCACCATACATCTAAATGGACGTTGGGAAGTGGAGCGCTAGTGGTGTCATGAGTCTTATGCAAACCGAGGGATATTATCACTGCCCACCCTCAAACTCATCAACATTCCAACAAACAAACGTTATTAAATAATACCAGTTGGAGTACTAATGAAGTGACAATTTACATGCAGCCATCTCAGTCCAAAAATGAAACATGAATATCTGAAAAGCACCCGAAAACATACCATTGTAAATGCCCAAAAAGGTAGCCATGTTCTCCACTGACAGCCACCAAATGTAATGATATTGGTAAGGTTACTAACCAATCTATCACAATATGTCCTTCCAAAAATGAAGAATAAATCACTGGAAAACACCTTAAAACTTCCAGATTTGTGTGCCCAAATGGAGCCAGGTATACCTCAGACTACAATCTTGTCCACATAATAAGTATCATCACCATATGCTCTATGTTGTGTATGCATTTCAATAATCAGTATTGACCGGTCTCCGCCAGCATGTACCAATGGCAGTGTCTGAGTTATATGCATCATCCTACTGGCTATGTATGCCAGGCATACCTCCTATCCAATTATTATATAGTACAAAACAACTCAGGGGCATATTTATACTCTGTTTGCAACGAAATAGAGTCATTTTTTTCACTCTAATTCGGTGCAATACTAACTCCATACTTATACTTTGGTGCTAGACCTGTCTTGCGCCACATTTATGGAGTTAAAGTCATTTTTTGGAAGTGGAAACCTACCTTGCCTTAATGAGATGCAAGGTAGGCATTCCTGTGCAAAAAATGACTCTATGGCCTTAACGCCATACTTATACTCCCGTGCAAAAATGGTGCACGGGAGGGAGAAGGGGTCAAAAAATGATGCAAAGCTTGCTTTGCCCCATTTTTTAATGCCTGGGTCAGGGCAGGCATTAGGGGACCAGTGGGCCTATTTCCATGGTGGAACACCATGCAATAAGCCCACAGGTGCCCTCCCAAGGCCCTAGGGACACCCACACCAGAGGGACAGCAGAGGATGGGGGACCCCATCCCAGGTAAGTATAGGTAAGTACAGGTAAGTATTTTATTTTTTAAAGTGCCATTGGGGGCCCTGAAATGGGCCCCCTACATGGCACTGGGTGCATTGGCCATGTCCAGGGGACCCAGGTCCCCTGTGCTGGCCATTGGTGTGATGGGCATGACTCCTGTCTTTCCAAGACAGGAGTCTTGTGGTATGGATGGTTTTGCATCAGAAAAGGACTCTAGGCTGGTTAGAGTCTTTTTTTTTTACTCTAACCTGCCTAATGTCATTTTTTGGTGCAAAAACCCCTTCTTCCATACTGCCAGCCCAACCCAACTAAAGTCATTTTTTTTGCCGCCAGCCTACCCTTTGCACCGGCTTTCACCATTCCATAAATATGTGCCTGGCTGGTGCACAGAAATGGTGCAAGCCGGTGCTAAACTTTTTGGTGCAAAACTGAGTTGGTGCAGTCTTGCACCAAAAAGTATAAATCAGGGCCTCAGTGTCATTGAAATGCGTTACATGATTCAATACTAATACAACAATCAGAAGCAGACTTACTTCTATCCATGTGTATCCAGGATATTGTACCATCTTATCATAGTGATACATTCACTAAATCATCTGTCCATGCCTCATCAGTGTTTCATTATCCCTAACCCTCACTAAAGCATATCATGCAGGAAGGACAGAAAGTTGTCTAAATTAATCAACATCATTTAGTCCAATAGGGGTCTCTTGAATCTATCCATCCACTTGCATACCCTTGCGATCAAGAACATTGATGATGTTCCGCCGCGGGTGTCCACGGTCACCACCTCAATCACTTGCCAGTACAAGTCGTCAGTGTGTTGCTGTTCCAGATAATGTAGCACCAAGAACACTACTTCCATCTTACAGCTAATTCTACTTCTGTGCTCGTCAATTCACTGTTTGATCATCTGTGTTGTCTGCCTAACATACAAGTTCATACATGGACATCTCACATTGATAACATTCCTAGGGGCATATTTATAATTCCCCTAGCACCACCTTGCGCCACATTAGCATCATTATTTTTTATGTTAATGTGGCCCAACAAGGCCGAAATCCCAGCGTCATATTTATAAAGTGGTGCAATGCATGCATTATGCCACTCTGTAACCCTTTGTGCTACATTATGCCTGTGCCAGGTATAATGTATGCAAAGGAGGCGTTCCCCTATTAGGGGGAGTGAAAAAATGGTGCAAGGAAATCTGTGAGATTTCCTTGCTCAATTTCTTACGGCACTTTTGATGCCTGCTCTGAGCAGGAGTTAAAAAAGGGCTTCCATTATTTATAATGGGCCTCTATGTACTCTGCAGGAGTATCGCCAATATTTTGGCGGTACTCCTGCAGAGTACATTAATAGCATCATGAAAGATGATGCTATTGCCCTCTACCCTGTGCCATGATGTATTGTAAAAACGGCGTGCACATGGTGGCGGTAGCGGGTGCAGGGGAAAGTGGCACTGCACTCAATGCAGCACCACCTCGCATGAATCTGCCCCTTAGTGTTACAGTTGGAAAATGATTTCAAGATGTACTTTCTACTTCTGGTTTCCAAAACCCTTCGTGTTTGCAGTGAAATTACAGACCCCCATATTTGGGATGTCCCACCACAGTCAGAAGACTACACATAGCCCTGATGTCACTTTTCTTTGGTGGGTCCCTGTGTGCTCTAACAATGTGGTCCCTGACGTTTTTGCTCCGTTTAAATGCAAATAAGAGTCTCCTATTACATATATCACTGACAAATGGCCATTTTTTTCACAATTTATTGTACCTCATGACTTACAGGAGAGAAGGTACTGACCATAACCACCCTCTCATTGCCTTCCTTAGATACGGGCGTCAAAGTAGTTTCCCTCTGACAAAACCATGCCCACTTTATGGGCCTGGTCGCTATTTTCTTAGGATACCCTTTATGTAACAGGTTAACCTTGTGTTCGCTAGCTTCTTTGAAAATGTCATTCTTTCGTTTACAGTGTCTGCGTAGCCATAAAAATTAGCCATAGGATGGATTGTCTCTAAGAGCCTGCAGGATGTTGGCTGTTGTATCTATGCAACGCATTAGTCTCAGTCAGTTTTCTGTATAGGGTAGTGTACAGCATTTCATTATCATGTCTAATTAAAAAGGTCTAGACAACTAATCTCTGTGTCGCTGTAGTTGGCCATGAATTTAAGGTCCAGGCTCTGTAAATTGGTCCATTCAGATTATTGCTTGAAATGACAAGCCCCCTGTTGTTGGCTTGGAAAACTATGGTGGTGTTTGTAGTGATCGGAGTGCTTTCATTGTGGGTTGATGGCACCTCCGGCTTTCTACAGCTTTTATTTATTTTTTCTACCGAGCTATTTAAAATGTTTGGTGCACGGTTCATTCTTCCAGAATTTGGGTAAAATGGCACATGGTGAAATTTGCATCAGGGTCTCTCTGTACTCTGAATATCAGGTTGTTTAAGGTATCCAGCTTAGTGTCAATTCCCGAGATAAGCACTACAAGGTGTTTAAGAGGTCAACTTGTATGACTAATTTAGGGCCAGATTTAAATGAAAACGATGGTTTGCGTCGCAAAAAGCAGGGATGCGCCGTATTTACAATGATATGGCACACCCCTGTGTTTTCCCCTGCAATGGCGCAAAAAATTCTGCTACGCGCCAATGTAACCACCATTGCACCATAGTGGATGGATGGCTGCCTTGTTAGGGAGATTGTTTTTGTGCAGGAAGGGACACCTTCCTCCACAAGACAATCTTCAATGGCGATTTGCTTCTTCGATGTGTGCTACAAAATGCAGCACATATAGAAAGAGCAAAAAACAAGGAGAAATTAAAGCATTTCTCCTCATTGTGCCACTCTAACGCCACCGCTAGGGTGGCGTTAGGTTTTGGCGCTGCCTCAGGTTTACAAAACCTTATAAGTCTGGGGCAGCGTCAAAATGCAATGGGAGTCACGTGGAGCTCCCGTCATGCTCAGTGACTTAACATTCCGAGAGGCAGCAACATGGCGGGGCTGTGCGAATCTGAGGATGGGGCTATGCTAAGACCCTCTTCAGTGCTCGATCAAGCTCGAATCCTCCAGGAATCTTAGACGCAGGAGGATCCAGGCTCTTTCAGGCTTCAACCTGCAAAGCTGTGCAGTGACGCAGGGCCGAGCGAATGACGCAACGTGCCCGGCCAGGATAGAACGGTGCAATCCTCGGCCTGCTGCTTTCTCCTATTTTGGACATGATCAGGTGTCCAATGAGACTCCTCATTTTACTACGCCTGCACCGTTTCATACAGAGGACTGAAGATAAGTAAAAGGATGCTGGGTCTATGGGACTTGAAGGACCTTCCATGAATTTGTGTGCTGTGTGGATCAGAAATCCCTATATTTTCTAGTATTTTTGATTTTTTGTTTTTTTTGTCCAGATATTCTGCACTTTAAGTCATTTTTTGCTAAGAGGGTTAATGGTACGGAGAGTTCCAATAATTGGACTACGTCAACCAGGACGACAGAAAGGGGAGAAAAGGAGGAAACAAAAAGAGGAACCAAGATAAAGGTGGATGGGAGGAGAGAAAACAACAAACCCTCAGAGGGAGAGACTGAAGTAAGAAGGAATTTAAAAAAAGCAATTCATTATCAGTCTGTGACCGTTGGAAATGCATAACAGCTCATCATAAAGAGCCTAAATAGTGTGTCTCTATGCCACCTTGGTTCACGGGAACCCAAGGCACAACATTGAAAATCAAAATATATGGCGTATACTTGGATATAACATCTGTTGCAAGATTGCGTCAGGCCTCTGATGGCCACCCATCTATTTCATTGGTCTATTTTACTCTCCTGCTCTGCTCTCCCAGACTTCTAGGTACCCTCTTTTTCTGTGCAGAGTAATAGTTTCTCCCCTAAGCGTCATTGCCATACAGGAGTCAGCTGCAATTAATACGACAACTCTTTAATTGTTTTTCTCAGGGGATTGTAGGGGTTGAAGCAACCTGTTGAAGTAGCATTAGGCTGATCTGCAGGTCAAATGAGGAGCCTGTGGTGTAGCGGAAACGATCTGTGGTAGTGCAGATGCAGCTTGCTACTCCCTAGTCCCCTTTCAGCATCACCCTCAATGTTTCTTTCTCTTTATGAGTTTTTTTGATTCCACAATAAAATGCACGTCACATGACATAGGGGGTGATTCTAACCCTGGCGGTCGGTGATAAAGCGGCGGCCAACCCGCCAACAGGCCGGCGGTCCAAAAAATGGAATTCTGATCCTGGCGGGAACCGCCAACACAGGCCGCCACATTAACACTCCGCCCGCCACGGCGGGACCGACAAACAGCGCGGCGGTCACCGCCAACAGACAGGCGGCAGACAATGTACCGCCCACACTATCATGACCGGCCAATCTGCCACCTTTTCCGGGGCGGGAGCACCGCCGATAAAAACACGGCGGAAACAGACTACGAACGGGAAAACGCGCACCTCTACGCACTCCACGAGGAAGGAGGACAGCATGGAACCCGAATTAAACATCCTACCTGCTCTCGTCTACCTGTTCATCTACCACGAGTACGAACGCCGGCGCAGACGACAACGGTGAGTACTGCACCTACGACACAGGGGAGGGGGGAGAACGAAAGGTTACGTGCACACACATACGCGATACACCCACCCCCCCAAACCATGTACACACCAATGCAGAGCAACAAGTCACAGTGAAACCACCCAAACCCCCGTAAAAAAAACAAGGACATAATTAAATTGTGACTCGAAATTTATGGGAAATAAAAACCACTGATAAGTCACGGTCAAATAGCAATAACAATTCAAAAATACCAATTCAATATCCAGTGCATACGATAAACCGAGGCAATAAGTCCTGCACATCTAACGAGATTCCAAGTGTCCGTGGGCCCAAGTGTAGCAACACAAGGGCAAAGCCCACACAGGAGACCTGAGTCCTTTGGAGAGAACACTGCAGGGCCATCTGATGAAAAAACTACAGGCACCTCAGGGGGAAGGGAAGGGGGGGGCACCACAGCCACATGCGTCCACGACGCCAGATCCACGAAGGGGCCACCATGCCCACTGTGCCATCCTGGGGAGTGCAAAGCCACAGTCTCTCAAGTCTCTACAGTGGGTGGCTTGCCCACTAGGCCATCCTGGGGAGTGCAAAGCCACAGTCTCTCAAGTCTCTACAGTGGGTGGCTTGGCCACTCGGCCATCCTGGGGAGTGCAAAGCCACAGTCTCTCAAGTCTCTACAGTGGGTGGCTTGGCCACTCGGCCATCCTGGGGAGTGCAAAGCCACAGTCTCTCAAGTCTCTACAGTGGGTGGCTTGCCCACTCGGCCATCCTGGGGATTGCAAAGCCACAGTCCATCAGGTGGATAACAGTCTCCACCGGTCAAGGAGGAGGCATGGTGGGCACAGTGAACCGTGAACAGTAGCTCGAGACAGATCCGGCACTGTCATTGTGCCAGTGGTGCTTGAGATGGCGGGGCCCAGCGGAGCGGTGCTTGAGATGAAGGGCCCAGCGGAGCGGTGCTTGAGATGGCGGGGCCCAGCGGAGCGGTGCTTGAGACGGCGGGGCCCTGTTCAGCGGTGCTCTTCTGCGCGGCGGGGCCCTGTTCAGCGGTGCTCCTCTCCACGGCGGGGCCCTGTTCAGCGGTGCTCCTCTCCACGGCGGGGCCCTGTTCAGCGGTGCTCTTCTGCACGGCGGGGCCCTGTTCAGCGGTGCTCCTCTCCATGGTGGGGCCCTGTTCAGCGGTGCTCCTCTCCACGGCGGGGCCCTGTTCAGCGGTGCTCTTCTGCACGGCGGGGCCCTGTTCAGCGGTGCTCTTCTGCACGGTGGGGCCCTGTTCAGCGGTGCTCTTCTGCACGGCGGGGCCCTGTTCAGCGGTGCTCCTCTCCACGGCGTGGCCCTGTTCAGCGGTGCTCCTCTCCATGGCGGGGCCCTGTTCAGCGGTGCTCTTCTGCACGGCGGGGCCCTGTTCAGCGGTGCTCGTCTAGTAGGTAAAGGGAGCCAGACCTGGCCTGGACTCCCTGCTCAGTCGCCCTCCGACCGTGCTGTTGCTGGACCCTTCGGTGACGGAGTCCTGGGCCCTTTGGTGTCCTTCCTAACACCCGGGATGGGGCTTGTGGGCCCCTCCTGCTCCGCGCTCCTGCTGGCTGACTTTTCCGCCCTGCTGCCCTTTCGCTCCTTAGATGGGGCTCTCGGGCCCTTGCCTCCCCTAGATGTTGTGGCTGGTGAAGTGGGCGAACTTTGCTCCTTGGGGGCAGCCGTGTCAGTCCTCTCACGTCGGCCCTTTAGCTTCCTGGTCTTCTTGCCTGGTGGGGGGCTGGCTGTCCCCTTGCTGCTGATTGAAGTGTCACTGCTGGCAAAGGGTGGGCTCCAGAACCCATGCACCACAGTGACACTCGAAGCTGGGCTGGTGGTGGCTGAGGTGCTCTTGGGACTCTTTGCAGATGGAGGGGGTGGGTCAGTGGAGGGAAAGAGGTCAAGATTAGCAAGGAAAACTTTCTTAGGACCAAGGTAAAAGGTAGGAGAAGTGGTGATGGAAGTGGAGGAAGAGGATGTGGTTGTAGGAGAGTCAGGTGTGCTGTCTTTGGGTGCAGGTGCTTGTGCTGGAGGCTGTCGTGAGGTGGATGGCTGTTGGGTGGGTGTCTGCCTGCGTTTGTGTGTCTTGGAAGAGGGGGTGACAGACACAGTGGGAGAGGACACAGGGGACGTGTAAATGGTAGTGGGGGTGGTGACTGCACGTGTGCGGACTGGACTGGAGGGTGTGCTGGTGATGGAAGCACTGGCTGATGGTGGTGTGCATGCAGGTGTGAGTGTAGACGTCACAGGGAGGGAGGAGGGAGACGAGGAGGAGGGGGACACAGAGGTGGTAGTGACTGTTGGAATGTCTGCATCTGGGTGTTGCTTGCGTGAATGCTTGTGGGTTCTGTGGTGCTTGTGTCTGGATGAGCTGCCCTTGGGTGTTGAGGTGTGTGCAGGCTGGTCTGATGGTGTGGATGGGATAGGCTGAGGAACAGGAGACAGAGACAGGCTGGAGGCAGTCAGAAGAGGGAGGCAGGAAACAGGGACAATGGCTGCCGTCAGTGCTGAGGCCAGAGCATTGAACGATCGTTGATGGGCAGCCTGACCCGAATGAATGCCCTCCAGGTAGGCATTGCTCCGATGCACCTCCCTTTCTACCCCCTGGATGGCATTCAAAAGGGTAGTCTGCCCAACAATGATGGTCCGCAGGAGGTCAATGACCTCCTCACTGAGGGCAGCAGGGGTAACAGGGGCAGGGGCTGAGGTGCCTGGGGCGAAGGAGACGCCCGCCTTCCTGGGCGAGCGGGCACGGAGCGTAGGCTGAGGGGCTGCTGGGAGGGTGGGGCTGGTGCGCTGGGTGGCGGCTGTACCTGTAGAGGCGGGGGGCCCGGATGTTGCCGCCACCGCTAGGGAGCTCCCATCCGAGGACGTGTCGCTGTCGCTGGTGTCACCACCGGTACCCGTTGTGGTGCTCCCCTCGCCCTCCGGATCACTGGTGCCCTCGGTGTCTGTTCCTGGTCCCACCGGGGCCTTGTGACTTGCAGCTCCCTCGTGCTCCGATGCCAATTCTCCTCCGCCTGATGATGCTAATGCACAGATGCACAAGAAGACGAAGAAGAAGGGTGGGGGGAGAAAAACGAAGACCAGGTTGAGTGCATGCAATGTCAACACCGTTGGCGGAGAGGACAGACACAGGAGCCTCATGCACTAAGCCGCGCATTCGGGGTACACTACTCAGTACTTCTGACTAGGACAACAGGTCTAGAGACGACAAAGGCGCACATGTGTGATGCTGGACCATCGATAGCTGTACTTGTCACCCTACAGAGGTGGGGGCCGGGAGCACAGGGCCATGCCTAAAGGAGAGGACTACACTACAGAAAGCGCCCTGGCCTAATGTCACCCCCAACCCTCCTCCCCCACCCTGACGCCTCCACTGCGCAGAGAGATAGCAGAATGTGCTGATACTCACCCCCTTGTGTCTGCTGTGATGTCCTCAAGCGCCCATCCAAATCAGGGTAGGCCACCGCCAGGATCCGGGACATCAGGGGGGTCAGGGTACGACTGGCACCCCTCCTAGGTTGGGAGGCCATCCCCAGCAGTGACTCGGCGGTCTTCCTGGTCCCGCGGCGGATGTCCTCCCACCTCTTGCGGCAGTGGGTGCCCCGTCTGACGTGGACCCCCAGGGCCCGGACTTCCTTGGCGATGGCACGCCAAATGTCGACTTTCTGATGGGCGCTGACCTATTTGACATGTACAGGGTGGGAAGGAAAAATCATCATTTTTCTGCATGTTAGATGCGATTGGCCCCCCCTCCCCAACCTTGCCATATGGCACATGCTCTCATCTGTCGTGCGTTGCACTCCTCATTCGCCCCCCACCCCACCAACTTAGCATCCACCCCACTCCACACAGGCATAGCCCATTCAATGTGCACCCAGTGTACTTACCTGTTGGTTTGGAGGACCGTAGAGTAACGCATACTGGGGGAGGACCCCATCCACAAGTTTGTCCAACTCCTCACACGTGAAGGCAGGGGCCCTTTCCCCAGTCGCAGCAGCCATTGTCACTTCCAGACCGAGGTCACAGCAGCACTTGCAGTATAGGTCCTCTCCTGTGGATGATCAGGTCTCGAGTAATTAAGCAGATAGAAAATGGCGGTCACGCCCGCGGCGGTGCGTACCGCGACCGCCGGCGCACCTCGTCATTGGCTCCTGAAACCCATAGGCCTCAATGTTAGCCAATGCGGCTTCGTATAGCGGTCTTCGACCGCCTACCGCCACGGTGTGCCACGCCAGCGCATTGACCTCACATCCCATTGTCCCACTTCACAGGTCAGGCAGCCGCCATTTCAAGGGCCCACATGGCATTATTTGTACTGCGTCACACAGGCCTAGGCCTTGCATTGCCACACATACACGCCTTTCAATACATAGATTATCGTGTGCTATGCATGCAGTGGTGAACGTACCTGTGATTTGCTTGACTCTGTGCGCCATGTTGTCCTTCCTAGGCACCGTCCGCTGGGACTTGCGAGGAGAAGGATGAATCCTCGCATGTACCGACCGCTGGTGGACCTGTCGACAATGGAAGAACGCCACATCATACTACGATACCGACTTGACCGAGCCACTATACATGAACTGTGTGCCCAGCTGGAGCCAGCATTGATGTCCCCCATCCGCCAACCCACAGGAATTCCCCCTCTAGTGCAGGTTCTGTCAGTCCTCCATTTTTTGGCAAGTGGCTCATTCCAGACAACAGTGGCCATGTCATCTGGAATGTCTCAGCCTATGTTTTCAAAAATCTTGTCTAGAGTGTTGTCTGCCCTGACGAAACACATGCGGCACTACATTGTATTCCCTGAGGAGGTTGATTTGGCCACTGTGAAGGGTGATTTTTATGCCCTTGGACATATCCCCAACATAATTGGTGCCATTGATGGGACCCATGTGGCTTTAGTACCCCCAAAAGACGATGAGCAGGTGTACAGAAACAGGAAAAGTTACCATTCGATGAACGTCCAGGTGGTCTGTTTGGCTGACCAGTACATCTCCCATGTGAATGCCATGTTCCCTGGGTCAGTGCATGACGCGTATGTGATGCGAAATAGCAGCATCGCTTATGTGATGGAACAGCTACAGAGACAACGTGTGTGGCTAATTGGTGATTCTGGTTACCCCAACCTGCCTTGGCTATTGACCCCAGTGAGGAATCCCCGGACCAGGGCAGAGGAACGGTACAATGAGGCCCATGGGCGAACTAGGAGGATCATTGAAAGAACCTTTGGCCTCCTGAAGGCCAGGTTTAGGTGCCTGCATATGACAGGGGGATCCCTGATGTACTCACCAAAGACGGTGTGCCAGATCATCGTGGCCTGCTGTATGCTTCACAATCTGGCATTGCGACGTCAGGTGCCCTTCCTGCAGGAGGATGGTCCAGATGGTGGTGTTGAAGCAGCTGTGGAGCCTGTGGAGAGTGAAGAGGAGGAAGACAAAGAGGACGACCCAGACAACAGGGACAGAGTTATCCAACAGTATTTTCAGTAGCACACAGGTAGGAATCACCCACGCCATTTAACATTTACTGAATTCCCCCTGCATCTTTACTTTGTGTATTTCCCCCCAGTTCTTTTAAACTGAAGTTTGCTTTTCCCTTCCCTTTTCAGTGCTGTATGACCCACTGCGTGACTTCTGCTTGGTTAGCCCATGGACTAATGCTTATTGACATCGGTATGTTGTCCACACATAAATAACAGAACATTATTGATAAGTAATGTGTTATACATTTGTAAATAATACAGGCTGATTTCTGTGCAATGAGTGATTTATTTTTAGTGCTATATATTGGTACATGATATTAAAACGGTGATGGTGGAGTTATGTCCATGGCAGAGTCCAGTTCTCGGTCGCACAGGTGCATTGTTCATATGGCTGTGGAAGGATGGAGCAGGGGCAGTTCAAGGTTGGACAGGGTGACACTGTGGGACAGTGGAATGACATCCGGGGGGATATTAGGCTGGCGGGGGTCTTGGCATCCTACTCTGTCTTCCTTTGAGATCTCAGGTTCCTCTTGCGGGGTGGTTGTTCTTCAGCAGGAGGTGGGGTTCTGGTGGCCCGTCGTTCTGTGGGGGCCTCCTGACCACTAGCGCCGGCGGAGGTGGTAGGCTGTTCCTGGCTAGTGACAGGGGCCCTTTGCGGTGCCACATGGTCCCGCAATGTGGTTTCTATCCGGTTGAGGGCCTGGACTATGGTCCCCATAGCGGTAGCGATGTCCCGGAGTTCATTGCTGAACCCCATGTACCGTTCCTCCTGCTGTGCCTGGATCTCGGTGAACCTGGCCAGTACCGTCGCCATCGTCTCCTGGGAGTGATGATATGCTCCCATAATGGTGGTAAAGGCCTCTTGGAGAGTCGGTTCCCTGGGCCTGTCCTCCCCCCCCTGCCGCACAGCAGCCCTCCCAGTTGCCCTGTTTCCCCGGGCCTCTGTCCCCTGGACGGTGTGCCCACTACCACTGCCCCCAGGTCCCTGTTGTTGTTGGGGTGTTGGGTCAGCCTGGGTGCCCTGTAGTGGCGGACACACCGCTGATTGACGCGTCCGCGAGACAGAGGCATGGGCCCGCTGGGTGGGAGCTGTGCTGGTGTTCCCAGAGGGGTTTGGGTCTGCTGTGGCCTGGGTCTGTGTGTGGGGAACCGACTGTCCAGAGGTCCCCGATGGTCCGGGCTGGTCGTCAGGTTCTAGGTCGACAGAGCTGCTGTCCTCGCTGGGGGCCTGTTCTGGGGGTGGGATGGACAAATCTGGACCCTCCGTGGCGGTGTGTTGGCGTTCGGGCCCTGCAGGGGTAAAGGAGTAGGGTTATTGTTTCTGTGTGTGCCATGGCGTACATTTTGAGTGCCCTTGTCCCCCAGTGCTGGCATTCCCTTGTGGGAGGTGTTGTGAGGGTTGGGGGGGGGGTGTATGGGTATGTGCAATGGTCATGCTTTGGTGGTGGCTGTCTATGGTTTGTGTTGGCATTCAGGGGTTGGTGTTGTGCTGGTGAGACATTGGCAGGGAGGTTATGTGCTGGGGGGTGAGATTGGGGGTGAGAGGGGGGGGGGTTGGCATGCTGGTGGTTGGGAGGGGGTGAAGTAGTTGAGATTCGACTTACCAGAGTCCATTCCTCCGTGTACTCCAGTGAGGCCATCAGGATGCAGGATGTTTACCACCTCTTGCTCCCATGCTGTGAATTGGGGTGGAGTGGGTGGGGGTCCGCCGCCAGTCTTCTGCACAGCGATGTTGTGCCTGGAGATCATCGAGCGCACCTTCCCTCGTAGGTCGTTCCATCGCTTTCTGATATCTTCCCGATTTCTGGGATGCTGTCCCACAGCGTTGACCCTGTCTACGATCCTTTGCCATAGCTCAGCCTTCCTTGCTATGGTGGTGTGCTGCACCTGTATGCCGAAGAGCTGGGGCTCAACCCTCATGATTTCCTCCACCATGACCCAGAGTTCTTGGTCCGAAAACCTTGGGTGTCTTTGGGGTGCCATGGGGTGGTGTGGATGAGGTGTGGGGTGGTGTTTGTGGTGATGTGCGTGGTGATGTGTGGTGATGTGTGCGTAGATGTGGTGTGGGTGATGAAGTTGGATTCCTGTGTGTGTTGGGGTTTTCTATTGCTGTGCTCGCTCTCTCTATCTCTATCTCTCTCGCTCTCGCCTTCGCTCCGATTTCCAACTAGTGGGGGTTTGTGGGTGATGTGGGTGTGTGTTTTATAGTTGATTGGATGTGTGGGTGTGTTGTTTGTATGTGTCTCAGGTGTGCGTATTTCAAAATGTCCAATGTGGCAGTGTTTTGGAGCTGGGTGTGTATTTTGAGCGCTGCGGTGTGTACCGCCAAAGGAATACCGCGGTTGAAAGACCGCCGCGTGGATTCGTGGGTCAGAATGGCATGGGCGTGTTTGTGTTGGCGTGACGGTGGAGGTTTGGTCATCTCCAGTTTTCCGCGGCCTTCCTTGGATGTCGGATTTTTGGCGGTTTCACAGTTGGTGGTCAGAATGACCGTGGCGGTTTACCGCGGCCGCGGCGGTAGAATGGCGGACTTCTGACCGGCGGTAAGGGCCTTTTACCGCCGAGGTCAGAATGACCCCCATAGTGTCTGAGTCACTCACAGTCGATAAAACCCCTAAAACCTGTAAACCTAAGACTCTGACCCCATCCATGAGAAGACAAATGCTTGGTTCCACTAAGCAGGACCACCTACACAGTTCCTCACAAGACTCTGATGGGCTCCAGAGTATTTCAACTACCCCTCCGGCTCTTTCCAGCTATAGCCCATTAAATGGACAGGAAACAGTGATGTTGCAGCCATTCCAGATAAATCGAACCTTCATTCCTGCCTCCCATTTCTGAATTGAGCAATCCAATCAGTATCATGCAGGCAAGCCTCTCGGGTGCAAATTCTTGCTTTACCTTCTGCTATGAAAAAGCTTAAGGATAAGCCCTCCTATCCTCTGTTTTCTATGAGCAACGTCAACATCAAGGGGACAGTAAAAGAGGAAGAGAAGGAGAGAGAGTCAAACATGACTCAGTCTATTTAGATCTTATATGATAGTCAAACACCTTCCACCACGGTAATGGACTCAGCATCAGAAGGCCTGTGCCGTTTGGTATTTGACCCGATGCCTGCTGGCGAAACTACCCCCACTCGGGCTCTTCATTTCCCTCTACCCATTCTCGATTCTGTAAAAGCCTCAGGGAATGTAACTGATTAATCATCGATGGAGGGAATGCTTAGTCAGATATTGGAGGAGCTACGTGCCATGAAAGTCTCTCAAAGGGGGCCCATAAGAAAACCAATGAGCAGCTGAGTCAGCTAAATGCCAACCTAACCCATCTGTCTACAGGGGTCTCTCAAGCAGAGCAGAGGGTTTCAGATTTGGAGGACGCAAAAAATCAACAGGAGTCAGTAACATCACAGATCCAGACAGAGCTCGAGGAGCTACAGTTCAAACTTGATGAGATGGAAAACAGATCTTGACGTTCCAATTTGAGGTTTATAGGGGTTCCCGAAGAGATAGAAGTATTATCGACAGTGACTACACTGATCTTTGACCTCATCTACAAATGTATCCTTCCTGATACAACCGTGGTAAAGGATGATATCTCCATCATGCAGGCACACAGGGTCCCCCCAATGCATGCCGCAAACTCAAATTATCCACGTAACATACTTGTAAATTTTGGCATCTATAGGACCAAGCAACAGATTCTGCCCCAGGCTATAAGAGCGAAAAATCTCAACTCTGGTGATAATTACATTTTTTGTGTTTTTCCCGATATGTCCATTGCTGCCGCATGACAGCATCGAGAATTCGTTGGACTCATTGGCGACTTTAAGAAACTTGGAGCCCCATCTGGCATTGTGCAACTAAACTTAAAGTGTTTCATAAGGGGCAGGTGCATGTTTTTCCGGGTGTACAGCAGGCAAAAGATTTCTTGGGGTTGTTAGGAAAATAATAATAGTGTGTGAGGAGATTATATTACAAGAGGGGGGAAATAATAACTTCTATGTTTTATTCGTTTTGGCCTTCATCTGCTACTTTCCTGTGGTTTAGGCTTCTGGAGTGCCATGTCAGTGCATTCCATCTTTGGGTTTGGGGGGAGGAACATAGGGGAGGGGAGGGAATCACAGGGTGGTGGGGTCATGACGGGTTGGGCCCTTTTGGGCGGTGGGAGCTATCCCCCCTCTGGTGGGGGGGATTTGTTCACTAGGGTGGGGGAAAAGAGCAGGCAAAAAAGATAAGCATAGAGAATCCAGTTTGTATAGAGTGGCAAGATGACACAGCCCAGTATAAGGGGGTCAGGAAGTAATTTAAAGGTTAATTCATGTAATATTAATTGGGCTAGTAATCAGGTAAATTTGCATGCAATACTTAATTGGCTTGGGGCATCGCAATCCCAAATTTTTCTTCTGCAGGAGATTCAATTAAAGCATTAAGGTAAAGTGCCTAAGCTTCCCAAATGTATTGCACATTCGTATTATGCATCTGCCAATGCTGCGGTTTGGGGGGTGGCCATTCTAGTGACACACAAATATCCCGGGTTGGTATATTGGGTGCAGAAAGACCCTCAGGCACAATGGTTAATAATCAGCACACTTATCTTCAACCACCATGTACATTTAGTGAGCTTTTATGGCCTGATTAAAGTCGATCAGGCCATATGTTATGTTCTGATTACACTTCCTGACCTTTTATTATCAGTGGTAATTTTAACACTATCCCAAACACTCAGATGGACACCTCATGCAAGAATAAAACCCAGAATAAACCTAGAGTATCTCGTTAGCTGGGAAAAGTCATTTCTGATTTGGCTTTAGTTGATACATGGAGGGCTGACCACCCCCAGGAAAATGAATTCACCTGTTTTTCTAAAAAATATACTACAGCCTCTAGAATTGATTTTATAGTAGCTTCTTTTTTTCGGGTGAGTAGTGGCACCTCTATTCTTGCCAATCCCTTCTCTGATCATTCAGCTCCTCAGGCTAGTGTGGGCCAGCCTGGGGAAAGGATTGACCGTCAGCATGGGAGCTTCGACAAGTCTCCTCTGGCAGACGAAGGGTGGGTTGCGATTCTCAAAACATTGGTTACCGATTTTTTAAATATTAACAAAGGCTCAGCTTCCTTATTGCATTATCTGGAAAGTCCTTAAGGCTCACATAAGGGGGAACCATATAAATCCAACATGGCCAAATTAGCAAAGGAGAAAGCAACAGAGCTTCAACAGGAACTTGACAAAGTGCAAAGAACCTATCAGACTACTCATGATCTAGAGGTGACACTTAGATTGAAAGAGGCGCAGGGTAAACTGAGGGATTATTATATATCCTGCAAGATAGTTAATCAACATACAAGCTCTTAGCTACTGTATGAAGAGAACAAGCATGTGGGCAAATTTTTGGCCTGGTCCATGAAAAAAAAGTCTATTAAGAACACAATTAAGACAATACTTGATAAGAAACGGGGTGTACTCGTCAACCACTCTGAAGATGTTGAAAGTTTTTTTATGTCATCCCATTATTCAAAAATATATGCCTCTTCACTTCCAACCAATGTGCAATTGATAAATCAATATCTAGGCGCTCTTCACTCACTAGTGTTAGATGAGACATCATGTGTAAAACTATTAGCACCTATATCTCTTCTTGAAGTACAAGAGGCGATTATGGCCTCATCGAGTGGGAAAGCCAGTGGAGAAGATGGCCTGCCGGCCAAAGTGTATAAAGCTCTTCTGGGCCAATTTGTCTATCTCACAAGGCAATAAGGGGGGCTAACTTCAAAAGAATGGCATTCTATTTAAAATTGATGTTTTATTATACCCCTGCTTGAATTAAGGAAGTATTTCCGGTCACTTCAGGCCTCTGTGAGCACTGTAGCAACACTCAGGGCAACTGGCTCCACTTATGTTTTACTTGTCCCAAGCTTGCAGGTTACTGGGATAGAATATTCCAGTGGATTAGTTTGGATGTTCGGGCTGATCTCATCCTAGACTCAGTGGGAGCTTTCTTTGGCCTCTCCAGTCACCCTGAGCTAACAATTCGGGCAAAGCAAATCTTATTTATAGCCTCGCTGATTGCCAAATCATTAATTCTTTAGGCTTGGAAGTCGCCTCTATCACAATCCTATGCGGCCTGGGAGGCGAAAATGAAATCTGTACTCTCCAGGGAGCAACTTTATGCTCAACGTATGGGTGCTCTACGCAAGTTTAAGGGTATATGGGAAACAAGCTCTGATCCACCCACATAACAATATTATATTAGAAGATTTTAGAGTGGGTGCTCTCTGGTGCTTTTTGAGGATTGTAAAACCTAATATGTTATTAATTTTTATTATTTTTATGTCTTTTCTGTTCATTTCAGTAGCTTACTTGACCGTCCGTACCTCCAAAGTCATACATAATATGCTCCCAGCTGTCCCAAAGCTGTGTTTCAGACCAAGATAAAATGAGAATGGTGTATATAATTAATTTTCTGCTGAGCTATATACTGCTGCATTCAGGGGTTGTATATATTATATGCACTTTAATTCGTCTTGCACGCTAACGCTGCAGCACTTTATTTGCGGTGTATAGAATTAATTTTCTGCTGAGCTACATACTGCTGTATTCAGGGCTTGTATGTATTATATGCACTTTAATTCGATTTGCAAGCTAGCACTGCAGCACTTTACGTTTTTTATGTGTATGCCTTGGCACAAAATTCGCTTCAAATATCATTGTTGCGTTATGCATTTTTATGTATTTAATGCTTTTTAGGTATTGCTCAATCTATTGTGATATTTGGTGGCTAGGGCACTGTTAGCAGCTTTTTGAGAATCATACGATCGAGTTAAATGCCTCTCCAAGTTTATGGAGCAGGAGATGGACACATTCAAGATAAAATTGCTGTCTTGTTAATGTACTTTAATTCCGCCAGCACTTTACTAGCCTCTATTCTGCTATGCCCCTTTTCTACAGAAAATATTGCATAGAATCGTTTTTTTGCATTGTATCATTCCAGCAATATATTTCTCTTAGACTGTTGGTATGCTTTTTGAATGCATGGAATGCCCAAGATTATTCATGTATGTCTTTTTTATGTACCCAACATTGCTAAGTATTTTTCAATGCTCTGCCTTGCTTAATTATTATGGTTGAATCTGCTCAATAAAAATGAAAATGCAATGGGTGTTGCTGTGGCACGAGAACCACTCAGGAAGCTGTGCGTCACATGATGGAGTGCTGGGGGCCTAAGCTGTGCTGTGCACAAAGAACTTTGTGGAACATTGCACACAAGCCTTGGCAACTGTGAATCATGTGGTGCACGGGGGTGCTGTCTTGCGTAGGAAGGCACCCTTCTGCAGCGACGACTGGTGGCATGGGTCTCCTCTCACTGAAAGTGACACTCCAATGGCACTAGAGGCTCTTAAATAGGCCTCTTAGTGGACTGAAGGTTCATTACATCCACTGTTTCCTGTAGGGTGCTCAAGAGTGTAGGCCCACGCTTGAAATGTCTTGTATGATCTGCTGTTTCCATGCATACATGAGATCTAGCTGCCAACTTATAAATTGGTTTCTCACATGCACGGCCGTGGTTACGCTTTGCTTGCATGTTTGAATAGTGCGTCAAATTAATTGATAAGGATGTCAAGTATGTTAAGGCATTTCTCCAGTATGGAGAAAGGTTATTGCAAATTTTGAAATTGAAATGGCGTTAGTGTGAGGCTTCTCTTGCTAGTTGTTTTCATACTGCTGTTGGGTCCCATGAGCGGGAAACCCTGTGCTTACAAATGGGTTGTCATGGCAGCTACGGCTTCGTGGGTTTAGTGAGCTTGGTGGGCTTGATGGATTTTGCAAACTTTGCAGAGTGGAGGTGTCTAAATGAGTGTTTTCTGTGATTAGTTTAATGTGCATCACACAATCACTCAGTTCAGAATGAATTTGTACTAAACATGTGACTTGACATGCTGTTTTATTTGTGAGTTGCTCAGCACAGCCAAGTACCACGCATCAGGCTTAGACTAACGCATTTCAGTGTGATGGTCCGCATCAACGTACTGAAATGCAAAGTCAAGCATTATAGCGCCTCCTCTGCTGTCAAGCTGGAGCGCTGGTAATGTACCATATTGACTGAAAGCCGGTGTGGCATCGCGCAGTACACGCTGCACTCAGCAGGCTTCGGGGCTGACTCAGCTGCTCGCAGCTCTAGCTGCCAGCTACTCTGCTACAATGTAACACATAAGGATTCACCCGAGACATCTCGTGGCATTACTGATACACACTTTAGTAGGTGGGACGTTCTGCCACCCGTGACGCGAGACGGGCAGCTGGCAGGTCAATAAAGTTCGTTTTGGCTGCCAGCAATGGCAGCACAGCTCGCTGCAGCTCGCACCACGTTAGTAATCTTTCTGAAATGATCCTGCGACCAGACCCGACCCATCACCCCACCAGCAGCCGGCTGAGGGAACCACGAACCGCGGCAACCACCGCAGTGCTTCCTCAGCATCCCAGAGTACCACAGTCCACTGTGCAGGCATCTGAGCTGCCTCGGAATCATGTCCAACGTTGCCGCGGGAGAATACAGCCATGAGCCAGCGCGTACTGAATTCGCTCTCGCCTCACAAAGAAGTGACAGTGAGTGCCTGGAGTAAAGTGTCTCTGCTTCTAATAAAAGTGTGTTTTTTAATATTGTGCGGTCATGATGGTCATCCATCTTCAGCTGCCTGTTTGTGCTCTGCTGTGTTACAGCTGAACTCTGCAGTCTCACACTGCTGTCAGTCTGTGCTCACCTCACTGTAGTTTTCACCGGTGAGCAAGTTAGTCCCACTAACTCGTTTTGTGTCCGGTTCGGGTGAGCCACTGTGGTGCCTATCGAACATCTACTAAGTCAGTGTGGTGTCTAAGCCCTGAAAAGTGCTTAGACACGCATTGCACGTTGCGCGACTATTTTTAAATAACACGCGAATCAGTGTGTTTTGTTACCGTCGGCGTGGCTGGATTCAGCCTGATGGAAGACGAGCCCTCTTGACACGGGTCTCTGTCTTGCGTCACGGCCCCGAGTGAATCCCGGCCACGCCTCTCTTTATTTTATAGCTCCGGGCCGGAGGCCAGGGAGCAAACCAACAACACTAAACATCTAGGTGAAATCCCTCAGAAACATCCGGGAATTTCACTCGGTGTGTTATACAACACAGGAACACCACTCCTTAATACAAAGTGTCGGCTGGCCAGTTACATCACTGGCCAGCGACATTACATTCCTCCCCAAAATGCAAAAACAACAAAACGCCAACCAGAATAGTTAGTCAATAATCACGCAAATGATCACGTAGACGGGTAGAAGGACAGGGATTGCCCCGCAGACCATATCTGCCCGATCCGGATTGTTGAGACACCACCTCAGTGGCCGGGCCACCAGGCACTTGTTCACTCGGGACAGGCCCTGTATCACCCACAGTGAGACTCACAGGACTACGTGGTGAAAAACCCTCTTCAGGCCCTTCAAACACCGGACCACTCTCCTCGGCATCACCAACACTTTCGTCTCGAGAGTCTCCTGCATAATGAAACCTCTTAAAAAACGACACATTGCTGGTCACTGTATCAGTACCACGCTGGGCAACCACAGCAGATCCATTCCGTTGAACAATTCTCCACGGGACTGTAGAAAAGGGCATATGAAATTTACTCCCCGGGAGGGTCTGCTTGAGTAATACATAATCACCAACTTTCAGGTCAGATGCGGTGGCTCGCCGAGCACGGCTGACCCGTAGATTCGACATCCGCCGCTTCTCCTGAACCAAGTCTCAGGCTATCTCTGGAGGAACCCACGAAGAATGATGAGGAATAGCATCAACAGACGCCCTCCCAAAAGCAACCTGACCCGGAGCTAAGTTGGTGGTGGAATGAGGCGTTTGTCGATAATTCCATAAAAACAAGAAAATGGCATACTCAACAGACTGGCCACCGGCCACCGCAATTCTTATCACCTTATTCAAAGTCCGCATGAACCGCTCTACCTCCCCGTTGGCTTGAGGCCAACGTGGGGTGATCCGGCAATGACGGGTGCCAGTAATCTTCAGATACTCAGCCAGTTCCTTGCTCTGAAAAGGCGGCCCATTGTCGGTCTTGATCTCTGCAATAAGACCATGAGTGGCCATCGTTTTCTCTAACCCAGAAATCACCACCTCCACCGTGAGGGCAGGAATAATCTCAACCTCAGGATACTTTGAGAAATCATCAATGATGACCATAGTGTGGCGGCCATCAGGTAAACTGCCAAAATCCAGACTGGCGGAGACCCATGGACCTGTTGGGGTCGGCTCAGTCTCAATGGGAACAGGCCTGCTCGACTCACCAGTAGCCTGACACCAACGGCACGACCTAACCAAACGTTCAACCTTCTCGTCCATGAGGGGAAACCATACCTTGGATCGGAGGCGGCTCTTCGTTTTGACCATCCCTTGGTGTCCATTGTGTGCCAACTCAACGGCTTTGGTAGTGAGAGATGACGGGATAACCAAACGACTTCCCATTAACAGACACCCTTGAGAGTCAGTGGTGAGTTCACCCTTCACGCTATAGAGACTTCCAATGATACGTTGAGATTCAATGTTCAACAAAGGCAATTGGCCTTTGATACGGTGCCACTGATTGCTCTGTATGTCTGCCATGGCTTTCTGCAGGCACTCATCCGACTTAGTTGCTTGTATGATCTCCCCCATGGTCATTGGCAATGGCCGGGATCGATCAGTCACATATCTAACATATTCTTCACTCTCTTTCGCTTCTTCAACCTCTACCTCTGAGGCACTTCTGGGATGTCTCGACAGATAGTCAGCCGGGTTTTCGGACCCCGGGCGATATTCTAATTGACACCGATAGTCTTGCAATTGTAGCATCCATTTCTCAATTCTTGGCGGTGGCTTGGAAGCGGTTCCATTGAACAGAGGAAGCAGAGGCTTATAGTCAGTAGTCACAACAAACGGGCGGCCATACACGTAAATATGGAAATGCTTGCAACCCCAATGGACCGCAATAGCTTCCTTTTCAATTTATGAAAAACGCTGTTCAGTGTCAGTGAGCGAACGGCTGGCATAGGCAACAGGAGCCCACATACCTTCTCCCTGTTCCTGCAGCAACACAGCACCTAAACCCTTTGGCCCTGCATCAACAGCGACCTCGGTATTCTTTTTTGGATCAAAATATTTCAGCACAGTCTCGCTGGACAAAGCTTCTTTGATTTTGTCAAATGCTGTTTGTTCAGTAGACCCCCATTTCCACGAATCAGACGCTTTGAGGAGATTCCTTAGAGGCTGGGTTAGATTGGACAAATCCTTTATAAATCGACCACAGTAATTTACCATCCATAAGAAGCTTCTGACCTCCGTGACTGTGCTGGGCGGGGGTGCCTCTTTGATGTCGTTTATCTTCGCGGGATCCGGGGCAACCCCATTTTCCGAGAACGTGTAACCGAAGAATTATATCCTGTCTTTTAGAAACTCACATTTCTGTCGATGCAAGGTGAGTCCAGAGTCCTGAATGCATTGTAGGACCTTTTGGAGCCGGACATTGTGTTCGGCAATGGTGGGGGCATGAACAAGGATATCGTCACTGACATTTATTGTCCCAGGCAAACCCACCAACAGCTCTTGGATAACGTTTTGGACTACTTCCGCAGCACTGGATACCCCAAAACTCAGACGTTTGTACCTCCGGAGCCTTATATGGGTAGAGAAGGTCGTTATGTAGCGCGACTCTGGGGCCAACACCAACTGGTGGTATCCAGACCGGAGATCAAGCTTCGAGAACCACCTAGAGTCACTGAGCTCTCCCAAAATGTCATCAATCGTAGGGGTCAGGTGTCTTTCTCTTTTGATGGCCGCATTCGGGAGACGCATGTCCACACAGATTCTCACCTCGCCTGGTTGTTTGGGCTTCCGAGCTACTACAATGGGAGAAACCCAGGGGGTGGGCCCGGAGACCTTCTCAATAATCCCAGCTTTCTCCAAATTGTCTAACTCTTTCTCCACCTGAGGTCGGAGATGGAATGGTACTCGCCGATGGCGGAGAGCTACCGGTTGGATTGTTTGATCAATGTGGAGTTTGATCTCTCGTCCTCGGAGACACCCAATGCCATTAAATATTCCATCGTACCGGGCTACCAACTCCGTCACCGACTCTTGGTGGATGCTGAGTGCAAACGTCACTATTTGTAACTCCTCTGCCGCCTGACAACCTAATAGCATGCCAGTTCCTCCCTCCGTCACGTAGACCTTCGCCGATATGGAGTGTAGCCCATGGGTGATAGTGGTCTGGAACATGCCCCTCAGGGAAATTGGAGTGCTCTGTCCATATGCATATACCTTGACATTAGTCTTGGTTAGTGTTGGAGTCGGGGACATTTGGCAATGTTCTTCCGCTGCCAGTAAGTTTATGGAGGCTCCCGTGTCTACTACAGCAACCACTTCATGGTGGCCCATGAGTATCTGGCACTTTGGAAGTTGCACTTGGCGATGGCTGGTAGGTGTGGCCGCGAATAAGGAGTGGACGACATAAATAGCCGTTTCGTCATCATCCATATTGCTCCCTCGCTCTGATTTTTCAGGAGGTGCATCTTCGAGCGCGATGTTGATGGCTGCCCCTCGGGTGCTTTTGGACCTGCAGACCTTTGCGAAATTATTCATCTTCCCGCAGCTAGAGCATACTTTTCCCCTTGCCGGACACTCGGAAGCTCGGTGTGGCACGCCCCCACAGAATCCACATTGTCTGGGGCGTGGACTACTCACTTTTTGTGGGGTTTTCTTCCGGGGTGTCATGACTGCATTGGTGACCTCTTCTTTTATGGGACGTTGCAATGCCGCCTCCATATGTGAAGCCCTGGCTTTTGAGAGCTCCTTTGTTCGGCCCAGCAGTAGAATGTCTGGTAATGATTTCCCGGATTCCTCTAGGATGCGTTCCCTGAGGGGGAGGGAGGCACACCCTTGTATTAATTGTCCTCGGACTTCTTCAGTCTCAACATTAAATCTACACGTGCCCGCTAGTTCTCTTAGCCTTAGGTGAAAAGCATCTAGCTATTCATCCATCTGTTGCCTCGCTTGTCTAAATATAAACCTCTCATAATCAGTATTGACCATTGGCTCAAAATGGCGGTTGAGGGCAGCTATGAGTGTCGTATGAGTCTTGGGCGCATCTTCCACGAGGTTGTTTGATATTTTATATATGTCCTTACCTCCTATGTGGATGAGCATGGCACGTTTTTGGTCATTTGCTACCTTCGTAGCCTCAAAGAATAGCAACACTCTTTCTACCCATTCTCTCCACTTGGGCGCTTGCGTAGAGGGAGCCCCTTCTACCACAAAGGGTTCTACTGGAGGTATTGCAGACATTGTGGCTGGGGTGATGTTGGATGGGTTTCTTGCCACTGTGCCTGTAATGAAAAACATGACTTACTGTTCTGTTCTTGATTACTGGCTATGGGGAGGGACACTTGTACTCACTGTGTCCTGGTATGTCCTTTTGTTTTCCAGCTTTCATGTGGATTCTTCTCTTCAGATGCCAAGCATGCGAGGAAAATTTCAGTATATTTTTTTTTTTTTGTATTATCCTTTCTTCTTCTTTGTTTTTTTTTTTGTTTATTATTATTTCCTTTTGGGCTGCCCCTCGCCGCACGAGCACCGCAATAGGTATGCGGCCGCAGCGGGGCTCGAGCCCACCGGGTTGGATTCACCTACCTCGTCGCCACTTTGTGGTGTCTAAGCCCTGAAAAGGGCTTAGACATGCATTGCACGTCGTGCAACGATTTTCAAATAACACAAGTGACTCGGTGTGTTTTGTTACCGTCGGCGTGGCTGGATTCAGCCTGGTGGAAGACGAGCCCTCTTGACACGGGTCTCCGTCTTGCGTCGCGGCCCGAGTGAATCCCGGCCACGCCTCTCTCTATTTTATAGCTCCGGGCTGGAGGCCACGGAGCAAACCAACAACACTAAACATCTAGGTGAAATCCCTCAGAAACATCCGGGGATTTCACTCGGTGTGTTATACAACACAGGAACACCACTCCTTAATACAAAGTGTCGGCTGGCCAGTTACATCACTGGCCAGCGACATTACAGTCAGCAGAGATTGTAGCTGTGTGACAGGTTGCAGCTGGTGTGAGATCTGGTGCCGCTGCGGTGCTGGGCAGTAGCTCTGCACCGACCTGGGCAGACCGCTCAACTGCTCTGTAATAATTTTTATCAGAGCTGCAAAGTGTCAAACATAGTAGTTGAATGTCACTCATAATTACACTGAAATTATAAAAATGTCACACATGAACAATCTGAAACCTAGGCAGCTACGGTTGTTGTGCTTCCCTTGTTGGAAATACAAGTTTTGAATTTATGTTGTCCTCTCGGTTTGGTCTCTTTTGCATGACCTGAGCCAGCCCATCCAGCTTGTCCAAGGTCCCCTGTTGAGCACAGTGGTCCTAATATAATTATTGGGGGGATTGATCCCATACTGGGCTGGCAGTCATATCTATTGGGATGTCAGGAGGAGTAACTTGGCTTGGGGTAGCTTTGTCATCAGCAAGCCCTGCTAAGTTGTTTTGGTGAGCTAACTGCTTCTCTCTTGTAGATTTAAAGAAATTAAATAAGGTAGGTGTTAAAGTCTCTTTGGGGAAGATTTACTAAACAGCCATCCAACGCAACGCAGCAGTCAGAACTGTTGCACTGTATCGCGTGACAGAGAAGGGAGCAGAAGAGTACCATATCTACAGAGTTATGGTGCTCTCCTTTCCTCTCTTTAGCGATGGTGCAGATTTTATCTGCCTTGCGCCATGCTCACACACACCTTTGCGCCATAGTGCAAGGGTGTGTGGGTGAGTCTAACACAGGTTTTTTACAGGAAGGATACCCTTTTGGTACAAAATACTACACCTAGAAAACTAATAAGACTTTTCTTACTTTGATTGTAGGCTGCACAGTGCATCCCTTATGCAAAGTGAGAAAGGAAAGAAGAACTGAAGTCATTTCTCCTCTTAATGCCTGGTTTGAAAAGGCGTTATTTTTTTATGCAAAACCCATCTCACATTTTTAGTAGATAGCGTTTTGTGGCAAAAAAGGGTGGGTGGTTGCATGGGAACGCCTATGCCAGTGCTTAATTTGTAAATAAGAACATGCCAGTGCTCAAATCCCTCCTCTTAAACACACAGCTGCTGCAATTAAATGTGCAAACACTGAGGCAGCATAATCCTGAAGACATATCAGGCCTTTTAAATCCATTTAAAACCACTCCTTGCCCCTTCAGCTCTTTCTTGCAGCTTTCTGCTTCCTCCCATTGTGACGCTTTTTGTTTTTCTCTTCCTCCGTCTTTCCCATATGTGTCTTTTGCTCGCAGTAAATGCTTGAGGCAGAAAACTAAGCGGCGGCCCTCAAAAATAAGTGCCGGTGCTCTGCACCTTAAACAACTAGCACAAATTAAGCATTGACCTATGCAATGCCCAAGTGATACCAAGTGATGCCAAGTAATGCAAAGCAGTGCTTCATGCTACTTTGCATTAGTTTTAGTCAATCTCCAACATAAAACAAGTTTTGTGTGGGAAAGCAAATAATTAACAAAACATTTTGTACTGGTTTGCATCACTTTTATGATGCAAACCAGCGCAAAATGTTAGTAAATCACTCCCTTTATGTCACCATGACTGTGTGTGGGCGACATTTCTCAGAGGTGGTACTGACATAGGTTTTGATGTGGCTTGCTGTTTTTATTATTAATATTGGTGTCATCGTTGGGGCTGATCTTCTGTCCCCGATCTCATATTTGACCCCTTGTGTTGCCTTTTAAATCCCTTATTGTCTTTTCAGCTTTAATCTCCTATGATGAACGATTTTTCCCCTTGTGCTCCTCTTTAGCGCCTCAGTGCAGTATAAACGGGCAGGCGTCCTCTGCAATCCTTTGTGATCCTTTGAGATCCTTTTGCCGTTACTTAGGCATCCACATGCGTTTCTCTGGACTTTGTTTTCCTTTTTTCCTTTATTTTCACTTAAAGAGGGGTCACCATTCCTGTAAGCAGTGGAGAGCGGCGAAGTAAAAGTGGGCGAAGAGCCAAGCAGAGGCTTTGAGGCGGACACAAGGTGCACCGCGTGACCCATTGCCCCTTTGCTTGGTGCCTAGGGCACCAAGCTCACTGTGCTCACCCCCTATTCCACCAAGGTCATTATGCTCACCATCTATTGCACCAAGCTCACTGTGCTCACCGCCTGTTGCACCAAGCTCACTGTGCTCACCACCTGTTGCACCAAGCTCACTATGCTCACCACCTATTGCACCAAGCTCACTGTGCTCACCGCCTGTTGCACCAAGCTCACTATGCTCACCACCTATTGCACCAAGCTCCCTATGCTTACCACCAATTACACCGAGCTCACTGTGCTCACCACCTATTGCACCAAGTTCACTATGCTTACCACCAATTGCACCAAGCTCACTGTGCTGACCACCGGATACTTGCTGCCCACCTTACCTCCTCAGCCTCAGCCTCTTAGTCCACAGCTCTGATTCCGTATCTCCATAGTCTCTGCCTATCTTACCTTCGCAGCCTCAGCCTCTCAGTCCATAGCTCTGATTCCAGGCCTCCTTAATCTCTGTGGTGTGTTGGAGCCGGGCCGAGTTGCTGGCGGGATCACGTGGTCTGCCACGCCGCTGCCGCTCACCGCAGCTCAACGATCCTGCTCAGTGGTATTTAGCACTGCAGGAATAGCAATCTAAGACCTATATTTAACATGTTTTCATGCAGTGCTATCCAGCAAGCCATCGTGCTGCACTGTGTGAAAGGGAAAGAACAGGAATGTGCTGTATTTAACATTGTACAGCACATTCCTATCCTTCCACAGCCATGGCGTAATTTTGGCTGCCTAGCACCAATGCAGGCACCCTTGTGGAAGGGTGCCACATTGTAGGCAGGGTGATTTTGTGAAGGAAGGGACACCTTCCAGCACTAAAAAAATCCTCAGAGTCATATTCCTCTTTCTATGTGTGTTGCAGAATGCACCACACGTTGGAAGAAGAAAAAATGAGGAGAAATAAAGATATTGTTCCTTGTTATGCCTTCCCTGGGGAGGCATAGAATTTTGATGCATTTCTATGTCTACCACTAATGGTAAATCTGGGAATGCACCAAAATGCCTGGGTGGATGTGTGGGATCACCCACACTCCTGCCATGTAACGCCTCTCTGGGGCAGAGTACCACAAGGCAGCGATTTGTGCTGCCTTGCGTTACTCCAAATTTATCAAGGCATGCAGGCTCAAGCAAGATGTCCTTCCATGGCTTGATAAATCTCACTTAGGTTTTGAGTCACCCTTGCGCCCCATTGTGTGGCGCAAAGGGCAACGCAAAACCTTAACAAATCTGGCCCCCAGTGTACAATTAGGCTGCTGAGCTCAACGCACACACCTAAGTGTCACAATGCAAAGAATCCTGTGTCATTCTAGATAGATCCACTCATGCATTCTGACACATTCCCAGATTTACCAACATTGGGAGACATAGGAAAGCATCAGAACTGTACGCCTTCCCACCAGGGGTGAACTGAGGAGAAATATCTTTATTTCTCCATGTTGGTTCCTCTCTCTAAGTGTGCTGCATTGTGCAGCACATGTAGAAAGAGGAAAATTACTCTTTTTTGTGCTGGAAGAGGTCCCTTCCTGCACAAAAAGAATCCTGACAACAATGCAAACACCATTACACTATGGTGCAAGGATGCCTGCGTTGTCGCCAGGCAGCAGTTTGTACACAGGTGCTGGCAGACACCAGGAATGCGCCATATAATGTTAAACACAACAAATTCCTGCCCTCTCCCTTTCACACAGCGCTAAAAGGTGCCTTGCTGCGTTGCATTTTGTGAAGTATTGATAAATATGGGCCTAAGTGCCGGAACAAAGCACGAGCAAACACTGGCACAAATTAAGCACTGCACACCAGATATGCGATGTTTTATTCATAAATTACAGAGGGCTTATACCACCAGGTGCAAAGGGATTTAGATGCACCGCTTGACTCATCTTTCAGCACACAAAAAGATTCTGTATGGCAGAGTTAATCTGGGTTTTGAAGTGCTGCTGGGCATAATGCATTCACAAGTGTTAAGTGAATCTTGTCCATGTCCCACCCTTTGACTGGTTGTGAGTTCCTGGGTACAACAAGATCGGTCTCTTATCTCCTGACTTACAGGAGAAGCGATGTTCATTCAAGAATCTAGCTATATCCTAAAGTGGCACTTCTTTTTTTAAACGTTTGTTAATAATAATTCTCATTTTTAGAACGATGGTAAGTACATAAACGTGTACTTCAAACGTTAATCATATCGTAATAATCAGTATTGTAGTTTATTCAGATAGTTTAAATCTAGCTCTCTAACTCTTTGCTTACAATTGTATTTCCGATTTTCTTGTATGTGAACAGCTTTTGTGGCATTTCTTGAGGAAAAGCACCATTTCAAAATGTTTTTTTATTGAATGAAGAAACGAAGCCAATCAGAGATCTAACTCCATACAAAAGTTTCAATGTAACGTGTTTCCAGTCCATAAGCTAATAATGTGATGCATCTAGTACAAGGGAGGCACAGGCCTCCCTCCGTGTACCAGCAACAATACTTTACTCGATTTCAGCTCTAGAGGGCATATTTGTCAAAGTGTAAGAACTGCAATAAGATATGTTGGATGCGAGAAAAGTACCGCACAAGACTTTACCATATTAAGAAAAACGTAAAAGCGAGATTTGATTTTTCGACCCATTCTGGAACCGAAATATGACATTTTGTATGAAGGAATTTAATTTCACAAGTATAGCTCAAGCCACACATGTTTTGCTGGTGAGTTGCCAATTCTGGAAAGTATCGGGATCACTCCGGATCCCGGTTCCGGCAGCTATTTCTGCACGAACCTGGGATTCGACCCACTCAGGGAAACATTCTGAATTTCTCCTGGTGTCATTTTCGAAAGCAGGACACATTTCTGCAGCGCTTGCAAGTTTTATCGAGCAGCAATGCGCAGGAGGCGAGGGGAGTTTCTTATTTAAACTTCCAGCTGGACTCAAAACAAAGGCCTAATTTAAAGGGCTATCAGTCGTCCTTTTGCTTGAGTCTAATACTGGATCGGAGCTATCTGGTGCCTAAGAACTTTAGGCCAAAGAAAACAAAGGCGCACAGCATCTTCTCACTTCACAAGTACTTAAGAGAAACTATGCTTTGAAAGCAGGTTTATAACCTCCTTCAACTCCCTATGTAAGAGATGTGCTTGCACTGTAAGAATGCAATATTTATCTGTCTGTACCAGTAATTACACAAATATTGATGTAAATTGCAGCTACTATGTTTTTTAAAGTTTTTCATAACATTATGTTAAGAGTGAATGGAGGGAAAAACACAAAGTTGAACATGAAACTTAAGACTTTATTACTTGCCAAGGGAACCCTTCAGCAGCAGATTGAGAAAAATAAGGATCTAAACTCATGACTTATAGTTTGCTTTCAGCTTCTTGATGCTGCCAAATAGTGTATTGTGCTATATTAGAAGGCTTGCAACTTATGAACTGGAAGTAACAAAATGATCACACTGTCAACAGTAGTAGTCGACTTACTAGGGTAAGTAAAAAACACATCTTTAACCGGCATGTTACACAATGTGCTTTGCAGATGGAACCCTATATGCTACTTGTTGAGTCAAAATTGTGACTGTCCAAAACAGATAACTCTCCCAGAACTATGTTACTCACTAAAGTTATATTACTACTATTATAATCCCCTCAAAATTGCTGGCTTCAAAATGATCACTGCAGCAGGTGTCTTAATGCTGTAAGATATTTTAAAATGCAGCGTCTTGGTGACCAATTAAGTGATATAGAAGCGATCACATATGTTTGTGTTAGCAATTTCTTTGCATCAGCTTTTCTTGAAAAAAAAAAAATGTATAAGTTGAGTGCCTTCCAAGCTCTGTACCTCATGACTCCACCCCTTTCCTCTGCCACATCTTGATCCATAATTTATGGGTTCCTGGAGTAAATTTGTTCCGATTCCAGCACTGTGCACCACAGTTATCTACAAGAGCTTTCCTTTGCCCACAGTTCTTAACAAATTGGCATGTCCTGTTGTAGCCCAAGTAAAAAAAATGTTTGCAGAGAACAAAAGATTAGGCTCAGATCTTGTGTCCAAATTTGAAAGCTGGAATAGAACTGCTTACCTCATGGAAGCCGTTTAGCAGAAGTGACATCACATACCCTTTCACCTTAATGACATCACAGGAAGTGACATCATATGAGCCTTGAACCTGATGTCTTCCCAGGAAGGCATGTCACATGACCCTAACAGCAATTGACATTGCTGAAGTTTCATAATAATTGTGTGATTAGTATAACAGTATAACACAGACATGTATTTTTTAGACATCACCTATATTATGGTGCTGACTTGATTTTCTGGGGCACAATACTTGCTATGACTTCTAGTGAGTTTCTATCCCCGAATTGTTTTTTAAAAGAATGGGGCGATATTGTACATTTTAAAGCATGATTTTCACATGATTTTGCTAAAATGTCTTAGGCATGGAAAGGGCACTTGTTACATATTCATATCCTCTCAAAGTTTTTACCACCAATTTCGTTCCCCAGGAGTGGCCCCATTTTTTCCAAAACTTGTTATGGGTGCCCCCATATGTCACAAATTACTTGTATTGTTCCGGGCCCACGTTTTGTTGTAGTTGCCTCCATATTCTACGATTGCTCCCTTATATAAAAGATGACGTAAAACATGTCAGTCCCAGAATGTTTCAATTTATGTCGGCCAAATACCATATATGCCACAAATTACCTCTAGTGTGCCAGTATCAGTAATTTACTGTTGTGCCCCATATGCCTGAGAATTACTGATGCAGTGGGCCTGATTCACAAACTGCACTTTGTTGTATGTTCGTAGTACTACAGTAGTACCTCAAAACATACCGCAAAGGGCTGTACACAAACTGCGCTATGTAGCAACTTACGCTTTTTTAGTAAGACCCAAACACCAACAGGCTAAAATAAGGAATGCAGAGCCATCCCTGTGTTCTTTGCATTGATGTTGCCATCTCTCTTGCCAGGAATTGCAAAGGCAGTGCCAGGGGCTACAAAGGGCACGGCAGGGGTCACATCTACCACTCCGGTGACCACTAAATGAGGTAAATGACTTACCTTTGTACTAGGGAGGACCGTTGTTTGTGTTTACCTGGAATGTGTAAAGTAGAAAAATTGCAGGGCAGATCTCTTATCTTTCCCTCCAGGAGACCAGAAGAAGGACTCAATTAAATTGTTGGAGCACTTTCAATATTAATTAATTTGTTCCCCCATGTCTCTTTTTGACAGACAATTTGTACTGCTAGAGAATGAAAAATAGACCAGTCAGTGAGCTTCAATTCCTCATAACTCCTGGTGACTGTGTGGCTGCAAACCTAACCTTCGGCAAATGTCCTAGGAATTAGATGCACATTGTGAACCTTCACTCAAAAAATGCTTCAAATTGCTTTGCATTAGGGCTGATAAAAAAGATACATTGAAATGGTGCCTTTTCTCAATGAGTGTATTGAGGCCATTGGTATATAAGGAAAGTGTAAACACTACTGTAAGCAAGGTGTCAGAGAGTCTAGGTTTTAACTATTTGAATAAACTACAATATGACTTTTTATTACTATATGCATAACATCCGAAATGAAGGTTTATGTAGTTAACATTGTGCAGCAGAATTGGCTTATTATTAACAATTTCTTAAACATGTTAAAAAAAATTAGTCACACTTTAAAATTAAATTAATTCCATGAAAGGACATCTTTTGTCCTATAAATCCAAAGATCATGGCACCAGATATTGTTGTCCCTGGAATCCACAACCTGTAAGGGCAGTTCGAACTGCACTGTTCCAATTGGAGCATGGTCAAGACTGATTTGCATAAGGCTGGGTCCAAACAGCGATGGTCTGGGAGATGGCTCATATAATAACCTGTGGGTAAGATTCATTTAAGCATTTCATCCATCACTTTTTTGTAAACTTCAGTATGATATCCTAAGTGGGACGAGCATGTTTAGACATAGGTCCCATACACACTGGGGCATATTTACAAAAAAGTGGTGCATTTTACTTGCACCTCCCCCCTACCAATACCTAACGACACCATGGTTGTGCCATATTTACAATTCGGTGCACCATGGCAGTTGTTAAGACAATAGCGTAAACATTTTTGACACTATTGTGCACTTTGCTACACTAGCATAAAAAATGTTGACGTTAGTGCAGCAAAGCACAGGAAGGCCCATTGAATATAATGTGTGTGTCATTTAAATGAGAGAAAAAATGGTGCAGTGAAATTTTGTAAATTTCACTGCCATTTTTTTGGACCTCCATGTGTGTCCCGGAACGCCTCCCTTGCACACATTATGCCTGATGCAGTGCAAAAAAAAGGGAGCACACTGCCTCACACTTCAGCAAAAAGTTGGCCCCAATCCATCTTGGTAAAGGCAGTCAGATTTGTTTCACATTAACAAAAGTAATCAAAGTCTTTCACCTTAGTAGGTGCAGCAAGTGCTGTGTATCTCTGGACACGTGTTTCTGGGTTTCGCCCGTCATCAGCAGAGAGCAGCATATTTTGTGGGGTTGCTTGAAATGCCACCAAACATCTTCTCAGGTTTATGTTCCACTCTGGCGCGCAGGTGCCTCACCAAGGCTCTTCAGCCTGTTAGCTCAAGGGAGCCGACAGAGTGCAAGAAAAAGGGAGCACACTGCCCTTTTTGAATTGTGTATTTAACGGCTCCCGTGCGCCTTTGAGCTGACGAGCTCTGGTGAAGCACCTGTGCGCCTACTGAGTGGTACAAAAACCTGAGAATACATTTAGGCGGCATTTCAAGCAACCCCGTCTGCCACACTTTACTCTACGCTGATGATGGCCGAAAGCCAGAAACACGTGTCCAGAGATATGGCATTCACCGCACCAACTTGTGGTGAAAAACTTTCTACAAGTTACAGCACGTGCTGCACCCATTTATGGTGAAAGACCTTTTAAAATATTATTCAAATTAATTCTAATGACTGCATTTATCATGATGCTTTGGGGCTATTCGAGCTGAAATGTAAGACAGGGTGCTCCCTTTTTGGATTGTGTATTATGCCTGATGCACTTTGCAAATATGGCATGGCAGAAAAGCCACATTAGCACCACGTTAGCATAAATAAATGGCACTATGGCTGCGCTAAAGTGGTGCAAGGGGCTTGTAAATATGCCTCACTGTGCTTCTGGAACCAAGATATACCTGGTTGATGAGTCCTAATAAGGGTGAAGAAGTTGGTCCTAGATTGCTTGTGTTTTGGTTCAGGGAGGACGTAGCCTGGCAGTTCAAGCTGGACTGTTCCCATTGAAGCTGGGGTAATACTGATTTGAGTGAGGCATAGTGTGCAATAAATAATGACGGACTGGGATTTGGCCCACGGAATTACCAGTGGCTGGGAATCATTCAAACATTTCACCTGTCACATTTTTGTATATGAACCCACATTTACTATATGTTTGGTAGGCAATTGTGCAGCACTTTCCAGTGTGGATGACCTTTCACATGAAAAACATTGTTGTGCCGAAACATGACTTTAGCAGTGCACCTACATTACTTTGTGATGGAGAGACCACTTATAACTTAGGCAAAAAAGCATAACAAGGTGTAAGCAGCCTAAACACCCATAGGTTTTCACACAACATCGGATCAACTAAAATTGCACTGACTGGATTCTTTTAGAATCCTAATGCAAAGGACAACAGGTGCAAAAGGGAACAGTGAAATGTTGCATGATTTTCCTGTGAGAATGATGTGAAATTGTTACAAAATACACATCCTATCCAACTTACCTTTGGGCAGTTGTCTTTTGGTTGATCCATTCACCTTAGAATTATGCCTAGTGTTGTGCTAAAATATATTTTTAGTACGAATACAGCCAATGACATCATCGGAGTGCAACTCTTCCTAAATCTGTTGATGCACAGAGTTTTCCCTCGTTCATGCAATGCACCACTAAGATATTTCATACTTCTCTGCATTGCATGATTAATTGTAAATCTAGGCCAAGTTCTGTTAGTCGTGGGAAACAATGGTGACCTTGGAGTGAGTGCAGAAGCTAGAACTGAGATCCTGACTCAGGTTATTTTCTGCCAGTGTGCAGTCTTCACAGTGCAAGGACATAGATGCTGACTTCGCTGAGTTCCCTCTGACAGATAATGTAAACTCTAGGGTTACAGCAGAAATACCTTCCCATTCATATAGAGTTGCTGCAGAGTGGATCTGGACCGGTAACACGGCAGATCTGGACAGGTGATGTGGAACTGCAACCTCATCCACAGTGACATCACCGTGCTCTATGTGCTGACCTCTCAGCTTTGATATTTCTACTAAAAGACAATAGTGCACTGAGTTGGGTCTTTCTCTTCTAGCCACCTTACTGGCGGACGCAGCACAAGGTTCTATTATACGCTTTGGGCCTTATCCAGACTTTCATTCAAAACGTGGCAGCTATCCCATTAGCAGTATTACAAGTACCATAGACAAAAATGTACTAATAATATGGCAGATGAGGCATTCGCCATGTTTGTGGCAGAGTATCCATTCTGCCACAGTCTAAAAAAGGCCCTTAGTCCATTAAACCTTCTTCGGTTTATCACTCTGGTGCCAAACAAGGGCTTTCTCCAGTGCGCTACTTAGTAACCTACATTAACTTAACTATATAGGAGGGCACTGGCTCCTTCCGACCTTCCACAGGGGAGCTTTCAGCTCTCTTAGTGCATGTTTTAACCCCCTGGCGCAGAGCATCCAGCACCGTCAGCAGCTCACATTACTGCTGAGAGACAATATCCGTTTTTCTGAGACTGAAAAGTATTCCGGCTCAGACTCCCCTACTCTCCTAAGCTCAAACAATCATGTTTTTTTGTCAGTGCAATTGGGTACTAAATAATAAAGTTCCCTCTTTCTACTGCATAACGTTCAATAGGAGAGTTACATAAAGTTTGTTCAGTAGAAAAAAACGTTCTTACCATTCCACGTGCTACTGTGAAATCTGACACCCTCTAGGTGATTTTCTGCTTTATGGCCAGGTTTGTGTTTTAAATACGACATACATATATGTGCTGAGATACTTAGGCCTAGATTTACTAAGAACTTGCCTTGTGCTTGCACAACAGAAGTAATTGCAAGGCTTTGTAGAGAAAAAGCCATGCAATGCAGCCCTTCATCTGCAAGGCATTGCATGGATGGAACTTCAGAGTTCCCATGCTTCCACCCGTGGATTTTGGCGCATTCATAGGCTTACTAAAGCTGGAAAACATGGGAATGTGTCAAAATGCTATGCCTTCCCAGTGAGGCATAACAAGGAGGAATTTATTTATTTCTCCCTGTTACTTCCTCTTTCAATATGTGCTGCATTCTGCATAGCAAGAGGAAAATGCCCCTAAGGATTTATTTTTGTGCAGGGAAGTGTCCCTTCCTGCACAAAAACAATCCTACCCGTAACACAGGAACGCTTGCACTATGGTGCAAGAGTGCCTGCATTGGCGCCAGGCTGCACACAGTGCACCACTGCAAGGAGAGAGTGGAAATGCCCCATATCTTTATAAATATGGAGCATTTGTGCTCTCTCGCTTTCATGTAACGGAGCATAACTACTTTGCTTGCTTTGCTACATTGTGTAAAAGATTGGTAAATATGCCCCTTAGTTGCTAATGTTTATGTTTGACATTTTCAGATAATTTAACTTAGAAACAGAGGGCCAATATTTACTAAAGTTTGCGCTCGTGCAATGCAAAACATTGTGAACGAGAGCATCTATCTATTTAGCTTTGTAAAGGTCTGCACACGCAGGACTAAATTACATTTATGGCTATATTTACTAAAAAAGACTTGCAATGCAGTGAAGCAACCAAAGTTGCTGCATTGCGTTGCGTGAGAGGGAGAAAGCACCATCTCTACAGCGATACAGAGCTGTCCCACTCTCCCCACAGTGCTGGCACACAATCAGGCTGTCAGCACCACTTACACACCTTTGCACCTTGTAGTAAGGGTGTGTATGTGATGTCTAGCATAGGTTTGTACTGGAAGGGTACCCTTCCAGTACAAAATACCATGCTCGGAACACATTTTAAACTTTTTCTACTTTGCATGTATGCTGCACAGGTCAATACACGTGTAAAGCCAGAAGTGAGGAGAAATTAAGCTGTTTCTCCTCAGTAATGCTATAGTCAAAATGGCTTTTTTTGCTGCAAACCCATGCCTACTTTTTGTGTAAAAAAACATGGGTGGTTGCATAGAATTCCCATGTACCACCAAAATAACTCCCCCTTGATGATGAGTAATTAAAAGCAGCATGTGGTGTCGCTTTGCATTACTTTGAGGCCCAAGAACAAGAATTGACTTTGAAAATAAATTTCAAATAAACAATTTTGCACCAGTTTGCACTACTTTTGTGATGCAAATCCAGTGGAAAATGTTAGAAAATACATCCCCTATTTTCATAGTGCCTGTGCAGACTTTAGTTAATGTGGCTAAAGGGCCAAGGACTTACTGAAAACTGCAGAGCTCAAGCAACCTAGAAACCAGGAGCACGGCAGTATGCAAATAATCAAAAATAGTGCAATATATTCAAAGCAGGGTGAAAGGACGATGTCATGAGCAACGCATACACCATTAATTCTGTGCACTAAATGGGATTTAGCATTGTCTGACAGCACACAGGCAAAAAGATGATACTCCTCTGTAGTATTTGTACTATGGGTTTTGCACTCAAAACTACCATTGAATAGAAATATGTTCATGCAGACGACCTCCCAAGATCAAATCTTCATATGCATATAATATGCAATAACATTAATTGTATTAACCAAAGATATATCAAATGTGCATTTGTGTAGTGTATGCTCTTTTTTTTTACACTAATATTTAATACAATACTATTTAGCACTCTGGGGTCTATTTACTAATTTCTCACACAACGCAGCACAGCAGCCAAAAATACTGCTTTACATTGCATGAGAAGGAGAGAGCAGGACTGCACCGTATCTACAGAGATATGACATTCTTCTCCTCTCTCCCTAGTGCTGGCACACAATCAGGAAGTAAAGCACCAAGCACACACCTTTACATCGTAGTGCAAAAGTGTCTGCATGAGTCTGGTATAGGTTTCATTCTGGAAGCTAACCCTTTCAGTACAAAATACTATGCTTAGAAACTTTGTGAGTGCGGGGACACCATTACACGCGTGCACTATACATAGGTCACTACCTATGTATAGCATCACAATGGCAACTCTGAACATGGCCATGTAACATGTCTAAGATCATGGAATTGTCACCCCAATGCCATTCTGGCATTGGGGGGACAATTCCATGATCCCCTGGGTCTCTAGCAAGTACCTGGGTACTGCCAAACTGCCTTTCCGGGGTCTTCACTGCAGCTGCTGCTGCTGCCAACCCCTCAGACAGGTTTCTGCCCTCCTGGGGTCCAGGCAGTCCTGGCCCTGGAAGGCAGAACAAAGGACTTCCTCTGAGAGAGGGTGTAACACCCTCTCCTTTTGGAAATAGGTGTGAGGGCTGGGGAGGAGTAGCCTCCCCCAGCCTCTGGAAATGCTTTGATGGGCACAGATGGTGCCCATCTCTGCATAAGCCAGTCTACACCGGTTCAGGGATCCCCCAGCCCTGCTCTGGCGTGAAACTGGACAAAGGAAAGGGGAGTGACCACTCCCCTGACCTGCACCTCCTAGGGGAGGTGCCCAGAGCTCCTCCAGTGTGTCCCAGACCTCTGCCATCTTGGAAACAGAGGTGTTTGTGGCACACTGGACTGCTCTGAGTGGCCAGTGCCAGCAGGTGACGTCAGAGGCTCCTTCTCATAGGCTCTTACCTCTCTTGGTAGTCAATCCTCCTTCCTTGGTAGCCAAACCTCCTTTTCTGGCTATTTAGGGTCTCTGCTTTGGGGAATTCTTCCGATAACGAATGCAAGAGCTCACCAGAGTTCCTCTGCATCTCCCTCTTCACCTTCTACCAAAGGATCAACCGCTGACTGCTCAGGACACCTGCAAAATCGCAACAAAGTAACCAGACGGCTACTAGCAACATTGTAGCGCCTCATCCTGCCGGCTTTCTCAACTGTTTCCAGGTGGTGCATGCTCTGGGGGTAGCCTGCCTTCACCCTGCACCAGAAGCTCTGAAGAAATCTCCTGTGGATCGATGGAATCTTCCCCCTGCTAACGCAGGCACCAAAAGACTGCATCACTGGTCCTCTGGGTCCCCTCTCATCCTGACAAGCGTGGTCCCTTGAACTTAGCAACTCTATCCAAGTGACTCCCACAGTCCAGTGACTCTTCAGTCCAAGTTTGGTGGAGGTAAGTCCTTGCCTCCCCACGCTAGACTGCATTGCTGGGTACTGCGTGATTTGCAGCTGCTCCGGCTCCTGTGCGCTCTTCCAGGATTTCCTTCATGCACAGCCAAGCCTGGGTCCCCGGCACTCCTTCCTGCAGTGCACAACCTTCTGAGTTGTCCTACGGCGTTGTGGGACTCCCTTTTGTGACTTCGCGTGGACTCTTGTTCACTCTTCATCCAAGTGCCTGTTCAGGTACTTTCGCGTGTGCTGCCTACTTCTGTGAGGGCTCCCTGAGTTGCTGGGTGCCCCCCCTGTCTCCTCCTCCAAGTGGCAACATCCTGGTCCCTTCTGGGCCACAGCAGCACCCAAAAACCTCTACCTCAACCCTTGCAGCTAACAAGACTTGCTTGCGGTCTTTCTGCATGGAACACCTCTGCAAGCTTCACCGCGACGTGGGACATCAATCTTCCAAAGGAGAAGTCCCTAGCTCTCTTCTTTCTTGCAGAACTCCAAGCTTCTTCCATCCGGTGGCAGCTTCTTTGCACCCTCAGCTGGCATTTCCTGGGCTCCTGCTCTCGCGACTATTGGACTTGGTCCCCTTGTCTTACAGGTACTCAGGTCTGGAAATCCACTGTTGTTGCATTGCTGCTGTTTGTTCTTCCTGCAGAATCCCCCTATCACGACTTCTGTGCTCTCTGGGGGTAGTAGGTGCACTTTACACCTACCTTTCAGGGTCTTGGGGTGGGCTATTTTTCTAGCCCTCATTGTTTTCTTACAGTCCCAGCAACCCTCTACAAGCTCACATAGGTTTGGGGTCCATTTGTGGTTCGCATTCCACTTTTGGAGTATATGGTTTGTGTTGACTCTATACCTATGTGCTCCTATTGCAATCTATTGTGATGCTACACTGTTTGCATTACTTTTCTTGCTATTACTTACCTAATTTTGGTTTGTGTACATATATCTTGTGTATATAACTTATCCTCATACTGAGGGAACTCACTGAGATACTTTTGGCATATTGTCATAAAAATAAAGTACCTTTATTTTTAGTAACTCTGTGTATTGTGTTTTCTTATGATATTGTGTATATGACACCAGTGGTATAGTAGGAGCTTTACATGTCTCCTAGTTCAGCCTAAGCTGCTTTGCCATAGCTACCTTCAATCAGCCTAAGCTGCTAGAAACACCTCTTCTACACTAATAAGGGATAACTGGACCTGGCACAAGATGTAAGTACCTCTGGTACCCACTACAAGCCAGGCCAGCCTTCTACATTGGTTGTGCAGCGGTGGGATAAGTACTTGTAACTACTTACCACTTTGTCATTGTGTACTTTTCATAAGAGAATAATATACAAAACAGTTCAGTGTATGTACACCTAACCAAAAAGTTTTGCTTTTCTCCTCTTAAACTTTTTAACAAAGTTCTTAAAAGTATTCTGAAACTTCTAAAGTTTCTAAAAATTTAGAAAAAGTTTTTTTCTCTGTTCTTTAAAAAGTTCTGAAACTTTTTATTCCTTCTCACTATTTCTAAAACTTTTACTATCATGTCTGAAGTGGAGTCAGCTCTTAAAATGGTCAATACAACTTATGACAATTTGAATTACAAGAGCCTAAGGAGTCTCTGCTTAGAGAGAGGTTTAGTGATAGGAAAGAACCCTACCAAAGAATTTCTATTTAACATGCTTATTGTGAATGATGAGTCCCAGACAGGCACTTCAAATGAGAGGTTAATAGAAGGTTCCCAATCTGAGTCAGGGGATCTCCTTGAGGGAGGTAGGGAGGGTTCTGATCAGGATTTGCTCTCTAACAAGACACCTAGTAATGTTGGTAGTAATGGAGGTTCCCATCACAGTAGGGAAGCCTTTATTCCTGGAGGCCAAGTTGCTAGGGTTCAGTCAGTTAGGGACAGACCCCCCTCTGTTGTTTCAAATTACTCTTCTGTGTCCAAATATTCCCAACCCACCCACCCTGAGGATAACTTGTTAGAAAGGGAACTCAAAAAGTTGAGGGTTGAAGAGACCAGACTGAAGCTTAAACAGCAACAGTTGGCCTCAGATAGGGAATCGCTAGACCTGGACAAGGAGAGACCGAGATTGGGGTTTGGACCCCATGGTGGCAGCAGCAGTATTCCTGATAGTAATCCTGTTAGAGAGCATGATTCCCGGAATCTGCACAAGATAGTCCCCCTTAAAAGGAGGGGGATGACATCAACAGGTGGTTTGCTGCACTTGAGAGGGCCTGTATGGTACAGGGGGTCCCTCAAAGGCAGTGGGCTGTTATATTGTGGCTATCTTTCACTGGAAAGGGTAGGGATAGGCTCCTTACTGTTAGAGAAAGTGATGCTAACAATTTTGCAGTTTTGAAGGATGCACTCTTGGATGGATTTGGTTTAACCACTGAACAATACAGGATTAAGTTCAGAGACACCAGAAAAGAGTCCTCACAAGACTGGATAGACGTTGTTGACTGTTTAGTGAAGGCCTTGGAGGGGTGGTTAAATGGCAGTAGAGTTTCTGACTATGAACGCCTGTATAATCTTATTCTGAGAGAGCATATTCTGAATAACTGTGTGTCTGACTTGTTACACCAATATCTAGTGGACTCAGATCTGACCGCTCCCCAAGAATTGGGAAGGAAGGCAGACAAATGGGTCAGAACAAGAGTGAACAGAAAAGTACAGGGGGTGACAAGGATGGCAAGAAGAAGGATGGTAAGTCTTCTGACAAGGGTGGGGACAAAAGTAAAAATGAGTCTTCATCAGACCCACAAAAATCCTCTGGTGGGGGTGGTGGGTCCAAATCCTCTTCCAATAATCAACCTAAAAGCCTTGGTGTTATTTGTGTAAAGTCAAAGGCCATTGGACAACTGATACCAGTTGTCCAAAGAAAAACACCAAACCTCCCACTACCACAACCCCTACTGTAAATCCTAGTGCCCCTAGTAATGGCAGTGGTGGTGGGAGCAAACCTACTAATAGCCAATCCAAGGGAGTAGCTGGGCTCACTTTTGGTAACTTAGTTGGGGTTGGTCTTGTTAGGGAGACCACAGAGGCTGTGTTAGTCTCTGAAGGTGCCATTGATTTGGCCACCTTGGTTGCTTGTCTCCTTAATATGGATAAGTACAAGCAACTTCCCCTAATAAATGGTGTTGAGGTCCAGGCCTACAGGGACACAGGTGCCAGTGTTACCATGGTGATAGAGAAACTGGTGCACCCTGAACAACAACTACTTGGTCAGCAGTACCAAGTGACAGACGCTCATAACAACACTCTTAGCCACCCCATGGCTGTTGTGAATCTCAACTGGGGGGGGGGGTTTACTGGTCCAAAGAAAGTTGTGGTTGCCTCAGATTTACCTGTAGACTGTCTACTAGGGAACGATTTAGAGACATCAGCTTGGGCAGAAGTGGAGTTGGAGGCTCATGCAGCAATGCTGGGCATTCCTGGGCATATTTTTGCTTTGACAAGGGCTCAGGCCAAAAAGCAAACAGGACAGGGTAACTTGGATCCTGGAACAATGGACCAAGTGCTCCCTAGAGCCAGGGGTAGCAAGGGTAAATCCCTACCCATTAGCCCTCCCTCTACAGATGATTCTCCTTCTGAGGAAGAAGAATTTCCTCCCTGTGCAGAACCTTCACCAGATGAGCTGGCAGCAGACACTGCTGAGCTTTTGGGTGAAGGGGGGCCTGCCAGGGAAGAGCTGAGTGTGGCACAGCAAACCTGTCCCACGTTAGAGGGTCTCAGACAGCAAGCTGTCAAGCAGCAAAATGGGGATGTCAGTGACTCACATAGAGTTTACTGGGAGGACAACCTCTTGTACACAGAGGCAAGGGACCCAAAACCTGGATCAGCCAGGAGATTGGTCATTGCCCTGCAATACACAGAGTTCCTCCTACATTCCTTTGGCTGGGCATTTGGGCAAGATCAAAACATGGGAAAGGCTTGTCCCCCTGTTTCACTGGCCTAGGATGTCAGAGGACACTAAAGATTTTTGCAAGTCTTGTGTGACCTGTTAAGCCAGTGGCAAGACTGGAGGCACACCAGAGGCTCCCCTTATTCCACTACCTGCGGTTGGGGTCCCCTTTGAAAGGGTAGGGGTTGATATAGTTGGCCCCCTTGACCCTTCTACTGCTTCAGGCAATAGGTTTATCTTGGTGGTTGTGGACCATGCCACAAGATATCCTGAAGAAATTCCTCTAAGGTCCACTACAGCTCCTGCAGTGGCAAAGGCCCTACTGGAAATCTTTTCCAGGGTGGGTTTCCCTAAAGAGGTTGTATCAGACAGGGGTAGCATCTTTATGTCTGCATACTTGAAAGCAATGTGGATGGAATGTGGTGTAACCTACAAGTTCACTGCTCCTTATCATCCACAGACTAATGGACTGGTAGAGAGGTTTAATAAAACTCTCAAAGGTATGATAATGGGACTTCCTGAAAAACTCAGGAGGAGATGAGATGTCCTGTTACCTTGCCTCCTTTTTGCTTACAGGGAGGTACCCCAGAAAGGAGTGGGCTTCAGCCCCTTTGAACTCCTCTTTGGACACCCTGTAAGAGGTCCACTAGCACTTGTGAAGGAGGGTTGGGAACAACCTTTAAAAGCTCCCAAACAGGACATAGTGGACTATGTACTTGGCCTAAGATCCAGAATGGCTGAGTATATGAAAAAGGCCAGTAAAAACCTTCAGGCCAGCCAAGAGCTCCAGAAGCAATGGCATGACCAGAAGGCTGTTCTGATCCAGTACCAACCAGGACAGAAGGTGTGGGTATTGGAGCCTGTGGCCCCAAAAGCACTCCAGGACAAATGGAGTGGACCCCATCTAATTGTTGAGAAAAAGGGTGAGGTTACCTATTTGGTAGACCTAGGCACTGCCAGGAGTCCCCTTAGGGTGATTCATGTCAACCGCCTAAAACCCTACTATGACAGGGCTGATCTCACCCTGCTCATGGCAACAGACGAGGGACAGGAAGAAGAGAGTGACCCTCTCCCTGATCTCTTTTCCACCACTGATAAATTATGCTTTAGTGGAGGGAGTAGTTTTGGCAGATTGTCTGACTGCAGAACAGAAAGACAACTGCATAAATCTCCTTGGACAATTTTCTGAACTCTTTTCAACTGTGCCAGGTACCACATCCTGGTGTGAACAAACAATTGATACTGGAGACAGCTTGCCTGTCAAAAGTAAAATCTATAGGCAGCCTGACCATGTCAGGGACTGCATAAAACAAGAGGTTCAGAAAATGCTTGATCTAGGAGTGGTTGAACCTTCTGAAAGCCCATGGGCGAGTCCTGTGGTGCTTGTATCAAAGCCTCACTCAAAAGATGGAAAAAGGGAGATGAGGTTTTGTGTAGACTACAGAGGTCTCAATCAGGTAACAAAAACTGATGCTCACCCTATACCCAGGGCAGATGAGCTCATAGATACACTGGCATCTGCCAAGTATCTAAGCACCTTTGATTTGACTGCAGGGTATTGGCAGATCAAATTGACTGAGGATCCTAAACCTAAAACTGTATTTTCCTCTATAGGAGTGCACTACCAATTTACAGTGAGGCCCTTTGGTTTGAAGAATGCACCTGCCACTTTTCAGAGGTTGGTGAACACAGTCCTGCAAGGGTTGGAGGCTTTTAGTGCAGCATATCTAGATGATATTGCTGTCTTTAGCTCCACCTGGGATGAGCACCTGGTCCACCTTTGGAAAGTTTTGGAGGCCCTGCAAAAGGCAGGCCTCACTATCAAGGCCTCAAAGTGCCAGATAGAGCAGGGAAAGGTGGTTTATCTGGGACACCTGGTAGGTGGAGAACAGATTGCACCACTGCAAGGGAAAATCCAGACAATCATGGATTGGGTTCCCCCTACAACACAGACCCAGGTGAGAGCCTTCTTAGGCCTCACTGGGTATTACAGGAGATTCATTAAAAACTATGACTCCATAGCAGCCCCTCTTAATGATCTCACTAGTAAGAAGATGCCTAAAAAGGTATTGTGGACAGCTAGCTGTCAGAAAGCTTTTGAAAGAGCTCAAGCAGGCCATGTGCTCTGCACCTGTCCTAAAAAGCCCATGTTTCTCCAAGAAATTCATTGTTCAAACTGATGCATCTGAATTAGGGGTAGGGGCAGTCTTATCACAACTGAATTCTGAGGGCCAGGATCAACCAGTTGCTTTTATCAGCAGAAGGTTGACCCCTAGAGAAAAGCGTTGGTCTGCCATAGAGAGGGAGGCCTTTGCTGTGGTCTGGGCACAAAGTAATTTTGCACTCAACCTTCACCAGGTGAAGGTTAGACATATAGGTGACTTATAAGTTACTTAAGTGCAGTGGTAAATGGCTGTGAAATAACGTGGACGTTATTTCACGCAGGTTGCAGTGGCAGGCCTGTGTAAGAATTGTCAGAGCTCCCTATGGGTGGCAAAAGAAATGCTGCAGCCCATGGGGATCTCCTGGAACGACAATACCCTGGGTACCTCAGTACCATATACTATGGAATTATATGGGTGTACCAGTATGCCAATGTGAATTGGTAAATTTAGTCACTAGCCTGTTAGTGACAAATTTGGAAAGCAGAGAGAGCATAACCACTGAGGTTCTGGTTAGCAGAGCCTCAGTGAGACAGTTATGCATCCCACAGGGAACACATACAGGGTACATACTTATGAGCACTGGGGCCCTGCCTGGCAGGGTCCCAGTGACACATAGACTGAAACAACATATGTACAGTGAAATATGGGGGTAACATGCCAGGCAAGATGGTACTTTCCTACAATAGGTGTGTCATTTTTTAATCAAATTGTGTGTGTGTGTCTTTATAACTGTGTGTGTGTGTGTGTGTGCCTTTAGGGGATTCCGGAGGGATGTAGGGGTAAGAAAGGTGGCGATACATGGGGTAACAAGGCATAATGGTGACCCTAGCATTTTGTTGTCATCTCTTTGATATGTAGAGAGCCTATTGGCACTTTAGTTGGCATTTTGGCCCTAGTGTTAATTACCTCGCTTAATGGTGACTCTGTTACATTAAAGCCAAACCAGTGGCATATTGTGTGCAACTGGGCAAAATGTTTGCCACCTCGGGCACGGTAGTGTCCATCCTATGCATAAAGAAGAAGCTGGTATTATGATGGCCGCACCCGGCAGTTCATGGCTATCATTAGCTTTTGATTATCATCCATGGCATAAAATAGGCATCTCTGACATGAGATGGTTCCCTAAGTCTCACAGTGCGTATTCCCTACATGTGATGGTACTACACGAGCACTAAAGCAGAGTGTGTATTTGGAACAAAAAAAAGTATTTATTAAGTAATAATTAGTTATTAACTTTTTGTCCACATAAGCTACCCATGCCATATTTGTGTCTTTTTTTTCCAACAGTCTAGGAATTTTAGAGGTACCTAGAGTCTGTGGCTTCCCCTGGAGGAGACCAAGAAATTGCCAAAATACAGCTAAAATTTCATTTTTTTTTTAAATGGGAAAAAAGGGCTGCAGGAGAAAGCTTGTGTTTTTTTCCCCTGAAAATGGCATCAACAAAGGGTTTGTGGTGCTAAAATCACCATTTTCCCAGCTTTCAGGAACAGGCAGACTTGAATCACAAAACCACATTTTCAGCACAATTTTGGCATTTTACTGGGGCAAACCCCACTTTTACTATTTTTTGTGCTTTCAGCCTCCTTCCAGTTAGTGACAGAAATGGGTGTGAAACCAATGCTGGATCCTGGACAGCTAAACATTTCTGAAAAGTAGGCAACATTCTGAATTGAGCAAGGGGTCATTGTGTAGATCCTTCCAGGTTTTCCTACAGAAATTAACAGCTAATGTTTATGTTTGACATTTTCAGATAATTTAACTTAGAAACAGAGGGCCAATATTTACTAAAGTTTGCGCTCGTGCAATGCAAAACATTGTGAACGAGAGCATCTATCTATTTAGCTTTGTAAAGGTCTGCACACGCAGGACTAAATTACATTTATGGCTATATTTACTAAAAAAGACTTGCAATGCAGTGAAGCAACCAAAGTTGCTGCATTGCGTTGCGTGAGAGGGAGAAAGCACCATCTCTACAGCGATACAGAGCTGTCCCACTCTCCCCACAGTGCTGGCACACAATCAGGCTGTCAGCACCACTTACACACCTTTGCACCTTGTAGTAAGGGTGTGTATGTGATGTCTAGCATAGGTTTGTACTGGAAGGGTACCCTTCCAGTACAAAATACCATGCTCGGAACACATTTTAAACTTTTTCTACTTTGCATGTATGCTGCACAGATCAATACACGTGTAAAGCCAGAAGTGAGGAGAAATTAAGCTGTTTCTCCTCAGTAATGCTATAGTCAAAATGGCTTTTTTTGCTGCAAACCCATGCCTACTTTTTGTGTAAAAAAACATGGGTGGTTGCATAGAATTCCCATGTACCACCAAAATAACTCCCCCTTGATGATGAGTAATTAAAAGCAGCATGTGGTGTCGCTTTGCATTACTTTGAGGCCCAAGAACAAGAATTGACTTTGAAAATAAATTTCAAATAAACAATTTTGCACCAGTTTGCACTACTTTTGTGATGCAAATCCAGTGGAAAATGTTAGAAAATACATCCCCTATTTTCATAGTGCCTGTGCAGACTTTAGTTAATGTGGCTAAAGGGCCAAGGACTTACTGAAAACTGCAGAGCTCAAGCAACCTAGAAACCAGGAGCACGGCAGTATGCAAATAATCAAAAATAGTGCAATATATTCAAAGCAGGGTGAAAGGACGATGTCATGAGCAACGCATACACCATTAATTCTGTGCACTAAATGGGATTTAGCATTGTCTGACAGCACACAGGCAAAAAGATGATACTCCTCTGTAGTATTTGTACTATGGGTTTTGCACTCAAAACTACCATTGAATAGAAATATGTTCATGCAGACGACCTCCCAAGATCAAATCTTCATATGCATATAATATGCAATAACATTAATTGTATTAACCAAAGATATATCAAATGTGCATTTGTGTAGTGTATGCTCTTTTTTTTTACACTAATATTTAATACAATACTATTTAGCACTCTGGGGTCTATTTACTAATTTCTCACACAACGCAGCACAGCAGCCAAAAATACTGCTTTACATTGCATGAGAAGGAGAGAGCAGGACTGCACCGTATCTACAGAGATATGACATTCTTCTCCTCTCTCCCTAGTGCTGGCACACAATCAGGAAGTAAAGCACCAAGCACACACCTTTACATCGTAGTGCAAAAGTGTCTGCATGAGTCTGGTATAGGTTTCATTCTGGAAGCTAACCCTTTCAGTACAAAATACTATGCTTAGAAACTTTGTGAGTGCGGGGACACCATTACACGCGTGCACTATACATAGGTCACTACCTATGTATAGCATCACAATGGCAACTCTGAACATGGCCATGTAACATGTCTAAGATCATGGAATTGTCACCCCAATGCCATTCTGGCATTGGGGGGACAATTCCATGATCCCCTGGGTCTCTAGCAAGTACCTGGGTACTGCCAAACTGCCTTTCCGGGGTCTTCACTGCAGCTGCTGCTGCTGCCAACCCCTCAGACAGGTTTCTGCCCTCCTGGGGTCCAGGCAGTCCTGGCCCTGGAAGGCAGAACAAAGGACTTCCTCTGAGAGAGGGTGTAACACCCTCTCCTTTTGGAAATAGGTGTGAGGGCTGGGGAGGAGTAGCCTCCCCCAGCCTCTGGAAATGCTTTGATGGGCACAGATGGTGCCCATCTCTGCATAAGCCAGTCTACACCGGTTCAGGGATCCCCCAGCCCTGCTCTGGCGTGAAACTGGACAAAGGAAAGGGGAGTGACCACTCCCCTGACCTGCACCTCCTAGGGGAGGTGCCCAGAGCTCCTCCAGTGTGTCCCAGACCTCTGCCATCTTGGAAACAGAGGTGTTTGTGGCACACTGGACTGCTCTGAGTGGCCAGTGCCAGCAGGTGACGTCAGAGGCTCCTTCTCATAGGCTCTTACCTCTCTTGGTAGTCAATCCTCCTTCCTTGGTAGCCAAACCTCCTTTTCTGGCTATTTAGGGTCTCTGCTTTGGGGAATTCTTCCGATAACGAATGCAAGAGCTCACCAGAGTTCCTCTGCATCTCCCTCTTCACCTTCTACCAAAGGATCAACCGCTGACTGCTCAGGACACCTGCAAAATCGCAACAAAGTAACCAGACGGCTACTAGCAACATTGTAGCGCCTCATCCTGCCGGCTTTCTCAACTGTTTCCAGGTGGTGCATGCTCTGGGGGTAGCCTGCCTTCACCCTGCACCAGAAGCTCTGAAGAAATCTCCTGTGGATCGATGGAATCTTCCCCCTGCTAACGCAGGCACCAAAAGACTGCATCACTGGTCCTCTGGGTCCCCTCTCATCCTGACAAGCGTGGTCCCTTGAACTTAGCAACTCTATCCAAGTGACTCCCACAGTCCAGTGACTCTTCAGTCCAAGTTTGGTGGAGGTAAGTCCTTGTCTCCCCACGCTAGACTGCATTGCTGGGTACTGCGTGATTTGCAGCTGCTCCGGCTCCTGTGCGCTCTTCCAGGATTTCCTTCATGCACAGCCAAGCCTGGGTCCCCGGCACTCCTTCCTGCAGTGCACAACCTTCTGAGTTGTCCTACGGCGTTGTGGGACTCCCTTTTGTGACTTCGCGTGGACTCTTGTTCACTCTTCATCCAAGTGCCTGTTCAGGTACTTTCGCGTGTGCTGCCTACTTCTGTGAGGGCTCCCTGAGTTGCTGGGTGCCCCCCCTGTCTCCTCCTCCAAGTGGCAACATCCTGGTCCCTTCTGGGCCACAGCAGCACCCAAAAACCTCTACCTCAACCCTTGCAGCTAACAAGACTTGCTTGCGGTCTTTCTGCATGGAACACCTCTGCAAGCTTCACCGCGACGTGGGACATCAATCTTCCAAAGGAGAAGTCCCTAGCTCTCTTCTTTCTTGCAGAACTCCAAGCTTCTTCCATCCGGTGGCAGCTTCTTTGCACCCTCAGCTGGCATTTCCTGGGCTCCTGCTCTCGCGACTATTGGACTTGGTCCCCTTGTCTTACAGGTACTCAGGTCTGGAAATCCACTGTTGTTGCATTGCTGCTGTTTGTTCTTCCTGCAGAATCCCCCTATCACGACTTCTGTGCTCTCTGGGGGTAGTAGGTGCACTTTACACCTACCTTTCAGGGTCTTGGGGTGGGCTATTTTTCTAGCCCTCATTGTTTTCTTACAGTCCCAGCAACCCTCTACAAGCTCACATAGGTTTGGGGTCCATTTGTGGTTCGCATTCCACTTTTGGAGTATATGGTTTGTGTTGACTCTATACCTATGTGCTCCTATTGCAATCTATTGTGATGCTACACTGTTTGCATTACTTTTCTTGCTATTACTTACCTAATTTTGGTTTGTGTACATATATCTTGTGTATATAACTTATCCTCATACTGAGGGAACTCACTGAGATACTTTTGGCATATTGTCATAAAAATAAAGTACCTTTATTTTTAGTAACTCTGTGTATTGTGTTTTCTTATGATATTGTGTATATGACACCAGTGGTATAGTAGGAGCTTTACATGTCTCCTAGTTCAGCCTAAGCTGCTTTGCCATAGCTACCTTCAATCAGCCTAAGCTGCTAGAAACACCTCTTCTACACTAATAAGGGATAACTGGACCTGGCACAAGATGTAAGTACCTCTGGTACCCACTACAAGCCAGGCCAGCCTTCTACATTGGTTGTGCAGCGGTGGGATAAGTACTTGTAACTACTTACCACTTTGTCATTGTGTACTTTTCATAAGAGAATAATATACAAAACAGTTCAGTGTATGTACACCTAACCAAAAAGTTTTGCTTTTCTCCTCTTAAACTTTTTAACAAAGTTCTTAAAAGTATTCTGAAACTTCTAAAGTTTCTAAAAATTTAGAAAAAGTTTTTTTCTCTGTTCTTTAAAAAGTTCTGAAACTTTTTATTCCTTCTCACTATTTCTAAAACTTTTACTATCATGTCTGAAGTGGAGTCAGCTCTTAAAATGGTCAATACAACTTATGACAATTTGAATTACAAGAGCCTAAGGAGTCTCTGCTTAGAGAGAGGTTTAGTGATAGGAAAGAACCCTACCAAAGAATTTCTATTTAACATGCTTATTGTGAATGATGAGTCCCAGACAGGCACTTCAAATGAGAGGTTAATAGAAGGTTCCCAATCTGAGTCAGGGGATCTCCTTGAGGGAGGTAGGGAGGGTTCTGATCAGGATTTGCTCTCTAACAAGACACCTAGTAATGTTGGTAGTAATGGAGGTTCCCATCACAGTAGGGAAGCCTTTATTCCTGGAGGCCAAGTTGCTAGGGTTCAGTCAGTTAGGGACAGACCCCCCTCTGTTGTTTCAAATTACTCTTCTGTGTCCAAATATTCCCAACCCACCCACCCTGAGGATAACTTGTTAGAAAGGGAACTCAAAAAGTTGAGGGTTGAAGAGACCAGACTGAAGCTTAAACAGCAACAGTTGGCCTCAGATAGGGAATCGCTAGACCTGGACAAGGAGAGACCGAGATTGGGGTTTGGACCCCATGGTGGCAGCAGCAGTATTCCTGATAGTAATCCTGTTAGAGAGCATGATTCCCGGAATCTGCACAAGATAGTCCCCCTTAAAAGGAGGGGGATGACATCAACAGGTGGTTTGCTGCACTTGAGAGGGCCTGTATGGTACAGGGGGTCCCTCAAAGGCAGTGGGCTGTTATATTGTGGCTATCTTTCACTGGAAAGGGTAGGGATAGGCTCCTTACTGTTAGAGAAAGTGATGCTAACAATTTTGCAGTTTTGAAGGATGCACTCTTGGATGGATTTGGTTTAACCACTGAACAATACAGGATTAAGTTCAGAGACACCAGAAAAGAGTCCTCACAAGACTGGATAGACGTTGTTGACTGTTTAGTGAAGGCCTTGGAGGGGTGGTTAAATGGCAGTAGAGTTTCTGACTATGAACGACTGTATAATCTTATTCTGAGAGAGCATATTCTGAATAACTGTGTGTCTGACTTGTTACACCAATATCTAGTGGACTCAGATCTGACCGCTCCCCAAGAATTGGGAAGGAAGGCAGACAAATGGGTCAGAACAAGAGTGAACAGAAAAGTACAGGGGGTGACAAGGATGGCAAGAAGAAGGATGGTAAGTCTTCTGACAAGGGTGGGGACAAAAGTAAAAATGAGTCTTCATCAGACCCACAAAAATCCTCTGGTGGGGGTGGTGGGTCCAAATCCTCTTCCAATAATCAACCTAAAAGCCTTGGTGTTATTTGTGTAAAGTCAAAGGCCATTGGACAACTGATACCAGTTGTCCAAAGAAAAACACCAAACCTCCCACTACCACAACCCCTACTGTAAATCCTAGTGCCCCTAGTAATGGCAGTGGTGGTGGGAGCAAACCTACTAATAGCCAATCCAAGGGAGTAGCTGGGCTCACTTTTGGTAACTTAGTTGGGGTTGGTCTTGTTAGGGAGACCACAGAGGCTGTGTTAGTCTCTGAAGGTGCCATTGATTTGGCCACCTTGGTTGCTTGTCTCCTTAATATGGATAAGTACAAGCAACTTCCCCTAATAAATGGTGTTGAGGTCCAGGCCTACAGGGACACAGGTGCCAGTGTTACCATGGTGATAGAGAAACTGGTGCACCCTGAACAACAACTACTTGGTCAGCAGTACCAAGTGACAGACGCTCATAACAACACTCTTAGCCACCCCATGGCTGTTGTGAATCTCAACTGGGGGGGGGGGGTTTACTGGTCCAAAGAAAGTTGTGGTTGCCTCAGATTTACCTGTAGACTGTCTACTAGGGAACGATTTAGAGACATCAGCTTGGGCAGAAGTGGAGTTGGAGGCTCATGCAGCAATGCTGGGCATTCCTGGGCATATTTTTGCTTTGACAAGGGCTCAGGCCAAAAAGCAAACAGGACAGGGTAACTTGGATCCTGGAACAATGGACCAAGTGCTCCCTAGAGCCAGGGGTAGCAAGGGTAAATCCCTACCCATTAGCCCTCCCTCTACAGATGATTCTCCTTCTGAGGAAGAAGAATTTCCTCCCTGTGCAGAACCTTCACCAGATGAGCTGGCAGCAGACACTGCTGAGCTTTTGGGTGAAGGGGGGCCTGCCAGGGAAGAGCTGAGTGTGGCACAGCAAACCTGTCCCACGTTAGAGGGTCTCAGACAGCAAGCTGTCAAGCAGCAAAATGGGGATGTCAGTGACTCACATAGAGTTTACTGGGAGGACAACCTCTTGTACACAGAGGCAAGGGACCCAAAACCTGGATCAGCCAGGAGATTGGTCATTGCCCTGCAATACACAGAGTTCCTCCTACATTCCTTTGGCTGGGCATTTGGGCAAGATCAAAACATGGGAAAGGCTTGTCCCCCTGTTTCACTGGCCTAGGATGTCAGAGGACACTAAAGATTTTTGCAAGTCTTGTGTGACCTGTTAAGCCAGTGGCAAGACTGGAGGCACACCAGAGGCTCCCCTTATTCCACTACCTGCGGTTGGGGTCCCCTTTGAAAGGGTAGGGGTTGATATAGTTGGCCCCCTTGACCCTTCTACTGCTTCAGGCAATAGGTTTATCTTGGTGGTTGTGGACCATGCCACAAGATATCCTGAAGAAATTCCTCTAAGGTCCACTACAGCTCCTGCAGTGGCAAAGGCCCTACTGGAAATCTTTTCCAGGGTGGGTTTCCCTAAAGAGGTTGTATCAGACAGGGGTAGCATCTTTATGTCTGCATACTTGAAAGCAATGTGGATGGAATGTGGTGTAACCTACAAGTTCACTGCTCCTTATCATCCACAGACTAATGGACTGGTAGAGAGGTTTAATAAAACTCTCAAAGGTATGATAATGGGACGTCCTGAAAAACTCAGGAGGAGATGAGATGTCCTGTTACCTTGCCTCCTTTTTGCTTACAGGGAGGTACCCCAGAAAGGAGTGGGCTTCAGCCCCTTTGAACTCCTCTTTGGACACCCTGTAAGAGGTCCACTAGCACTTGTGAAGGAGGGTTGGGAACAACCTTTAAAAGCTCCCAAACAGGACATAGTGGACTATGTACTTGGCCTAAGATCCAGAATGGCTGAGTATATGAAAAAGGCCAGTAAAAACCTTCAGGCCAGCCAAGAGCTCCAGAAGCAATGGCATGACCAGAAGGCTGTTCTGATCCAGTACCAACCAGGACAGAAGGTGTGGGTATTGGAGCCTGTGGCCCCAAAAGCACTCCAGGACAAATGGAGTGGACCCCATCTAATTGTTGAGAAAAAGGGTGAGGTTACCTATTTGGTAGACCTAGGCACTGCCAGGAGTCCCCTTAGGGTGATTCATGTCAACCGCCTAAAACCCTACTATGACAGGGCTGATCTCACCCTGCTCATGGCAACAGACGAGGGACAGGAAGAAGAGAGTGACCCTCTCCCTGATCTCTTTTCCACCACTGATAAATTATGCTTTAGTGGAGGGAGTAGTTTTGGCAGATTGTCTGACTGCAGAACAGAAAGACAACTGCATAAATCTCCTTGGACAATTTTCTGAACTCTTTTCAACTGTGCCAGGTACCACATCCTGGTGTGAACAAACAATTGATACTGGAGACAGCTTGCCTGTCAAAAGTAAAATCTATAGGCAGCCTGACCATGTCAGGGACTGCATAAAACAAGAGGTTCAGAAAATGCTTGATCTAGGAGTGGTTGAACCTTCTGAAAGCCCATGGGCGAGTCCTGTGGTGCTTGTATCAAAGCCTCACTCAAAAGATGGAAAAAGGGAGATGAGGTTTTGTGTAGACTACAGAGGTCTCAATCAGGTAACAAAAACTGATGCTCACCCTATACCCAGGGCAGATGAGCTCATAGATACACTGGCATCTGCCAAGTATCTAAGCACCTTTGATTTGACTGCAGGGTATTGGCAGATCAAATTGACTGAGGATCCTAAACCTAAAACTGTATTTTCCTCTATAGGAGTGCACTACCAATTTACAGTGAGGCCCTTTGGTTTGAAGAATGCACCTGCCACTTTTCAGAGGTTGGTGAACACAGTCCTGCAAGGGTTGGAGGCTTTTAGTGCAGCATATCTAGATGATATTGCTGTCTTTAGCTCCACCTGGGATGAGCACCTGGTCCACCTTTGGAAAGTTTTGGAGGCCCTGCAAAAGGCAGGCCTCACTATCAAGGCCTCAAAGTGCCAGATAGAGCAGGGAAAGGTGGTTTATCTGGGACACCTGGTAGGTGGAGAACAGATTGCACCACTGCAAGGGAAAATCCAGACAATCATGGATTGGGTTCCCCCTACAACACAGACCCAGGTGAGAGCCTTCTTAGGCCTCACTGGGTATTACAGGAGATTCATTAAAAACTATGACTCCATAGCAGCCCCTCTTAATGATCTCACTAGTAAGAAGATGCCTAAAAAGGTATTGTGGACAGCTAGCTGTCAGAAAGCTTTTGAAAGAGCTCAAGCAGGCCATGTGCTCTGCACCTGTCCTAAAAAGCCCATGTTTCTCCAAGAAATTCATTGTTCAAACTGATGCATCTGAATTAGGGGTAGGGGCAGTCTTATCACAACTGAATTCTGAGGGCCAGGATCAACCAGTTGCTTTTATCAGCAGAAGGTTGACCCCTAGAGAAAAGCGTTGGTCTGCCATAGAGAGGGAGGCCTTTGCTGTGGTCTGGGCACAAAGTAATTTTGCACTCAACCTTCACCAGGTGAAGGTTAGACATATAGGTGACTTATAAGTTACTTAAGTGCAGTGGTAAATGGCTGTGAAATAACGTGGACGTTATTTCACGCAGGTTGCAGTGGCAGGCCTGTGTAAGAATTGTCAGAGCTCCCTATGGGTGGCAAAAGAAATGCTGCAGCCCATGGGGATCTCCTGGAACGACAATACCCTGGGTACCTCAGTACCATATACTATGGAATTATATGGGTGTACCAGTATGCCAATGTGAATTGGTAAATTTAGTCACTAGCCTGTTAGTGACAAATTTGGAAAGCAGAGAGAGCATAACCACTGAGGTTCTGGTTAGCAGAGCCTCAGTGAGACAGTTATGCATCCCACAGGGAACACATACAGGGCACATACTTATGAGCACTGGGGCCCTGCCTGGCAGGGTCCCAGTGACACATAGACTGAAACAACATATGTACAGTGAAATATGGGGGTAACATGCCAGGCAAGATGGTACTTTCCTACAATAGGTGTGTCATTTTTTAATCAAATTGTGTGTGTGTGTCTTTATAACTGTGTGTGTGTGTGTGTGTGTGTGTGCCTTTAGGGGATTCCGGAGGGATGTAGGGGTAAGAAAGGTGGCGATACATGGGGTAACAAGGCATAATGGTGACCCTAGCATTTTGTTGTCATCTCTTTGATATGTAGAGAGCCTATTGGCACTTTAGTTGGCATTTTGGCCCTAGTGTTAATTACCTCGCTTAATGGTGACTCTGTTACATTAAAGCCAAACCAGTGGCATATTGTGTGCAACTGGGCAAAATGTTTGCCACCTCGGGCACGGTAGTGTCCATCCTATGCATAAAGAAGAAGCTGGTATTATGATGGCCGCACCCGGCAGTTCATGGCTATCATTAGCTTTTGATTATCATCCATGGCATAAAATAGGCATCTCTGACATGAGATGGTTCCCTAAGTCTCACAGTGCGTATTCCCTACATGTGATGGTACTACACGAGCACTAAAGCAGAGTGTGTATTTGGAACAAAAAAAAGTATTTATTAAGTAATAATTAGTTATTAACTTTTTGTCCACATAAGCTACCCATGCCATATTTGTGTCTTTTTTTTCCAACAGTCTAGGAATTTTAGAGGTACCTAGAGTCTGTGGCTTCCCCTGGAGGAGACCAAGAAATTGCCAAAATACAGCTAAAATTTCATTTTTTTTTTAAATGGGAAAAAAGGGCTGCAGGAGAAAGCTTGTGTTTTTTTCCCCTGAAAATGGCATCAACAAAGGGTTTGTGGTGCTAAAATCACCATTTTCCCAGCTTTCAGGAACAGGCAGACTTGAATCACAAAACCACATTTTCAGCACAATTTTGGCATTTTACTGGGGCAAACCCCACTTTTACTATTTTTTGTGCTTTCAGCCTCCTTCCAGTTAGTGACAGAAATGGGTGTGAAACCAATGCTGGATCCTGGACAGCTAAACATTTCTGAAAAGTAGGCAACATTCTGAATTGAGCAAGGGGTCATTTGTGTAGATCCTTCCAGGTTTTCCTACAGAAATTAACAGCTAAAATAAAAACATTTTGAAATTGAGGTGAACAAAAGAGCCATTTCTGACCACGTTTTCTTCTATAACTATTTTCAGCTATGGCAGATTTTTGATAGCAATATACCGTTACATCTGCTGGTTGAGGGATATATAGGTTCATCAAGAACCCTAGGTACCTAGAGCCAATAAAGGAGCTGCACCTTGCAATGGGTTTTTATTGTATACGGAAACCTTTGTATTTCAGAAATACGCACAAGATAAGGTGTTGAAAAGCAGAGGTTACTTGCACTTCTCTGAATTCCGGGGTCCTCATACTAGCATGTGAATTACAGGGCATTTCTCAAATAGACCTCTTTTTTACACACTGTCTCACATTTGGGAGGAAAAAATGTAGAGAAAGGCAAGGGGCAATAACACTTGTTCTTCTATTCTGTGTTCCCCCAAGTCTCCCGATAAAAATGGTACCCCAGATAATGCCTGCGAAAGGAAACGCAACATGGACACATCACATTTTTACATTGAAATCTCCATTGTGCCTAAAATATTCCTTAGACTCATAGCACAAGTCAACATGATCACTTTGCCTAGTCCCTCATCCCTACAATAACACCTAATTTCTCTATTAACCTTCCTCCTGGCATTGGCTATAGCTGATGTCTTGGCAGCTTCTCTCCAACTCCTCCTAGGAATAAACTCTGTCCAGGATACAAAACACCCTAACCACTGAGATTTAATTTAGTTTCAGTCGAGTTTCGTTGTTCTTAGCAAAGCAAGACCTTAAAAGTATCAATAATATGTCCTGACAAATACTCCTGTGCATGATGCTGTTCAGTTTGGGCAGAAGCTCCCTGCACCTCATGCCCCCTTTTCAGTACCACAATACAGACATGGTGTTGTTGTTCAAACCAAGTTTCCATCCCCACACCCTCTTCCCTGCTGCCTGATATGCCCAATTTATGAATGAATGGCTGACAATTCATACCAACATACCAGCAGCGAACAGACCTGGAATAGAACCTGAAAAAAATAAAATGGTGCTCGCTATATTGTGCGAGCTATGCATCCAGCCTTTTGCCTTCACTGGTCCTGACATATCTTTGAAAATAATCGGATGACCATCTGCCCAAACCCATTATTTGCTCCCTTGACCATCCCCTCCTACCTGCTTCTGTTGCTGCCTCGATATGAAAAGAATCTGTACCAAACTCCATGGCCTCCAAATCTAAGCTTGTTAACGCTTCCCTCATGATTGCTGATAGTTGGAAGGCTGCGACCTGTTCCCCTAGCTGATGTCTGAAACCACCCCAGTGTGTTCCTGTGCTTGCATTCTAAGGGGCTTATTTGCAAGCAGCTTGCACTGCTGATGCATCACTTTTTGTAATGCACTGGCAGCGCAGGCCCATATCTACAAGGCCATGCAAAGCCACTTTGCCTGGCTTTTCATGACCATGTGGATATGGAGTAAGGCAACGCAGCACAAGTTGCTGCTTTGCCCTACTTTGTGTCAAAGACGCATGTAGATACAGCACATTCCTTCCCTTTTGCTTTGATGCAGGGCAGTACAGGAAGAAAGCTTACAGCACTGCCCTGCACCAAAATGTTGTGAATGAGGTCCTTAGTTTTTTGCCCCATGTTACTGGGCAGAGTGGTCCCTCTTATGCCTGCAAAACTGCTGTTGTTCCTTTCGACTGCTGATTGGTCTTGAACCTACGCAGGTGGATCTCCAACCCTCCTGGTCTAAAGCTATAACAGACTCATGTCACTCCTACTCCCCAGCAACACCAAAACTCAAAAAGTTCCAAAAAATATCCATATGTGGATCAGTGTGCAAAAAAGAAGAGATTCACCCATCAATGAGCAAGCAACTGGCAGGGTACTTATTAGGCTGCAGGAAACCTGCCAAGTAATGGACCTTCTTTTTCATCCCCCCTACCTTTCTCCCTCACCTAACCTTCTAAAATCCTCTTACCCAACTCCCCTGCTGATGGTGGGTATCCCCAAACAGTTTCCCCATAAAAGTGATGCTTTCCTATTTCCATGCAATTGTGACTTTATACAAACCTTTCTCAGTCAACCATAAGATGAACTGCTCTACATCTTCCACTCTCTCCCATTCCCCTGAACGTCTACCAGCTCCTGTCCTCAGACATTACTCCAAAGCCTGGTAATATGCCTTTCTGGTGGATGCCGCCAGGGACCTTACTACTAGCTCAAACAGCCTCTGTCTCCTATTGTTCATAACTCCGGTGACACATGAGTCCTTTTCCTGTCTGCCTCTGTGGTCAGTTCATGAAACCTCTCCCACTGTGAACGAGATGAAGCATCCGCAATATCATAGTCTACACCTGGTACATGCTTGGCTTTAAACAATATGTCCTGCCGCAAACATTGGAGCACAAACACCCTGTGCAACTTGAGGACCAGAATGTCTTTTGCAGACTGTCTGATCACTTGGACTATCACCAAATTGTCTATTCTTTAAAGTACCTTCCTGTACTTTAGCAGCACACCCTACAAGGTGACTGGCACTACCAGGGGAAACAGCTCCAGAAATGCAATACTATGTCCCCCTGCCTTTCATCTGTAAAGCCATTTTTCTGCGCACCAACATCCCTGCCAATATTAGCCAAATACTATGCCACATGATGCATCCAAATAGAACTGAACATCCTAGTCAAAATTCTTCTGTACCCTGATCGGAATACCATTGAAAAAGGTAAAAAAGAAATGCCACATCATCAAATCCTCAAATCCTCCTTCACCCCTTCAGACAAACTCACATGATGATGTGGCAAAGAAAGTCATAATACTGCTAAACCCAGTCTTCAAAAAAAGATGTTCCAACCCACACAACCCTACATGCAAATTTCAGATGTCCCAAAAGCACCTGTACCTCTCGAACCATGACTTTGAGTTTTGCCAGCATTGTGTCCAACAGCACTTGCATCCCCAACTTTTTCTCCAATGGAAGGGGAGCCACCATCGCCTCTGAATCCAGTTCAATTCCTAAAAATGAAATGCTTGTCAAGGGACCCGTACATCCTCCATGAGCTCCTGAAAACTTACCAGCAACCACTAGCAGTTAGCGAAACCGGAGTCCGTCACTATGAAGAAATCATAAAGATAGTGTATAACCTTCATATTTCCCTTCCCCTCTATGAAAAACCAACGTGGGAAGGTGCTGAAATGCTTGAAGAAAGCAGAAAATATAGAGCACCCAATTGGGTGCACCTTGTCCACATAGCAGTACCCATCAAATTGAACACCCAGTAACTGAAAGTCTTCTGGGTGCACGTTAGTGAGCAAAATGCTGATATTATGTCACATTTTGCCACATAGGAGCCTGCCCCTGCTTGTTCAACCATGGCATTTGCCACATCCACCGAGGAATAAGATGCTGATGCCAGTTCCTCACAGATAAAATCATTTATTGATTGACCTTCCAGCCAGGATTGGCGTTGAATGAGTCTAAACCTTTTTTTTCTTGGGCACCACCGCTATCGGGGAAAAAATCAAGTTCTCTATTGGCCATGTGTAGAACAGACCAGCCATTCTCCCTTCCTATACTTCTTTTTGTAACTTATCCCGCACCACCTATGGGTGTGCCTTAATTGGACTCAGATTTCCCACCCAACGTCTATCCCTCAGGCACTCATACCCCAACCTGAATCCCCTTGTAAAGCGTCCTGAAGAATGTGTGCATCCTTCATATTAGAGTAAGAGAACAACCAGAATGTGAGTCTATCCAACTTAACCGGTGTACAAGCTTTTCCCGTTAGGTCCTTGTGCCTCCTCGCCACCTCTGTAGTTCCCCGTGTTGTGGGCCCCTGCTCCTCTTGAGGTCTGTTGCCATTGTGAGTTGCTCCCCTTGGACTGGCCCCCTGACTTGCCATGCACATTCCTGTAACAATTGACAAGGGTGTGCATCCACCGAGAACTTAGAGCATTCATGTCTGAATCTACAATACTCCCTCATGCACATTCCCTTATTAAAATCCCAAAAGGCCCCTTGAGTGCCTCCTTGACATTTAACTGCAGTCCACACCCCTCCCCGGGCAGGATGGGCCTGAAAGGGTCAATATACAATAGGCAAGCTGCTCGCTGTAAAAACAGTCTTCCCAAGTTTTGCTAAGCCCATTGTTTGTTGCTGAAGGTCAGTGTCGTTCTCATCGCATTTTGCAATGGGATCCCTAGCCATTGGTGTCCTAAACTCATCAGCATACTGGGCCTAGACATTACCCTTAAAGATATTGGGATGACAACCATATACTTATATAAGGCTACTCTCCTCTCTGGGTATTTCTCACAGTATATGCTGGTGTATACCAGAAACGCTGTCATGCAATTTTCAATGGTCATCAGCACATTTAGGAATTTTGCCAGCTCATACTCCTCCTCTTTCGAGTCTTCCTTGGCCATTAGTTCCCTGTATAGGAGTTCAAACATTTCGACATACTCCCCTTTCCAGATTTTCTCTTTAGTGGATAACATCAAATGTGCCCCCAGCGGTTTAGCTACCCCCATATTTGGTAGTTTACCTATCTTAAGTTCCTTACTCTCTTTGCCCTCTACTTCATCTGCCTTTTCCTTTTCGCTACACTTGTTCCCTTCACTCACACTTGCTGTCACACTCTGACTGTTCGCTGGCCCAGGGGTCATTCCCTCATCCTTACCCATACTACACAGTCAACTACTATCTTCTGTGTTAAAGTCGACGTCTGTCGCCCTTCACCCGTCCCCATCCCTGTGTCCCTGACGTTCCTGTTCTTAAGCAATCTTACTTCCACCCGTACTGAGCATCTACCTCCGTTGATACCATCACTGGACCTACCACAACATTTTGCTTTGTAGTCTTACAAGGCCATAAGGTCGGTGCCTGCTCCTAAGCCTGCCTCCTTGCCATTCGAAGTTGCCTCTGTGTCCCTTGTAAGTCAACTGACCAGACCGCTACCATCATTGGTACTTGTTAAACAGCAGTAGAAGTGGGATTAGGTCCCCCCACATACATTCCTTGTGCCCCTTTTGTGGGACTGACAGCCGTGACCTCTCACTATCAACAATCTCACCCTCCTCAAGACTGTCATCTCCATAATCCAATTTCAACTCCTCCTGCCATGTCGCCACCTCCAGACCATGTGGAATACCAACCACATTGTGTGCACCTGCTGCCCTCCCATAGGGCTAACTTCCACTGTATAGGGAGGGGCAGTACCAAACCCATAAAGTAGTTCCGGCAATGCAGGCCATCATGACCCATCTTGTGTTCCTTCTGAGGAGGTTCCATACCACTTCTGTGATCTCCATTGCAAGGCATCTCTGGACCTTCCTGCGCCATGTGGAGACTGGTCCCACAACGCAGTCCGGCAGGCGGTTCTGGACCATGCCTTCTCCACTCCCTGGCATATGTGAGCCGCACTATGTTCTCTTGTGTCTGGAATCCGCTGTGCTCTTGATACCTGTAAAAAGAAAGGTAGGGCCAATCTGCAGTGCCCTGGTGTCCCTTTTGTCTGATCGAAATCCCTCCCATCTGGGGATGAAGCACAACTGACTTAAATGAAATGAAGAGAAGACAGAGGTTTTAGGCCCGTATTTATACTTTTTGACGCTAAACTGCGCTAATGCAGTTTAGCGTCAAAAAATTTAGCGCCGTCTAACGCCATTCCGAAGCGCCATGCGGGCGCCGTATTTATGGAATGGCGTTAGCCGGCGCAAGCAGACCGGCGCTGCCTGGTGTGCGTGGAAAAAAACCACGTAGACCAGGCAGCGCCGGCGTAGGGGGAAAATGGCGCTAGGGCGTCTTAAAATGGCGCAAGTCGGGTTGACGCTAAAAAATCGTCTTAACCCGATTAGCCCCATTTTTTCGACGCCCAGACGCCATTTAAATGACTCCTGTCTTAGTAAAGACAGGAGTCATGCCCCCTTGCCCAATGGCCATGCCCAGGGGACTTCTGTCCCCTGGGCATGGTCATTGGGCATAGTGGCATGTAGGGGGGCACAAATAAGGCCCCCCTATGCCACCCCAAAAAAATTGAAAAATAACAAAAATTATACTTACGTGAACTTACCTGAATGTCCCTGGGGTGGGTCCCTCCATCCTTGGGTGTCCTCCTGGGGTGGGCAGGGGTGGCAGGGGGGGTCCCTGGGGGCAGGGGAGGGCACCTGTGGGCTCATTTTGAGCCCACAGGCCCCTTAACGCCTACCCTGACCCAGGCGTTAAAATGTGGCGCAAATGCGGGGTTTTTTGACCCGCCACCTCCCGGGCGTGATTTTTGCCCGGGAGTATAAATACGACGCATTTGCGTCGCCGTCATTTTTTTAGACGGGAACGCCTTCCTTGCATCTCATTAACGCAAGGAAGGCGTTCACGCTAAAAAATGACGCTCTTTGCCAATACTTTGGCGCTAGACGCGTCTAACGCCAAAGTATAAATATGGCGTTAGTTTTGCGCCGAATTTGCGTCGATAAAAACGACGCAAATTCGGCGCAAACGGAGTATGAATACGGGCCTTAGGCCCATATTTATACTTTTTGACGCTAAACTGCGCTAACGCAGTTTAGCGTCAAAAAATTTAGCGCCGTCTAACGCCATTCTGAAGCGCCATGCGGGCGCCGTATTTATGGAATGGCGTTAGCCGGCGCTAGCAGACCGGCGCTGCCTGGTGTGCGTGGAAAAAAAACACGTAGACCAGGCAGCGCCGGCGTAGGGGGAAAATGGCGTTAGGGCGTCTTAAAATGGGGCAAGTCAGGTTGAGGCAAAAAAATCGCCTCAACCCGATTTGCGCCATTTTTTTCGACGCCCAGACGCCATTTAAATGACTCCTGTCTTAGTAAAGACAGGAGTCATGCCCCCTTGCCCAATGGCCATGCCCAGGGGACTTATGTCCCCTGGGCATGGTCATTGTGCATAGTGGCATGTAGGGGGGCACAAATAAGGCCCCCCTATGCCACCAAAAAAAATTACAAATATACAAAATTATACTTACCTGAACTTACCTGAATGTCCCTGGGGTGGGTCCCTCCATCCTTGGGTGTCCACCTGGGGTGGGCAGGGGTGGCAGGGGGGGTCCCTGGGGGCAGGGGAGGGCACCTCTGGGCTAATTTTGAGCCCACAGGCCCCTTAACGCCTACCCTGACCCAGGCGTTAAATAGTGGCGCAAATGCGGGGTTTTTTGACCCGCCAACTCCCGGGCGTGATTTTTGCCCGGGAGTATAAATACGACGCATTTGCGTCGCCGTAATTTTTTTAGACGGGAACGCCTTCCTTGCATCTCATTAACGCAAGGAAGGCGTTCACGCAAAAAAATGACGCTATTTGCCCATACTTTGGCGCTAGACGCGTCTAACGCCAAAGTATAAATATGGCGTTAGTTTTGCGCCGAATTTGCGTCGAAAAAAACGACGCTAATTCGGCGCAAACGGAGTATAAATACGGGCCTTAGTCTTCTGCAATCAACCAGGCATATGCAATAATAGTTGGTGACCTGAGGAGTTGGGAGCATTGCCTATCCCTACCGATTCAGCAAAAAATCTAGGAGTGATCATGAACACTAACCTGACGTTCAGCAGACAGGTGTCCATTACTGTTTCAACTTGTTTTGGTATTATTAAAATTCTTTGAAAAATGTTTCCAGTTATCACCGTACCTGTGCACAAACAAGTGATTCTGGCATTGATATCTTCTCTTTTGGCATACTCTTATGTGCTCTTTCTTGACATTAATAAGTCGGCCTTAACTAAATTACAGGTGGTCCAAAATGTTGCAGGAAGAATGATCGTGGACATTTCCAAATATCACTCGGTTTTAACAAGCCTGAACAAACTTCACTGGCTTCCAGTGAAAAGCACATTATGTGTAAGGTCCTGTGTATTGCACACAAGGCCCTGTATAGAGTAGGGGAAGAAGCAATCAGATCCAGGTTTCAGTAGTAGGTGAACCAAAGGCAGCCTCACTAAGCAAATCAAAATTTGGTAGTAGTTCTTAAATATTGGTAAATAATATAGGGATGTAGAGCCTTCTCAAGAAGCAGTGGCCAAGTTATGAAACTCTCTTCCCCATCATATTACATGCTGGAAGAATTATCTTTCCTTCAGGGAAGCCTTAAAAACCTGGCTCTTTATACTATGATCTGTAGAGCAGTTCTAATCTAGCTATTTCTTCTTGCTCCGAGCTAATTAGCCTCTTAGTGCCTTGAAGCCTTTGGGTATTTCTGCACTCATATATCTTTATTTCATATCATATTATCTCCTTTTGTCTGTCCTAGCTGGTAATGGTGCCCACTCTCTTGACACCCCCTGGCGTTATTGCATATATCTTTTAGGGCTTGGCTGCCATGGCACCTGTTTCTGCACCCACCCCTTCCTTATCGCTCCATTCGAGCATAGCTGCTACAATTGCCAATGCCAGGCCCTTCTTTACAGCTTGTGAATGTTGAGGTGCTACAAAAATGACCTGCTCTTCATGTTTCTCACCTGATGTCTGAGTCCTCAACCTCCCAGGCGCCCCCATCTGCCAAGTCTCCCTGAGACCCTCTGGGGCCTGAGTTAACCAATCCCACTCCCTCCAGGCCACCTGTCGCGAAGATCCAGCCCTGCTGGCCTCATCACCATCCCTGCCCTCAAGACAGGCTTCCACTGTATCCTCTTCCTCAACAGACGCTTCACCCAGCCAAGCTGCGGCTAATTGTGCATGCTGCTTGTCGTTACTCCACCCAAGCATTGCTGAAGCTGGCCTCTTCTAAGCCTCTCCTCTACCCACCATTGCATGCCCTCAGGCCTGTTCTGCCCTTTGTTTATTTTTTAATGAAGCAGCCTACCCAGGCTTGAGTGAACTTTCCAGCCCCTCCTCCTCCCCAACGTGCTGCTGCTCTGTAATTGCAGCCTTGTTAGTGCTGCTCCGCCCTCTTGTACTCTTAGAATGGCCCCGGCCAACTGGTCGTCCATGAATGCCACCCGCTCCACTATGCCCCTCTTGTTGCTGCTTATGGTCCCACACTGCCACACTGACCTGCCAGTCCTACTGAGGCCACTCTGGGTGATCACGGGCAGCCAGGGAAACTCACCTTGGCCTCCTCTGGGCCTGTGGCGGGGATCATGCTATGACGCAGCCACCACTGCCGTTCCTGATAAAGTTGATTATAAACAAATCTAGCTAATGAAAAAAGTTTTTATTCATTTTCATAGGACGTTTTGCAAAATGGAAGAGAAATAAAGGCAACACGGACATTTTAACCAATGATACACGCCCAATTAACGTCAATGGAAGAATTGCCCACCTTGTCAACAGCGCTTGATTTTAATTCAGAAAGAAAAGAGGTGAATGCTGATTTGTGACATGGATACGTAAATAGCGGACCCAACACTGAGGATTATAATGAGTCTGCAAATCCGAGGACGATATGGTCAAAGAAGCATTAAATAAGAGAGACTCAGTTTTTCCGGGGATGGTTTTTTAACCACCTATCTCCGTACAGTCCTGAATTATATTAATTGAGTTCTGAATGTTATCCCCCTGCTCTTATCGGTAAAGGACCATAACGGCAGCAAAAGCTTAACTCTCGGCATTCCTTCCATTAGAGGTCTTATCCTGGCGAAACTACGAATTCTTTCTCCCAGGGGCGCAATAAAAAAGCTAAAAGAATATGCAACATGGGGCAACCCTGACGGGTAACCCTTGCCGCCTGAACTACGCTAACGTCTTTAGAGTTAATTATAACTCGAGCTCCCGCCCCCAGATACAGATTTTGAATCACAGTAACTATTTCCGCAGCAAACACAGGCCTAATCAATTAGTGGGGGTCCCCAAATTCCAATAATTATTCAGTGGGGGTCCATACAAGCCAAACTATGGTAGTCCTCAATTGTCAGTCACCCAGCCCTCGCTATTATCTTCAGATGCAAGAAAGGTACCACATCTATACTGCAATGCAATGTAATGAGAGATGTGCATCCACTTATTGATCCAGTTAAGAATTTGGACGTTGTCAATATTACATTTCCACAAGACCATACTGTTGAAGAAGGGGCTGATTGTTTCATAAACGTGATTGACCCCAAAGTAATGAACACAAAGGCAAGCCATACTTGGAGAGAATGTACTTCCCATATAAATCCCACCTATCTGATGATATATTGGCCTGCTTGAAGTGAAAAAAAGAAGTGTGAGGGCTATTACTGCCACCGCAGTGTCCAAACAGGTAGGTATCGTCATCTGCTTTTCTTAGTTATGCTTTCTACAATTTATAGAGTAGCTTCCAGTGGGATGAGTGTACAGCCTTCCTATGTCAAGGGTCACTAAAATCTTGTTAGGTGGATTGCAAATAAGGTTCTTATTCAAGGTGAGGATGTCCTTGGTAGCCTCTAAGTATGATGACATGTTTCGTACTTCTGGTCTGAAGACAAAAACTCAGAGAATTGTGATAAAGGTTCCAGAACTGACCCAATCAATGGTACTGTTAACGCATCCTTTTATGTTAATTTATACACATTAGGACTCGTGACCCAGTGGTGAGACACCGTAGGACGAGATAACTGATCAATATGTCAAGCAATATATCAATAATTTCATCAATATTTATCACCACAATGCACTTTACTTTGGATAAAGACATTAATCAAATTGTCGACACAACCATGACCTTTCAGTCATGAATAACCACACCTGTTGATAGAATATTATGAATTTTATTCCCTATTGATTACAATCTACGAGCAGAAGAGTCAATCTCAAAACCAAAAAGCATAAGAGCATAGTCACAATATGGCAACTGTAATAAGATTTAATTAATGCAAGAATCACAAACATAAGAACAAAGCACGGCATGAACGTAGATCAGAATACAATGAATATCACGTATGTCTCAGTTCAGCATAGCACAACGTCAGTCTTTTGTTTATTTGCGTCAGTCAGAGTGATCTCCTGTCCTAACCACTAATTAGCATCAGCATGTTGGGCTTCATGCAAAACAATTTAAAACACCAATTTAGAAAAACATCTAACTATGGCCTCTATCCAAAATGAGCAGTTGGTACCAAGAAAGGAAAAGCAAACAGACAAATTACAAATTGCATTGTCATAATTACCCTCCAAGGATTAGGTCAGCATACAGGATCAGTCTTCGTCTTCAGGACATCAGTCAAATCGCCATCAGTCTAACTTTGCCTAAAGGACAGGGGACACTTCCCTCATAAGGAGGAGAAGCATAAAAAGGGCAGTCTATGGGTGAGGATGGTTTATTAAGTCTCAAAGTCACCAAACAGAGTGACAGAGTTTCAGGGTAAAATCAACAGCATTCCCTACCTAGTTCTAACGACCCTTCTGTGACATGGGTTTTTATTCCTTTTTCACAATACCTTCCCCCAAAATTCTTTTGGACATTGACTATACCCCACTATCTTTAACCTATCAAATTATTCATTAGGTAATTCCAATTTTCACCCCACGATAATTCATAAAATTTTGATTGTTCTTCATAATTGACGCCTTCGGAGGTGGCACATCCGGGGTTACTTCACCACTTGGCACGTCTTCTCAGGTCATGAGTTTCCTTTGCCCATGGTTAAACATCCTTATACATTACATTAATCTACTTTTGTTTCAACTTTGTATTTGAATTCATACTAAACAACGAGCATGCGGGTGAGAACAGAATCTGGATTGATACATGAAATGAAGAAAAGGAACAATTGCAGGGTCATGGCCCTTTGCGAGTCAGCACACTGGAAAAGAGAGAAAAATGCTTTAATATGAGAGCTAGGCAACTAAATCCACAACTCACGCTAACTTAAGGCCTATGAGATTTTAATACAAATGCAATATTGCAAATGTTAATATAAACCATAGCATGAACAGTTTTACTCATCATTATTAGTTCACGTATATATATTGGTGGCCACACACATTATAGTCGTAATTCAGATGCGTGTTTAAGCAAAACACTAATTATTGACGTTTTCTATGCAGCATCATTAAGCATTGATATAAGTATTTCATTCTAATATATGTTATTTTAGACTACGCTCTGTCAGTCCCTCCTCTGATGACGCTCGTCATCACACCAACCTTTCCCTTTGACCTTTCACTTTTAATTTTTCACCTTGCGCATAATGCGCATTTCAACATCTTGTCCCTTATGTGAGCTTTCCCAAATTTCATTGAACATTTTCTCTCTTTCACTTTCTTCATTTCTCCTAGTTCTTTTAGTCCAATTTTTCGTAATTTTGCCATTAATTTTGCATGCCCCCCACAATCCTAGTAGACAGGCCAAAACAATTAATAGACCCATTAGTATTTTTGCAAGCACCAAATTTTTCCCAGACACCAAGGGCCATATTTATACTTTTTGACGCAAAACTGCGCTAACGCAGTTTTGCGTCAAAAAAATTAGCGCCGGCTAACGCCATTCTGAAGCGCAATGCGGGCGCCGTATTTGTTCAATGACGCTAGCCGGCGTTAGCCGCCGGCGCTGCCTGGTGTGCGTGAAAAAAAACGACGTACACCAGGCAGCGCCGGCGTAGGGGGATATGGAGCTTGGGCGCTAAAAAATGGGGCAAGTCAGGCTGAGGCAAATTTTTCACCTCAACCCGATTTGCGCCATTTTTTTCGACTCCCAACCCCCATAGAAATTACTCCTGTCTTAGCAAAGACAGGAGTCATGCCCCCTTGCCCAATGGCCATGCCCAGGGGACTTCTGTCCCCTGGGCATGGTCATTGGGCATAGTGGCATGTAGGGGGGCACAAATCAGGCCCCCCTATGCCACAAAAAAAAAAAAAAAAAACACTTACCTGAACTTACCTTAATGTCCCTGGGATGGGTCCCTCCATCCTTAGGCGTCCTCCTGGGGTGGGCAAGGGTGACAGGGGGGGTCCCTGGGGGCATGGGAGGGCACCTCTGGGCTCCTTCCGAGCCCACAGGTCCCTTAACGCCTGCCCTGACCAGGCGCTAAAAAACTGCGCAAAAGCGGCCGTACGTCATTTTTTTGGGCCCGCCCACTCCCAGGCGTGAATTTTGCCCGGGAGTGTAAATACGGCGCACATGCCTCGGAGTCACTTTTTTAGACGGGAACGCCTACCTTGCATATCATAAAAGCAAAGTAGGTGTCCACGCTAAAAAATGACGCAAACTCCATGGACTTTGGCGATAGACGCGTCTAATGCCAAAGTATAAATATGGAGTTAGTTTTGCGTCGGAATTGCATCAAAAAAAACGACGCAATTCCGGCGCAAACAGAGTATAAATATGCCCCCAAGTTCCTTCAAATCTTTCAAATCTGTACTATCTCTAGTAAGGTTAGTAAGCATACCTCTAATCTTTTTACTATTGTCCGGAATGAATGAGCAACAATGGCGCTCATTAAGCATCTTGCAGACCCCTCCACTCTTTGCTAAAAGAATGTCTAAAGCAAGCCGATTTTGAAGAGTCACAGCTCTTTCTGCAGCAAGTTCAGTATCCATCAGGAGTATAGCCCCTGTGAAATTTGTCAGTATGTTATCCACAATAGTAGACAACTTTTGAATTTTCATAGAATTTAAGATAACCCCCACTGAAGGGATTATAGCTCTGAATATGTCACCAATGACAGCAGCCACTGATTCACGTCTTTGTCTAGGATGTTGTAATTCAGACGTTTTAGGTAATTGTTTTAAGTCATCAATCTGGTAAATCTTTGGGAAAACTATTCCCAAATAACATGTCCCATACCATCCCCTAGAGAGACGGTAATAAGCTTTAAGTCCACAGATGTAATAGATCCCAGGGATCGCTGGATCCTGTCCATTCAACATAAATGTCCATTTACTCTGAAACAGAAACACATGTCTGCATTCACTCGTTCCCACAAACAAATTGTCTTGCTCAGATTTTGGCCTATATATATATACAAAGCCTACCTACATGTAATGCATCTATAGCTAGCTTGCCTTGTGTTTTGATTGCAGTGTAAGCATAATCATTTGCATATGTGCGTTTTTCTAACCCTTTTTCTAATCTCTCCTTCAATGCTTTGCGTCTGTCATCAGTATGATCTAAAAAGCTTTTCTCTACAGGTGATAGCAAGCAAGTCAAATTATTGCGATGTGCATAAGCAGTTCCAAATGTAAGCGTCGGCTCAAAGAATCCTCTAACTATTTTGATATCATGTTCCTTAGCTAATTTATTCAAGAATTCAATCACAGGCACAAAAGAAAACACAACATCCAGATATGAATAAAAGTATTGCACATGCTCTTGATTATATAACCTTGTTCGTAGCAAGCTGCAACTAATCCCGTGGGTTAGAGGGAGGCTATGATAGGTAACTCCCTCCTGCACAGATGAAGGAATCTTAGTACACACATAACAGTCTTTTGCATCCATGGTTTCCACATACTCATTTAGCAAGCAGTAGAAGACATTAGTAGAAAGTTCCCCTTTTGAATTAGTTCCCTCATGCAAGTGTCTTGCATCCTGCTCAAATCTTTCCCATGGTGTTAGTGTTGTAGTTTCAGGTTTTGAAGTAGCGTTAATAGTCTCTTTCTCTATCCATGGCATTCCCATAATCACTCCCACAATTATTATTGCACACACAACACCTATTATAAGACCTAGCCAACCACACACCTTACTTCCCTTGTTACTACTTCTTTTATAAGCCATGTCTGTATAGAATCAGATAGTAGATCAATAATCAACTTGAGGATGGTTTAGAATATTCTCTTGCTCCCTGCGTGTATTTACAGCGTCTTCACTCACTCCAGGACCCCCTTTTGTCAAATCAGGTTAGCAGCTTGTCACAATCAGGTTTCTCAAAGTCAATCCTGTTCTAATGTCACATTCGGTAATTTATAAAGTCTCTCTTTCAGTTTTCAGATTTTCAATTTTAACCAAGTTTTCTTTGGATTCGTTCAGGTACCGTAGTATTGGCCTGGTACTTACTTCTTGATCAAAACAGAATGCTAGGAATTCTTGTTGCCATTCAGATGTTGTAGCACACGCCCATTCAGGTCCTGTATATCTTCTGTTTGTGACTCTCTTTCTTTTCAGCCTTCGTTCACCTTGTTGTTCTCCTTCACTTAGGTCTTCCACTCGGGATGTATCGTTCTCCTCTGTTATTGTTTCACTTGATGTGTCTCTTATCTTGAAGAATGTTTTTTCTGGCCAGTTATCACCTATATGCGTCTTCTTTTGATGTGTCTTTTCAGGACGCTGGACAGCACCCTCCTCTTGTGATATGGTGTTTTCACTTGATGGACCTGCAGTTGGCTCAGGAGACTCTGGCGCGCTCTGATTTCTCTCTAATATTTCTCTTTCTTCTTCTTCTTCTTCTTCTTCTCCTTCTTCTTCTGGGTCTGTACCGGGTTTGAGTTCTAACCCGTATCTGTCTACTTCTGGGAGAACCTCTCCTTGATTTAGGTCTCCTGCTGTCTCTACTGAGATAGGCACTCTGTCACCTCTCTCAAACTCATTCACTGTTTGAGGGACGAGGCTGTTCTCAGTGGGCCCTCCGACAGTCTCAGTTCCTTCTTGACTGTTTTCTGGCCCTGAGACCTCTCTTCCTGAAGCTGTTGTGCCGGAAACTTCAAGTTGCTCTTCAACAGGCCACGTTACCTTTTTTGTGTGACTGGCATGTATCCAGTTTGGAACTCCGGCACACTTTACAGCAGTAGTTGTTGTCAAGATTACTTGATATGGCCCTTTCCAATGTGGCTCCAGACACGACTTTCTCACGTGCTTCATGACAATCACCCAGTCACCGGCTTGTAGAGAGTGGCCTGGATAGCCAATCGGTGGCAATGTGTTAGCTTCCACCTGGTGAGAGAAAGAGCGAATCACATCAGCCAAACCCTTGCAGTAGTCCAACACCATATCATCTGTAATATTCACTAGAGCATTTGCAGGTACTGCTGGTAATCTCATAGCTCTACCCATGAGGATTTAATGGGGGGATAATCCCATTTTCTTGTCTGGAGTGTTTCTCATTGACATCAGCACTAAAGGCAATGCATCTGGCCATTTCATATTGGTAGCTGCGCACATTTTTGCCATTCTTGATTTCAAAATACCGTTCATTTGCTCTACTAGTCCTGATGCTTAGGGGCGGTAGCTACAATGCAGCTTTTGTTCGATGTCAAGTGCGGCACACAGGAGTTTAATTACCTCATTGTCGAAGTGTCTGCCCCTATCTGACTCTATAGAGACTGGAAACCCGAACCTTGGTATCAGTTCCCTAAGTAGTAATTTTGCAACTGTAGGACTGTCATTCCTACGTGTGGGGTATGCCTCAATCCAGTGACTGAAAACACACACAATCACCAACACGTACTTCAATCCTCCGCAAACAGGTATTTCAATGAAGTCCATTTGCATTTTGCTGAATGGACCGCCAGCTCTCCAATGTGGCTCAAAGTTACCACAGTTCCTTTTCCGGCATTCATCTGTTGACAGATGATGCACCTGTGACAAATGACCTCGGCAACATGTCTGAATTTTGGGTTGAACCAGTCGATTTTAAACGACCTGATCATTGCATCTCTCCCAAGGTGAGCTTGTCCGTGGTATAGCCTGGCAAACTGAGATAAAAGGCTATTTGGCAAAACTAATTTTCCTTCCTCTGAGACCCACAAATCATCAGCCCTCTGTACACATTGCATTCTCTGCCAGGAACGTTTTTCCTCTTTGCTTGCACGACCCTATAATGTTTTTAACTCATCTAACGTGTCAACCACCCATAATGCCAGGTTCAAACATGTGTCATTTTCATTTTGTGGTAACAATTCCCATTGTTCCTTGAACGATATACAGTTCAATGCGCAAAACCTTGCGACTTGATCTGCATAATCGTTTCCCATGGACACAAAGGTGGTCATTCTAACCTTGGCGGTCGGTGTTAAAGCGGCGGCTAAACCGCCAACAGTCTGGCGGTTAAAAAAATGGGATTCCGACCCTGAGGGAAACCGCCAACAGAGACTGCCACTTCAACACACCGCCCGCCACGGCGGGACTAACAAACAGCGCGGCAGTCACCGCCAACAGACAGGCGAGAGTCAATGTACCGCCCACCCCATCACAACCTACCAATCCGCCACCTTTTCCGGGGCGGTAGCCCCGCCGATAAAAACATGTCGGAAACAGCCATTTCGAATGGAAAACGCTCACCTCCATACACCCCACAAGGAATCTGGACAGCATGGAACCCGAACTCCACATCCTCCCAGCGATGGTCTACCTGCTCCTCTACCAGGAGCACGAACGCCGGCGCAGAAGACAACGGTGAGTACTACACCTACGACACAGGGGAGGGGGGAGGGAAAAAATTACAGGGACACACATACGCGACACACCCACCCCCACCCTCACCCACTACAACACACACATCAATGCATAGCAATACATCACAGTTACCCCCCCAAACCCCCTAGAAGAATGCAAAGACAAAAAGAAATGATTCTAAACATTGGAATATATTGTATCACTGGCTTAAAAATATATCACACATCTAAAACCTTTATATACATAAATTATAAAGTCCGATCATTGTAGCAGGCATTGTCCGTGGACCACTGGGCCCAAATCACATGGGCAAAGCCCACACAGGATACCTGACTCCAACGGAGAGAACACTGCAGGGGCATCAGATAGCAAAACTACAGGCACCTCAGGGGGAAGGGAATGGGGGGCACCTCAGCCAGATGAGTCCACAACGCCAGATCCACGATGGGCCTCCATGGCCACTGTTCCATCCTGGGGAGTGCAAAGCCACAGTCTCTCAAGTCTCTACAGTGGGTGGTTTGACCACTGTTCCATCCTGGGGAGTGCAAAGCCACAGTCTCTCAAGTCTCTACAGTGGGTGATTTGCCCACTGTTACATCCTGGGGAGTGCAAAGCCACAGTCTCTCAAGTCTCTACAGTGGGTGATTTGCCCACTGTTCCATCCTGGGGAGTGCAAAGCCACAATCTCTCAAGTCTCTACAGTGGGTGGTTTGCCCACTGTTCCATCCTGGGGAGTGCAAAGCCACAGTCTCTCAAGTCTCTACAGTGGGTGGTTTGCCCACTGTTCCATCCTGGGGAGTGCAAAGCCACAGTCTCTCAAGTCTCTACAGTGGGTGATTTGCCCACTGTTACATCCTGGGGAGTGCAAAGCCACAGTCTCTCAAGTCTCTACAGTGGGTGATTTGCCAACTGTTACATCCTGGGGAGTGCAAAGCCACAGTCTCACAAGTGGATAACAGTCTCCACTGGTTCTGGAGGGGGACTGGTGCCCAGAGTGCTTCGTGCAGCCCTGCCCGACACAGAGGCGGGCCTGCCCCTTCCGCCAATGGGCCAGCGGTGCTTGAGATGAAGGGCCCTGTTCAGCGGTGCTTGAGACGGCGGTGCCCAGTTCAGCGGTGCTTGAGACGGCGGTGCCCTGTTCAGCGGTGCTTGAGACGGTGGTGCCCTGTTCAGCGGTGCTTGAGATGGAGGTGCCCTGTTCAGCGGTGCTTGAGATGGAGGTGCCCTGTTCAGCGGTGCTTGAGACGGCGGTGCACAGTGCAGCGGTGCTCGAGATGAAGGGCCCAGTTCACCGATGCTTGAGACGGCGGTGCACAGTGCAGCGGTGCTTGAGATGAAGGGCCCAGTTCAGTGGTGCTTGAGACGGCGGTGCACAGTGCAGCGGTGCTGAGATGAAGGGCCCTGTTCAGCGGTGCTTGAGACGGCGGTGCCCAGTTCAGCGGTGCTTGAGACGGCGGTGCCCGGTTCAGCGGTGCATCGGATGAGTGTCCAGCTCAGCGGATCCGGCCATGGCATGGAGGTCATTCGCCACCTGACCTGTGGCTGGCGGCGCCTTCCTGCCCATCTGTCGTGTGGGTGGCGGGGTCCTCCTGGGCTGCAGTACCGGGCCTGTGGGTGTCCTCCTGCCCACCTGGGATGGGGCAGGCGGGCCCTCCTGGCCAGCTGGGCTGCTGGCGGACTTGTCGGGTGTGCTGCCCTTCCCAGCCTTCCCTGTTCGCCTGTGGCCCTTCCCCACCTTTGGCGGTGTGCCAGGTGGCACCACATTTCCTGCGGGAACCATGGTAGGGATTTTGGTCCCTGGTGTCTTCGGCCTCTCGCGACGGCCACTGACAATCTTCGGATGTTTTACCGGGGTGGGCTGGCCGTGCCTTGGCTCCTTCCTGAACTGGCTGCCCTTGAGGGTGGGGGACTCCACAGTCCATGGCACACTGTCATTCCAGGGCCCGCTTTTGTGGTGGCTGAGGTGCTGACTGGAGTCCTATGAGATGGACGGGGTGTGGGAGTTGTAGGAAAGAGGTCAAGTTTGGAAAGGAAAACCAATTTAGGAACAGAGGGACGGGTAGGTGTAGTGGGTATGGGAGTGGAGGAAGAGGTTGTGGTTGTAGGAGTCTTCAGTCTGGAGTCTTTGGGTGCAGGTGCTTGGACTGGATGCTGTCGTGAGGTGGATGGCTGTTGGGTGGGTGGCTGCCTGCGTTTGTGTAGCTTGGAAGAGGGGGTCACAGACACAGTGGGAGAGGACACAGGGGACGTGTAAATTGTAATTGTAATTGTAATCGTATTTATATAGCGCTTACTACCCCTGACGAGGCGTTGAAGCGCTTTTCGATGAGTAGCACGCTACTCCGGAACCCAAAAATAATTAGTGATGGATTAGTATCGTTAAATAATGAGTGCAGTTTTAGTATTATTATGAGTTAATTTGAGCCGCGGATATGAGAGTTTGTTAGTTAGACTGGAGTAATGGAGGGGTGGAGGAGGAAATAAATCCAGAGGTGTTAATTGGGAGTATATCCTTCATTTACTCAACCCAAGGGCTTGGGATGAGTAAAGGGGGGTGGAGGGGGAAGAGTATGTGGAAGGGTTAGGGAGAGCATAGTAGCAGGGTGAGATTAATGCAGGAGAATTTAGTAGGGTTGTGTGGGAGGTCACAGAGGTAGAGTGAGGTTTGGTGAGTTAGATGTGGAGGGAAGAGCTTAGGCAGAGATATTTAGGAGATGAAAGTGGTAGAAGAGATTTGGGATGAGTCAGAGTGAGAATGGAGGATAGTTTGATAGAGACATGACATAAGAGTGATGAGTAGATAAGTGTGATAAGATGAGAGCAGGAATTCAATGATCCACGAACATGCCAAGCACAGAAACAACATATACACATACACATATATATATATATACATATATATATATATATATATATATATATATATATATATATATATATATACACACACACACACACACACACACATATGCACATACAATACATAATAAGAAACATGGGTAAAAAATACTTAGTCAGGCAGGTTTAAAGAGTGTGTGTGCATTTTATTGTTATGACATAGTAGCAATACATATTTTCCAAAGAAGCTATAAATAAATAGAAATATACATATAATCTGAAAAAATATTTATCCACATAGGCATATGCAGTTCATAGTTTTTTTGAAAAAGGTGGTTATGAAGGAAAGAGTCAGACTCTTGAGTAGTTTTCTGAAGACAAGAAAGTTATCTGTGGCTCTTATAGTTGGGGGTAATGAATTCCATAGTTTGGCTGCTTGGACGGAGAAGGATGTACCACCTATAGTCTTTTTCTTGTATGGTGGTGTTCTAAGGCGGGGTGCCAGTCTTGAGCGGAAGGTTCTTTGTTGGATGTATTTGGTCATTTTCTTTCTGATAAAAAGCGGTCCTGTTCCATGTATAGCTTTGTGGGTGATACAAAGCAGCTTGAAAGTGCAACTTCTGGCAACGGGTAACCAGTGTAGTGCTCTCAAGGCAGGGGAGATGTGGGCTTGCGGCTTTATATGTAGTAGTAGCCTGGCTGTGGAATTCTGGATACGTTGTAGTTTTTTCATAACAGATAGAGATGATCAATGGTGGAGGCTATTGGCATAATCCAGTTTGGACAGTACAAGTGAGATGGTAGCTTGCACCTTGTGTGGAAATCCGAGGTGGGGGAAGATGCGTCGTAAAGTCTTTAAGGTGATGAAGCTTGTGCGTGCTAATTTGTCTACTTGGGCATTCATAGTTAACTTGGACTCCATGGTGATTCCTAGGTTTTTAACTTACTTGGATAATTGAGGAGGTGGTCCGAGATCGTCAGGCCAGACGCACAGAGGGTCATAATTTTTCCAGTCACCACATATGAGTATTTCTGTTTTGGAGGTATTTAGTTTGAGATGGCTCCAGGTCATCCACTGATCAACGGCTCTGAGGCAACTGAAGATTTGTGAGTTTTCAATGTTTTTGGGGTCTTCTAATTTAAGTAGTGGGGGTGGTGACTGCACGTGTGCGGGTGGTTCTGGTGGGTGTGCTGGTGATGGACGTAGTGGCTGAAGATGTTGTGCATGCAGGTGTGAGTGGAGACGTGACAGGGAGGGAGGAGGGAGACAAGGAGGAGGGGGACACAGTGGAGGCAGTGGGTGTTGGTATGTCTGTATGTGGATGTTGCTTGTGTGAATGCTTGTGTGATGTGTGGTGCTTATGTCTGGATGAGCTTCCCTTGGGTGTTGAGGTGTGTGCAGGCTGGTCTGATGGTGTGTCTGGGATAGGCAGAGGTACAGGTGATAGGGTATGGGTGGAGGAAGTTGGAGGGGGGAGGCTAGAGACAGGGACAATTGCTGCCATCAGTGCTGAGGCCAGAGTGTTGAACGATCACTGATGGGCAGCCTGACCCGAATGAATGCCCTCCAGGTATGCATTACTCTGGTGCACCTCCCTTTCTACACCCTGGATGGCATTCAAAAGGGTAGACTGCCCAACAATGAGCGTCCTCAGGAGGTCAATGACCTCCTCACTGAGGGCAGCAGGGGTGACAGGGGCAGGGCCTGAGGTGCCTGGGGCGAAGGAGATGCCCACCTTCCTGGGTGAGCGGGCACGGGGCAAACGCTGAGGGGCTGCTGGGAGGGCGGTGCTGGTGCGCTGGGTGGCGGCTGTACCTGTTGTTGCGGGGGGCACGGATGTTGCCACCACCACAAGGGAACTCCCTTCAGAGGACGAGTCCGTGTCACTAATGTCTGCACGAGTCCCCGCTGTGGAGCTCCCCTCGCCCTCCGTCCCACTGGTGTACTCGGAATCCGTTGCATGGCCCTCCAGGGCCATGTGGGATGCAGCTCCCTCGTGCTCCGATGCCACTTCTCCTCCGCCTGATGATGCTAATGCACACATGAACAGGAAGACCACAAAAAAGGGTGGGGGGAAAAATAAAGACATGTTGAGTGCATGCATTGGCGACACAGTTGGCGGAGAGGACAGACACAGAAGCCCCCTGCACTACGCCGCGCACTTGGGGTCCACTACTCAATCCGTGCGACATGGCCTACAAGCCTATGGACGACAACTGCACACATAGATGACACAGGGCCATGGATAACTGTACTTGGCACCCTACAGAGGTGGGGGGTGGGGGCACAGGGCCATGCCTTACGGAGGGGCCTAGCCTACAGAAGTCGCCCTGGCCTAGGGATACCCACAGCCCTCCTCCCCCACCCAGACACCTCCACTGCACGCAAAGTCAGCAGAATGAGGTTGTACTCACCCCCTTGTGTCTGCTGTGATGTCCTCACGCACCCATCCAAATCGGGGTAGGCCACCGCCAGGATCCGGGACATCAGGGGGGTCAAAGTACAACTGGCACCCCTCCCACGTGGGAGGCCATCCCCAGCTGAGCCTCCGCCGTCTTCCTGCTCCAGCGTCGGATGTCCTCCCATCTCTTCCGGCAGTGGGTGCCCCGTCTGTGGTGGACCCCCAGGGCCCGGACGTCCTTGGCGATGGCACGCCAAATGGATATCTTCTGGTGGGCGCTGACCTATGTGAAATGTACAGGGGGAGAAAAAGAGTCATCACCTTCTGCACCCTCAATGTGAGTGGCCCCCCATCCCTACCCTTGCCATGTGGCACATCCTGTCATCCGTCATCTGATGCATGCCTCATTCGCTCCCCTCCCCACCATCTTTCATACACCCGACTCAACACAGGCATTGCCCACAAAGCATGGTCCCAGTGTACTTACCTGTTGGTCTGGAGGACCGTAGAGTAGCGCATACTGGGGGAGGACCCCATCCACGAGTTTCTCCAATTCTTGAACAGTGAAGGCAGGGGCCCTTTCCCCAGTCGCATGAGCCATTGTCTCTTCCAGACCGATGTCACAGCAGCACTTGCAGTGTAGGTCCTCTCCTGTCGAAGATCAGGTATCGAGTGATTAAGCCGATAGAAAATGGAGGTCACGCCCGCGGCGGTGCGTACCGCGACTGCCGGCGCACATCGTCATTGGCTCCTGAGACCCATAGGGTTCAATGTTAACCAATGCTGCTTTACGCCGCGGTCTTCGACCGCCTACCGCCACGGTGTGCCACGCCAGCGCATTGACCTCACATCCCATTGTCACACTTCACAGGTCAGGCAGCCGCCATTTCAAGGGCCCACACGGCTTATTTTTAACTGCGTCACACATACCTAGGCCTTGCATCAACACTCCTACAAACCATTCAATGCATTGGGAATTGTGTTTGGTGCAAACTGTGGTAACGTACCTGTGGGCTGATTGACTCTGTGCTCGCTGTTGTCCTACATAGGCACCATCCGCTGGGACATGCAAGGAGATGGAGGAATCTTCCTGTGTACAGACCGCTGGTAGACCTGTCGATAATGGAGGAAAGACATGTCATACTGACATACAGGCTTGACCGATCCACTATTCAGGAACTGTGTGCCCAGCTGGAGCCAGACCTGATGTCACCCATCCGCCAACCCACAGGGATCCCACCTCTAGTGCAGGTGCTGTCAGTACTCCATTTCTTTGCAAGTGGGTCATTTCAAACAACAGTGGCCATATCATCAGGGATGTCCCAGCCTATGTTTTCCAAGGTGTTGTCCAGAGTGTTGTGTGCCCTTCTGAAATACATGTGGAGCTACATTGTTTTCCCTGAGGTGGAGGATTTGCCTACAGTGAAAGGTGATTTCTATGCCCTTGGACATATCCCCAACATCATAGGTGCCATTGACGGGACCCATGTGGCTTTAGTACCCCCCAGCAGGAGTGAACAAGTGTACAGAAACAGAAAGAGTTATCATTCTATGAATGTACAGATGGTGTGTTTGGCAGACCAGTACATCTCCCATGTTAATGCCAAGTTCCCTGGCTCTGTGCATAACGCGTACATCATGCAGAATAGCAGCATCCCTTACGTGATGGGTCAACTCCAGAGGCACCGTGTGTGGCTAATAGGTGACTCTGGTTACCCCAACCTGTCCTGGCTACTGACCCCAGTGAGTAATCCCCGGACAAGGGCAGAGGAACGGTACAATGAGGCCCATGGGAGAACTAGGAGGGTGATCGAGCGGACCTTCGGCCTTCTGAAGGCCAGGTTCCGCTGCCTCCATATGACAGGTGGATCCCTATTATACTCACCAAAGAAGGTGTGCCAGATCATCGTGGCCTGCTGTATGCTTCACAACCTGGCTTTGCGACGCCAGGTGCCTTTTCTGCAGGAGGATGGTCCAGATGGTGGTGTTGTAGCAGCTGTGGAGCCTGTGGAGAGTGAAGAAGAGGAAGCCGAAGAGGACGACATAGACAACAGGAACACAGTAATACAGCAGTATTTTCAATGACACACAGGTAAGAGTCCAACCCGTCATATTACATATACTTAACCCCTACTACCTCTCTACTGTCTGACCTTTTCCCCCAGTGTATGGTAACTGAGTTGTGACTTTCCCTTCCAATTTCAGAGATGTGGCCCCCAGTGTGTGACATCTGCTTTGTTTCCCCATGGACTACAGCTGTGTGACAGTGGTATGTTGGCATCACAATGTAAATATGCATTTTCGGACGGTAATGTCTAATACATTAGTACCAAATCACAGCCAGACTCCTGATTGTTTTGTGCAATAACTGTGTTTATTTCAGTGCTCTATATTGGTGGGTGATTGCAAATCGGTGAGGGGTGATGGTGGAGGATTGTCCATGGCAGAGTCCAGACTATTAGTCTCACAGGTGCGATGTCCAAATGCCTGTGGAAAGTGGAGCATGGGCAGTATAAGAATGGACAGGGTGTCAATGTGGGACAGTGGGATGACAATCAGGGAGGTATCCTTTCCTGGCAGGGGTCTTGGCATCTTACTCTGTCTTCTTCCTGGATCTCAGGTCCCGCTTGCGGGGTGGTTCTCCTTCTGCAGGGGGTGGGGTGCTGGTGGCCTGTTGGTCCTGTGGCGGGCCTCCTGTCCACTAGCGCCGGCGGAGGTGGTAGGCAGTTCTTGGTCCATGCTAGTGTCAGGGGCCCTTCGTCCTGCCACAGTGTCCCGCAATGTGGTGACTACCTGATTCAGATCCCCTACAATGGTGGCCAGGGCGGAACTGATGTTTCGTAGTTCCTCCCCGAACCCCAAATACTGTTCCTCCTGCAGAAGCTGGATCTCCTGAAACCTGGCCAGGACCGTCGCCATCGTCTCCTGGGAGTGGTGGTATGCTCCCATGATGTTGGAGAGGGCCTCGTGGAGAGTGGGTTCCCTGGGCCTGTCCCCCCTGTCGCACAGCAGCCCTCCCAGTTCCCCTGTTTCCCTGTGCCTCTGTCCCCTGGACCGTGTGCCCACTACCACTGCCCCAAGGTCCCTATTGTTGTTGGGGTGGTGGGTTAACCTGGGTGCCCTGTAGTGGTGGACACATCACTGATTGACGTGTCCTGGGGAGTGAGGTATGGGCCCGCTGGGTGGGTGCTGTGCTGGTGTTGCCAGAGGGGGGACGGTCTGCTATGGGCTGTGGCTGTCTGAGGGGAACCGACTGTCCCGAGGTCCCCGATGGGCCAGGCTGGTCATCTAGATCCAGGTCGACAGAGGTGCTGTCCTCACTGTGGGCCTCTTCTGGGGGTGGAGTGGACATTTGTGGACCCTCCTGCGCGGTGACGTGGCGTTCGGGTCCTGCAGTGGTATAAAAGTATGGTTATTGCATTTGCGTGTGCCATAGCGTGTAATGGGTGGGTGCCCTTGTACCCCAGTGCTGGCAATCCCGTGTGGGGGCTTTTGTGACGGTGATTTGGTGGGGGATGGGTATGTGCAGTGGGCATGCTTTGGTGATGGGTGTCCATGCTTTGGGGTCGCATGCAGGGCATGGTGTTGGGATGGGTGGGCTGTGATGTGGAGACATTTGCAAGGAGCAGGATGTGATGGGGGTGAGGGTGAAGATGGGGGTATGAGTTGGCATGCTGGTGGGGTGGGGGGGATGAAGTAGTGAAGATGAGACTTACCAGAGTCCATTCCTCCAGACACTCCTGCGAGGCCCTCAGGATGCAGGATCACCAAGACTTGCTCCTCCCATGTTGTAAATTCTGGGGGAGGAGGTGGGGGTCCGCCGTCAGTCCGCTGCACCGCGATGTTGTGCCTGGATACCATTGAACGCACCTTCCCCCGTAGGTCGTTCCACCGCTTCCTGATGTCGTCCCTATTTCTTGGGTGCTGTCCCACAGCGTTGACCCTATCGACTATTCTGCTCCATAGCTCCATCTTCCTGGCAATGGTGGTGTGCTGCACCTGTGTCCCGAAGAGCTGTGGCTCTACCCATACAATTTCCTCCACCATGACCCTGAGTTCATCCTCGGAGAACCTGGGGTGTCTTTGCGGTGCCATGGGGTGGTGTGGGTGATGTGTGGGGTGGATTGTGTGGTGATGTGTATTGGTGTGTTGTGTGAAGTGCGTGGAAATATTGCTGGGTGAAAGTTAAATGCGCGTCTGGGTGCTCAGTTCTCTTTTTCTCAGTGCGTGGTCCCGATTCTGTAGAAGTGGGTGTTTGTGGGTGATGTGGGTGTGTGTTTTATATTGGATTGGGTGTGTGGGAGTGGTTTGTGTATGTGTATCAGGTGTGTGTTTTTAGATTTGTCCAATGTGGATGTGTTTTGTAAATATGTGTGTATTTTGAGCGCGGCGGTGTGTACCGCCAATGGAATACCGCGGTTGAAAGACCGCCGCGTGGATTCGTGTGTCGTGATAGTGTGGGCGTATTTCTGTTGGCGTGACGGTGGAGGTTTGGTCATCGCCAGTTTCTCGCTGGCCTTTGGTGTGGCAGACTTTTGTGGATGTCTGTATTTTGGCGGTTTGCCTGTTGTGGGTCAGAATGACCGTGGCGGTTTGCCGCGGCGGTATGTTGGCGGTCTTCTGACAGCGGTAAGAGGCTTTTACCGCCAAGGTTGGAATGACCCCCAAAGTCTTGTGATCTAATATGAGCACTGCATTTCACTACGGCAATGTCAAGAGGTAATTGAATTGCATGTAACAAATCCTTTATTTGTTCACCATTTCTCACGGGAGAACCAGAAGAGGTCACGAAACCTCTCTGTGACCAAAGTTGGCCAAAATCATGTACGATTCCGAATCCGTATCTGCTGTCAGTATAGATAGTGACTCTTAGATTCACAGCTGCGTGGCATGCTTTAGTAAGGGCAATTAATTCTGCCACTTGAGCGGAAAACACTCTCTCGAGCCAGGAAGCTTCAATGATACCAGCTATGGTGCATACCGCATAGCCAGCTCTCAGTGTTCCAACAGAATCTCTTAGACAGGACCCATCAACAAACATGATACAGTCATTTTCCTTCAACTGTGTGTCCTGAATGTCTGGACGAGGTTTGGTACATAGTTCAGTTACCTCAAGACAGTCATGTTCAAATTCTTCTTCATTGTTGATTTCAATGTTTTCAACAGGAAGTAAAGTTGCCGGGCTCAATACAGTACACCGCTTGAGGGAAACATTTGGTGACCCCAATATGATTGTCTCATACTTAGTGAGATGAGCATTTGTCATATGCTGAGTTTTAGTTTGAGTCAACAGAATTTCAACTGAATGCGGAACCATTACTGTTAGGGGGTATCCCATGACTATGCCTTCACATTGTGTAAGGCTCTGACCAACTGCTGCAACTGCGCGCAAACAACCCGTTAAGGCTGCTGCAACGGGGTCCAAGGTAGCTGAAAAATATGCTGCAGGGCGATTTGCATCTCCATGGACCTGTGTTAAGACAGACAAAGAACAAGCATCACGTTCATGACAGAACAACAGAAAAGGTTTCGTATAATCAGGCATTCCTAATGCTGGTGCCTTGCACATGCATTCTCTTATGTCCATAAATGACTCAAGTTCTTCCTTAGACAAAGCTATGGTATATGGCTCATCCTTGATCTCTTTGCCTGTCAGTTTTATCAACGGTTTTGAAATGATCGAGAAGTTGGGTATCCACTGGCGACAGTAGCCCACCATTCCCAAAAACATCCTGACATCTCTTTTTGTAGTTGGAGAGTTCATTTGCAAGATGGCTGTTATTCTTTCCTTTGATATTCTCCTGGACCCTCTTTCGATCAAATGCCCTAAGTATTTCACCTCTTTCTGACAGTATTGTAGCTTCCTGGGTGATACCTTATGCCCATTTTTTCCCAAATGATTCAGTAGGGCAATGGTATCGCATTTACAACTGTCCCTAGTTTTGGATGCAATCAGCAAATCGTCAATGTACTGCACAAGGGTCGAATTGAAAGGCAGTACCAGGGACTCCAAATCCTTTTTCAATATCTGATTGAAGATGAACGGTGACTCAGAAAACCCTTGAGGGATTCTGCACCAACTGTACACCTTATCCTGGAATTTGAAACTGAACAAAAATTGGCTATCCTCATGAAGAGGTATCGAAAAGAAGGCTTGTGACAGGTCTACGACAGTAAACCATTCAGCATCACAGGGAACCTGGAACATTATTACTGCTGGATAGGGCACTACAGGGCAACATTTTACCACAATTTTGTTTATTTTTCTCAAATCCTGCACAATTCGAACTTTCCCACAGGGCTTCTTCAAACCCATTATGGGAGAGTTACACAGACTGCTCAAAACCTCTTTCAGGACTCCCTGTCTGAGAAAATCTGCAATTATTTGTGACACTTCAATGAAAACGTCTTGTCTCATATGATATTGTGGCACCTGAGGAAACACTGCGTTTGGCTTTATCTGGACTTTAACTGGTTCTACCCCTTTTATTAGTCCTACTTCCTTTCCGGTCAGGTCCCATACTTTCTCTGTTACCGTCCCCTGTAATTCTACGGGTAAATCAATCAAGGTAAGCATCGGGAACAGAGTAATGAAAGGGTAATCCTCATTAGCTGTCCCTGTGTCCTCTTCTGAGAACTGTCCTTCATCTCCCTCATCATCACTATTTGTCTGCACTTCGATTCCGTCATTGGACAGGTAATTGAACATTTTGTCTTGCACAGTAAGTCCCTTCCCAGTTGGGATACCGGACTTGAATCGCAGACTACAAACCTATGTAGCCCCTGAAAGTTGGCGATCTCAACCTGCACTGGATCTGTAATCGGGTTTGTCAGATACTGGTTTGCTACTCCGACCACTCTTATGGTACGCCGCGAAAGTGGTAATTTTGGAACTTCCGCACTCCTGACTGTAGAGCGTGTAGCTCCGGTATCAACCAGAAACAAGATTTTGTAGCCCATCACCTATCCTTCCACATATGGACCCCTCTGATCCACCTCTAAGGATGCTGCAAGCCTGCACTCTTCACTGTCTGAGCTATCATCTGACCACTCTCCATTCATGTCATTTTCACCTCGCAATGGAAACTGTTGTACTGTATTATTTTGACTCGTTACCTGACCTGTGACCTGTTGAGGAACCATCACCTGTTGCTGTCCCATCGGAGCCATTGGTAATTGCATTTGCTGTCTAGGTACCATAGGAATCTGCTGTTGTACTGGTTGCATTTGCACTGACTGAAAATGCGGCATTTGTATCTGCTGCATGGGCTGTACCCCTTGCATTTGTGCCAGATTGTTCGGAAAATTTGGGTTTTGATGTCTCATTTTCGGGCCCCGTACATTTTGTAACATACTGACATTAGCACTTTGCTGAACAACACCATCCTGCACCATATTCGGGCACTCCTGTTTCCAGTGCCCCACGCCCCCGCATGCGTGACATGGTGACATCCTTTTTGCCCCTTGCATGTCATTTTGAACCACAACCGTATTCAAGTCTGGACCGCGATTCACAAACCCTCTGCCTCAACCTCTCGGCTGTGTCTGAAATGCACCATTCATTTGCAGTTGTGGCTGTATCATCTGTTGAACTCCATTTCCCTGTATTCCTGCCTGTGCAGCCCTTATCTGCATCACCATCACTTTCTCTTTCAGCTTCTTCTGCTTCAGTTCAATCTCATCACTACAGTATTTCGCATACTGCAACACTTCATCAATCGGCTTTGCTTGCCAACAAATCAAATGATTCTTAATCATCTGGCTAACTTCTGGTCTCAACCCTTCGACGAATCTAAACACAAAATGATTCATGTCCTTCGGTTCAATTGTCTCAGTACCACTATAGTGTTTGAATGCCTTTAGCGGTCTCTCATAGTAAGCATGTATTGATTCCTTAACCTCTTGAGAGGTCCGATCAATTTTCTGCCAATCAGTCACCTTCGGCGACACCTTCTGTTTCAAAAACTCAATCACCTTATGATAATACTTCATCACCTCTTCAGAGGGTGCCCCGGTCACCTTATCTCTTGCCGGCTCCTTTGTCGGCCAATCTACCCCTCTCTTGCACTCGCGCCACAAATCAGGCGGAACAATGATCTCAAACAAGGTATTCAAGTCTTCCCATAGACACCTCGCAAGTTTCACAAACCTATCTGTTTGCTGATACCACTCGATCGGTTTCTCTCTCAATCTGGGATAATCATTGGTAAAAGATAGGATATCTCCTCTGGACCACGGTACATGGACTAAGACACCACCAGCTGTCTCTCTCATAGGTAATATTTTTACTGAATCCACATCGGGGGTGCCTTAGCTTGATTAGACCCTGGACTGTCACCCCTTTCTTTGGCTCTTTTCTTTGCCCACCTGCCTTCCCATTTTTCCAGTCCACCCCAAATTTGCGCACTTTGCAACAATTCCTTCAAATGTGCCTTCATTCCCGCAGACCTCATGTGCTCAAAATCTTTAGAGTCAAAATCCAATCTGTAACTTCTTTTCAGATGTTTAGTATTTCCAATATCAGTATTGTATTTATCTGCCAGGTTCGCTAATCTCTGATGCACCTTGCCTACTTCTTTGGTAATCTTGGGGCATAGGAATCTTAATTCTGCTTCCGTATATGACTCCAATCTGTTTACTCCCATTGTACCTTCCACTAATTCAGCAGCTTCTGCCCCTAGTCTTACAAAGTTCAGGTATTCGTCTTGCTTTTCCTTTTCTGGTTCGGCTGTAACCACTGCAGCCTTTTGTGAAGTATAAGTCTTTTTTAGCCATTCATTTAGCTGTTGAACTGTGAAACCCTGCAATGAGATGTTCCCTGCCTGTATCATCGGTGCATGTGGGGTATTTATACTCATCGTCTGCGGGGTTAAGACCCCTAGCCCTGCTTGACGTATTGCTTCTATGGGTGCTCCCACTGGGCTAAGGTCCATTAAAGACCTCGGCTGTTCAACTGCTTGCTCTCCTGAGGCCATTTTCTGGGGGGTTCCCATAGACCCTCCTCTTATCACATCTTGAGTCATCACTCCCTGATCACATACGCCAGTTTTACCCTGCGCATACAATGGCCCTGGTGGACCGACGGTGATTGGCAACGATATGGCAGCAGGTGTCTGACCTGGTCCCAGACTCCGTGGAGCAGTAACTCCATAGGTCTGTTCCAAAGTACCCGGGACAGGTACTAATGGCGGACCAGCTACTGGGTTATACCCTGGTATCAGCTGTGGTTGTGGTTGGGACAGTAATTTCGGAGTTGATTCAATCTGTACTAACTTTGAATTTGTGTATATTGGGTCTGGCGGCACTATCAGATTTGTAGTAGTCTCAAGTACTGGGACGTCTGGGTAGATTCTCTGTATCTGCAGTGGAGGTTGCAACTGTATCGGAATGTCTGGTGCAGTGGGTACACTGACACCATTCTGTATCGAAGCCCTATCACTAGTCTGTACCGTATCAGCGCCTCCCTTTTCCTGCGTCTGGTTCCCAGGATCCATGCTAGGGCTTGGAGCACTATCGCTCACCGCATAAGGTGGCGGGCGATCATGTAATAACCTGTCCATAAATTCCTCATCGTCAGGATCATCTTCCTCTTCCCAAGGTCTTTTATTTGCCTGAGTCTTTATCTGTCTTACAGGAGGCTTTCTTTCCCTGTGTTTCTTCACCCTGTGTTATTGTTGGAAACAGTTTTATTCCATCGACTATTCCCCTTCTCCACACTTTACTCTTGTCATCCCATCTAGACTCTGCATATGATTTTTCTGCCCTTCTCAGCCTTCTCTGAAACTTTTCTTGCCTCTGTTTCAGAGCCATTAGCTCCCAAACAGCTAAAGCCTCGTACTGTGCTGGCCTTGGAAGTGGTTCCTGGGTACTAAACATCCACCTCAAATTTTCTAGCACCCTCGTATTGAATGTTCCATATTCTGGGAACGCCAAACATCCCTCCTTCTCTGTTAATTTGCGCCACTGTTTCATCCATAAACATGGCGCGACACCTTATTCCTCCATGACTATATAAGCTGGAGTACCCTCCGGTGGTGTAGGCTCCCCCTCAGTCGCTATAATATATGTGTCTCCTTTCAGAGTGCTCTTAAATGCCTTGACAAAATTCATTTTGCGATTTTCTCTTGTTTTTATTTTATTCAGAAGTGACTTAGTTCCCAGGACACTCTTCACCCACCTTTCTCTACCTATTGCCTCTCACGGATGGCAGCCAATCCGTGCGCGACCCGTCTCAACAACTGGCCTATCTCCGCGCGGCACCACTGACGTCACACTCACACATACTGCAGCTGACAAAGTCTTGCGGCTTGTCCGCTCCTCACTGAACCCACACAAACTAATGCAAATTATTGCGAGCACCTTAAATGACAACACAAATCTGTCGGTTTACTACAGGAAGGGTAACACATTTGCTTCAGAACTTTACAGAGATTTCACTTGAAGCCTCGGCCGCTACTTTCTCCTTATCTGTTCCCGCATACGCAAGCAGAATTCGACCCGCAAATTCTACTCTCGACTTGTCAATGGCTTGTCCTAGTTCACTTTAGAACTTGCCAAATCTCCATCGAAGGTTTCACACATACGTTTCAACTCAAACCTGACTTGTCAACCACGCCCGATGGACTTATTAAACGGCACAGATTACAACATAAACTCAAGTGTCTCCTACACTTGTCAATATACTCCGGAGTCTTAGACCACAACAGGTCCGTACATAAACAACCAACCACATGGATAATTTTTGAGCACTAAGCGCCACACTCATGTGAAGTACACCGACTTCCCTACTCTCATACTGCGGAGTACGCCCACTCCGACTAAAACGACATTTACTTGGCCTAAAAACACACAAATCTCACAATCACCTGCAAAAAAAAAAAAAAAGCGTAAGTAAGCAAGCGCAAGAACCCTAACCACACATTATGGCGCTGAGAACATCCCCAACTCACTTAGGCAGGCTCCGAGATCCCGGGAAAGTCATGGTGAACTTAGAAACCCATCATACCTCCAATTTGCATTATCACAGAAAAACAAATTAAACAATGGTTCTCCGTCCTAGGGCCCCCAAGGGCCAAAACCGTCGATCTGCTACCAGAACTGTTAACGCGTCCTATTATGTTAATTTATACACATTAGGACTCGTTTTAGGCCAATGAATCTTGTGACCCAGTGGTGAGACACCCTTGGACGAGATAACTGATCAATATGTCAATCAATATATCAATAATTTCATCAATATTTATCACCACAATGCACTTTACTTTGGATAAAGACATTAATCAAACTGTCGACACAACCATGACCTTTCAGTCATGAATAACCACACCTGTTGATAGAATTTTATGAATTTTATTCCCTATTGATTACAATCTACGAGCAGGAGAGTCAATCTCAAAACCAAAAAGCATAAGAGCATAGTCATAATATGGCAACTGTAATAAGATTTCATTAATGCAAGAATCACAAACATAAGAACATAGCACGGCGTGAGCATAGATCAGAATACAATGAATATCACGTAAGTCTCAGTTCAGCATAGCACAACGTCAGTCTTTTGTTTATTTGCGTCAGTCAGAGTGATCTCCTGTCCTAACCACTAATTAGCATCAGCATGTTGGGGTTCATGCAAAACAATTTAGAACACCAATTTAGAAAAACATCTAACTATGGCCTCTATCCAAAATGAGCAGTTGGTACCTAGAAAGGAAAAGCAAACAGACAAATTACAAATTGCATTGTCATAATTACCCTCCAAGGATTAGGTCAGCATACAGGATCAGTCTTCGTCTTCAGGACATCAGTCAAATCGCCATCAGTCTAACTTTGTCTAAAGGACAGAGGACACTTCCCTCATGAAGAGGAGAAGCATAAAAAGGGAAGTCTATGGGTGAGGATGGTTTATTAAGTCTCAAAGTCACCAAACAGAGTGACAGAGTTTCTGGGTAAAATCAACAGCATTCCCTACCTAGTTCTAACGACCCTTCTGTGACATGGGTTTATATTCCTTTTTCACAATACCTTCCCCCAAAATTCTATTGGACATTTACTATACCCCACTATCTTTAACCTATCAAATTATACATTAGGTAATTCCAATTGCCACCCCACGATAATTCATAACATTTTGATTGTCTTCATAATTGACGCCTTCGGAGGTGGCACATCCGGGGTTACTTCACCACTTGGCACGTCTTCTCAGGTCATGAGTTTACTTTGTCCATGGTTAAACGTCCTTGTACATTACATTAATCTACTTTTGTTTCAACTTTGTATTTGAATTCATACTAAACAACGAGCATGCGGGTGAGAACAGAATCTGGGTTGATACATGAAATGAAGAAAAGGAAAAATTGCAGGGTCATGGCCCTTTGCGAGTCAGCACACTGGAAAACAGAGAAAAATGCTTTAATATGAGAGCTAGGCAACTAAATCCACAACTCACGCTAACTTAAGGCCTATGAGATTTTAATACAAATGCAATATCGTAAATGTTAATATAAACCATAGCATGAACAGTTTTACTCATCAATATTAGTTCACATATATATATTGGTGCCCACACACATTATAGTCGTAATTCAGATGCGTGTTTAAGCAAAACACTAATTATTGACGTTTTCTATGCAGCATCATTAGGCATTGATATAAGCATTTCATTCTAATATATGTTATTTTAGACTATGCTCTCTTAAAAAAAAAGGTTTAGTGGGAGGTGTATGATTTTATGACTCTTGGGTAGGATGCGAAAATATAGAATTCCGGGGGCAATCTGTAATTCACAATAACCTCTGTGCTCAGTGTGCCATTCAGTGTTTACCCCTTCCTTGACTAGATAACTGATTTGCATGCTATATCATTTGTGGGATCTTTGCTCAGTTTCTAATTGTGCCAGCAGTACTTAGATTGTGCTGGTGGTTTCCGGTACTCAACACAGCACTTAATTGACAACCCTGAGACTTATGAAAGCAGTCACCTGGTGACGTTATTTGTTCAATTATGTGATAAACACAACAGTTGTTTAATAATTCTATATACATTATAATAATTAATACCTGCATCCCAAAGCAGTAAAAATAGCTTAGGGGGCGGGTATTAGTCCTTTTTAATGTATAAAATGTCTAAATTGTCATTAGTAGCGCAATGGGTATTGCAATCTGCAGTGATCTCCTGACAAGGGCCCTGACACTTATTTCTTTACAAATTAAGTACTGAGTGTCAGTTATTACTCAGGAGGTGCAAACACTGTCCTATATCCAGTCAAGTGTAGTAGTCCTCTCTCTCCTTCGAGGTCATCTTGATTGATATCTACTTTTTAAAGTTTTTTAGCTGATTTAATGCTTGGCTTTTTACATTAGGCAGATTATTGATCGCCCGTGTACGGCTGCCTTGATTATTATCTAGGTCCAAGAAGGCCGCTTTTCCAAGGTTTGGACCTCAGGAGTGCACTATAAGTTACAGGACAAAACAGAAATGTTTTTTCAAGTCCTGTATTAGAGCATGAGGCGCCCATGGGGTGTGTTGATCAGAAAAAAAAATCTCAATTAGATCTTCTGGAATAATGGATGTAATTAATTTCTTAACCAAAAAGCGTTATGTCTCTGGGCTGGGAGAAACCATAAAAACAGTCATGTATCAGCATGTCATCACCTATATTGACTTATCAATGCAGTTTCTGACTGAGTGTCTGAGCCTGTAAGGCTGGTGTAACCTAGGAAATACATGTGCAATATGAACCTATTAGGTCTCTCTAACCTGAGCAGTAGCTCTAGATTACAAGAAAATGACATCTGTCTAATATGAGGGATAGTTCTGCTGTCAATGGTTTGAGTTGTGTTCCATGTTCCATTTTGCCTGGCCTGCCCATTTCCAAAAGCTTCTCAATTTCAATATGGGATTGCAAAACTACTTGCAAGGAGTAGGATGGAAAAATTAACTGAAGTTAGGTGGGTAGGCAGAAAATAGAGAGCAGCATTGTCAATACAGGTGCTGTTAAAGTGGTAAAAAAGACAGAGAGCAATATGTTTTGATTTTGAAGAATCAGAAAGTATGTTTAAATGTATGTTGTAGTTTGTTAAGAGACCATGTGCCAAGTTCAAAAGCGGTACTAAATTCCAGGGTTTTAAAAGACAAATCTGATTTACCCATGCTGCAAAAAAATCCATCTGGTAGAAACCGACTACGCGGTGTTGAATGACACTCGCTATGACTGGACATAGGATGCAAGTTACTATATATGACCAAGGAGGTAATCATTTATAAAAATATTATCAATTGAAAATCCAGAGAGTGTTTTGTGTCACAAGAGAGGGGTATTTCATGATAACAGATATAGGTGGTCATTCTGACCCCGACGGTAAAATGCACTTACCGCCGGTCAGAAGACCGCCATAACACCGCCGCGGCCGCGGAAACCCGCCACGGTCATTCTGACCCGCAGAAGGCAAACCTCCGAAAATCCGACAGCCACAACCGACCGCCAGACCAGCGGTCGGCGGAAAGGTGGAGGTGACAAAACCTCCACCGCCACGCCAACAGAAATACGCCCATGCCATTACGACCCACGAATCCACGCGGCGGTCATTCAAACGCGGTATTCCATTGGCGGGACACACCGCCGCGGTCAGAATACACACAAACGAACAAAACTCAGCCACATTGGACGATTTGAATCCCACACACCTGATACACATACACACACCACTCCCACACACACAATACAATATAAAACACACACCCACATCACCCACAAACCCCTACGCCACAAAATTCTGAAAGAAGGCCAGAGCGAGACACCAGCATCCACAAACTAGCAGCCACAGCCACTCAACACCATCACCCACACACTATCCACACACAAAACAACACACACCACCACACTCAACACACTTAACTACACATACTCCACCCCACACATCATACACACCACCCCATGGCACCCCAAAGACAACCCCGCTTCACAGACGAAGAACTCAGGGTCATGGTGGAGGAAATCGTTCGGGTAGAGCCCCAGCTGTTCGGCACACAGATACAATACACCAGCATTGCCCGGAGGACGGAGCTATGGCAGAGGATTGTCGACAGGGTCAACGCTGTGGGACAACACCCCAGAAATCGGGAAGACATCAGGAAGCGATGGAACGACCTACGGGGGAAGGTGCGTTCCATGGTATCCAGGCACAACATCGCCGTGCAGAAGACTGGCGGAGGACCCCCACCTCAACCCCCACAATTCACATCATGGGAGGAGGAAATCTTGAACATCCTGCATCCTGACGGCCTCGCAGGAGTCGGCGGAGGAATGGATACTGGTAAGTTGAAGCTTTACTACTGCTTCCCCCCCACCTGCATGCCAAATCATACCCCAACCCTCACCCCCATCCTCGAACCCCACCCTCACCCCCACCCCCATCCTCACCCCCACCCTCACCCCCACCACCATCCTCACCCCCACCACCATCCTCACCCCCACCCCCAGCACACCTATTCCCCGCCAATGTCTCACCATCACAACCCACACATCCCAAAACCTAGGCCTGCATGCGTCCACTAAGCATGGACACCCATCACCAAAGCATGCCCAATGCATATACACATCCCCCCCACAAGCCACCCTCACCAAAGCCCCCACACACGAATGCCAGCACTTGGGGACACGAGAACCCATAGATACACCCATATGCCACACATTGAAACTATAACCATACCTCTATACCCCTGCAGGACCCGACCGTCAACACACCGCGGCGGAGGGGCCAGAATTCTCCACACCCCCCACCCAAGAGGCCGTCAGCGATGACAGCAGCTCTGTCGACCTGGACACCGATGACCAGCCCGGACCATCGGGGACCTCTGGACAGTCGGTTCCCCTCACACAGGCCCAGGCCACTACAGACCCAAACCCCTCTGGGAACATCAGCACAGCTCCCACCCAGCGGGCCCATGCCTCTGTCTCCAGGGCGCGTCAATCTGCGGTGTGTCTACCACTACAGGGCACCCAGGATAACCCACCACCCCAACAACAACAGGGACCTGGGGGCAGTGGTAGTGGGCACACCGGCCAGGGGGCAGAGGCCCAGGGAAACAGGGCAACTCGGAGGGCAGCTGTGCGACAGGGGGGGGACGGGCCCAGGGAACCCACTCTCCACGAGGTCCTCACCACCATCATGGGAGCATACAACCGCTCCCAGGAGACGATGGCGACGGTACTGGCCCGGTTCCAGGAGATCCAGGTACTGCAGGAGGAACACTATCGGGGGTACAGGGAGGACATCAGAGCCATCAACACCACCCTGGTTACCATGGTAGGGCTGCTGCAGGACCTCGTCAACACCAGGGCGGACACTCAACAACACCCAAGGGCCCCTGCCACTAGCCTGGACCAAGAACAGCCAACCACCTCCGCCGGCGCTAGTGGACAGGAGGCCCCCGCACAGCAGCAGCCCACCAGACCCCCACCTCCTGCAGGAGAAGAACCACCCCGCAAGAGGGCCCTGAGATCTCGCAAGAAGACAGAGTAGGATGTCAAGACCCCCGCCAGCAATGGATACCACCTGATGTCATCCCACTGTCCCACATTGTGACCCTGTCCATCCTTGAACTGCCCATGCTCCATCTCTCCACAGGCCTCTGGACAATGCACCTGTGTGACTGTTACTCTGGACTCTGCCATGGACATTCCTTCACCATAGCCCCCACCCACTTGAAACCACCCATCCCATTTTGAGCACTTAAATAAACACCTATTTTGCACAAAACTATCTGGAGTCTGGCTGTGATTTCAATATATTGTAATTGACATGACAGTGCAAATATGTCCTTGTACATGGTGAAGTCAACAAACAGCTGCCACAAAGCTGTAGTCCATGGGGAAACGAAGCACAGGACTCGTAGTGGGGACCCCAGATCTGAAATAGGGAGGGAAAAGCCACAACTCAGTCATCATACACTGGGGCAAATAGACAGGCAGCAGAGATGCAGGAGAGTAGTTCACATTTACTAAATTATCTTTGAAACGTTACCTGTGTCCTATTGGAAGTACTGTTCAATGATTCTGTCCCTGTTGTCTGTTTCAGCCCCGTCGTCTTCCTCCTCGTCACTCTCCTCAGGTTCCACAGCTGCCACAACACCACCGTCTCGACCATCCTCCTGCAGGAAAGGCACCTGGCGGCGCAAAGCCAGGTTGTGAAGCATGCAGCAGGCCACGATGATGTGACACACCTTCTTAGGTGAGTACATTAGGGATCCACCTGTCATATGCAGGCACCGAAACCTGGCCTTTAGGAGGCCAAAGGTGCGTTCGATCACCCTCCTAGTACGCCCATGGGCCTCATTGTACCGTTCCTCTGCCCTGGTCCGGGGATTCCTTACTGGGGTCAGTAGCCACGACAGGTTGGGGTACCCAGAGTCCCCCACTAGCCATACACGGTGTCTCTGTAGCTGGTCCATCACGTAAGGGATGCTGCTATTCCTTAGGATGTAGGCGTCATGCACTGACCCTGGGAATTTGGCATTTACATGCGAGATGTACTGGTCAGCCAAACACACCACCTGGATGTTCATTGAATGGTAACTTTTTCTGTTCCTGTACACCTGCTCCCTGTCTCTTGGGGGAACCAAAGCCACATGGGTCCCATCAATGGCACCAATGACGTTGGGAATATGTCCAAGGGCGTAGAAATCACCCTTCACTGTAGCCAATTCGCCCACCTCAGGGAAAATGATGTAGCTCCTCACGGATTTCATCAGGGCAGACAACAGTCTGGATAACACCTTCGAAAACATGGGCTGAGACATCCCAGAAGCAATTCCCACTGTTGTCTGAAATGACCCACTTGCCAAGAAATGGAGTACTTACATGACCTGCACCAGAGGGGGAATCCCTGTGGGTTGGCGGATGGGGGACATCAGGTCGGGCTCCAGCTGGGCACACAGTTCATGGATAGTGGCACGGTTAAGACGGTAGGTCAGGATAATGTGGCGTTCTTCCATTGTCGACAGGTCCACCAGCGGTCGGTACACGGGAGGATTCATCCGTCTCCTCGCCCAACCCAGCGGACGGTGCCTAGGAAGGACAACATGGAGCACACAGTCAAGCAACCCACAGGTACGTACTCACAGCTAGCACAGTAAACGATTCTCTATGCAGTGAATGGCGTGTCTGAGTGGCTATGCAAGGCCTAGGCCTGTGTGACGCAGTTGAAATTGAGCCATGTGGGCCCTGGAAATGGCGGCTGCCTGACCTGTGAAGTGTGACAATGGGATGTGAGGTCAATGCGCTGGCGTGGCACACCGCGGCGGGCGGCGGGCGAAGACCGCGGCGCGAAGCCGCATTGGTTAACATTGAAGCCTATGGGTTTCAGGAGCCAATGGCGAAGGGCGCCGGCGGTGGCGGGACGCACCGCCGCGGTACGCACCGCCGCGGACGTGACCGCCATTTTCTATCTACTTATCCACTTGCGACTTGAACTTTCACAGGAGAGGACCTATACTGCAAGTGTTGCTGTGACCTCGGTCTGGAAGGGACAATGGCTGCTGCGCCTGGGGAAAGGGCCCCTGCCTTCACTGGAGAGGAGTTGGAGAAACTTGTGGATGGGGTCCTCCCCCAGTATGCGCTACTCTACGGTCCTCCAGACCAACAAGTGAGTTTAATTCAATCTGGATTTGGGGCCACTGGCTGGCTTGGGGGCCTGGCGGGGGGCCTGGCGGGGATGGGGGGCATGTTGGGGCTGGCGGGGGGCATGGCGGGGGGCCTGGCGGGGATGGGGGGCATGTTGGGCCTGGCGGGGGGCATGGTGGGAATGGGGGGCATGTTGGGCCTGGCGGGGGGCATGGCGGGGGGCCTGGCGGGGATGGGGGGCATGTTGGGCCTGGCGGGGGGCCTGGCGGGGATGGGGGGCATGTTGGGGCTGGCGGGGGGCATGGCGGGGGGCCTGGTGGGGATGGGGGGCATGTTGGGCCTGGCGGGGGGCATGGCGGGGGGCATGGCGGGGATGGGGGGCATGTTGGGCCTGGCGGGGGGCATGGCGGGGGGCCTGGCGGGGATGGGGGGCATGTTGGGCCTGGCGGGGGGCATGGCGGGGGGCCTGGCGGGGATGGGGGGCATGTTGGGCCTGGCGGGGGGCATGGCGGGGGGCATGGCGGGGATGGGGGGCATGTTGGGCCTGGCGGGGGGCATGGCGGGAGGCCTGGCGGGGATGGGGGCGTTGGGCCACTGGCAAGGAAAATGCTGACAAACTTGAACGTGGTATTTCTCCCTCCCTGTACGTGTCACATAGGTCCGCGCCCATGAGAAGATCGGGATTTGGCGTGCCATCGCCAAGGAAGTCCGGACCCTGGGGGTCCACCATCGACGGGGCACCCACTGCCGCAAGAGGTGGGAGGACATCCGCCGCGGGACCAAGAAGACCGCCGAGTCTCTGCTGGGGATGGCCTCCCAACGTAGGCGGGGTGCCTGCCGTCAACTGAGCCCCCTGATGTTCCGGATCCTGGCGGTGGCCTACCCTGATTTGGATGGGCGCGTGAGGGCAGCACAGCAGACACAAGGGGGTGAGTACAAGCATTATTTACTCTGTTGTCGCGCAGTGGAGGTGTCTGGGTGGGGGAGGAGGGCTGGGGGTCCCCCTAGGCCAGGGCGATATCTGTAGGCTGGGCACCCCCGTAAGCCCCTGTGTCCCCAGCCACCACCCTCAGTAGTTTGTCAGTACAGCCATCCCTGGGCTGTGTCATCCATGGGTGCAGTTGTCAAATCTAGGCGTGTAGGGCATGTTCCACGGAATGCGTAGCGGACCACAAGTGCGCAACTTAGTGCAGGGGGCATCTGTGTCTGTCATGTCCGCTAACTGTACCGGAGATCCATCTACTCAATATCCCTTTATTTCTCTCTCCCCCCCCTTTTTGTTTGTCTTTCTGTGCTTGTGTGCATCAGCATCATCAGGCGGAGGAGAAGTGGCATCGGGGCAGGAGGGAGCTGCATCTCACATGGCCCAGGAGGGCCATGCCACAGAGTCAGACTGGACCAGTGAGACGGAGGGCGAGGGGAGCTCCACGACGGGGACAACTGGACCCTGCAGCGACACGGACACGTCCTCGGAAGGGGGCTCCCTTGCGGGGGTGGCACCATCCGTGCCCCCCGCCATTACAGGTACAGCCGCCACCCAGCGCACCATCTCCGCCCTCCCAGCAGCCCCTCAGCGTTCGCCCTGTGCCCGCTCTGCCAGGAAGCCGGGCATCTCCTTCGCCCCAGGCACCTCAGGCCCTGCCCCTGTTACCCCCGCTGCCCTCAGTGAGGAGGTCATTGACCTCCTCCGAACGCTCATTGTTGGGCAGACTACCCTTTTGAATGCCATCCAGGGGGTGGAGAGGGAGGTTCATCGCAGCAATGCGTACCTGGAGGGCATTCATTCGGGTCAGGCTGCCCATCAGCGATCGTTCCAGGCTCTGGCCTCAGCACTGACGGCAGCCATTGTCCCTGTCTCCTGCCTCCCTCTACTAACTCCCTCCTCCCAGTCTCCTGTTCCTCTGCCTGTCCCACCCACACCATCAGACCAGCCTGCACACACCTCAACACCCAAGAGAAGCTCATCCAAACATAAGCACCACAGATCACGCAGACATTCACACACGCAACATTCCGATGCAGACATGCCAACAGTCACTACCACCTCTGTGACCCCCACCTCCTCGTCTCCCTCCTCCCTCCCTGTGACGTCTACACTCACACCTCCATTCACCTCACCATCAGCTAGTGTTTCCATCACCAGCACACCCTCCACTCCAGTCCGCACACGTGCAGTCACCACCCCCACTGCCATTTACACGTCCCCTGTGTCCTCTCCCACTGTGTCTGTCACCCCCTCTTCCACACCACACAAACGCAATTAACCCACCCACCCAACAGCCATCCACCTCACGACAGCCTATCCCTCCTGCACCTGCACCCAAAGACAGCAAACGTGACTCACCTACAACCACATCCTCTCCCTCCACTCCCATTCCCACTGTACCTACCACTCTCCATTGTCCCAAGAAACTCTTCCTCGCCACTACTAACTTCTTTCCTGACCCTGAGCCCCCCCCTCCTTCTCGTCGGGGTAAGAAGAGCACCTCAGCCACCACCAGCCCTGCAGCCCCCTTGACAAGGGTGCAGGGGTATTGGAGCCCGGCAGCCCGCATGTCTGGATCTTCGCCCAGCAGCAAGGGGACAGCCAGCCCACCCCCTGGGAAGAGGAGCAGAAGGCGGAAGGGGCGCCGCAGGAGCCCGCCTTCTACATCCCCCCCGGACACCACCCAGAGACAGTCACCAGCCACAGCTCCAAAGGGAGGAAAGGGCCACAGGCCCACGACTAAGGAGGGCAAGGGCAGCAAGTCGGAGAGGTCAGGCAGCAGGCCTGCTGCCCAGGAGGAGCCCACAACCCCCATAGCCGCTGCCCCGGGAGGAACCGGCACAGCTGCCCCGGGAGAGCCCACCACCCCCATAGCCGCTGCCCAGGGAGGACCCAGCCCAGCTGGCCAGGAGGGCCCCACCACCCACAGCCCAGGTGGGCATTGAAGGAGCACCATCCCCGCTGCCCAGGAGGGCACCACCAGGCAATGAGCAGTTGGCCATAGACCGGCCGCCGTCTCAAGAACCGCTCCGCTGGGCCCCGCCGTCTCAGGAACCGCTGAACTGGGCCCCGCCGTCTCAAGAACCGCTGAACTGGGCCCCGCCGTCTCAAGCACCGCTGAACTGGGCCCCGCCGTCTCAAGAACCGCTGAACTGGGCCCCGCCGTCTCAAGCACCGCTGAACTGGGCCCCGCCGTCTCAAGAACCGCTGAACTGGGCCCGCCGTCTCAAGCACCGCTGAACTGGGCCCCGCCGTCTCAAGAACCGCTGAACTGGGCCCCGCCGTCTCAAGCACCGCTGAACTGGGCCCCGCCGTCTCAAGAACCGCTGAACTGGGCCCCGCCGTCTCAAGCACCGCTGAACTGGGCCCGCCGTCTCAAGCACCGCTGAACTGGGCCCCGCTGTCTCAAGAACCGCTGAACTGGGCCCTTCAAGGCAAGGACCGCTGAACTGGGCCCCGCCGTCTCAAGCACCGCTCCGCTGGGCCCCGCCGTCTCAAGAACCGCTGAACTGGGCCCCGCCGTCTCAAGCACCGCTCCGCTGGGCCCCGCCGTCTCAAGCACCGCTCCGCTGGGCCCCGCCGTCTCAAGAACCGCTGAACTGGGCCCTTCAAGGCAAGAACCGCTGGCCCTTTGGCAGACGTGGCAGGGCAGGATCTATCTCGGGCAGGGCTGCAGGATGTCCTCTGGCCAACTTGCCTCCTCCAGTGGCAGTGGGGTCTGTTATGGACTGTATGGACCGTGGCTTTGCACTCCCCAGGATGGCCCAGTGGGCAGGCCACCCACTGTATGGACTGTATGGACCGTGGCTTTGCACTCCCCAGGATGGCCCAGTGGGCAGGCCACCCACTGTATGGACTGTTTGGACTGTGGCTTTGCACTCCCCAGGATGGCCCAGTGGGCAGGCCACCCACTGTATGGACTGTATGGACAGTGGCTTTGCACTCCCCAGGATGGCCCAGTGGGCAGGCCACCCACTGTATGGACTGTTTGGACTGTGGCTTTGCACTCCCCAGGATGGCCCAGTGGGCAGGCCACCCACTGTATGGACTGTATGGACAGTGGCTTTGCACTCCCCAGGATGGCCCAGTGGGCAGGCCACCCACTGTATGGACTGTATGGACTGTGGCTTTGCACTCCCCAGAATGGCCCAGTGGGCAGGCCACCCACTGTATGGACTGTATGGACTGTGGCTTTGCACTCCCCAGGATGGCCCAGTGGGCAGGCCACCCACTGTATGGACTGTTTGGACTGTGGCTTAGCACTCCCCAGGATGGCCCAGTGGTCATGGAGTCCCCTCGTGGATCTGGCGTCGTGTACTCAAGTGGCTGAGGTGCCCCCCCTTCCCTTCCCCCTGAGGTGCCTGTCCTATTTTCTTTCTGATGCCCCTGCAGTGTTCTCTCCGTGGAGTTCTTGTCGTGGGACTGGGCCTTGCCCCTTTGCACAGGACCGCTGTGATCCACGGACAGTGGTTGGACTACATTTAGTAGCTGTGTATATTTTGTACATAGTTTATTTATTTATTGGGATTACTGGTGTACATATTTCAATATATCTGCCCGTTTATGATCTCTTCTTTTGGTCTTTGCATTATTTCGGAGGGGGGGGTTTGTGGGTTGTGACAGTGATCTGTGGGAATGCATTGATGTGTGTGTTGTAGTGGGTGTGGGTGGGTGGGTGTGTGCCGGTAATCTTTTCCCTCCCCTGTGTCGTAGGTGCAGTACTCACCGATGTCTTCTGCGCCGCCGGGCGTGCTCCTGGTATATGAGCAGGTATAGGAGTGCGGGGATGACCTGCAACTCTGGTTCCATACTGCCGGAATCTCGCGTGGAGTGCGTAGAGGTGAGCGTTTTCCCGTTCGTAGTCTGTTTCCGCCGTGTTCTTATCGGCGGTGCTCCCGCCCCGGAAAAGGTGGCGGATTGGTGGGTCGTGATAGGGTGGGCGGTACATTGTCTGCCGCCTGGCTGTTGGCGGGGACCGCCGCGCTGTTTGTTTGTACCGCCGTGGCGGGCGGAGTGTTAATACGGCGGGCTGTGTTGGCGGTTCCCGCCAGGGTCAGAATTGCATATTTTAGACCGCCGGCCTGTTGGCGGCTTGGCCGCCGCTTTATCACCGACCGCCAGGGTCAGAATGAGGGCCATAATCAGATTAGAAATCCTAAAATTAATGTATTATGTTTGCTCTCCACTGACTATGGCGCTCCTATCATAGATTCAGGAATTGATTGCTGAGACAACATAGAACTTGGATTGTAGGTAGAGATTTTAATTAGGTAATGGACCTAGTGAGGAATACATTGAGGAGGTTGGTGCGAGAAAAGTGGTCACATGCTTAATTTTATGCTTTGCCAAGGCATTTGGCGTAACAGTTAACTTCATGCACTGCGATTCACCTTTTATTTGGGGTTCACTTTTGGATCTCACAGCTTCCATAATTCAGGAATTTCATAGGGTGAAAAAGGTCAAGCTGTTGGCAACCATTTCCTGCTATTGTTGTTGGTGAGGCAGGGAGCACATGCAGGGTCATTTTAACCTCTTCCATTGACTAGACCAACAACTGACAACATTTCTGATGGAATTGAGAGTTGACTACTGTGGACATTAACGGAGATGTTCACTTCTCAATAGACAGTAAGAAGACACCACTGTGAAGAAGGAGGTCTTGAACAAATTTGTTCCTCTAAGACATGATAACGAGGCAACTATCCAGTGATGTTGAGGTGTCATATTAGGCACCATTGCAAGTTAACGTTAAATGCTTGTATTCAAGACCAGTCCATAGCATCCTGAACAAGCATTCACTCTGTAACCATCAGAAAAGATTAGTCATATGTGAGAGTAGTTGTTGGACATTTGAAGCTGGGGAGATGGGAATGAGGAAGGTGGGGCCCAAATGAGGGCGTGATTAGCACCCATCTTAAACATTGTTAGCACAAAGACTTGCATAATTTCTGCTACATAAGGGTCGTCATATGGTGCACAGATCCCATCTGCCCGCAGAGTAAAAGATAATCAGGAAACATGACAAGACTATTTTGGAAATCTTGGTGGACATAAAAACTTTTCCTGCATCTGACTACCTAAGAGAGATATCTAAAGGACGGGGTGGACTGACACCAAATGTGGCACAATTGAATATAGGCATGGATAACTGCACCTATATAGAGAGGCTGCTTTAGAAGAAAAGAGGGTGCCATTAAAAGTTTAAGAGGGTGTGAGGGAGAAGATGGGAGCAACTCTGAGGCTACATCAGTCGCAAGGAAGTACGGGCAGTAGTGCGGAGGGTGGTGAGTGCGATTTGCCTAATTTGCTTTTGTGCAATTTTACAAACGTGTGGAAAATAAGTGAAATTACACACAATTGTGCAAAATGCGAAACTAGCAATTGGCACAAAAATCCGTCCTTGTGTCCATTTTGGAAATGAGGTCGCATTTTGTGCTAATAAAATAGTACAAACATCACAAAGCTTCAGACAGGAGCCACTCACGTTCTGCCCGATTGTGTTGTTACTCTGCATTCACGCTAACTTTTGGCAGGGATTGGTATGAAATAATGCGTCTTAGCATAATAGCGTGATCTCAATAATTTTGCATGAGAATATGAAACTTTAGTTGTTTGCGACCGTAATTTGCCCTATGTTTTTTCACTTTTATATTGATTATCTTTTATGATAAATAAAATAAAATATATTTTTAGAAAGTATACAAAAATAATCATGTACTAGTTTCAGAAGAATACCTTTAACTCATTTTTGTGGTATGTAAGACAGGCAGGCTCCTGCACTGCAGATGGGTCCCAACCTTCCTAGGGGCCCCAACCCTTCAAGAAAGCCACATTCAACCCAAAGTCAATGAATATCAGTGACATATGGGATAATCGGGGACCACATATCTCATTACACAAGGTGGGGGCATTATTCAGCGTTATTCCCCTAATTCAAGATCCCATGGATAGGCAACCACAGTCAAGCACCTTTAAATGTATTCACACCTGATCTGGTGGCTCAGTGGAGAAATGTATCTTTTGCGGGGATCTGTATTTGACCCAGCTCTCACAGGTTCTAATCACAGTGGGAACACTTTCTTTCACCATTCCCAGGTCAGTAAAATGAGTACTGTTTAGTCATAATACACATATATGATCTGTTAGTATAAACCTATGAGGCGAATGGGTGCCCTACAACTAAATCTATTCTTTAGTCAACTTAACTTCTGCAGTCACTCCACGACATAAGGTCGGTAGTTAGAAATGGTATTATGTAGAGGTATTTCTATATCACGAATCTAGCTAGGATGAAAGGGTTGAATTGGTACGGGATGCACAGTGTAAATAAACAATACACATACATTTTTTAACAAGTAACATTTATTTCTCAATAACTGATATATAATCTGTGGAATGTATGCATGGATGACAATGCACAGGTCTTTCCAATATATTTTTGAAACTGGGGCTGTATCATACACTTCTGCACTGGTTTAACACATAGGCGGTCATTACAACCTTGGCGGTAAAAGCCGCTTACCGCCGTGCAGAAGACCGCCAACACACCGCCGCGGCCGCGGAATTCCACCACAGCTATTATGACCCACAGCACGGAATCCGCCAAAATCCAGACACCCACACAAGTCCGCCACACCAAAGGTCAGTGATAAACTGGCGAAAACAAAACCTCCACCGTCACGCCAACAGAAATACGCCCACACTATCACGACCCACGAATCCACGCGGCGGTCTTTCACCCGCAGTATTCCATTGGCGGTACACACCGCCACGCTCAAAATACACTCACACATACAAAACACATCCACATTGGACAATTCCAAATACACACACCTGATTCACATACACACCACTCCCACACACCCAATACAATATATAACACACACCCACATCACCCACAAACCCCTACGACCAAAATTCACGAACGAAGGCCAGAGAGAGACAGCACCAGCAAGAACAACAGCATACACAGGCACACAACACCATCACCCACAGAACTTCCACGCACCTCACAAAACACACCACTACATATCAGCACACTTATCACCACACACTCCACCACACACATCACCTACACCACCCCATGGCATGGCAAAGACACCCCAGGTTCTCAGAGGAGGAGCTCAGGGTCATGGTGGAGGAAATCGTCCGGGTAGAGCCACAGCTATTCGGATCACAGGTGCAGCACACCTCCATTGCAAGGAAGATGGAGCTATGGCGAAGAATAGTGGACAGGGTCAACGCAGTGGGACAGCACCCAAGAAATCGGGAGGACATCAGGAAGAGGTGGAACGACCTACGGGGGAAGGTGCGTTCCGTGGTCTCAAGACACCACCTGGCGGTTCAGCGGACTGGCGGCGGACCCCCACCTCCTCCCCCACAACTAATAACATGGGAGGAGCAGGTCTTGGCAATTCTGCATCCTGAGGGCCTCGCAGGAGTAGGTGGAGGAATGGACTCTGGTAAGACAAATCTCAACTATTACATCCCCCACCCTACCGGCATGCCATCACATACCCCCACCCTAACCCCCAGCACTCCAACTCCTCACATATGTCCCAACATCACAAACCACACATCCCAACACCAAGCCCTGCATGCAACAACAAAGCATGGATACCCATCACTAAAGCATGCCCACTGCACATACCCATACAACCCCCTAAACCATCATCACACAAGGTCCTACACAGGAATGCAAGCACTGGGGTACACGGTCTCCCACCCATTGCACACCATGACACACACAGATGTAATAACCATCCTTTTATACCCCTGCAGGACCCCTACCCAACGTCACCGGACAGGAGGGCCACACATGTCCACACCACCAACAGAAGAGGCCCACAGTGATGACAGCAGCTCTGTCCAACTGGAGCTAGATGACCAGCCCGGTCCATCGGGGACCTCTGGACAGTCGGTTGCCCTCACCCAGTCACAGGCCACCACAGACCTTCCCCCCTCTGGAAACACCAGCACAGCACCCACCCAGCAGGCCCATACCTCCGTCCCCAGGACACGTCAATCAGCTGTGTGCCCACCACTACAGGGAACCCAGGATAACCCACCACCCCAACAACAACAGGGACCTCGGGGCAGTGGTAGTGGGCACACTGTCCAGGGGACGGAGGCCCAGGAGCACAGGGGAACTGGGAGGGCTGCTGTGCGACAGGGGGCGGACAGGCCAAGGGAACCCACTCTCCACGAGGCCCTCTCCTCCATCATGGGAGCCTACCACCACTCCCAGGAGATGATGGCAGCGGTACTGGCCAAGTTTCAGGAGAACCAGCGCCTGCAGGAGGAACAGTATATGGGCTTCAGGGAGGAACTCAGAACCATCAGCTCCACCCTGGGCACCATCGTAGGGGTGCTGAAGGAACTCTTCAACACCAGGAGGGACACTGTGGCACTACAAGGGGCCCCTGACACTAGCATGGACGATGAACTGCCCACCACCTCCGCCGGCGCGAGTGGAAGGGACGCCCCGCCACAGGACCACCACATCAGCACCCCACCCCCTGCAGAGGGAGAACCACCCCGCAAACGGTCCCTGAGATCCAGGAACAAGACAGAGCACGATGCCAAGACCAACACCAAGAAATGAGACCACCCTGATTGTCATCCTACTGTCCCACTTTGTCACCCTGTCCATACTTAAACTGCCCCAGCTCCACTTCCTATGCCCATATGGGGAATGCACCTGTGAGACTAATAGACTGGACTCTGCCATGAACATTCCTCCACCATCACCCCTCACCATTTCACTACCCCCTCCAATATTGAGCACTTAAATAAACACACTCAAAGCACAAAACAATCTGGAGTCTGTCTGTGATTTCGAAATAGTGTATTAGCAATTACAGTGACAAAATGCTCTTTCAATTGTAATGTCAACATACCTATGTCACACAGCTCTAGTCGATGAGGAATCTAAGCAGATGTCACACAGTGAGACCCACATCTGTGAAATCGTAAGGGAAAGTGACAACTCAGTGACCATACACTGGGTGAAAACGACAGACAGTAGAGAGATAGTAGTGTTAAAGTACATGTAGTAGGCAGGTCTGTACTCTTACCTGTGTCTCACTGGAAATATTGCTGGATCACTGAGTCCCTGTTGTTCATGTCTTCTTCCTCTGCTTCCTCGTCTTCACTGTCCACAGGCTCCAACGCTGCCACAACACCGTCATCTGGACCATCCGCCTGCAGAAAAGGCACATGTCGTCGCAAAGCCAAGTTGTGAAGCATACAGCAGGCCACGATGATCTGGCACACCTTCTTTGGTGAGTAGAATAGGGATCCACCTGTCATATGGAGGCACCGGAACCTGGCCTTCAGGAGGTCGAAGGTCCACTCGATCACCCTCCTAGTTCGCCCATGGGCCTCATTGTAGCGTTCCTCTGCCCTTGTCCTGGGATTCCTCACTGGGGTCAGTAGCCATGACAGGTTGGGGTAACCAGAGTCACCTGCAAATGGCGAGGGACAACTGTTAGACACACACTAACCTGTAGGGATATCCCCAGACCCAGACAACCATTTCCACTGACTAGCTTCCAGGTGCTCACCTAATAGCTACACACGGTGCCTCTGGAGTTGACCCATCACATAAGGGATGCTGCTATTCTGCAGGATGTAGGCGTCATGCACTGAGCCAGGGAACATGGCATTCACATGGGAGATGTACTGGTCTGCCAAACATACCATCTGTACATTCATCGAATGATAACTCTTCCGGTTTCTGTACACCTGTTCACTCCTGTGGGGGGGACCAGAGCCACATGGGTCCCATCAATGGCACCTATGATGTTGGGGATGTGTCCCAGGGCATAGAAATCACCTTTTACTGTAGGCAAATCCTCCACCCGAGGAAAAACGATGTAGCTACGCATGTGTTTCAGAAGGGCAGACAACACTCTTGACAATACGTTGGAAAACATAGGCTGGGACATCCCTGATGCTATGGCCACTGTTGTTTGAAAAGACCCACTTGCAAGGAAATGGAGCACTGACAGCACCTGCACTTGAGGGGGGATTCCTGTGGGATGGCGGATTGCTGACATCAGGTCTGGCTCCAACTGGGTACACAGTTCCTGGATTGTGGCACGGTCAAGCCTGTATGTGATAATCACATGTCGCTCCTCCATTGTCGACAGGTCCACCAACGGTCGGTACACCGGCGGATGCCGCCATCTCCTCACATGTCCCAGCGGACGGTGCCTATGAAGAACAACAGCGAGCACGGAGTCAAAAAACTCAGCGGTACGTACCCACAGTTTACACAGAACACCATTCATACACAGAAGATGGCCTGTATGTGTGTTGAGTCTAGGCCTAGGTATGTGTGACGCAGTTGAAAATTAAGCCATGTGGGCCCCTGAAATGGCGGCTGCCTGACCTGTAAAGTGGGACAATGGTATGTGAGGTAACTGCGCTGGCGTTGTACACCGTCGCGGTAGGCGGTCGAAGTCCGCTGCGCAATGCTGCATTGGTTAAAATTGGACCCTATGGGTCCCAGGAGCCAATGACGATGTACGCCGGCGGTGACGGTACGCACCGCCGCGGATGTGACCGCCATTTTCTATCTGTTCAATCACTCGATACCTGATCTTCGACAGGAGAGGACCTACATTGCAAGTGCTGCTGTGACCTCGGTCTGGAAGAGACAATGGCTCGAGTGTCTGGGGAAAGGGCCCCTGCCTTCACATCGGAGGAGTTGGAGAAACTCGTGGATGGGGTCTTCCCCCAGTACACGCTTCTCTACGGTGTAGGAGGCTGGCCTGGCTTGTAGTGGGTACCAAGGGGTACTTACACTCTGTACCAGGTCCAGTTATCCCTTACTAGTGTAGAAGAGGTGTTTCTAGCAGTTTAGGCTGATAGAAGGTAGCTACAGCAGAGCAGCTTAGGCTGAACTAGGAGACATGCAAAGTTCCTATTATACCACTGGTGTCATATGCACAATATCATAAGAAAACACAATACACAGATATACTAAAAAGAAAGGTACTTTATTTTTATGACAAAGGGGGTCATTCTGTAGGGAACCGCCATTTGGCCTCCCCGCGGTCAAAAGACTGCTGGGGCCATTCCAACCTAAGGTAGCGCCCGCCGGCCCAGCGGGAAAGGGGCCTGCAACACTGAAGCCGGCTCCGAATGGAGCCGGCGGTGTTGCAGGTGTGCGACGGGTGCAGTTGCACCCGTCGCGCTTTTCACTGTCTGCAACGCAGACAGTGAAAAGCATGCTGGGGCCCTGTTAGGGGGCCCCCTGCACTGCCCATGCCATTGGCATGGGCAGTGCAGGGGCCCCCAGGGGCCCCAGGACACCCGTTCCCGCCATCCTGTTCCTGGCGGTAAAAACCGCCAGAAACAGGCTGGCGGGAAGGGGGTCGGAATCCCCATGGCGGCGCTGCTTGCAGCGCCGCCATGGAGGATTAGCCCAGCCGGGGGAAATCCGGCAGGAAACCGCCGGACCCGGTTTTCCGACCACGGCTTTACCGCCGCGGTCGGAATGGGCAAGGAAGCACCGCCAGCCTGTTGGCGGTGCTTCCGTCATTCGTGGCCCTGGCAGTCGTAGACCGCCAGGGTCAGAATGACCCCCAATATGCCAAAAGTATCTCAGTGAGTACCCTCAGTATGAGGATGCCAAATATACACAAGATATATGTACACAATACCAAAAATATGCAGTAATAGCAAAAGGAAGTAATGCAAGCAGTGTAAAGTTACAATGTATTGCAATAGGAGCACATAGGTATAGGGGCAACACAAACCATATACTTCAAAAGTGGAATGCGAATAACGTATGGACCCCAAACGTATGTGAGCTTGTAGAGGGTTGCTGGGACTGTAAGAAAACAGTGAGGGTTAGAAAAATAGCCCACCCCAAGACACTGAAAAGTAGGTGTAAAGTGCACCTATATTCCCCAGAGAGCACAGAAGTCATGATAGGGGATTTCTGCAAGAAAGACCAACACCAGCGATGCAACCAAAGTGGATTTCCGGACGAGAGTACCTGTGGAACAAGGGGACCAAGTCCAAGAGTCGCGACAAAGTCGAGATTGGGCAGATGCCCAGGAAATGCCAGCTGAGGGTGCAAATAAGCTACCACCGGATGGTAGAAGCTGTGGATTCTGCAAGAACAAGAACAAAGAGGGCTAGAAACTTCCCCTTTGGAGGATGGATGTCCCACGTCGTGTAGAAGCTTGAAGAGGTTCCCACGCAGAAAGACCGCAAACAAGCCTTGCTAGCTGCAAGGGTTGCGGTTAGGGTTTTTGGATGCTGCTGTGGCCCAGGAGGGACCAGGATGTCGCCACTTGGATGAGGAGACAGAGGGGGTGCCCAGCAAGTCAGGGACCCCTCAAAGAAGCAGACAGCACCCGCAGAAGTGCCGGAACAGGCACTACGAAGAGGAGTGAACCGGAGCTCACCCGAAGTCACAAAAGGAGATCCCACGACGCCGGAGGACAACTCAGGAGGTTGTGCACTGCAGGTTAGAGTGTCGGGGACCCAGGCTTGGCTGTGCACAAAGGAAATCCTGGAAGAGTGCACAGGAGCTGGAGCAGCTGCAAATCACGCGGTACCCAGCAATGCAGTCTAGCGTGGGGAGGCAAGGACTTACCTCCACCAAACTTGGACTGAAGAGTCACTGGACTGTGGGAGTCACTTGGACAGAGTTGCTGAGTTCCAGGGACCACGCTCGTCGTGCTGAGAGGGGACCCAGAGGACGGGTGATGCAGTTCTTTTGGTGCCTGCGGTTGCAGGGGGAAGATTCCGTCGACTCACGGGAGATTTCTTCAGAGCTCCTAGTGCAGAGAGGAGGCAGGCTACCCCCACAGCATGCACCACCAGGAAAACAGTCGAGAAGGCGGCAGGATCAGCGATACAAGGTTGCAGTAGTCGTCTTTGCTACTTTGTTGCAGTTTTGCAGGTGTCCTGAGCAGTCAGCGGTCGATCCTTTGGCAGAAGGTGAAGAGAGAGATGCAGAGGAACTCTGATGAGCTCTTGCATTCGTTATCTAAAGAATTCCCCAAAGCAGAGACCCTAAATAGCCAGAAAAGGAGGTTGGCTACTTAGGAAGGAGGATAGGCTAGCAACACAGGTAAAAGCCTATCAGGAGGAGTCTCTGACGTCACCTGCTGGCACTGGCCACTCAGAGCAGTCCAGTGTGCCAGCAGCACCTCTGTTTCCAAGATGGCAGAGGTCTGGAGCACACTGGAGGAGCTCTGGGCACCTCCCCTAGGAGGTGCAGGTCAGGGGAGTGGTCACTCCCCTTTCCTTTGTCCAGTTTCACGCCAGAGCAGGGCTGGGGGATCCCTGAACCGGTGTAGACTGGCTTATGCAGAGATGGGCACCATCTGTGCCCATTAAAGCATTTCCAGAGGCTGGGGGAGGCTACTCCTCCCCAGCCCTGACACCTTTTTCCAAAGGGAGAGGGTGTAACACCCTCTCTCTGAGGAAGTCCTTTGTTCTGCCTTCCTGGGCCAAGCCTGGCTGGACCCCAGGAGGGCAGAAACCTGTCTGAGGGGTTGGCAGCAGCAGCAGCTGCAGTGAAACCCCGGGAAAGATAGTTTGGCAGTACCCGGGTCTGTGCTAGAGACCCGGGGGATCATGGAATTGTCTCCCCAATGCCAGGATGGCATTGGGGTGACAATTCCATGATCTTAGACATGTTACATGGCCATTTTCGGAGTTACCATTGTGACGCTATACATAGGTAGTGACCTATGTATAGTGCACGCGTGTAATGGTGTCCCCGCACTCACAAAGTCCGGGGAATTTGCCCTGAACGATGTGGGGGCACCTTGGCTAGTGCCAGGGTGCCCACACACTAAGTAACTTAGCACCCAACCTTCACCAGGTGAAGGTTAGACATATAGGTGACTTTTAAGTTACTTAAGTGCAGTGTAAAATGGCTGTGAAATAATGTGGGCATTATTTCACTCAGGCTGCAGTGGCAGGCCTGTGTAAGAATTGTCAGAGCTCCCTATGGGTGGCAAAAGAAATGCTGCAGCCCATAGGGATCTCCTGGAACCCCAATACCCTGGGTACCTCAGTACCATATACTAGGGAATTATAAGTGTGTTCCAGTATGCCAATGTGAATTGGTGAAATTGGTCACTAGCCTGTTAGTGACAATTTGTAAAGAGAGAGCATAACCACTGAGGTTCTGGTTAGCAGAGCCTCAGTGAGACAGTTAGGCATCACACAGGGAACACATACATATAGGCCACAAACTTATGAGCACTGGGGTCCTGGCTAGCAGGGTCCCAGTGACACATAACAAACATACTGAAAACATAGGGTCTTCACTATGAGCACTGGGCCCTGGCTAGCAGGATCCCAGTGAGACAGTGAAAATACCCTGACACATACTCACACACAGGCCTAAAGTGGGGGTAACAAGGCTAGAAAGAGGCTACTTTCTCACATACGGTCCTCCAGACAAACAGGTAAGTACACAGGGAGCATGTTGTATGGGCTATGCCTGTGTGGAGAGGGGCGGATGTAAGAAGGAAGGGGGGAGAGTGCTGCGTGCATGAAAGACAGTGAATGCATGTGCCACATGGCAAGGGTAGGGATGGGGGCCAATCAGTTTGACGGTGCAGTTGGTAATAACTTCTCTTTTTCCCCTGTACATTTCATGTAGGTCAGCGCCCACCAGAAAAAAGATATTTGGCGTGCCATCGCCAAGGACGTCCGGACCCTGGGGGTCTACCACAGGCCGAGCACCCACTGCCGGAAAAGATGGGAGGACATTCGCCGCTAGAGCAAGAAGACGGCGGAGGCTCAGCTGGGTTTGGCCTGTCAACGTGGGAGGGGTGCCCATCGCACCATGACCCCCCTGATGTTCAGGATCCTGGCGGTGGCCTACCCAGAGTTGGATGGGCGCTTGAGGGCATCACAGCAGACACAAGGGGGTGAGTACACTCTAATTCTGCTGACTTTGCGTGCAGTGGAGGTGTCTGGGTGGGGGAGGTGGGCTGTGGGCTTCCCTAGGCCAGGGCGAGTTCCGTAGGCAAGGCCCCTCCGTAAGACAGGCCATGTGGCACCCCACCCCACCTCTGTAGAGTGACAACTACACCTAGTCATGCCCCTGTGTCATCTCTGTGTGCAGATGAAGTCCATAGCCTTGTAGGCCATTTCCCAGGAATTGAACAGTGGAGCCCAAGAGCGCGGCGTACTGCAGGGGGCTTCTGTGTCTGTCGTGTCCGCCAACGGTAGCGATAATGCATGCACTCAACATGTTTTTCTTCTGTCCCCCCCCCCTATTTATGGTCTCCCTGTTTTTGTGTGCATTAGCATCATCAGGCAGAGGAGCAGTGGCACCGGAGCACCAGGGGCTGCATCCCACATGGCCATGGAGGGCCACACTACGGACTCGGACTTCACCAGTGGGACGGAGGGCGAGGGGAGCTCCACGGCGGGGACAGGAGCTGAGACCAGTGACACGGACTCGTCCTCTGATGGGAGCTCCCTTGTGGTGGCGGCAACATCTGTGCCACCCCCATCTACAGGTACAGCCGCCACCCCCCCCCCTTCCAGCACCGCCCTCCCAGAAGCCCCTCAGCCTTTGCCCCGTGCCCGCTCACCCGGGAGGGTGGGCATCACCTTCGCCCCAGGCACCTCAGGCCCTGCCCCAGTCACCCCTGCTCCCCTCAGTGAAGAGGCCATTGACCTCCTCAGGTCCCTCACTGTTGGGCAGTCTACCATTTTGAATGCCATCCAGGGTGTAGAAAGGCAGTTGCAAAAAACAAATGCATTCCTGGAGGGCATTCATTCTAGTCAGGCAGCCCTTCAAAGAGCTTTTCAGACTCTGGCCTCAGCACTGATGGCAGCCATTGTCCCTGTGTCTAGCCTCCCCCCTCCAACTTCCTCCACCCAGACCCAATCCCCTGTACCTCAGCCTATCCCAAGCTCGCCTACAGACCAGCATGCACACACGTCAACACACAAGGGAAGCTCAGGCAAACATAAGCACCACACATCCCACAGGCACTCACGCAAGCATCCCACATATGCAGACACACCAACATCCACTGCCTCCACTGTGTCCCCCTCCTCCTCATCTACCTCCTCCCTCCCAGTCTCGTCTACACTCACACCTGCATGCACTACCTCTACAGCTACTACGTCCCTCTCCAACACACCCACCACCACACCAGCTCACGTGCAGTCACCACCCCCAACTACCATTCACACGTCCCCTGTGTCCTCTCCCAGTGTGTCTGTGATGCCCCCTCCCAAGATACACAAACGCAGGCACACACCCGCCCAACAGCCATCCACCTCACGACAGCCTCCAGCGCATGCACCTTCACCCAAAGTCACCAAACGTACAACTCCTACAACCACAACATCTTCCTCCACTCCCAAACCACCTCCAGCTACCCGTCCCAGTGTGTCAAAAAAACTTTTCCTGTCCAACCTTGACCTCTTTCCCACACCTACCCCACCCAGTCCGTCTCATAGGTCCCGAACTAGCACCTCAGCCACAACATATCCGGGACCAGTGGTGCCTGTAGTCACCGGAATCTGGAGTGCACCGGCCACCAGGGCAGCCAGTGTGGCATGGAGCCACAGCACAGACAGTCCCCTACCTGTGAAGCATCAGAAGTTGGCCAGTGCCCGGCGGGAGAGGGGGAAGACTCCAGCCACCAAAGCCGCTCCCAGGGGTCCCGGTGGGAGTGTGGAGTCAGCTGTGACACCTTCCAAGGTGGGGAAGGGCCACAAGAAACCCAGCAAGTCTGGGAAGAGCAACACGGCGGAGAAGACCGCCATCATCCCCGTTGCCCAGGAGGCCACCTCCAGCACAAGCCCAGCTGCCCAGGACAGGACCACCAGCACAAGCGCAGCTGCCCAGGACAGGACCTCCAGCACAAGCCCAGCTGCCCAGGACAGGACCGCCAGCACAAGCCCTAGGACAGGCCCGCCAGCACCAGCCCAGTTGCCCAGTTGCCCAGGAGGGGCCCGTCAGCACCAGCCCACCTGCCCAGGAGGGGCTTGCCAACACCAGCCCACCTGCCCAGGAGGGGCCCACCAGCACCAGCCCACCTGCCCAGCAGGGGCCCGCCAGCACCAGCCCACCTGCCCAAGAGGGGCCTGCCAGCACTAGCCCCGATGGGCCGTGAAGGCCTGCCAGCAAAAGCCCTGCTGAGCCATGAAGGACCGCCAGCAACTGAGCCCTGCAATGGAGACCGCTGTCTCAAGCACCGCTGCACAAGGCACCGCCATCTCAAACACTGCTGAACAGGGCACCGCTGTCTCAAGCATCGCTGAACAGGGCACTGCCATCTCAAGCACCGCTTCACAGGGCACCGCCATCTCACGCACCGCTGTACAGGGCACCGCCATCTCAAGCACCGCTGAACAGGGCACTGCCATCTCAAGCACCGCTGCACAGGGCACCGCCATCTCAAACACTGCTGAACAGGGCACCGCCATCTCAAGCACCGCTGAACAGGGCACCGCTGTCTCAAGCACTGCTGCACAGGGCACCGCATCTCAAACACCGCTGAACAGGGCACCGCTGTCTCAAGCACCGCTGGCCCATGAGTGGCAAGGGCACTGAAGCAACTGAGTCTGTCACGGGGTGAATGATGCACTCTGGGCACCATGCCCCCTCCAGAACCAGTGGAGACTGTCATCCACTACCTCTGTCCTTAGCAGGATGAAGCACTCTGGGCACCATGCCCCCTCCAGAACCAGTGGAGACTGTCATCCACTACCTCTGTCCTTAGCAGGATGAAGCACTCTGGGCACCATGCCCCCTCCAGAACCAGTGGAGACTGTTATCCACTTGAAAGACTGTGGCTTTGCACTCCCCAGGATATGGCAGTGGGCAACCCACCCACTGTATAGACTTGAGAGACTGTGGCTTTGCACTCCCCAGGATTGAACAGTGGGCAGCCCACCCACTGTAGAGACTTGTGAGACTGTGGCTTTGTACTCCCCAGGATGTGGCAGTGGGCAAACCACCCACTGTAGAGACTTGAGAGACTGTGGCTTTGCACTCCCCAGGATATGGCAGTGGGCAAACCACCCACTGTAGAGACTTGAGAGACTGTGGCTTTGCACTCCCCAGGATTGAACAGTGGGCATGTGGTCCCCTTGTGGATTTGGAGTCGTGCACTCAAGCGGCTGAGGTGCCCCCCCTTTCCCTCCCCCTGAGGTGCCTGTTTAGTTGCTCTCTGATGCCCCTGCAGTGTTCTCTCCATCATGGTCGGGGATCTTGTGTGGGTCTCGCCCATACCGTGTGGTCCCAGTGTTCCACGAACTTTCTTAGAGCACTACCTGGACTATTATGCTTGGCATATCTTTTGTACATGGTGTATATATATATTTCTGCCTACTTGCTTTTAATATATTACAATGGTTACACTCATTTTCTATTCTCTTTGCATTCTTCCAGGGGCTTGGGGGTGTAACTGTGATGTATTGATTTGCATTAGTGTGTGTGTTGTAGTGGGTGAGGGTGGGGGTGTTGCGTGTGTATGTCCCTGTTTTTTCCCTCCCCTGTGTTGTAGGTGCAGTACTCACTGTGGTCTTCGCCGCCGGCATTCGTGCTCCTGGTAGAGGAGCAGGAAAACTATTGCAGGGAGAATTTGGAGTTCCGGATCCATGGCGTCCTCGGTCCTCGTGGGGTGTGTAGAGGTGAGCGTTTTCCCTTCGGGATTCCTGTTTCCGCTGTGTTTTTATCCGCAGTGAATCTGCCCCGGAAAAGGTGGCGGATTGGCCTGTGATAATAGTGTGGGCGGTACATTGTCTCCCGCCTGTCTGTTGGCGGTGACCGCCGCGCTGTTTGTTTGTACCGCCTTGGCGGTCGGAGTGTTAAAGTGGCTGTCTTTGTTGGCGGTTTCCGCCACGGTCGTAATTGCAAAATTTTTACCGCCGGCCTGTTGGCGGTCTTACCGCCGCTTTAACACCGACCGCCAGGGTTGTAATGACCACCATAGTTTCTTTGCGACCCCCTGGCCTCAGAGGTGGCAAAATAAGTGCCAAGAACACAGGGGATGCTCCACAGTCCTTATTTTCAGCCCATTTTCCTTTATACTAATAGCAAATTATAATTTAATATTCACTATTTGTGCAAATTAAAAGGAGCTCACTTAGCTGGAATGGACCTTTGGTGGCAGCTGTGGCAAGTACACATATTTGTAAATGTATGTTGTATGCATGCTTGCAAGTGAGAGTGTGCTTATGTGTGTGAGAGAGAGTATATTTGTGAGCGTGTGTATGTATGTGTAAGCATGTGTGTGTGAGAGAAAGTGAGTGGACATCAGTGATGAGTAGTGAGTGAGATTGGGTAAGACTATTCTTTGATGCAAGGCAATGCTGCACCAAACATGATGCACTGCCTTGCGTCAAGGTCAAGAGAAAAATGCACCATATGTACTAGCATATGGTGCATTGTTTCTCTCCCTGTGTGCTGGTGCACACTTGGCAGCCATATGCCAACGATCTAAAATGACACATGTATCTCTCCAACCTCATTCAATATGTATCAATACAATTATTGCTATACAACCATATAAAATAGAAAAATACACTTTATTCTGCATAGACAGTAAACATATTTAAAAAACGTTGTTACTTTTTAATAGTGTACTACAAAATAAGAAACAAATCCCTAAACTAACTGAAAGAACGTGTAATACATTATTTAGTCAATAGAATAAGACAATAAACTAAATATCATATAAACACTCACATTAGATTACCAACAATATGCAAAACCAATATTAATGCAGAAAAACAAACACAAAAGAATTCAAACATCACATAGACGTAATAAAGAATAAATATCACAAAAACATATTTGTAAACTTATCAATCAAAATTGATTTTGAATACTATTCTGAAAAAAAACTAAACTCTTTATAATTCTTCAATAGATTGTATATTCAGTTTCGTGAATACTCATTTCTGTTGATCTCACGTATTGTCCAGATGGTGACACATTCACATTCAGTGCCGATAGGCAGTTATCAAATTAAAAAACTGTAGCTCTTTTTTGGCCACTTAGTTGTCCTCAGTGTTCACATATTTTAGGTAATTATTTAGTTCTTAGTTTTAATTGTATGCAACTTAGTACTCCTGAGCTTTCTCTTAGCTTTTACCTTTATCAACTGCCACTTAGTACTCCTTCGCCTTCACTTGGTTTTCGCCTTAGTCTTCCTCAGTGTTCACATATTTTAGGGAATTGGCAGTACTTAGTTTTAATTATATGCCACTTAGTACAGCTTAGCTTTTGCCTTTATCACCTGTCACTTACTACTCCTTCACCTTCTCTTGGCTTTCGCCAACACGTGTTTTGTTTGACACAAAACAACTGAATTTTATCGTGATTTATCAAGCCACCTTCATCAGGGCAATATAAAGAAATGAGTGCTAGGCTTTTCAAAGCAAATATGACAGGTGGTACACAACAACGAGCTCCCGTACACTTTTACGGACTTACTAAGGCCCTTCCACCTTCTGCATGCTTAGGATATACTTACCTTATACTCCAGTACGAGACCTCATTTGAATACATTCATTACTTTCTGCGGATCGACACACAGGATCGGACTCCCAACTTTTTAACACACAGGTGCCCCCGTAACTTGCCTCTTTTGGATATTCCACTCTTAGTCCACCATTTTAGCCTTGATGAAGTCACTGTTGTGGCGAAACACGTGTTGGCTGTGCCTGTTTGACCATATTTCTGGATTTACGAAAATATATCCTAATAAACTACCTTCTGGAACACCAGGAAGAACACCGTATAATTTATTAATAAAGCTGCTACACGCAAGCTTTCACCTGTACTGTTTTACTCTATACGTTGTTGAGTGCTGTGGTCATATGTGTTCACGACAGGTGGTATAACTGGCCTAAGCAAATTCTCCATTTGAGGGATTATAAACACCAGGATACATGCGAGTCATGATATATACTTCAGCACTTTCCCAAAAATCGGAAAATGCATGTTGCACTCCTGTCTGTTGTTGTTGGATTAGTTTCTTATTTTTTAGTACACTATTAGAAGGTAACAAAGGTGGTCATTACAACCCTGGCGGACGGTGTTAAAGCGGCGGTAAAACCGCCAACAGGCCGGCAGAAAAAAAAAGTGAATTACGACGGTGGCGGAAACCGCCAACAAAGACAGCCACTTTAACACTCCGACCGCCACGGCGGTACAAACAAACAGCATGGCGGTCACCGCCAACAGACAGGCGGAGGACAATGTACCGCCCACAGTATCACAACCTACCAATCCGCCACCTTTTCCGGGGCGGATTCACCGCAAACAAAAACACGGCAGAAACAGGACTTCGAAGGGAAAACGCTCACCTCTACACAGCCCACGAGGAACCAGGACGCCATGGAACCAGAGCTGCACATTTTCCCTGCCTTTATCTTCTTGCTCATCTACCAGGAGCACGAACGCCGGCGGCGAAGACCACGGTGAGTACTGCACCTATAACACAGGGGAGGGGGGAGGGAAAAAACAGGGACACACACATGCAACACGCAACACCCCCACCCCCACCCTCACCCACTACCACACACACACTAATACAGCATGATACATTACAGTGAGACCCCCAAACCACCTGGAAGAATGCAAAGACAAAAGGAAATGAGTGTAACCATTGTAATATATTAATATCCAGTACGCAAAAATATATATATACTATTAACAAATATATACACCAAGAATAGTAGTCTAGGTATTGCTCCATTGAAGTCTGTGGAACACTGGGCCCACATGGCATGGGCGAGGCCCACACCCAATACTCGAACATGATGGAGGGAAACTGCAGAGGCATCAGATAGCAATAAATCAGGCACCTCAGGGGGAAGGGAAAAGGGGGCACCTCAGCCGGTTTAGTGCACGACGCCAAATCCACGAGGGGGCCACATGCCCATTGTGCAATCCTGGGGAGTGCAAAGACACAGTCTCTCAAGTCTCTACAGTGGGTGGTTTGCCCACTGTTCAATCCTGGGGAGTGCAAAGCCACAGTCTCTCAAGTCTCTACAGTGGGTTGTTTGCCCACTGTTCAATCCTGGGGAGTGCAAAGCCACAGTCCCTCAAGTCTCTACAGTGGGTGGGTTGCCCACTGTTTAATCCTGGGGAGTGCAAAGCCACAGTCTCTCAAGTCTCTCCAGTGGGTGGTTTGCCCACTGTTCAATCCTGGGGAGTGCAAAGCCACAGTCTCTCAAGTGGATAACAGTCTCCACTGGTTCTGGAGGGGGCATTGTGCCCAGAGTGCTTCCTCCTGCCAAGGACTGATGAAGTGGATGTAAATCTCCACTGGTTCTGGAGGGGGCTTTGTGCCCAGAGTGCTTCATCCTGCCAAGGACAGAGGTAGTGGATGCCTTTCTCCACTGGTTCTGGAGGGAGCTTTGTGCCCAGAGTGCTTCATCCTGCCAAGGACTGAGGTAGTGGATGTAAATCTCCACTGGTTCTGGAGGGGGCTTTGTGCCCAGAGTGCTTCATCCTGCTCGTGGCGGATACAGTAGCGTCAGTGCCCTTGGCGCTCATGGGCCAGCGGTACTTGTGGCGGTGGTGTCCTGTTCAGCGGTGCTTGTGGCGGCGATGTCCTTGGTATCGGTGCTTGAGGCGGCGGTGTCCTGTTCAGCGGGGCTTGTGGCGGCGGTGTCCTTGGCAGCGGTGCTTGTGGCGGTGGTGTCCTGTTCAGCGGTGCTTGTTGCGGCGGGGTCCTTGGCAGCGACTCAGCTTCTGGCGGTCCTGTCTGGCCCAGCGACTCAGCTGCTGGCGGTCCTGTCCGGCCCTGCGGGGCTGGTGCTGGCGGTCTTTTCTGGCCCTGCAGGGCTGTGCTGGCGGTCCTTTCTGGCCCTGCGGGGCTGGTGCTGGTGGTCCTTTGTGGCCCTGCGGGGCTGGTGCTGGCGGTCCTGTCTGGCCCTGCGGGGCTGGTGCTGGCGGTCCTGTCTGGCCCAGCGGGGATGATGGCGGTGGCCTCCTGGGCAGCGGGGATGATGGCGGTGGCCTCCTGGGCAGCGGGGATGATGGCGGTGGCCTCCTGGGCAGTGGGGATGATGGCAGTGGCCTCCTAGGCAGCGGGGCTGATGGCGGTCTTCTCCACTGTGCTGCTCTTCCCAGACTTGCTGAGTTTCTTGTGCCCCTTCCCCACCTTGGTAGGTGTCGCAGCTGAATCTACACTCCCACCTGTACCCCTGGGAGCGGCTTTGGTGGCTGGAGTCTTCTCCCTCTCCCGCCGGGTACTGGCCAACTTTTGATGCTTGACAGGTGGGGGACTATCCGTGCTGTGGCTCCCTGCCACACTGGCTGCCCTGCTGCCTGGTGCACTCCAGAATCCGGTGACTACTGGTACCACTGGTCCCGGAGATGTTGTGGCTGAGGTGCTAGGTTGGGACCTGGAGAGTCGGGCCCTATGAGACTGACGGGGTGGGGGAGGTGAGGGAAAGAGGTCAAGGATGGACAGGAAAAGTTTTTGGGGAACACTGGGACGGATAGCTGGAGGGGGTTTGGGAGTGGAGGAAGAGGTTGTGGTTGTAGGAGGTGTTCGTTTGGTGACTTTGGGTGAAGGTGCATGCGCTGGAGGCTGTCGTGAGGTGGATTGCTGTTGGGTGGGTGTGTGCCTGCGTTTGTGTATCTTGGGAGGGGGCATAACAGACACACTGGGAGAGGACACAGGGGACGTGTGAATGGTAGTGGGGGTGGTAACTGCACGTGAGCGAAGTGTGGTGGTGTGTGGGCTGGTGATGGAAGTAGTAGCTGTAGATGTAGTGCATGCAGGTGTGAGTGGAGACGAGAATGGGAGGGAGGAGGGAGACGAGGAGGATGGGGACACAGTGGAGGCAGTGGATGTTGGTGTGTCTGCATGTGTGTGATGCTTGCGTGAGTGCCTGTGTGATGTATGGTGCTTATGTTTGCCAGAGCTTCCCTTGTGTGTTGACGTGTGTGCATGCTGGTCTGATAGTGTGCTTGGGGTAGGCTGAGGTACAGGGGTGTGGGTCTGGGTGGAGGTAGTTGGAGGGGGGAGGCTAGAGACAGGGACAATAGCTGCCATCAGTGCTGAGGCCAGAGTCTGAAAAGCTCGCTGAAGGGCTGCCTGACTAGAATGAATGCCCTCCAGGAATGCATTTGTTTGTTGCAACTGCCTCTCTACACCCTGGATGGCATTCAAAATGGTAGACTGCCCAACAGTGAGGGACCTGAGGAGGTCAATGGCCTCCTCACTGAGGGCAGCAGGGGTGACTGGGGCAGGGCCTGAGGTGCCTGGGGCGAAGGTGATGCCCACCTTCCTGGGTGAGCAGACACGGGGCAAAGGCTGAGAGGCTGCTGGGAGGGCGGTTCTGGTGGGGGGGTGGCGGCTGTACCTGTAGATGCGGGGGGCACAGATGTGGTCACCACCACAAGGGAGCTCCCGTCAGAGGACGAGTCCGTATCACTGGTCTCAGCTCCGGTCCCCGCCATGGAGCTCCCCTCACCCTCCGTCCCACTGGTGAATTCCGAGTCCATAGTCTCGCCCTCCAGGGCCATGTGGGATGCAGCTCCCTCCTGCTCTGGTGCCACTGCTCCTCCGCCTGATGATGCTAATGCACACAAGAACAGGGAGACCACAAAAAGGGGGACGACGACAGAAGAAAGACATGTTGAGTGCGTGCATTACCGCTACAGTTGGCGGACACGACAGACACAGAAGCCCCCTGCACTACGCCGCGCACTTGGGGTCCACTGTTCAATCCCTGGGACATGGTCTACAAGGCTATGGCCGACATCTGCACACATGAATGTCAAAGGAGCCTGACTGGGTGTAGTTGGCACTGTACACAGGTGGGGTGAGGTGCCACAGGGTCTGCCAGAAGAAGGGGACCTAACTAGCACACTCGCCCTGGCCTAGGGAAACCCACAGCCCACCTCCCCCACCCAGACACCTCCACTCTGCGCTGAATCAGCTGAATGGGAGTGTACTCACCCCCTTGTGGCTGCTGTGATGCCCTCAAGTGCCCATCCAACTCCGGGTACCCAACCGCCAGGATCCTGAACATCAGGGGGGTCATGGTGCCACAGGCACCCCTCCCACGTTGGGAGGCCATCCCCAGCTGGGCCTCCGCCATCTTCTTGCTCCAGCGGCGAATGACCTCCCATCTCTTACGGCAGTGGGTGCTCCGTCTGTGATAGACCCCCAGGGTCCGGACATCCTTGGCGATGGCACGCCAAACATCCTTCTTCTGGTGGGCGCTGACCTACAGGAATTGTACAGGGGAAAAAGAAAAGTTATTACCAACTGCACCGTCACAGTCATTGGCCTCCATCCCTACCCTTGCCATGTGGCACATGCACTCACCGTCGTTTCATGCACGCCTCAATCTCCCCCCCCATCTTTCATCCACCCCACTCCACACATGCATAGCCCATACAGCATGCTCCCAGTGTACTAACCTGTTTGTCTGGAGGACCGTAGAGTAGCGTGTACAGGGGGAGATCCCCATCCAGGAGTTTCTCCAACTCCTCCGATGTGAAGGAAGGGGCCCTTTCCCCAGACGCACGAGCCTTTGTCTCTTCCAGACTGAGGTCACAGCAGCACTTGCAGTGTAGGTCCTCTCCAGCGGAAGATCAGCTATCGAGTGATTGAACAGATAGAAAATGGCGGTCACGTCCGCGGCGGTGCGTACCGTCACCGCCGGCGTACATCATCATTGGCTCCTGGGACCAATAGGGTCCAATGTCAACCAATGCAGAATTGCGCCGAGGTCTTCGACCGCCTACCGCGACGGTGTACAACGCCAGCGCAGTTACCTCACATCCCATTGTCCCACTTTACAGGTCAGGCAGCTGCCATTTCAGGGGCCCACATGGCTTAATTTGTAACTGCGTCACACATACCTAGGCCTTGCCTCAACACTCATACATGCAAATTTCGGATTATGAATCGTGTTCTGTGTAAGCTGTGGGTACGTACCTCCGAGTTGGTTGACTCTGTGTTCGCTGTTGTCCTTCATAGGCACCGTCTGCTGGGACATGTGAGGAGATGCGGCATTCTCTGGTGTACAGACCGCTGGTGGACCTGTCGACAATGGAGGAAAGACATGTGATCATCACCTACAGGCTTGATCGTGCCACAATCCTGGAACTGTGTGCCCAGTTGGAGCCAGACCTGATGTCAGCTATCCACCATCCCACAGGAATCCCCCTCTAGTGCAGGTGCTGTCAGTACTTCATTTCCTTGCAAGTGGGTCATTTCAAACAACAGTGGCCATAGCATCAGGGATGTCCCAGCCTATGTTTCCCAACGTGTTGTCCAGAGTGTTGTCTGCCCTGCTGAAACAGATGCAGAGCTACATCGTTTTCCCTCAGGTGGAGGATTTGCCTACAGTGAAAGGTGATTTCTATGCCCTGGGACATATCCCCAACATCATAGGTGCCATTGATGGGACAGATGTGGCTTTGGTATCCCCCCGCAGGAGTGAACAGGTGTACAGAAACCGGCAGAGTTATCATTCGATGAATGTGCAGATGGTGTGTTTGGCCGACCAGTACATCTCCCAAGTTAATGCCAAATTCCCTGGCTCAGTGCATGACGCTTACATCCTGAGGAATAGCAACATCCCTTATGTGATTGGGCAACTTCAGAGGCACTGGAATCAAGTCAGTGGGAATGGTTGTCTGGGTCTGGGGATATCCCTACAGGTTAGTGTGTGTCTAACAGTTGTCCCTCCATATTTGCAGGTGACTCTGGTTACCCGAACCTGTCATGGCTACTGACCCCAGTGAGGAATCCCAGGACAAGGGCAGAGGAACGCTACAATGAGGCCCAGGGGTGAACTCGGAGGATTATAGAGCGGACCTTCGGACTCCTGAAGGTCAGGTTCAGGTGCCTCCATATGACAGGTGGATCCATATTTTACTCACCAAAGAAGGTGTGCCAGATCATCGTGGCCTGCTGTATGCTTCACAACTTAGCTTTTCGACAAGAGGTGCCTTTTCTGTAGGAGGATGGTCCAGATTGAGGTGTTGTGGCAGCTGTGGAGCCTGTGGACAGTGAAGACGAGGAAGCAGAAGAAGAGGACATCGACAACAGGAACTCGGTGATCCTGCAATACTTCCAGTGAGACACAGGTAAGAATACAAACCTGCCTACTACATGTACTTTAACACTACTACCTCTCTACTGTCTGTCGTTTTCACCCAGTGTATGGTCACTGAGTTGTCACTTTCCCTTACGATTTCACGGATGTGGGTCCCACTGTGTGACATCTGCTTTGTTTCCGCATGGACTAAAGCTGTGTGACATAGGTATGTTGACATTACAATTGAAAGAGCATTTTGACACTGTAATTGCTAATACACTAATTCGAAATCACAGACAGACTCCAGATTGTTTTGTGCTTTAAGGGTGTTTATCTAAGTGCTAAATAGTGGAGGGGGTTGTAAAATGGTGAGGGGTGATGGTGGAGGAATGTCCATGGCAGAGTCCAGTCTATTAGTCTCACAGGTGCATTGTCCAAAGGGGCATAGGAAGTGGAGCTGGTGCAGTTTAAGGATGGAGAGGGTGACAAGGTGTGACAAAAGGATGACAATCAGGGCGGTCTAATTTCTTGGCGGGGGTCTTGGCATCGTTCTCTGTCTTTGTCCTGGATCTCAGGGACCGTTTACGGGGTGGTTCTCCCTCTGCAGGGGGTGGGGTGCTGGTGTGGTGGTCCTGTGGCGGTGCCTCCTGTCCACTAGCGCCGGCGGAGGTGGTGGGCAGTTCATCGTCCAGGCTAGTGTCAGGGGCCCCTTGTTGTGCCACAGTGTCCCTCCTGGTGTTGAGGACTTCCTTCAGAACCCCTACGATGGTGCCCAGGGTGGAATTGATGGATCTGAGTTCCTCCCTGAAGCCCAAATACTGTTCCTCCTGCAGCCGCTGGGTCTCCTGAAACTTGGCCAGTACCATTGCCATCGTCTCCTGGGAATGATGGTAGGCTCCCATGATGTTGGAGAGGGCCTCGTGGAGAGTGGGTTCCCTGGGCCTGTCCTCCCCCTGTTGCACAGAAGCCCTCCCAGTTCCCCTGTGTTCCTGGGCCTCTGTCCCCTGGACCGTGTGCCCACTGCCACTGCCCCCAGGTCCCTGTTGTTGTTGGGGTGGTGGGTTAGCCTGGGTTCCCTGAAGTGGTGGACACATTGCTGATTGACGTGTCCTGGGGACAGAGGTATGGGCCCACTGGGTGGGTGCTGTGCTGGTGTTTCCAGAGGAGGGAAGCTCTGTGGTGGCCTGTGCCACTGTGTGGGGAACCGACTGTCCCGAGGTCCCAGATGGGCCGGGCTGGTCATCTAGATCCAGTTGGACAGAGATGCTGTCATCACTGTTGGCCTCTTCTGTTGGTGGTGTGGACATGTGTGGACCCTCCTGTCCGGTGACGTTGGGTAGGGGTCCTGCAGGGGTATAAAAGGATGTTTATTGCATCTGTGTGTGCCATGGTGTGCAATGGGTGGGTGACCATGTACCCAGTGCTTGCATTCCTATGTGGGACCTTGTGTGATGGTGGTTTAGGGGGGTGTATGGGTATGTGCAGTGGCCATGCATTGGTGATGGGTGTCCATGCTTTGGTGTTGCATGCAGGGATTGGTGTTGGGATGTGTGGTTTGTGATATTGGGACATTTGTGAGGAGTTGGAGTGATGGGGGTGAGGGCGAGGGTGGGGGTATGTGATAGCATGCAGGTAGGGTGGGCGATGTAATAGTTAAGATTTGACTTAACAGAGTCCATTCCTCCATCTACTCCTGCGAGGCCCTCAGGATGCAGAATCGCCAAGACTTGCTCCTCCCATGTTGTTAGTTGTGGGGGAGGAGCTGGGGGTCCGCCGCTAGTCAGCTGAATCGCCAGGTGGTGTCTTGAGACCACAGAACGCACCTTCCCCCGTAGGTCGTTCCACCTCTTCCTGATGTCATCCCTATTTCTTGGGTGCTGTCCCACTTCGTTGACCCTGTCCACTATTCTTCGCTATAGCTCCATCTTCGTAGCTATGGAGGTGTGCTGCACCTGTGCTCCGAAAAGCTGTGGCTCTACCTGGACCATTTCCTCCACCATGACCCTGAGCTCCTCCTCAGAGAACCTGGGGTGTCTTTGCCGTGCCATGGGGTGGTGTGGGTGATGTGTGGGGTGGTGTGTGTTGTGATAAGTGGGGTGATATTTAGTGGTGTGTTGTGTGAAGTGCGTGGAAGTTATGTGGGTGATGGTATTGTGTGCCTGTGGATGCTTGGTAGTAGTTTGTAGTGTCTCTCTCTGGCCTTCTTTCGGTATTTTGGTTGTAGGGGTTTGTGGGTGATGTGGGTGTGTGTATTATATTGTATTGGGTGTGTGGGAGTGGTGTGTGTATGTGTATCAGGTGTGTGTATTTCGATTTGTCCAATGTGGCAGTGTTTTGTAAATGTGTGTGTATTTTGAGCGCGGTGGTGTGTACCGCCAATGGAATACCGCGGTTGAAAGACCGCCGCGTGGATTCGTGGGTCGTGATAATGTAGGCGTATTGACGTGACGGTGGAAGTTTTGTTTTCGCCAGTTTATCACTGACCTTTGGTGTGGCGGACTTCTGTGGGTGTCTCAATTTTGGCGGATTCCGAGCAGTGGGTCGTAATTGCTGTGGCGGAATTCCGCAGCTGCGGCGGTGTGTTGGCAGTCTTCTGCACGGTGGTAAGCGGCTTTTACCACCAATGTTGTAATGAGGGCCAAAGTTTCTTAAATGTGTTTAGTCTCTATGCAGAATAAAGTATATTTTTCTATTTTATATGGTTGTATAGCAAGAATTGTATAGATACATATTGAATGAGGTTGGAGAGATACATGTGTCAATTTAGAATGTTGTTCCCTGGGTTTCTCTCCTTATCAAGTCAGGGACCCCTCTTGCCTTGGTTTCTAGCCATGTGTCAACGCACAAACCCTTTCGGGTTAGTGTAAAGGTGTGAGTGTTCTCTGAATCATAGGGTTTGTACTTGAAAAATTTCCTTCCAGTACAAAAACTATGCTTTAAGCCTTTTCTCACTTTGTATGTGTGCTGTACACTGCAGCTCACGTGCAAAGTAGGAAAAAACAGATAAATTAAACCATTTCTACTCATAATGCCGGCCTCAAAGAGTCGTATAAATTTGCCACAAATTGCTCTCTGCCAATGTTTGTAGATAGTGATTTGCGTCAAAACCCACATGTGGTTGCATGAGAGCACCCATGCACTGCCCATGGAACGCCCACTTGATGCAAAATAACTAAAATCAGTGTATCAGGATTAGGTCTGGATATTAAATCTCACCCCAACACAAAAGTGACACAAAGTTTAAAGCATTAGCAATCCTGGGACAGATAGTGATTATGAGTGAATACGAGTGAGAATAAGAGTGAATGCATGTGAGTGAGAATGATTAAGAATGAGTGCAAGGGGGTGCAAGAGAGTGTGATTGTGATGTTCAGGACATGTGACACTCGCTCCGGGAAAAAATCATGGTCAATGGTCATATGATGTCACTCCCCGTGATGTCATTAAAGTCTAAGGGAATGGTATATTATGTCACTTCCACTCCCCCTGGCATTTTCGTGAACTGATATGCATGGTTGAGCCCCTTTTGTTTGCATTTGCAGAGTCTAAAGAGCATTTATTTAACTCAGAGTTAAAGTATGAGCTGCCAGAGACGTTTTAAAGCATGGACTAAGTGGGCTCTGGCCCAGGGTCCCAACCTTTCAGCAGCCTCCCTGATACAGCCATCTCTGTTCTGCAGAAAGTCTTGCTCTGATGACCCTGAAGAACTCTTAAACAGATTGTGTAAATAGGTTTACCTTTAAATGATTTTCAGTGTGGGTAGTATGTGAGTCTATTAGAGATTTTGCAAACAAATGTTGTGTTTATGTTTCATGCAACATCCATAACGTTTTTTAGATTAAAAAAGGACCTAACATATGAGAAATGGGTGGGTGTCACATAGATTATTTGAAGTATTATTAGCGAGTTACAATATTAAAAACACTCATCACTATCCCTGAATATTAGATGTAAACACATTTAGGGGCATATTTATACTCCGTTTGCACCGAATTTGCGTCGTTTTTTTCGACGCAAATTCGACGCAAAACTAACTCCATATTTATACTTTGGCGTTAGACGCGTCTAGCGCCAAAGTTCATGGAGTTAGCGTCATTTTTTGGCGTGAACACCTTCCTTGCGTTAATGAGATACAAGGTAGGCGTTCCCGTCTTAAAAAATGACTCCCAGGCATGTGCGTGGTATTTATACTCCCGGGCAAAAATGACGCCCGGGAGTGGGCGGGGCAAAAAACCCCGCATTTGCGCCTCTTTTTAACGCCTGGGTCAGGGCAGGCGTTAAGGGACCTGTGGGCTCAGAATGAGCCCAGAGGTGCCCTCCCCTGCCCCCAGGGACACCCCCTGCCACCCTTGCCCACCCCAGGAGGACACCCAAGGATGGAGGGACCCATCTCAGGGAAGAAAAGGAAAGTTGTGGTAAGTATTTTTTTTAATTTTTTTTTGTGGCATAGGGGGGCCTGATTTGTGCCCCCCTACATGCCACTATGCCCAATGACCATGCCCAGGGGACAGAAGTCCCCTGGGCATGGCCATTGGGCAAGGGGGCATGGGTCCTGTCTTTGCTAAGACAGAGTCATGTTAATGGGGGATGGGCGGCCCAAAAAAATGGCGCAAATCGGGTTAAGACGATTTTTTTGCCTCAGCCTGACTTGCCCCATTTTGAGACGCCCATACGCCATTTTCCCCTACGCCGGTGCTGCCTGGTGTACGTGGTTTTTTTTCACGCACACCAGGCAGCGCCGGTCGGCTAACGCCGGCTAACGCCATTCAATAAATACGGCGCCCGCATGACGCTTCAGAATGGCGTTAGACGGCGCTAATTTTTTTTCGTTAGCGCAGTTTAGCGTCAAAAAGTATAAATACGGGCCTTAGAATTTGGACCAGTGTGCATGTGCACTGTCAGTGAACTGGCCAAAGAGGGTATGAAAGAGCTGAAACTGGATTTTAAATTCAAAGCTGTTATGAACATTGGCACCCCGAAGTACGTTTGGCCCCGGGCCCTCACAATCCTTAAGATGTCCCTGTGAGTTTCAGATAGCAAAGCTCAGAAAAAGGGAGACAGTCAGTGCTCACTGTTTCCCAGCTTGCTTTCTGCTTTTCATGCACTAACGCTGAGAAATTTTGTGTAAAATGTCAGCTCTTTAAGCTAATACAAAAACACAGGTGTTTGGCTCTGTGGTGATCCAGCGCAGCTGTTCATGCAATGGTCCCAGAAATCCAAAGCCCTTATAATGCAACAATTAAATGCATTGCGACTTTTTGTGGGAAGCACAATAGAGTTGACGTTCTGTAAATATTTCCTCAAAACAAATCACTGTGACTAGAGCACTGTTTTCATTAGTGAGACTAGCACTCACTCAATTTTGGAGATCAGGACTTGTTTTTCATCATCCAACTTTGGCCATCAGAGAGAAAGATGCAGAAAAAGGGAAAAAGGGAAAAGGGAGTAAGATAATTATTGCAAATGGTTACAAAGGAAGAAAGAAGGGATGAAAAAGAACTTGAAAGAGTGACATATATCGAGAGAGGAAGTGTGGCGTGATAAAAGAAAAAAGCATGTGGTGGGATCAAGACCAGGCAGTCTTTGCATTTAGCAACCATGGTATTCAGTGGTACCAGTGACGGGCCCTCTTTTTAATTTTTTCTTTACACAAATTAAGCACTTGCTGTGATTAATACTGTATGATGTAGGGCATGGGTATCCGCAAACATTGTCTCTGGGACCTAAATGTGTGGTCTGTGATGTGACAGCGGCAATTGTTTTATTTAACTTTACCACCTTTTTCTTCATTATCACACATAAGAGGACCTCTAAATACATACCTTCAGGACATGTGCTGTACAAAACCTTCTTGTGCTCGATTTAAAAACTATAATATTGTCCATGTACAACCAAGGCCACTCAGAGAGTGCACATAACAACTGACTTGCTTCTTAGTTCACTATTGGCATTGTCAGAATGGGTGAACTATGAGTGTTTCCAAATTCACGCTAGAAAATTATCACTTAAAAAAAGTTCTCCTCAATTCTCTGATATAGTCTGATGTAATAATATGAAACACTTCGCATGTTAATGAAATACCTTTGTTGCAAGATGTCTTTGAAAATGAAGGTGTTCCTGAGTGAAGTGGTGCTGGGCACCTTTGTAACTTCCTTTCTCTACCTTCAGTTCACCTGTAAATAAATGCTTCCAGCTTTATTTAGCATCTTTCTGAATGTTAATGCTCAGTGAAATAAACAGCAGCCCAATGCTTCTGTTGACCACTGGGATTTTTTGGGATGTTAAACCCGCCCTAAAAAATGTATTCTGTAGTAAATAGTTGGGAACAAGTGCTTTCAGTCAGGTAATGTGAAGTGTCTGTTGGTTTTCACATGGAATTTTCACACATCCACACTTACAAAATACACACTCTCTTTTGTCTATGTTTTGAAGGCCACGAAGTATGGTAATTCTCTGAAAAATATTGGGTTTTAGGTACCCCCTAACTATCCGCACTACACTTTCTTTCCACTGCCCCCCAAGACCCCTCATGTCCTGCTCATTATCATATGTGTTTCAACAATATATCCAAGTGTGATTGTGGGGAAATCTGAAGCTCACCCCCCCAATCATTTTGGCCAAGCTACGCCTCTGCCAGGGGCCACATCTAATAATCCCAGCCCCCTGACATACCGCCATTAAATAAATTATTGTCCAGAGATTTTCAGTTTTGATTTGTGTTTTTGGATCATTAGAGAAATAATTTAGCTTAGGTAGACATTGCTGATCCGGGCTGAATTTTTCTGGACAACATTTTTGAACAATTGTGGATGTGCTGCAGTGATGATGTAATATTTCAGGAACCATGAGACCTATAAATTTCATTTTGGCATCAAAACATAGGTTTTGGGGGTCAAATAGTCTCAGAGAGACAGAAAATAACCCCTCAGAGCAACCTTTCCACCATTTTCCAAAATGGCGGCTATACTAGAGGAAGAAGAGGCATATACAGAAATGAAACAAATAATAATGATTTTTAATCCTTTTATGTATACACCAAACAATGTTTATGATCTGAATATGAAAACAATAATGTTTATCACTTCTGTTTTAGACACATTCTTATAGTTCACTCTAATTATTTGTTTCAGCAATTGCTCGTGGTACATTTGCAGATTGTTGAACATTTGTGAAGAGCATATCGACTGGGACATCTTTTTGTAGCACAGGTTTTGCAAGTACATGTATGTGTAAGTTGTATTGGTAGAGGTTTTTTAAATTTTGTAGGTTGTAGCACCCTTTCAATATCTTACCAACCAAATTCACAGGGATCTTTCTCCACATATTCATGATCCAAAACATTTGCACATCTTCTGATCAAGTAGAATGCTCTTTTAATATGTCCACGCACAGAATATGCTGTCGGTGGAAGGTCACTTATTGGGACTGATCACTTGAACTCACTGTACAAAAGATCGTCAAATGTGTGACAGTCAGAACTTGTTTTCCAAACACGCACATTCTTTGTCTGTCTCAGAAAATCCTTTTAGAAACTTCACAGGTTCAGCAGTTAAAGCTCCAAGCTTTGTTCCAGTTTTGCTCATAGTGTCATCACCTGCAAGAATATGTGCCGTGATAAGAACACTGAGCATCCCTGGGTCAAGTTTCTTGTACAGAATATAAAGCGGGATTAAGGTTCTTTTCTCACTTGTTCTCTAACATATCCATTACTCTGACAATCACAACCTATGAACATTGCAACAAATCTAAATAGCACAATAATAACCTCTGTGTCATTTGACAGTACAGTGACTCAATTGGAATAATTTCAAACATCCCACTCAACATGTGGCAAAACACAAAGGTCAGCTTCCTTTAATTTGCTCTTAAGTTCTTGAACAATATGGCCCATACCTTTTGAATATATTTCTGCAGGCACCAACTCCTCATTGACAATCATGCCACTTGCAGTAATTGGAAATTCAGTCTTCACTGAAGCATCAGCAATGTTTTTGCGAGTTAACATCTCCAAGTTCATCTTGTTTGATACTGATGACTAGAATTTATCAAGTTGCACAAGTATAGGTGTTAAATTTCTGATGCAGAAAAAGTCAATTGTTCCACTTGTAGACATTTGTCTGATTCTCTCGCATTCTTTGACAGATAGTTCAAGATAACTGCCTAAGAAAATGTGCAGTTCTCGCAAGGTGCACATTGACTTTGATACCTGTAGAATAGTCGGAACGACCACTTCGAAGTTTTGCATTGATGAAATCTTGACCATTTGCAATTGTGATATACAGTCCACAACAACAGCAGTTTTCAATGAGGAAATATTCTTCAGGTGAAAGGTTTTTTTTAGCCCTTGTACGAGTTTGTGCTTCACTTGTTTGGATGTAGCATCTCCATCAAATAATGCTTTTGTTGGAAGAAGTTCATGCAACAGAATGTCCTTGATAAAAATCCACCCTTTTCTTTTGCTACATCGATCTCTCTGTGTGCTTGAAAAAGTTGTTTTTTGTAACCTGTTTGGTAGTGGCTGGTTGGACGAAACTCTTACTATGGCAATTATAGCATGGAAGTTTAACTTTAGTGATCATGTCAAACAATGTTTTCTGTTTCAGTACAAATCTCTCCTGCATCAGTTCTGCATATAGTTTCGATCCATGTTCCCTGACATCTAGCAGACATGTCTTCATATCACTATCCACATATTGCTTTGGCACAAAGTTATGTGGTCACACATGCTCAGTCATTTCAAAGGGGTTTCCTTGCTGCTGCATGAAATGAAGAAGGCTGACAACATGTTTATTAAAACATTCCCCTCTCTTTCCCCCAAGTTCGTGGTGAGGAACAGTTTCACAATGGTCCATTAATTTTGAATTTATCATCTCTGTGAAAACATTGCAAATAGAAAGGACTTCATGGTAAACCAGCTGCGATTGAGCAGCTTCTTCACTCTCTCCAAACGCCAGAACCCATATCTCAGGTGGTTTATGCAATCAAATTCGCGAAACACAGTAATCAGTGTCTCCACAGTCTTCACCTGCAGCTCCCAATCACCTTCCCGATCAGCATGTACCTAGTTTTTCACTAGATCTATTGTCTGTAAAACATTTCCCCAGTACTTGCAAAGTTTTGATTTTTATTAACATTCTTTGATAAACTCTACAAACTTGGTTTTCAGGTTTTCTGATTTTGAACTGAGTGTATTGAACATTGCCTGGCCTTGCATTATGTCTTTTGAATGAAGTGAACCCTGCACCTTGTTAACTTCTGAGAAAAGGTATGCAAAGCCTAATTTGTCATTCTAATTCCAGAAAGCATTCCAACGCAGTGTTTCTATAGTCTCAACTATGATGAACATAACTTCTAACGAACTAACATAATGATTTCCGCTCAATACTGACTGAACAGTTTTAGTTCCAAAGATTTCAGCCTCAATAAGCGGATCGTCTATACCACATCCACTGAGATAACTTCCTGCACACCTCAACGCAACTTTTGTCATGTCGAAAACATCCATCATTGGATAAAGATCATCAAATCCCAATGGATTGCTCGTAAAAATATCAGTTACAATATGGAAAACACATTCATCGCAGAAAATTGGCAGGATAGGTTGGTCTTCAAGCTGAGCACGCACATTTTGGAAACTTTTTAGAGCTGTGTATCCTGTTGCATAGTTTGTTACTGGAGATGGTATTAATGGTAAAAAACAACCTTCTTTAGTGGGACGGTATTCTGGGAGATCAGAGCATGAATTCCAGCCCATGGAGGAACTAGATTTTCTTCATCCTTCAATCTGCACTGAATAAGCGATATGATAAATTCAGTTAAATCAGCTTTGCGGACCACAGCATTAGGTAGAAGAAGATCCATGTCCTAAGCCACTTTAAAACTTTCTGGTAGACTGGGACATGTTTTTTTTCCATTTTTTTTGTCCTCATAAAAGCCCATTCTTCCAAACGAGGGTCATCAACCTGTGCCCCCTCACCAACGGGGAGGCACACATATCCTCACCTCTATCTGGTAGACTGGGACGTTTTGATGGCTTGTAGTGATTTTGGACACGTTGACAAGGCAGTTGGGGTATAACTTTGCAGCTTTGTTTGTTTATGCCTACAGCTGACACATCTTGTTTTTCAGCAGCTACTTCATTGGTATAGTCTTGAAAAGCACCATGGCCGTATCATGTGTGCTGGTTGTTCCAAAGAAGAGCTGTCTTCAAAATCAAAATTATCAAGAGTAGCAATTGTAAATTCTTTCCTTGTAAAGTGACTTGGAAGTGGTGTGCTGTTGGATTCAAAACATTTTACAGTATGAGCTTCTAACAAAGTCCTGCTCTGTACTATGTCATTATGAGTTGTTGATACACCAATCCTATTCATTGAAGTGATTAGCTCTCTGCTTTTGCACTTGTCATAGATTACGTGGGAAGTCATCATGTGTAGCAGAGTTTTCTTTTTGCAGTGATGTAATTCATAAAACATGATTTGGAAAAGGGAGTACATTTACATAGCATAAGCCTGTTGGTTTATCGTCCACTTCTTTGATTATATCTTCAAAGCCATCATCAATGTTGTCGGCTTCTGTTTCATACTCAAGAACTTTAGTTTGTATCCATTTTGCTTTGCAGATATTAAACAATGATGTAAAAAAATATTGAGACAACATAAGGCTTTCTTTTTTAATCCCATAATTTGCAGAGCTCTGGGGCATCACAAAATGTGTCTTTGAGTCCAAAATCTAAATAGTTCAGGAAATTTCTTAAAATGGTTCTGGCTGATTTTACTGCATCCTGTGATCTTATTTTAGCAGTAAGAACTTAGGTGTCAAATCAGCTGAGAACACCATAAGTGGCCCATTCTTTTTGTTAGGCTGAAAAAAACAATTTGTGCCATTGTACATTCTCATTAGAAAAAAATCTTAATTTCATTATCATGGATCAATACAGTTTCATCAATGTTGAGCATTATTTCTCTGATCTTCTCTGGTGTGAACCAGTAGCCAGCACTCAAGAGTGGCTTTAAAACTTAGGCCCGTATTTATACTTTTTTTAGCGCCGCATTTGCGCCGCTTTTTGAGGCAAAACGGCGCAAACCTACAAAATACAATGGTATTTTGCAAGTTTGCGCCGTTTTTGCGTCAAAAAACGACGCAAATGCGGCGCAAAAAAAGTATAAATACGGGCCTTAATTTGCTTTTTCAAAGAATGCAAGCTTAACTGAAGGCTGGTGGTTACGCTGCTGCTGGGAGCTCATTGTACATTCATATTTTCAAATGTATGCACCCATGCAGTTCAGGTGGGCATACAAAACCGCTGCATATACATTCACCTCGCTGTTTAAATCAGCTACTCTGCTGAAAACTTAGGGGTATATCTATACTCTGTTTGCGCCGGATTTGCGTAATTTTTTTTTACGCAAATTTGGCGCAAAGCTAACACTATAGTGGTCATTACAACCCTGGCGGTCGGTGTTAAAGCGGCGGTAAGACCGCCAACAGGCTGGCTGTAAAAAAGTTGCAATTACGACTGTGGCGGAAACCGCCAACAAAGACAGTCACTTTAACACTCCGACCGCCACGGTGGTACAAACAAACAGCGCGGCGGTCACCGCCAACAGACAGGCGGGAGACAATGTACCGCCCACAGTATTATGACAGGCCAATCCGCCACCTTTTCCGGGGCGGATTCACCGCGGATAAAAACATGGCGGAAACAGGAATCCCGAAGGGAAAATGCTCACCTCTACACACCCCACGAGGAACGTGGACGCCATGGACCCGGAACTCCAAATTCTCCCTGCGATAGTCTTCCTGCTCCTCTACCAGGAGCACGAACACCGGCGGCGAAGACCACGGTGAGTACTGCACCTATGACACAGGGGAGGGGGGAGGGAAAAAACAGGGACACACACACGCAACAACCCCACCCTCACCCACTACAACACACACACTAATGCATATCAATACATCACAGTTGCACCCCCAAACCCCCCAGAAGAATGCAAAGACAATAGAAAATGAGTGTAACCATTGTAATACATTAAAAGCAAGTAGGCAGAAATATGTATATTCACCATGTACATAATATATACTAAGCATAGTAGTCCAGGTAGTGCTCTAAGAGAGTCTGTGGAACACTGGGACCACACGGTATGGGCAAGGCCCACACAAGATACCCGACCATGACGGAGAGAACACTGCAGGGGCATCAGACAGCAACTAAACAGGCACCTCAAGGGTACGGAAAGGGGGGCACCTCAGCCGCTTGAGTGCATGACGCCAAATACACGAGGGGGCCACATGCCCACTGTTCCATCCTGGGGAGTGCAAAGCCACAGTCTCTCAAGTCTCTACAGTGGGTGGGTTGCCCACTGTTCAATCCTGGGGAGTGCAAAGCCACAATCTCTCAAGTCTCTACAGTGGGTGGGTTACCCACTGTTCAATCCTGGGGAGTGCAAAGCCACAGTCTCTCAAGTCTCTACAGTGGGTGGGTTGCCCACTGTTCAATCCTGGGGAGTGCAAAGCCACAGTCTCCCAAGTCCCTACAGTGGGTGGGTTGCCCACTGTTCAATCCTGGGGAGTGCAAAGCCACAGTCTCACAAGTGGATGACAGTCTCCACTGGTTCTGGAGGGGGCATGGTGCCCAGAGTGCTTCATCCTGCCAAGGACTGAGGTAGTGGATGTGAATCTCCACTGGTTCTGGAGGGGGCATGGTGCCCAGAGTGCTTCATCCTGCCAAGTACTGAGGTAGTGGATGACAGTCTCCACTGGTTCTGGAGGGGGCATGGTGCCCAGAGTGCTTCATCCTGCTAAGTACAGAGGTAGTGGATGACAGTCTCCACTGGTTCTGGAGGGGGCATGGTGCCCAGAGTGCTTCATCCTGCCAAGGACTGAGGTAGTGGATGTGAATCTCCACTGGTTCTGGAGGGGGCATGGTGCCCAGAGTGCTTCATCCTGCCAAGGACTGAGGTAGTGGATGTGAATCTCCACTGGTTCTGGAGGGGGCATGGTGCCCACAGTGCTTCATCCTGCCAAGGACTGAGGTAGTGGATGACAGTCTCCACTGGTTCTGGAGGGGGCATGGTGCCCAGAGTGCTTCATCCTGCCAAGGACTGAGGTAGTGGATGTGAATCTCCACTGGTTCTGGAGGGGGCATGGTGCCCAGAGTGCTTCATCCTGCCAAGGACTGAGGTAGTGGATGTGAATCTCCACTGGTTCTGGAGGGGGTATGGTGCCCAGAGTGCTTCATCCTGCCAAGGTCTGAGGTAGTGGATGTGAATCTCCACTGGTTCTGGAGGGGGTATGGTGCCCAGAGTGCTTCATCCTGCCAAGGACTGAGGTAGTGGATGTGAATCTCCACTGATTCTGGAGCGGGCATGGTGCCCACAGTGCTTCATCCTGCTAAGTACAGAGGTAGTGGATGAAAGTCTCCACTGGTTCTGGAGGGGGCATGGTGCCCAGAGTGCTTCATCCTGCCAAGGACTGAGGTAGTGGAAGTGAATCTCCACAGGTTCTGGAGGGGGCATGGTGCCCAGAGTGCATCATTCACCCCGTGACGGACTCAGTTGCGTCAGTGCCCTGCCGATCATGGGCCAGCGGTGTTTGAGATGGCGGTACCCTGTTCAGCGGTGCTTGAGACGGCGGTGCCCTGTTCAGCGGTGCTTGAGTTGGCGGTGCCCTGTTCAGCGGTGCTTGAGATGGCGGTGCCCTGTTTAGCGGTGCTTGAGACGGCGTTGCCCTGTTCAGCGGTGCTTGAGTTGGCGGTGCCCTGTTCAGCGGTGCTTGAGATGGCGGTGCTTGAGATGGCGGTGCCCTGTTCAGCGGTGCTTGAGATGGCGGTGCTTGAGATGGCGGTGCCCTGTTCAGCGGTTCTTGAGATGGTGGTGCCCTGTTCAGCAGTGCTTGAGACGGCGGTGCCCTGTGCAGCGGTGCTTGAGATGGCGGTCTCCATTGCAGGGTCTCAGCTGCTGGTGGTCCTCCATGGCCCAGCGGGGCTTTTGCTGGCGGTCCTTCATGGCCCAGCGGGTCTTTTGCTGGCGGTCCTTCATGGCCCAGCGGGGCTAGTGCTGGAGGTGGCCTCCTGGGCAGCTGGGCTGGTGCTGGCGGTGGCATCCTGGGCAGCTGGGCTGGTGCTGGCGGTAGCCTCCTGGGCAGGTAGGCTGGTGCTGGTGGTGGCCTCCTGGGCAGCTGGGCTGGTGCTGGCATCCTGGGCAGCTGGGCTGGTGCTGGCGGTGGCCTCGTGGGCAGGTAGGCTGGTGCTGGCAGTGGCCTCCTGGGCAGGTGGGCTGGTGCTGGCGGTGGCCTCCTGGGCAGGTGGGCTGGTGCTGGCGGTGGCCTCCTGGGCAGGTGGGCCGGTGCTGACGGTCCTGTCCTGGGCAGCTGGGCTTGTGCTGGAGGTGGGCTCCGGGGCATCAGGGATGATGGCGGTCTTCTCCACTGTGCTGCTCTTCCCAGACTTGCAGGGTTTCTTGTGGCCCTCCCCCACCTTGGAAGGTGTCACAGCTGACTCCACACTCCCACCGGGACCCCTGGGAGCGGCTTTGGTGGCTGGAGTCTTCCCCCTCTCCCACCGGGCACTGGCCAACTTCTGTTGCTTCACAGGTGGGGGACTGTCTGTGCTGTGGCTCCGTGCCACACTGGCTGCCCTGGTGGCCGGTGCACTCCAGATTCCGGTGACTACAGGCACCACTGGTCCCGGAGATGTTGTGGCTGAGGTGCTTCTTCGGGACCTATGAGACGGACGTGGTGGGGGAGGGGTGGGAAAGAGGTCAAGGTTGGACAGGAAAAGTTTTTGGGAGACACTGGGACGGGTAGCTGGAGGGGGTTTGGGAGTGCAGGAAGAGGTGGTGGTTGTAGGAGGTATACGTTTGGTGACTTTGGGTGAAGGTGCATGCGCTGGAGGCTGTCGTGAGGTGGATGGCTGGATGTGTGCCTGCGTTTGTGTATCTTGGGAGGAGGCGTCACAGACACACTGGGAGAGGACACAGGGGACGTGTGAATGGTAGTGGGGGTGGTAACTGCACGTGAGCGGGGTGTGGTGGTGGGTGTGCTGGAGAGGGACGTAGTGGCTGTAGAGGTAGTGCATGCAGGTGTGAGTGTAGACAAGACTGGGAGAGAGGAGGGAGACGAGGAGGAGGGGGACACAGTGGAGGCAGTGGATGTTGGTGTGTCTGCATGTGTGTGATACTTGCGTGAGTGCCTGTGGGATGTGTGGTGCTTATGTTTGCCAGAGCTTCCCTTGTGTGTTGACGTGTGTGCATGCTGGTATGTAGGTGTGCTTGGGATAGGCTGAGGTACAGGGGTTTGTGTCTGGGTGGAGGAAGTTGGAGAGGGGAGGCTAGAGACGGGGACAATGGCTGCCATCTGTGCTGAGGCCAGAGTCTGAAAAGCTCTCTGAAGGGCCGCCTGACCAGAATGAATGCCCTCCAGGAATGCATTGGTTTGTTGCAACTGCCCCTCTACACCCTGGATGGCATTCAAAATGGTAGACTGCCCAACAGTGAGGGACCTGAGGAGGTCAATGGCCTCCTCACTGAAGGCAGCAGGGGTGACTGGGGCAGGGCCTGAGGTGCCTGGGGCGAAGGTGATGCCCACCCTACTGGGTGAGCGGGCACGGGGCAAAGGTTGAGGGGCTGCTGGGAGGGCCGTGCTGGTAGGGGGGGGTGGCGGCTGTACCTGTAGATGTGGGGGGCACAGATGTTGCCACCACCACAAGGGAGCTCCCATCAGAGGACGAGTCCGTTTCGCTGGTGTCAGCTCCTGTCCCCGGCGTGGAGCTCCCCTCGCCCTCCATCCCACTGGTGAACTCTGAGTCGGTAGTCTCGCCCTCCAGGGCCATGTGGGATGCAGCTCCCTCATGCTCCGGTGCCACTGCTCCTCCACCTGATGATGCTAATGCACACAAGAACAGGGAGACCACAAAAAGGGGGGGGGGACAGAAGAAAGGCATGTTGAGTGCATGCATTACCGCTACCGTTGGCGGACACAACAGACACAGAAGCCCCCTGCACTACGCCGCGCTCTTGGGGTCCACTGTTCAATTCCTGGGAAATGGCCTACAAGGCTATGGACGACATCTGCACACATAGATGACACAGGGGCATGACTGGGTGTACTTGGCACTCTACAGAGGTGGGGTGGGGTGCCACATGGCCTGCCTTACGGAGGGGCCTTGCCTACGTAACTCGCCCTGGCCTAGGGAAACCCACAGCCCACATCCCCCACCCAGACGCCTCCACTGCGTACAAAGTCAGCAGAATGAGAGTGTACTCACCCCCTTGTGGCTGCTGTGATGCCCTCAAGGGCCAATCCAACTCCGGGGAGGCCACCGCCAGGATCCTGAACATCAGGTGGGTCATGGTGCGACGGGCACCCCTCCCACGTTGGGAGGCCAAACCCAGCTGAGCCTCCGCCGCCTTCTTGCTCCAGCGGCGAATGTTCTCCCATCTTTTACGGTAGTGGGTGCTCCGTCTTTGGTAGACCCCCAGGGTCCGGATGTCCTTGGCGATGGAACGCCAAATATCTTTTTTCTGGTGGGCGCTGACCTACATGAAATGTACAGGGGAAAAAGAGAAGTTATTACCAACTGCACCGTCAAACTGATTGGCCCCCATCCCTACCCTTGCCATGTGGCACATGCATTCACCGTCTTTCATGCACGCAGCACTCTCCCCCCTTCCTTCTTACATCCAGCCCTCTCCACACAGGCATGGCCCATACAACATGCTCCCTGTGTACTTACCTGTTTGTCTGGAGGACCGTAGAGTAGCGTGTACTGGGGGAGGACCCCATCCACAAGCTTCTCCAACTCCTCCGATGTGAAGGCAGGGGCCCTTTCCCCAGACACTTGAGCCATTGTCTCTTCCAGACCGAGGTCACAGCAGCACTTGCAGTGTAGGTCCTCTCCTGTCGAAGATCAGGTATCGAGTGATTGAACAGATAGAAAATGGCGGTCATGTCCGCGGCGGTGCGTACCGTCACCACCGGCGTACATCGTCATTGGCTCCTGGGACCCATAGGGTCCAATGTTAACCAATGCAGCATTGCGCTGCGGTCTTCGACCGCCTACCGCGACGGTGTACAACGCCAGTGAAGTTACCTCACATCCCATTGTCCCACTTTACAGGTCAGGCAGACGCCATTTCAGGGGCCCACTTGGCTTAATTTTCAACTGCGTCACACATACCTAGGCCTAGACTCTACACACATACAGGCCATCTTTTGTGTATGAATAGTGTTCTGTGTGAACTGTGGGTACGTACCTCTGAATTGTTTGACTCTGTGCTCGCTGTTGTCCTTCATAGGCACCGTCTGCTGGGACATGTGAGGAGATGGCGGCATCCTCCGGTGTACCGACTGTTGGTGGACCTGTCGACAATGGAGGAGCGACATGTGATTATCACATACAGGCTTGACCGTGCCACAATCCAGGAACTGTGTACCCAGTTGGAGCCAGACCTGATGTCAGCAATCCGCCATAACACAGGAATCCCCCCTCAAGTGCAGGTGCTGTCAGTGCTCCATTTCCTTGCAAGTGGGTCTTTTCAAACAACAGTGGCCATAGTATCAGGGATGTCCCAGCCTATGTTTTCCAACGTATTGTCCAGAGTGTTGTCTCCCCTTCTGAAACACATGCGGAGCTACATCGTTTTTCCTCAGGTGGAGGATTTGCCTACAGTGAAAGGTGATTTCTATGCCCTGGGACACATCCCCAACATCATAGGTGCCATTGATGGGACCCATGTGGCTTTGTTCCCCGCCCACAGGAGTGAACAGGTGTACAGAAACCGGAAGAGTTATCATTCGATGAATGTACAGATGGCATGTTTGGCAGACCAGTACATCTCCCATGTGAATGCCATGTTCCCTGGCTCAGTGCATGACACCTACATCCTGTGGAATAGCAGCGTCCCTTATGTGATGGGTAAACTCCAGAGGCACTGTGTGTGGCTATTAGGTGAGCACCTGGAAGCAAGTCAGTGGGAATGGTTGTCTGGGTCTGGGGATATCCCTCCAGGTTAGTGCGTGTCTAACAGTTGTCCCTAACCATTTGCAGGTGACTCTGGTTACCCCAACCTGTCATGGCTACTGACCCCAGTGAGGAATCCCAGGACAAGGGCAGAGGAACGCTACAATGAGGCCCATGGGCGAACTAGGAGGGTGATCGAGCGGACCTTCGGCCTCCTGAAGGCCAGGTTCCGGTGCCTCCATATGACAGGTGGATCCCTATTCTACTCACCAAAGAAGGTGTGCCAGATCATCGTGGCCTGCTGTATGCTTCACAACTTGGCTTTGCGACAAGAGGTGCCTTTTCTGCAGGAGGATGGTCCAGATGGCGGTATTGTGGCAGCTGTGGAGCCTGTGGACAGTGAAGACGAGGAAGAAGACATGAACAACAGGGACTCAGTGATCCAGCAATATTTCCACTGAGACACAGGTAAGAGTACAGACCTGCCTACTACATGTACTTTAACACTACTACCTCCCTATTGTCTGTCGTTTTCACCCAGTGTATGGTCACTGAGTTGTCACTTTCCCTTACGATTTCACAGATGTGGGTCCCACTGTGTGACATCTGCTTAGATTCCTCATGGACTAGAGCAGTGTGACATAGGTATGTTGACATTACAATTGAAAGAGCATTTTGTCACTGTAATTGCTAATACACTATTTCGAAATCACAGACAGACTCCAGATTGTTTTGTGCTTTAAGTGTGTTTATTTAAGTGCTCAATATTGGAGGGGATAGTGAAATGGTGAGGGGTGATGGCGGAGAAATGTCCATGGCAGAGTCCAGTCTATTAGTCTCACAGGTGCATTGCCCAAAAGGGCATAGGAAGTGGAACTGGGACAGTTTAAGTATGGACAGGGTGACAAAGTGGGACAGTAGAATGACAATCAGGGTGGTCTCATTTCTTGGCGGGGGTCTTGGCATCGTGTTCTGTCTTTGTCCTGGATCTCAGGGACCGTTAGTGGGGTGGTTCTCCCTCTGCAGGGAGTGGGGTGCTGGTGTGGTGGTCCTGTGGCGTGGCGTCCTGTCCACTAGCACCGGCGGATGTGTTGGGCAGTTCATCGTCCATGCTAGTGTCAGGGGCCCCTTGTAGTGCCACAGTGTCCCTCCTGGTGTTCACAAGTTCCTTCAGCACCCCTACGATGGTGCCCAGGGTGGAGCTGATGGTTCTGAGTTCCTCAATGAAGCCCATATACTGTTCCTCCTGCAGGCGCTGGGTCTCCTAAAACTTGGCCAGTACCGTTGCCATCGTCTCCTGGGAGTGGTGGTAGGCTCCCATAATGGAGGAGAGGGCCTCGTGGAGAGTGGGTTCCCTTGGCCTGTCCGCCCCCTGTCGCACAGCAGCCCTCCCAGTTCCCCTGTGTTCCTGGGCCTCCGTCCCCTGGACCGTTTGCCCACTGCCCCCAGGTCCCTGTTGTTGTTGGGGTGGTGAGTTATCCTGGGTTCCCTGTAGTGGTGGACACACAGCTGATTGACATGTCCTGGGGACGGAGGTATGGGCCTGCTGGGTGGGTGCTGTGCTGGTGTTTCCAGAGTGGGGAAGCTCTGTGGTGGCCTATGACTGGGTGAGGGGAACCGACTGTCCTGAGGTCCCTGATGGGGCGGGCTGGTCATCTAGATCTAGTTGGACAGAGGTGCTGTCATCACTGTGGGCCTCTTCTGTTGGTGGTGTGGACATGTGTGGACCCTCCTGTCCAGTGACGTTGGGTAGGGGTCCTGTAGGGTTATAAAAGGATGGTTATTACATCTGTGTGTCTCATGGTGTGCAATGGGTGGGTGACCGTGTACCCCAGTGCTTGCATTCCTGTGTGGGACCTTGTGTGATGATAGTTTAGGGGGTTGTATGGGTATGTGCAGTGGGCATGCTTTAGTGATGTGTGTCCATGCTTTGTTGTTGCATGCAGGGCTTGGTGTTGGGATGGGTGGTTTGTGATGTTGGGACATATGTGAGGAGTTGGGGTGTTGGGGGTGAGGGTGGGGGTGGGGTATGTGCTGGCATGGAGGTAGGGTGGGGGATGTAATAATTAAGATTTGTCTTACCAGAGTCCATTCCTCCACCTACTCCTGCAAGGCCCTCAGGATGCAGAATGGCCAAGACCTGCTCCTCCCATGTTGTTAGTTGTGGGGGAGGAGGTGGGGGTCCGCAGCCAGTCCGCTGAACCGCCAGGTGGTGTCTTGAGACCACGGAACGCACCTTCCCCCGTAGGTCGTTCCACCTCTTCCTGATGTCCTCCCGATTTCTTGGGTGCTGTCCCACTGCGTTGACCCTGTCCACTATTCTCCGCCATAGCTCCATCTTCCTTGCTATTGAGGTGTGCTGCACCTGTGCTCCGAATAGCTGTGGCTCTAACCGGACGATTTCCTCCACCAAAACCCTGAGCTCCTCCTCCGAGAACCTGGGGTGTCTTTGCCGTGCCATGGGGTGGTGTAGGTGATGTGTGGGGTGGAGTGTGTGGTGATAAGTGTGCTGATATGTAGTGGGGTGTTGTGTGAGGTGCGTGGAAGTTCAGTGGGTGATGGTGTTGTGTGCCTGTGGATGCTGTTGTTCTTGCTGGTGCTGTCTCTCTCTGGCCTTCTTTTGGAATTTTTGGTCGTAGGGGTTTGTGGGTGATGTGGGTGTGTGTTTTATATTGTAATGGGTATGTGGGAGTGGTGTGTGTATGTGTATCAGGTGTGTGTATTTTTAATTGTCCAATGTGGCTGTGTTTTGTAGATGTGTGTGTATTTTGAGCGCTGCGGCATGTACCGCCAATGGAATACCGTGGTTGAAAGACCGCCACGTGGATTCGTGTGTCATGATAGTGTGGGCCTATTTCTGTTGGCGTGACGGTGGAGGTTTTGTTTTCGCCAGTTTATCACTGACCTTTGGTGTGGCGGACTTGTGTGGGTGTCTGACTTTTGGCGGATTCAGAAATGTGGGTCATAATAGCTGTGGCGGAATTCCGCGGCCGTGGCGGTGTGTTGGCGGTCTTCTGCACGGCGGTAGGCGGCTTTTACCGCCAATGTTGTAATGAGGGCCTATATTTATACTTTGACGCTAGACCCATCTAACGTCAAAATATCCCAGTGTGCGTCATTTTCTGGATGCGTGAAACCGCCTTGCATTAATGAGATGCAAGGTAGACGTTCCCGTCCAAAAAATGACTTAAACACCCATGCACCATATTTATCCAACTGCGCAAAAATGCTGGACGGCTGGGAGGCGGAGCCGGAAAATGGCACAAATCCCGATTTGTGCCCAAAATTAACGCCTGGGTCAGGGCAGGTGTTAAAATGGGGCAAAAACACCAGTACGTAAGGAAAACACACAGAAGCAACATCAGAGCGCAAAAAGAAAGACATGGAGGTGCTATTCATCCAGCATGCACAAAGACACAGAGCACAGGAGCAACAGCAGCAGCTTCCATCACACCAACAGGGACCCCAAATGCAACGCCGGATACAGGAGAGGATATTCAGGACCAGGAAAACCTTCAGGGCCTCAGGGAACATGACATCATCCAGAGGTACAGACTAAACTAGCAAGCCATACAGCAGCTGCTGCGCCACATTGAGCCACAGTTGGCACCCAGCTTGCAGACACCCCACATCATTCCACCAGAGACCAAGCTGCTAGCTGTCCTGCACATGTTGGCAAGTGGCTCTTTTCAAACCACTGGTGCCCTGGTTGCCGGGATTTCACAGCCCTCATTCTCTGCCTTCCTTCCCAAGGTACTCACACCCGTTACATCAGCTTCCCCAACACACAGCAGAAGCAGCAGGAGACCAAACAGGGCTTCTATCAAATCAATGGCTTTCTGCACGTGCTTGGTGCCATTGACTGCACACATGTACGGATTGTGCCACCTGCTGCAACGGAGCATCTATACCGCAACAGGAAGCACACACACTCCATCAATGTGCAGACCATTGTGGATCATCATGGATTGATCACCAACATCGTGGCAAAGTATCCTGGGAGTGTACATGATTAATTCATCTTCCGCCACAGCACCATCAATCAACACTTCCAGGATGGACGATATGGCAATGGCCTACTTGTTGGTAAGTACAGAAACCTAGTAATATACACACAGCACAGCAACCCTGTAGGACACACAACACCTACACCACTACATGACACGTGGCCAGGAAGACACTGAGGTTGGGACACTGGTAGTCATGTTTCAAATCCTGACCCAAAGGGATATACACCTCTGGACAAATGACAGATGCAAATGACAGATGCCACTCCAGAGCCACAAGGGACCAATTTAAAACCACACAGTGACAATGACATGGCCTTAACTGGCAGTACAAATTGGAAGATGAATCTTCCAATATCACATCAATAACACTCAATCACACACCCTTCCAAGCAATACGTACTGTGTAAGGGGTGTGTAATGTGTTTGGCTGCAGGTCAAACACCATGAGACACATAGCATGATGATGCTGACTCTAATGAAGGTGACATGGAATCATTGAGGCAGTACCAACATCACATATCACTCATGGGGTGACACTGCCCGCTAGCAATAAGGAAGTGGACTGTGCTATGAACACATATTGACCTGACACTAATGCAAAGTGCACACTGCTACACATACGGATTGAGACAATTACACATATACATTACAGATGTACAGGCACATGGACCTTCTTACACTTGAACCTTCACCCCCACAACCAAATTAGCCAGCTTACCTGGAACAGGTTCAGTAGTGTAGGTACATGTTTGCATATGACCCAACTCGGTGAGGGCACAAAAATAGGTTTGCATAGAACTTGTGACACATGGGATATTTGTACATTGTCAATTGTGAACACTTCAGTGCTGCCAACTTATAGAGATGTGTTGTACATTGTCACCTAGCCAAATCATAGGGCCTCACTGTTGCATTTCACATGCAATTACATATGTTGAATTGGATGGGATGTTCAGCCCATATAGTGCAACCGTGTTACCACCACAGTGGAATCGATTGTGTGTGCGGAAGTATCATGTCACCTCAAGTGAAGGCACATGGACACTTCTTTCAGATGACATAATGCATTAGAGATACACAATGAACTGCAAGTTTACAAATATACCACTGATATCAGGTCAATCAACCAAACACCAGTTTTGATAGTTAAACAACCCAATGCAGAAAGAACATCTTAGAAGCCTAGGATCCCACACAATAACACAAACACAGATGAGTCACAGACAACACAAGATAACAACTGCCATGCAAAGTGATGATCAAGGTGCAACCAACAATCAAATATTTACCCTCATTTTCTCTTTCAGCTGATCAGGGTTACGGGATCCAGCCATGGAGCATGACCCCATTTGCCAACCCAAGCACAGCAGCAGAGCGTGCCTATAATGAGGCACATCGTAGGACATCCACCATAGTTGAGAGGACTTTTGACATCCTGAACTCAAGATTTAGGTGCCTCGACATCATCAGAGGCAGCCTCCTATATTCACCTGAAATGGTCTGCAAGATCATTTTGACCTGTGCCATCCTGCACAACATTTGTGTAAGGAGGAACATTCCCCTCTATGAACCAGACCCACAAATGCCTGAAGAGGAGGAAGAGGAGGATGCTGTCCGTGAAAATGAGGGGGACCATCCAAACACTGCTGCAGGATTGCGTCGAAGACAAAACATTGTAAAAAACTTCTTCTAACTATAGTCACCATCACTACTTTGTTATCATATGTCATTAAACACCTACCTTCATCACTTAATCATGCTCTGGGTAATTTTTATGCATCACACGATCCCTAGGACTCATAATCAGAGTTTAGCCTCATGGGGCACTGCAGAAATACAGATTAGGATACTGAAAAAGCCACATCACATTTGATGGGTATGAATGTACAGCCAACATCACACACAGTGTAAATGACATATATCCTGTCTATTTCACATGTGAAGGGCAATATCAGAGGACCACAGCTATGAGACACATCCATGTTGCCAACATGGTCCATTCCAGCACATGACACACAACTAAGACACCATCAATCATAAGGAAAAAAAGTATCTCATACATGACGCAGTGGATGTGCTATTGCATTGGTAACAGGAATGTATGACCAGACCCTTGACAGCAGTAAGTGTGACATCAGCTATCTCTGCAAGGAGCATGTGTGACAAGAAGACCATCTAGGCTGAAAATGGATAGCACGAGTGCCCCAAGTATGACAAGCATTGCTCACAAAACATGCCCTGCGCAGTCCACCCCAGGTAATAAGTCCTGCCACTGCCATGTTTTAAGTCTCTCCCCACACATTTCTAGGGGGCCCCGTAAATGGACTATCTGTAGCCTGACATTCCTCAGCTACACACACCCAGACTCCCATTCTGACTCCTGTGTGCTTCCCACTTCAGGATGGCATGCCATAGTCATAGTTCATCAGTCTGCATGGACTTCAGGTCAAATAATGTAAGACCTGTAATTAGCTGTCCATTGCTCCCCATGTGAAAGGTCCACTTGGCTCTTTGAACTTGATTCTCAACTCCACAACTGGTGAGAGACTGAAGCTGCACACGCCTGTGAGCACTACCATGCAGACCAGCCATTTGACTCTGCCCTGCCCTTGCTGCTGCCTGGAACTGCTTAGAAGCTGCCATTTTCTGAATCTCCTTGGTGTGCATTGGCATACAAATCACTTGGGTACCAGAGCCCTTGGGGGATTGTGTAACAGTGCATACCACAGTAGAAACTGTTTTTTGTTCCTGCTTGTCCCAGTCAGAGGCCCTCATTTCAACCTCAGCGGTCTTTTTCCAAGACCGCCGAGGTACCGCTGTGCTGAAGACCGCCAGTGTAGGCGGTTTTCCACACAGCGAATCATGACTGCTGGCAGCCCTCCATCCTTTTTCGGACGGAGAGCCGCCAGCAGCCATACTGGCGGTCGGTGGGGAAGTGGAGGCTGCTCCACCTCCACCGCCCCGTCATCATAACACCGCCCACCGAATCTCAACCCAGGATTCGGTGTGGCGGTGTTCTGCTGACGAGGAGCTGGTGGCGGAGCAGCCCCCATGGATCCCGTCCCCTCCAGGAGGATCACCGGACAAGGAAAGGTGATTGTCCGTTAGGGGGATGGGGGGTGTTGTGTGCGTGCATGGGGGTGTGCGTGTGAGTATGTAGAGGGGGTGTGTGAGTGCGTGTATGCATGCGGGTTGTGTTGTGTGTCTGGAAAATGTGTGCGGGTCAGTCTGATTGCATGACTGTGTGTGCGGGTATGTGTTGTTGTAGAGTATGTGTGCGTGTAGGGGGGGGTGTATGTTGATGTTGCGGGTGGGGGTGGGGAGGGGGTGTATGTTGATGTTGGGGTTGGGGGTGGGTAGGGGGGTCCTGCCACCTTTGGGGGGTGGTAGGGGGGTCAGGGGTGTGGGGGGAGGACCCGGGGGAGACACCTATCAGTGCCAGGGAAGGAATTCCCTGGCACTGATAGTGCCTACCGCCATGGATTTCGTGGCAGTTCCAAACCACCCGAAATCCATGGCGGTATGCAGGGTCCTGATACCGCTGGCGGTCTGGTGACGGCCGTTGGGCTGGAGACCGAAGTCTCCAGCCCAGCGGTCGTCACCGCCCTGGCGGTCGGAGTGGAGAAGTGGCGGATGACTATGGCGGTAACCGCCATGGTCATGATTCCATTTTTTTGCCGCCGGCCTGTTGGTGGTATCACCGCCACTTCTCCGCCACCCGCCAGGGTCATAATGAGGGCCAGAGTCTGCTCACTGTGTATTTGCCTTGTTCATGTTTGTTCCTGACAGAGCCTGCATCCAGTTAGCCAGACTGGTTCCAGTCTAGAGGTTCCCTGTGGCTACATTTGTCTCATAGTTGCTTTCCATGCCCTCTGTTTCCTCCTGAGGTATTGTGTCTGGTAGGTCTACAATGAATCCTCAAATGTACAGTATAGTTTAATCAGTTTACTTATCATATTCTGTTCTGGGACATGTATTCAAATGGCCTACTCCAGCCCCCATCCCTTCTCTGGTTTTGCATGTATTCATTAGTGCCAAACAGTGACAGTGTGCTATGACTGTATGCATGGATTTGGTACGGGGTCTACAGCACAACTAACAAGGGTTGCTAATGTAAGGAAAAAACATGTTTGTGCCCTGACGGTCCAGACACAGATTGCCTTCTGCCGCCACCTTCTGATGGTGCTTGCGTGGTGACTAACTGTGAGATTAATCAGCACAGTGGCACTGATGGTCCCTGTTGCAATGGGAATTTTAGAGCCCACCCTTTGTATAAATGTTGTAAAGAAACCTGCCTGTTTCCTATTACTGATCCATAACGTATTTGAGCACAGCAAGGTTTCTCTTTCGTCAGCCTTCTAAAAGTTCTGCTGTGCCATAGCTGGGCTATCACCATGTGTGTTGTTAGTTTATCTTTGATTTTAGGGCAAATCTGCTTTGAAGGATACTCTGTTAATAGAGGGAATGGCTCCACAAACTCATGACTAGACCTGCATGTAACTATGACAACATGGAGGCCAATACTGACACAGGGTACACGTGGCCACACACTTGAACTGGACACCTTGTGCAATGAACCACTGGAAATATGTGAACACATGCAGCATGGTCTGCTGGTTCTCCACAGCCACAGGAGAAACATAGGTCATTTACATGACTCAAACTGTGGTGTACCAAAAAAATTTTGGATTGGAGTTGGGACTCTGTGTCACAAACACTGTAACTACCTAGCATGTTCAAATGCCTGACTCATGGGTAGTATACACACAAGTGACCATGAAGCGGTTTCCAACATTTCATTACATGTGATGGCTCACATTTTTGACATTGCTATTATCAACCGTCCTCTATCTATCCTGTGCATAGTTTGTCATGGGAGATGTTTTGTCCCCAAAGTCAGGGAAGTTCACACAGCATAAGACACAACAGATATGACAAACACATATTATGACTGATGTGCCTTAATGAACGGCATCTGATGGTTATCCACAATTACAACACATGCATACAAGCACATTATGCAAAACACGTCTTGTGACGTTCACACAGAGGCACAACAATTGAAATAGCCAATTCACAGACATAAACACACAGGCCATGAGTGAATTATTTAAGTTGCATAGCCTTGCTATCTTCTATTGATGCAACACCTTCTCTAACTAAGAAATACAATTTTTTATTTTAATTCCAAAAGTTTGTGTTGCTGTTGGTCAGTAAAGAGTGCTAATCCGGCACAACAACATGAGTATTATGGTCCGCAGTAGTGTGGTCTGCCACATGTGCCCAAACACTAGAACACACACAGCAGGCCATAACATCCTATCTTTGGATAGTTATAGCCTTCATGTATGATAAAAAAGAGAAAAATTACACAAAAACAGTTACAGACAGATATTTTGATGCAAAAGCGTCAAAATATGAGCACCTGCATTAAAAAATGACACTCACACCCATTATACATCGACTGGTCCCTAGAATTAATTCCAACACTGCACCCCATGAAATCAGTTATCCATTAAAAAAAATATTGATCCTAGAATGCGGGGAAATGTTTAAGCATTTGCGTCAAAAAATATTGATGCAAGGCCCTTAAGCGTCATAAAATTCCACGCATCATAATAAAAACGCACCACATGTGAGAAAGGAAGTGATGTAATAGGCTATCCTGTTTACAGAAATGGTACAGTGGGTGTACTTTCACTTTCACTTTGCAGTCTGTGATTCTTCTAGACTGTGTGGCTGTGTAGAGAGTTGTGTCTGACAATATTGTGCTTTTGTCTTCTGTGTGCCATTTCCATTGTCATCTGTTGTTTTTGTAAGTGTCTGTGTAAATCAGTGTAAGTGTGTTTTTGTCATTTTTTGTGATTAAATTTGTCTTTGTACTGTTGGGAGTATGTAGTGGGTATTGTTAGTTGGGGTATTGTTGGGCTGTTTGTGGGTTCTTTAAGTTTAATTTCCATACCTCCTTTCCCTGTATTTCCCTCTTTTCCCTTTCCTATCCCTATTATTTTTGAGATGTTGGGAAGGCCACGTCTGGGGAGAATGGGTGAGGAGGAGCTGAGGGCTTTTATATGGCTGGTGTGCCACTTCCTCGCCCTGAAATTAGAGGCTGGTGGCAGGGTGATACAGGGGTATCACACCGAGGGGAGGAGGCTCAGGTGGTCAAAGGTGCTGTTCCACCTAAAGAGACTGTTCAACAGCCAGCGCAACGACCACCAACTTAAACATCGCTGGGCTGACCTGGTGGCCAGAGAGCAAGACCTGCTGGACCACCTGGGTGTGGTGATTGGCGGCCCTGTTGGTGAGTACAAATTAAACTAATGTGTACAGTTAAATGCTCTGTAGTGACAGCAGCAGATTTTGTGACATGCTGCATGCAATGTTTGTGGACATGTGGAATGCAAGTTGAACAAACTGTGGCCCTGATGAATACTATTTTTGCAACGCATTAACTTACATAATACAACTTTATCTTGTTAATAAGTGCTGCTTTGATGTCAATAGATTATGGTAATGCGCCACAAACAAAAGTATTATTCAGAGCCTGTGAGTGTACCAGGAATGAGATGTATTTCACATGCTAATGCAAGTAACCAAAGTAGTCACCCAATTCTTGAATACATGTCTGCACAGTATTCATGGCCCTACGTACAAATATCTTCCTAACCTCTGTTAATGTCTTAGGCTGATATTTAGACTTGGTTTGTGCAGCATTTAAAATAATTATGGATGCTAATGTAATGCACACTTGATATTATCTAAGTTTGTGGTGCTACTTTCCATAGCTGTAGCGTAAACAAATGAAGTAAATGCTACACATAAAAAAGAAATGTTCATTGTTTCTGTGTGTTTACATCTGGACAGATAATGTTTCACATGGCCAAACGTAATTGTGCCCGGATTCTACTAGATTGCAGTAGCAGTACACAGGATCCTCTTGTGGCTTTTCATAGTAGGCGTAGATTTCCTATCATTGAGTACAGAGCTGGTGCTTTTGCCATCTGTGTCACTTTATAGCCAAACATTTTTATAAAGTTAATGGGTCCTCATGGGATATATGAACTTTGTGAATGCATGGTCAGAAAATATTTATTTGCATGATGTTGTGCAAGGGACCACTGACTGCTTCCATCATACATTTCAAGTGGCGAAATAGTTTGGTAGTTTACGTTTTGTACACCCTTGCTGATCTAGTGCAGCATATGTACAATTGTTAACTTCTCAGTATGAAGGCTATCACAGACATGGGTGTATGCTAAGATCAGCAGGCCAGCATTCCTGTCAGTGCCGCCATTCCCTAGGTGCATAAAAATACAGACCTACGTCATCAAGATTGCCGAAGTAGGACATTTGCTAAGCCATGTTTCAATTAGGGGACAGTGTCAGTTCGGTTGTATAACCACAGATCACCCAACTTGGCAAATGTAAGATAATGAATGTGGCAAACTGTGATCTATATACACAGGGCCCTGAGTAAGACATTTCAGGTGCAATGACTACACCTGTGCCCATGCATTCTGTCACAAATGATCAAATTAGTCACTGTCAGCATATATTTCTTTGTTGTTTTGATTTAGATAAATGGCCAATCCATGTTTAGCATAACATTGTCATCAAGTAACACACAGGATCCCTGCCATCATGGTGTCATATGGGGCATATACTGTTCTGGGTACACTGCCAATGTGGCATATGTAACCTACATACAACAGGCACACATATAATGGACCATAGAAAGCACAATAATTCCAGAACTAAACTCAACCCACATGAGCATCACACAGTAACTCATTGTCCCTTGATGCACAAGCCACAATACCTGGGTGACCGGATTTGCAGTGCACCAGGAATGTGGCTTTGCATGTCTCGCATAACAACAAATGATGAAATGGAGTACCCTCTAGAAATAATTCTGCACAAAATTGAGTAATCATGTTTGACACCACATGATTGTTAGGGCCTGTGTATGTGTGTCTATCACTCACTGGAGTGACAGGGTCCATGCATATTTGCAGTAGTATGTCTGTTTGGGTGTCTACATGCCTGATGTGCTGCTCTATCATATAAAATGTGACACACAGTAATTTGTTGATCCAAGTTCTGTACAGAGAGCAGACATTGAGCACATTTCACCCTTCCATGTTTAACAGGTGGACAAGCCCCCTACACAATTGGTGAAGTGGCTCGATTTGTGGACCCAGACATATCCAGTAAGTGTTGATATGTTTGTCCTGTGTTGTGTTTGCAGCTGTTGTGTGATTGACTCCTGTGTGTTGGACTCATTGCAAGGTATGATGTCCTGCCACATGATCTGATATGTGACTTGACTGGAGTTTGACATTTTGTTCCATGTTTGAATCGGACAATCTGTGGTGGAGAGTCATATATTGGGAGTTGAGTGCTGCGTTGTAGGCATGGACAGGTGAACAGGGTGATATTTGTTGCTACATGTATGCTAATGATTAATTTGGAGGTGGCCATTTTCATGATTTAGTCAGCAAGTCATACCCTGACCAGTGATGCCGAAGTATTACCCACAGACTTGAGCATCCCTGTTAACTAATGAACATGTAGGACTGTATGTTTGACTTCCTAGCAGCATCTAGCTCCACATGTTGTACTCCGTTTATGTGGTACTTGAGTGGAATGTCACAGGTGTGAATGCAGCTCAAACCCAGATGGGTGCTTGCATCTATGTGCTTGTTTTTAGAAAGGTATCAGTGAGATCAAAAGATGTTGACAATTGTCTGCAATTAGGAACATAAATGTGGATGTGATTGTCCAATTTTAGAGTCAAACCTAGTTGGCAGCCCTCCTTACCTGTGGTGGACTGACTAAACCCATGAACAGCAGTCCAAAGCTTCCTGGCTGTCCTTGATGTTTGAAAGTATGTGTTGCATGTCCATCACCACCTGAGGCACAGGGTTAGGGTTAGGAAATATGTGTACCTAAGTGTGAGGATCCCAGTGTAGAAGACAGACATATAATTCCAATATTAATTTGTTCCAACCTAGGATACCCCCTCATGATTAGCAACTGCATACCGTCCAGGCAATTCCATTTACAAATCGCAGGTCTTGTGGGCCTTGATTGTCATCCAGAAGATAGTCATTAGTTGGCCTGTCACATGTGGAGTACTTGCAGCATTTGTTATGTGACTAATAGCAGTACAATGATGCACAGATCTTTAAAGTAGGTACACACCTTTTTGAGCATTGCTGTGCTGTTAGTTAGTAGATGTGTAGGCTGCGTTGGCCTGTCATTCCTCAGGGACATTCTATGATCGGTACTGTGATTTGGACTGTTTCAGCTATTTTTAAGGAAGTGTTAGAATATCATCTGTAGATGTATCTCACAATGATGTCACTAATGATTGGCTTTCTCTATTTTTACAGCTGCCAACATGAATGCCTGTGAGATCAGGGAATTCCAGAGGCAGGCAATGCGTTACCGCCACATACTAGATGTTCCGCAATATGGCACAGCGTTATCGCCATGAGAGAGCCACAGGAGTCTGGAGGGCATTTGCCAAGGGGGGCCATCCTTGCCCACAACAGCCACCACCACCAGCACAACAGCTCAGACCACAGTCGCCCAAAGGATGACAGCCACCATTGCAGGTCCGTCAACCTCATCTGCAGGCCCACAGACAGCAGCTCCTGCACCTCCCCCTCTAAGTACGGCACCGGCACAGCCATCAACTAGTGGAACACAGACAACCCCAGCTTCTGTGATAGACAATGCAGAATTCCAGTCCATGAGACGTGACATGCAACAGATGTTGCGCAGGATGGACAGGCTGCAGCACGAGGTGTCCCGCAATAGCAGGAGACTGCAGGGTATTAAGAAGATCCAGTGGAGGGCCAATTTGTGACTTTTGGACCCTCAGCCATGATTCCTTCCCCTCCCTCCTCTTTCCTGGTTCTTTTCTTTAGTGGGCTTAGGGGGCTTAGTGTTAGGTTAGAGTAGGCTGTTAGTTTAGTTAGTATAAGTGGGTTGGGGGTGGAGGGGGTTATATTATTACATGTGGTTTTTTTGTGGGTGGGTGGGGGATGATGTTGGGGTTTATGTGTATAAAAAAAAAACAAAGATATATAAAAATAATTTAAAAATTCCAAAAAAATCTATATTTGTTTAGGATAAGATAGTATGTGTTTAGGTTAGTATATGTTGTCCTACATGTGTCCCGTCATATAAAGGGGGTGGGGGGGTTGATGTTTAGAGTGTTTAGTTGATTGTGATCGGTAAGTTTAGATTAGGATAGTTGGGGTCAGTTGTGGGTAATGTGTAGTTAGGATAGGTTAGGTTAGTTAAGTTGTTTCCCCTAGTTTTAGTATCCTTTATTACTATTAAATAAAGTTTTAGGTACTCCTTTACAGTATGTGTCATATGCTTGGGGATCAGGGGCTTGGCTTGGGTAAACAATGTTAATTTAGTATTTGCATTTGTGTTCCATCCTGCATCTGAATCCCATTATTGACATGGTTATTCACAATTCCTAATGTGCAATCACATTGGCAGCTACACCAAAGCTACTTCTCTATGCATCTGCCATCCATTGCACCCACCACTCAAGGTTACAATGGTTCCCAATGTGTTGTGAAGTTTGGATGTGTTTTTAAATCTGTCATCGTTTGAGTCCTGATTTGGGATCTTGGGCACTGTGGTACATCTGCCTGCCGCCTGATGTTCATGTAAACCCTGATAGGCTAAGTGATGTTATAATCTTATGTAGTATTGTATACATAAATCACACCTATCATTTCTTACATTGTACTCTCAGGTTACATATTTGTCCATACACTCATACACATCCATTCCTGCTGTATGGTGTGTGTGATAATAGTTTATAGTCAGATGTCACATACATAAAGATTGTCTTGAAGGGAATGTTGGCCACATTGATTTTCATCTTCTACATACCTTTAAGCAGACTTTTTCAGACCAACACAGCATTGTACTGTTTGTTTTCAATTTACTTCAGAAATAAGCCTGAGGAAGCACAGATGATGATACAATCCAGACCCCAGTGCTTAGTTATCAGCCCACAATCTTTCAACAAAGTTGTATTGACATTCTATGGCCATTGACATGTGACATACATCACTAATCTCCTACACAGTTGATGTGTCACATTACACAGAGCAAAAGTGGTTGTGTAAGTGCTATTTATTTTAAAGTGCTGTAGTGCAATAATTACATAGCCCAGGATTGTGAGTCCATTAGTGTGACACCTTCTATTGTGATGCAACACAAGTGCAATGGGACATGTCATTGGACATGCTGGGGTGAAGTGTCATACAGTGCAGAGGAACATGAATTGCCAATGAGGTAGTGAGAGACAATCGAGGTAAACAGTGTGCTGGAGACCAGTGCATGTGACCAACTGTAGCAAGTCTGGCATGTTAACAAGCACAGGACCTAGGATATCAGTGCCCTTGTGGCATGGATTGGTGCTACCGGTTACTCCTACGGGTGAAGGTGATATGTTCTACGTCTTCATCTTCTGATGTGTGTGTCGTCTCCTCTGCCCTTGGTGGTAGTGGGTTTGAAGGGGCAACACACACTTCAGTGTTTGAAGACGTGGAGTCAGAATTCCCAGTAGCTGCCAACTGTGGGGCTATTAAGGGCATTACTGAAGCAAGGAGGAGCTTCTGGTTCTTGAGTATAGCAGCTACATCACTGTGGTAGGCAGCCAGGTCGGCCCTGAGGGGGTCACGATTGCATTCGGGCACGCAGTGAAAGGTTTGGGATGCCAGGTGTTGTGGCAACTCCCTTACTGCTGTGGTGAATTCCCTTACACTTTGTTGTAGTCCTTGCAGGATGGATGTTAGCGTTGCATGCCTCCTGCCTGTTCTGCAGATGACATCATGCACGTACGCATACCCTCAAGGCTGGCTGCCATATTTTGGATCCCCACCCACACCTCCTTGGCCAGCTTCCGCTGTACTCCAACTACAGTCCTCTCAAAGGAGGTACCAGTGTCCCCAGAGTCCTCAGCTGGGTTGGAGCTGGCAGGTCGTACTATTGGGGTGATGGGTGGGTCCTCTGTGATGGCTGCTATTTCTGTGCTCCTCCTTGCGACTGAAGGTGGGGTCTGGAGGGTTCCAAGGACATCTTGGAGGGTCTGCTGGCTAATGTTTGTCAGCTCGTCATCCATGTCATCAGAGAAGTCCAGGACAGGCATATCCCCAGGAGAGCCATCATCCTCTGCAATGAGATATTCTACAATTAGTGTGTCTGTGTTGTGGCATTTGTAATGTGACGTTACTGACTTCCTATTAGTGGAACATTGTAATCTTGGTTCCTGTTCATTGTTCCTATCATTAAGATTAGCATTCTCACAGGCCTATGCCCCACCTGCATGTCACATGTATTGTGGGCAGTTTGGGGAATTGTCTGTGTCACATTCTCTAGGTGCAGGTTCTGTCCAAATTGTATGTTGCCACCTTATTGTCCTACTCAACCCTCCGTCTACTTCCATTAGCATGGTGAGGCCTTGCACTGGCTGTGGGTGTTCTGATGTCACTTGCACCACACTTAACAATCTGGAACTGACCCAGTCACAGATATTTCACATCCACCTATATGTTGCTGAGACCTAGCATACACTATGTATGGCATTGGCATGGCACGATACAGGTGTCAGCATTGGTAGTGTGTAATGCTGATGTTGGGGAATGTGTGCTACATTGGATTGCACTGATGGTCCTGGCAGTGTTCCATTTCCTCTTATGACTGTGCGGGTGTGTTTAATTAGCTAGACATATATGTCCTTACCCTCAATGCTGTTGTCTTAGCAGTAAGACAGTTGGGATGTTGCAAGGTGGCATTGCAGCTATTGTAACACAGGCACGGTGTAGACCCTGAAATGTGCAGCATGGGTATGACATTACTGCTGTGTACTTCATAATGTTAAGAACAATACCTGATTTTTATTGCGTCTATAGACATGAGCATTTCTCGATTTGCACTTTGTTAGGAATTACAGGGGATTGATAACGTTGTCATCCTGAACCCTGTATTTTGGGTGTGTTTGATCCATGGGCACGCTACTTAACCTGCACACACAGCACAGGTGGTAGTGGCAACTGCTGTCAATGGTAAATACCACTTACGGATATGGCCTGAGACTGGAAATTGAGCCCTACTTCATGTAGCGACAACACCAGCTGTCGTGTGACAGCAGGCCAGTTTTACGTTGTACCCTACCATCTTGGACTGCCTTTGCCTTTTCAACATCCTTGGCATGGCAGAGCACCCCCATGCAAAGGTTGTTGGTGTAGTGTTGTGCTGTGCCCCAGTTTCCCCTGCACAGCTCATGAACCCCTGCCGTGTCCCTTTGCCCTTTCCAAAACCTGATTATCATGGCTGACATGCATTGTGTAGTAGGTATGTCCCCCCCGCTTACCGTTAACATTTAGGCATTTCTATCCTCCATGCAACTTACCCTGCATCTGTGTTGTTTCCTGGTAGTCTGCGCTGTCCTTTCCTTGAATCCCTGTGACGATCTCCTCAGGGATGACGGCTGCCACCATCTCCTCCATCTGGTCCAGGGCCTCCTGCGGTGCTGGACTCCCACCTCCAGTCTGCAGTGCTGCCTTCCTGTTCCTTGCCATCTTTTCCTTGGTCCTGCGCTTGCAGTCATGCAAGCGTTTCTTGCACTCAGTGACTGTTCTCCATACTTCTGCCACACTGTTTATCTTGTCCACTATTTGATGCCAAATTGCCTCTCTCCTCCTAATTGGCAATTTTGAGGTGACAAAAAGTTGATGCTGGTGTTCCGTCACCTCTTTCACCAGTATTTCCTGCTCCTCTGCACTGAACCGGCACTTCCTTTTCTTCTTCTCCCTCTCCTGGGTCTTGTCTGGGTCCCCCTGGCTGGTTCCTGGTCGGTTGTAGTCTTCCTGTGGTCTGTCATGGCTTCTGGGATCCATTTTGAGGCTCCTTTGCACATTTTGCTGTGTTTGCACCGCTTTTTGACGCTATTGCAGCGAAAAAAGGCACGTATCCGCGTTAACATTGTTTTTTCTTTACGACGTGGTGCAATGGTTTGAGTAAAAAAAATGACTCTAACCCGTGGTTTGCGCCACAGAGGGTCAAAGTATAAATTTGATGCCCGGGTGGCGCAAAGAAATGGCGTTAGCTGGCGTTAAACTTTTTGACGCAAATCTGCGTCGCCGCAGTTTGCATTAAAAAGTATAAATATGGCCCTTAATTTTGGAAGAAACTAGCTGCAGATAAAAACCTGTTTGCTCTGTACTCTGTACTTTGTTCTTTCGTCAGTCCCTTCAGTCCTTGTTCTGGCTAAACCATAGCTAACACATTGAATATCCTCTTTTTCTGATCAGTTAATGGAGGTGGACAAGGGGTAGCCATTTATCTCCTAAGTGGATGGGCACTGGGGTTTGTTGTGGTCGCTTTCTCAGAAGACTCACATTCTTGTTGTGATTACCTGGTTTCTGCTATATTTTGAAAAAAGTTTCCAGGCTATTTTCCACTGTATACGTCTTGTAGCACTTGCTGTTACAATGATAAAATATTTGATCATCTTCACCCATCAGTTTCAATCTTTTGTGAACTTCGTCTTGCCATATTTCGGCAGCATCTCAAAATCTCTTCTGTCCAGTCGTTGTTGCTGCTAGCTTTTCTTTCAGGTTAGTTTGGCATATGACACATTTTTCTTTGTTGAAGGAGTTCTCAGATTTTGTAGTGAGCAACACTCTGTCAAGAGGTAAAAATATTCTGCTACCACCTGCTTCGCTCATTTTTATGAATCTGAATAAATGGAAAACCTGATACAAATAAATTATTATAATAAGTTTCCAATATGATGGTTAAAACACATAAATATTATAAGTGTAATTGTAATTGTAATAGTAGTATCTTTATTTGGATGTAAAACAACATAAAAGCATATATACAGATAAAATACATACACATCCCCAAGAAAATTATAAAAATTAGAATATAAAAACCATAATAAGAACAATATAATAAAATACACATTTCATCAGTATCCTTAAAAGAAAGTACAGTCATGTACTAACAGGGATTTTACAACACGTTTCATTTGTTACATACGGCCTGGCCACTCTCTAAGTGCATCTACCTCAGCAGCATGCTGGAATTTAACTGATGTGAGCCGACAGAAGATACATCTGACTCTCCAAGCATTCATCAGATATCTAGATAAAGCAAAGACCAACCAATCTCTAGTATCACTTTTGAGGATTCGTATAGTAAACCTCAACTGTCTTGATGCTGGTGCTTGGCAAATTGGTAGTAGCCAATACCTTCTAATCTTGATATAATAAGTGCAAAAAAATAGAAAGTGATCCTAACTTTCTCAGCTATCTTGGCAAAGTGGGCACAAGAGTGAGATATTTAACCCATTCTAACCACTGCAGAAGCTATTTAGCAGCAAGATGCAATATCTAATTTGTTAGTACAAGGACTTTGCCTGAGAAGGTTCAATCATACTCATAAATTCCTAATATTGCAAGTTATCTTTAAAGGCCAAGAACCTACTCGTCAAGACCCCCCTTGCTACCCTCATTCAGCCATGAGTCCCGTATATGGCCCCAGTATTGTTCCTTGAGGACCACCAAGGAGTTTTTGTTAATGCTGTGTGGATTGATCCACAAATCACCCACATCAAGAGTGGTTAACCATGTTTTCATGTTTTTCAACCAGGGTATGCCATCTCTACGATTAAGCTCCAAGATTTCAGACAGTGATTGCCGCAATAGGAGTGGGGTTCTGTTATGGCATACACACAGCCAATACACTAATGGTCTAAATGCCGCGACATGGGCAATATTTCGAAAGCTAAAATCTAGGCACATTGGACTTAAGGGCGTATTCTGAGGTAGATTCACAAATGATCTCATAAAAACATTCTCCGTTTTTTCAAAATCACCATATTATGTATGCCCCATAGCTCTGCACCATAAGGTGCGGCACTAACCCATGTAGCACGATATATTTCAATAATGGGACGACGTGGTCTGAACCTACACGTTTTTACTCTCTTTAATAGAGCACAGCTGATATGCTGAATGTTAAACTGACTTTTGTTGATATGCAAAGTCTGTGCTAGTGTGGTAGGGACTTCACACCATCGCCAACTGGATGGAATCAAGCCGCCTCAAGCTAAACACAGACAAAACAGAGGTCCTCATCCTCAGCAGCAACCCCTCCGCCTAGAACGACTCCTGGTGGCCTACCTCCCTCGGAGCCGCCACCACCCCTACCACCCAAATACGGAACCTGGGCATCATCCTTGACTCAGCATGACTCAGCAGGTCAACACAGTCTCCTCTTCCTGTTACAACACCCTCCGCATGCTCCGCAAGATCTTCAAGTGGATTCCCGTTGAAACCAGAAAAACAGTCACCTATGCCCTAGTCGGCAGCCAACTGGACTTGGGCAACGCACTCTATGCAGGAACGACAGCCAAACTACAAAAGAAAATGCAACGTATCCAAAACGCCTCCACCCGACTCATCCTTGACATCCCACGCTGCAACCACATCTCTGCCCACCCCAGAGAGCTACACTGGCTACCCGTATCAAAGAGGATTACCTTCAAACTGCTCACCCACGCACACAAAGCACTCCACAACACAGGTCCGGCCTACCGCAACAACAGACTTACCTTCCACACCCCCGTCCGCCAGCTCTGCTCCGCCAGCCTCGCCTCCGTCCCCTGCATTCACCGCACCACCACCAGAGGAAGATCCTTCTCTTGCCTCGCCACCAAGATCTGGAACTCCCTACTGCTCCAACTACGCCAGACCCAAGACCTCCTGGCCTTCAGAAAATGCCTCAAAACATGGCTATTCGACCAATAGCTCCCTCCCCCCCCAGCGCTTTGAGACCCTGACGGGTGAGTAGCATGCTTTATAAATTGATTGATTGATTGATTGATTAGAAACCCTTACCCTTAGATAATCAAATTCTTTAACTTGCTCTAAATAGATTACTTCCAGCTTTACCTTACCATTAAAGGATTTATGGGGATTAAATCCCATAAACTTTGTTTTATTGATAGTTATCTCTAGTCCAATATTTTTACAGATAATCTGTTCAATGAGTTCTGAAGTACACCAGTGATCTTTATAACAATCAAGTATCGTCTGCAAACAAAAGGGATGCTACAGAGCAACCAGCAATCTAGGTGGATTCCCATTACAGCTGGACAATGACTCAATTAGCCCATTAATGTATAAAGTGAATAGGGTTGGGCTAATACACACCCTTGCCTCATCCCCCCGTCCACCTTAATGGGATCAGTGAGCTCCCCATTACAACCCCATCATATTGGTGCTTGATTCATCTGGTGGAGCCTTATATTCACCTGCAGAAGGCTGTTCCAATACCTCCCACAGTTTCCACCTAGGAATAAGGTCAAAGGCGTCCCGTAAATCCATGAAGACCACATATACGTGTTCTTTTTTTATCACCACATATTTCCACAATATAATCAAGAACCTAAACAGCTGAACCATGGTACCAGTGTTTTCCCTAAATCCAGCCTGAAGGGGCGAGAGAATGTTGTTTTCCATTATCCAATCCAATAATATTCCTAAAGCATGCCTGCAAAACATTTTTGGAGTGATACCTATAAGCCTAATTGGCCTATAATTTGCAGGGTCGCTTTTATCCTCCTTTCTACATACTAGGACCACCTCCACTCCTAGCCAAGGTGTCTGGGATTCGTGCTCCTTTCAAAATGGTGTTAAACCATTGATTAAGATTAACTCTCCATATTCCCCTTTCAAAGAGGTACAGGTCACCTGGGATTATATGCAAACCCTGTAGAGTAGCGAGAGCTCGCCATGTTTCCTCCAAGCTGAAAACAATGGGTTCTGGCTCCCCAAGGGTCCACTGGGCACTCTGACTTAATATTCCAACTGTCCCCTTGACCTTTGGGCACTGGTCAGCATATAATGCACTAAAATGACTTTCCCACAGCTGAGGTTGTATATGGTAATCCCCTTGATTAACCTGACCCCTAGTACGTTTTGCCAGAAGATCCCAAAACAATTACCATTCTTACTTTTAGCCACTTGAAGTTAATTGTAATTGCATATAAATAGCGCTTACTACCTCTGATGAGGTGTCGAAGCAATTTTCGGTGAGTAGCCCCACAAAAGGATTAGTGGTGGATTAGTTTAAGGAAATATGAGTACAGTCTTAGTATTAGTAGAGGGGGGTAGGAGTTAATTTGAGCGGAGGACATGTGAGTCTGTCAGTTGATTTGAATAGAATAATGGAGCGATAAAGGAGTGAAGAATTTTGAAGTGTTAATTGGGAGATCGTAGTAGTAAGATGAGGTTTGGAATGAGTAAAGGAGAGGTGGAGGATGGAAGAGTCTGTGGAAAAGGATTAGGGAGATCATAGTAGTTAAATGGGGATTGGCATGAGTCAAAAGAGAGATAAATGAGGGAGAATTTAGTAGCGTTGTTTGGGAGATCACAGTCATAAATTGAGGTTTAGTGGAGCCAGGAGGGGTGGAGGAGGGAAGAGTCTGGGAAGGCGTATTTTTGGAGATCATAGTAGTAGAATGAGTTTGGGATGAGTAAGAGAGTGGAGATAGAGGATAGATTGATAGAGGTATAGCGTGATGGTCAGACAGAGTGTGAGAGCATTTGTTTCTATTCAACAGTAGGATTAAAGTAGTAAATATATAGATACATTATTACATAATTAAGTGAAAAAATGTGTAAGAGATATAAAAATTGAGATTTAAAGTTGTATTGTATAAACATTGGCTTTCAAGAGATACAGTACTTGAATTTAATTTATTTATGTACTTTTAGAACATTATTTTATCTTTCCTCAATATTTCAAAAGTGAAATGCTTATAGATAAATAGTTAAGATAATATTTACCTATTGTGATAGTTAAAATAAAAACACAGACTTATAAGCATCTAAACTAGCAACTTATATAGAAACTATGCGATGACTTATGAACATGTCAAGTGTAGAATAATACACACACACACACAAATATAGATATATATATATACATTTATAAAAAAAGACGACACTTCTTCCTCTTTGGATAGAAGCAATAAAACTCTCCTGGAGTGCAACAAATCAATTGTCTGACAATTGTTGGTTTTCGAGATTGTAGATGAATGGTCCTTTCCTCACATTTGCACCCGTAAAATGTGCGCGCCACAAGGTGGACCTTGGATGGTGTAATATATATATATATATATATATATATATATATATATATATATAGGAGCCCAATGTGTCTGCCTTGGTTATGTAATGATTTGCCAGTTTGTCTGAGAAATCTTGAGTAATGCGATGAGTTCCTTCCACGCACTTAGATCTTTGAAATTCGTTGAAAATTTTACAAGATTCTTTTTTTTCAGATGTAGCATTTTGAATTCTATCTGAGTAGTACATTTTTTAGCTTTTTGACTGTTGATTTGTATATTCTGTTAAGCTTGCGTAGCTGAAGTTTGTCTTAAATGTTGTTTGATTTGAGCCAGGTTTGTTGCAACCTTCTGATTTGTTTTTTTATCTATTTTGGTTCTCCAAGTTGTTAGTTTTCTTTTGTCGTGTTTTATTTTTCTTAGTGGTATTAGAGATCGAAAGCTTCCTGTAGTCACTTGTAAAGCTTTTGAACAGAATTGATTGTTTCTAGATCTGCATTAGCTGCTAGTTGTGTTTCAAAGAGTTCAAAATTTAGTTTGTTCCATGGTTGATAGATGGATGTATTTAAGGTGTACTTAGGTGTGTTGATGTGTGGTATTTTATTTTATGTTAGAAAGTTACCAAATAGGGGTCTGACCATGTGACTAGTGTGATGCTTTGAACAGTAACTAGTTTTGGGTTTGCAAAAAAGACATCTAGGATGTGTCCAGAGATGTGTGTGGGACTGTGTACAATCTGGTGTAGGTTCAATGTGACTAGGCCAGTGATGATAGCTTTTGGATGTGGCATACTGGGTTTGTCAAACCAAATGTTTAGGGCTCCAAGAATGTATAGGTTGGAGCATAGTGTTATAAGGTAAAATCAAACACAGGAGAAGGTTTTGTACAACACACCCTGAAGTCCTGTACTTTGAGGTCCTCTTTTAGATGATAACGAAGAAAAAGGAGGGAAAGTGAAATAAAGCAATTGCCTAGGATCACACAATTTGGTAAAGTGGAGAAGCTGTGATTAATCTGAGGTTTTCTGGTTTCACATTGAGCAATTCAGCCACTAGATATATATGCTTTGCTTCTCCTGTACCCCACTTAACGCCCCACACCACCACTGGACCGCTGCCCTGCTGGCCTCAATGTGGCCCTCAGTTACATCACAGACCAAACTTTGTGGCCCTTGGGAAAATGTTTGCGAGTACCCATACACTACTCTGGTCAACATAGTATCGTACAGAATTACCATGAGATCCTAGTGTGTTTCTGATATTCTGATAAAAGTGGCAGGCCTCTACCTTGATGATGTAAGAAACTGAGTTCTGGAGACTAGCTCGCCAAACACAGAAGTCTGCCTTCCAGTAATTTGCATTCTGCTGTATTCAGATTAGTAGCCAAAAGTAGAATCCAAGTACTTTAGAAGTTTCACAAGGATTAGTGTAACTATTGCTATTAAGGATTTAATATCTCAAATTGCAAGGTACTTTTTAACTCTTGTTCAAATAAAATAATGTGCGCAATTATCAATGTTTCTCTAGTAGGTCCAGAAAACTCTGAAGGAATATAGAGTAGAGAAATGGTGTCGTTGAGTTTTGTATTAACTACCTATGCATAGAGAAATTCAGAGTGTATTAAACAGAGGAATGCTCACAGAAGAATGGCGTTAATGTCAGCAACTTTATATTCTATAGCAGCGCTGAAGAGCTCAGACCATCACCTGATCCCACTCTACACACCAATTCTCTTGCTTCCCCGCCCACAGTGTCTCCAAGACTCATCACAGCACCATTAGTTCTCCATTGTAAACCCACAACAGTAATGTTGTACCATAACCCTCCTCCCCATCAACTATAAACCCCTGTTGTGTACTGCACACCAATGTCTGGGTGGTAGGTTTGCACTATGGAAGTTTCGCACCAATTAAGGAGGTACTATAGGAGGCTGGCCTGGTTTGTAGTGGGTACCTTGGGCACTTACACCTTATACCAGGTCCAGTTATCCCTTATTAGGGAAATGTAGTAGTGTTCTATCAGCTTAGGCTGATAGAGGTAGCTATAGCAGAGCAGCTTAGGCTGAACTAGGAGACATGCAAAGCTCCTGCAATACCACTTATAGTTACACAGTACTTATACACAAGTAAAGACAATACTCAGTGTTACCAAAAATAAAGGTATTTATTTGGGCGACACAGAACCAAAAATATCTTATAGACAATACTCCTTCTGGAGGTAAGTATTATACAAAATATATACACTAGACACCTCAATTAGACAAGTAAATAGTCATAGAACAATGCAAACAGTAGGAAGCCCTATATAATACAATGGGAGAAAATAGGTCTAGGGGCAACACAAACCATATACTAAAAAAGTGGAATGTGAATTACAAATCCCCCCTAGACAAGTGTAGTGTGTGCAGAATCGCTGGGAGAAGATGAATACAGTAAAGCTAAGTAAATTACCCCACCCCAGAGCCCAGAAAAGGAGGAGTAAAGTACTGCAAGGTTCATTAGGACACACAACACCTTGTTTTGGGGATTTTGCAGCAGCCAACCAAGTCAGCAAAGAACAGCTGCTGGATTATTGGACCTGAAGACCTGCAATGGAAGGGGACCAAGTCCAGAAGTTGAAAGAAGTTCCAGGAAGGACAAGAGCCCCTGCCAAGGCAAAAGAGGGTGCAAAAGAGGAGTCCCTGGTTAGTCAAACACCGCAGAAATGCACCCTAGGAAGATGCCAGCGGGTTCCTGCATGATGTAAATGATGTCCCACTGCATGAAGATCGTTGCAGATGAGATTTTGTGTTGGTAATCGCCAACAAGTCTTGGCTATGACAAATGTGCATTTTGCATCAAAATGGCGCTGGATGGACCCAGGAGTGACCAGGGGGCCTCACATCTGTGTGAGGAGGAAGAGGGGGCTCTCAGCACTTCAGAGAGCCCTCAGGATGCCAGTCAGCAACCCCAGGAGCCGCAGGACCCTGGTTCAAAGGAGGTGCAAAATGCAATTGATGCAGCACAACAAAAGAAGGTCACACACCGCTGGAGAACCACTCAGCGAGTTGAGCATCACAGGATGGAGTGCTGGGGACCTGGGCCAGGCTGTGCATGAAGGAATTTTGCAAAGAGTGCACAGAGGCCTCAGGAAGTGAAGAAGACACAGTACACAGGGGTACCATCGTTCTCGGGGAAGGCAAGGTCTTACCTCCTCCAAATTGCATCAGCAGGACCTCAGGACAGTCTATGTCAATGATGTCCACACTCTGTGTCCTTAAGAGCATGCTCGTCATTGTGGGAGGAGTCCCAGGGTACCGGTCGTCATCTTGGAAGGTGCCTGAATGGAGCAGGGGAGTGACTCCGTCACTCCACGGGAGAGTTCTTCAGTTCTTCTGGTGCAGGATGAAGACAGGGAGTCCCCAGAGCGTGGACACCGTGGAAACTGTTGCAGTTGCTGACTTAGAGCTGAGGTTTCTCAAGAAAAGTGTCTCTTGTAGACACTTTGTTGCAGTTACAGTGTTTCTTGGAGCAGGCTGCAGTTGATGTGAGGTCAGAAGAGTCTGAAGTTGTTGCAGAGGATTCCTGAAGGAAACTTGCAAGCAGAATCTGAAGAGAACCCACAGGAGAGACCCTAAATAGCCCTGAGAGGGGGATTGGCTACCATATCAGGTATGGACCTATCAGGAAGGGTCTCTAACATCACCTGCTGGCACTGGCCACTCAGAGTCCTCCAGAGTGCCCCCACACCTTGCAAAGCAAGATGGCTGAAGTCTGGGGCACACTGGAGGAGCTCTGGGCACCACCCCTGGGGTGGTGATGGACAGGGAAGTGGTCACTCCCCTTTCCTTTGTCCAGTTTCCCACCAGAGCAGGGGAGAAGGGGTTCCTGAACTGGTGTAGACTGGTTTCTGCAAGGAGGGCACCATCTGGGCCCTTCAAAGCATTTCCAGAGGCTGGGGAGGCTACCCCTCCCCAGCCTATAACACCTATTTCCAAGGGGAGAGGGTGTAACACCCTGCTCTCAGAGGAAATGCTTTGTTCTGCCTTCCGGGGACTGGGCTGCCCAGACCCCAGGAGGGCAGAACCCTGTCTGTGAGGTGGCAGCAGCTGGAGCTGCAGTGCAAGCCTCAGAGAGCTGGTTTGGCATTACTAGGGGTCCATGGTGGAGCCCCGAGGATGCATGGAATTGGCTCCCCAATACCAGATTTGGAATGGGGGGACAATTCCATGATCTTAGACATGTTACTTGGCCATATTCGGAGTTACCATTGTGAAGCTACATATAGGTATTGACCTATATGTAGTGCACGCGTGTAATGGTGTCCCCACACGCACAAAGTCCGGCGAAATGGCCCTAAACTATGTGGGGGCACCTTTGCTAGTGCAAGGGTGCCCTCACACTTAGTAACTTTGCACCTAACCTTCAGCAAGTGAAGGTTAGACATATAGGTGACTTATAAGTTACTTAAGTGCAGTGAAAATGGCTGTGAAATAATGTGTGCGTTATTTCACGCAGGCTGCAATGGCAGGCCTGTGCAAGGGTTTGTCTGAGCTCTCTATGGGTGGCAAAATAAATATTGGCGCCCATATTGATCTCCTGGAACCCCAAAGCCCTGGGTACCTAGGTACCATATACTAAGGACTTATAAGGCTGGTCCAGTATGCCAATTGAAATTGGTAAATTAAGTCACCGGCCTACAGTGACAAATTTAAAAGCAGAGAGAGCATAAGCACTGAGGTTCTGGTTAGCAGAGCCTCAGTGACACAGTTAGGCACTACACAGGCATACACATTAGGCCACAAACTATGAACACTGGGGTCCTGGCTAGCAGGATCCCAGTGAGGCAGGCAAAACACACTATGTAAGGAAATGTCTCCCTGTTGCAGTTACCCCCCACTTTTTGCCTGATACTGATGCTGATTTGACTGAGAAGTGTGCTGGGACCCTGCTAACCAGGCCCCAGCACCAGTGTTCTTTCACCTTAAATGTACCATTGTTTCCACAATTGGCACACCCCTGGCACACAGATAAGTCCATTGTAAAAGGTACCAGTGGTACCAAGGGCCCTGTGACCAGGGAAGGTCCCTAAGGGCTGCAGCATATGTTGTGCCGCCCTAAGGGACCCCTCCCCTAACACATGCACACTGCCATTGCAGATTGTGTGTGTTGGTGGGGAGAAAAAGGCAAAGTTGACATGGCATCCCGCTCAGGATGCCATGCACACAAAATACTGCCTATGGCATAGATAAGTCACCCCTCTAGCAGGCCTTACAGCCCTAAGGCAGGGTGCACTATACCACAGGTGAGGGCATAGCTGCATGAGCAATATGCCCCTACAGTGTCTAAGTCTATTCTTAGACATTGTAAGTACAGTTGTGGCCATATTAAGTATATGGTCTGGGAGTTTTTCAAAAACGAACTCCACAGCTCCACAATGGCTACACTGAATACTGGGAAGTTTGGTATCAAACTTCTCAGAATAATAAACCCACACTGATGCCAGTGTTGGATTTATTAAAAAATGCACACAGAGGCCATCTTAGAGATGCCCCCTGTATTTTACCCAATTGTTCAGTGCAGGACTGACTGGTCTCTGCCAGCCTGCTGCTGAGAGACGAGTTTCTGACCCCATGTGGTGAGGGCCTTTGTGCTCTCTGAGGACAGAAACAAAAGCCTGCTCTGGGTGGAGGTGCTTCACACCTCCCCCTGCAGGAACTGTAACACCTAGCAGTGAGCCTCAAAGGCTCAGGCTTTGTGTTACAATGCCCCAGGGCACGCCAGCTAGTGGAGATGCCCGCCCCCTGGACACAGCCCCCACTTTTGGCTGCAAGTCCAGGGGAGATAATGAGAAAAACAAGGAGGAGTCACCCACCAGTCAGGACAGCCCCTAAGGTGTCCTGAGCTGAGGTGACCCCTGCCTTTAGAAATCCTCCATCTTGATTTTGGAGGATTCCCCCAATAGGAATAGGGATGTGCCCCCCTCCCCTCAGGGAGGAGGCACAAAGAGGGTGTAGCCACCCTCAAGGAGAGTAGCCATTGGCTACTGCCCTCCCAGACCTAAACACACCCCTAAATTCAGTATTTAGGGGCTCCCCAGAACCTAGGAAACTAGAAACCTAAAGAAGAAGAAGGACTGCTGACCTGAATCCCTGCAGTGAAGACGGAGACGACAACTGATTTGGTCCCAGCCCCACCGGCCTGTCTCCCTACTTTGACGAAAACTGCAACAGCGACGCATCCAACAGGGACCAGCGACCTCTGAAGCCTCAGAGGACTTCCCTGCATCTAAAGGACCAAGAAGCTCCCGAGAACAGCGGCCCTGTTCAACAAACTGCAACTTTCTGCAACAAAGAAGCAACTTTAAAGACTCCACGTTTCCAGCCGGAGACTTTCCACTCTGCACCCGACGCCCCCGGCTCGACCTGCGGAAACCAAACACCTCAGGGAGGACTCCCCAGCGACTGCAAGCCCGTGAGTAATCAGAGACAACCCCCCTGAGCCCCCACAGCGACGCCTGCAGAGGACATCCAGAGGCTCCCCCTGACCGCGACTGCCTGTAACAAGGGACCCGACGCCTGGAACCAACACTGCACCCGCAGCCCCCAAGACCTGAAGGAACCGAACTCCAGTGCAGGAGCGACCCCCAGGTGACCCCCTGCATAGCCCAGGTGGTGCCTACCCCGAGGAGCCCCCCGTGCCAGCCTGCATCGTTGAAGAGACCCCCGGATCTCCCCATTGATTCCAATACAAACCCGACGCCTGTTTGCACTCTGCACCCGGCCGCCCCTGTGCCGCTGAGGGTGTACTTTCTGTGCCTGCTTGTGTCCCCCCCAGTGCCCTACAAAACCCCCCTGGTCTGCCCTCCGAGGACGCGGGTACTTACCTGCTGGCAGACTGGAACCGGGGCACCCCTGTTTCCATTGAAGCCTATGTGTTTTGGGAACCTCTTTGACCTCTGCACCTGACCGACCCGGAGCTGCTGGTGTGGTAACTTTGGGGTTGCCTTGAACCCCCAACGGTGGGCTACCTTGGACCCAACTTTTAACCCTGGATGTGTTTTACTTACCTGTGAACTTAACATGTCAAAACTGTACATGCTATTGTGATTATTCAAAGTTCCTAGAATACCCGAGTGAAATACCTTTCACTTGAAGTATTACATGTAAATCTTGAACCTGTGGTTCTTAAAATAAACTAAGAAAATATATTTTTCTATATAAAAACCTATTGGCCTGGAGTACGTCTTTGAGTGTGTGTTCCTCATTTATTGCCTGTGTGTGTACAACAAATGCTTAACACTACCCTCTGATAAGCCTACCGCTCGACCACACCACCACAAAATAGAGCATTAGAATTATCTCTTTTTGCCACTATCTTACCTCTAAGGGGAACCCTTAGACTCTGTGCACACTATTTCTTACTTTGAAATAGTATATACAGAGCCAACTTCCTACACACTGACATATAGGTTTTTATCTATGAGCACTGGGCTCCTGGATAGCAGGATCCCAGTGACACAGTAAAAACACACTGACACACACTCACAAACAGGCCAAAAGTGGGGGTAACCATGCTAGAAAGAGGCTACTTTCTTACAGGTACAAAATGGCAGGTGAGTCACAACAGCGAGTGGCCTTGAAGGCCATCTGTCAAGTCTAGATACATTAAATTAGAGTGACAAAAGAGACAGGATTTCACATAACTAAATTGGAGGGGAGGCTTAAGAGAGAAATCCTATGAACACTGGAACAGCATCAATAGAATAAATCTGGTTGATGAAACCCAGTACAATTGGCTTGGCACACTCAAGATGAAATAAACATTCCTAGCGGTTTGACTAGTCAAACCTTTAGATTTTGATATTGCTCCGTTGCTCCTGTTAATTGGAGTTAGGTTTTACGACCTATGTGTCACAATCTGAAACTGAGAAATGATGGGACTGATAGAAAAAGCATAAATTTAATGCAAAAATAAATTTTAAAAGATTGCGCGTGAGATAGTCAAGTGATTGAGGACACTAATGATAGATAGATAATGGATGTGCCAAGAAAGAAAACGTCAGCTAGCAATGCCCACAATTCTTAACTTGGCCGCCCACCCAACCCAATAAAAAGTTATTAGAGACACTTAAGAATGTACAAGTGGAGGTTGGGGTTCTCTGCTGCGACTTATGAAGTTAACAAAGAACGACCCTCCAAAGAAACATGATTAATATCACAAAAACGCTACTGGCGTCAGGCCTCCTGATTTGTTCTAGAACACTAGCCATGGCGAGTCAGAGTGGCTGTTTATCCAAACTGCAGAAATGTCTGTCCCTTCTCAGTCTGGGTTACGAGAGGGGGGAATCAGTGACCTTAAACTGGCCTCCTTCCTTGTGCGAATCTGTATACTTACTAGCAAACGACCAGATGTCTACAAACAAATCAAGGAGGCCACTAACCCAGAAACAGCAAGTAAGACAATGTATAAAAAAAAAGTGACATATATATGTATAATTCTTATGCACTTTGCACGTTTAGTTTCATAACACTTGTCCGCCTTGTCACGCCTACGAAGAATGTTACACTGTATTGCCTGTTGGAATGAAATCTGAGAGGTCGTAGGGTTGGCTCACAGACAATCACATTATAGAGCTGCCATTTTGGAAAATGGCAAAAGAGTTGCTCTAAGAAGTGATTTTCTGTCTCCATAAGACTACTTGACCCCAAAAACCTATGTTTTGACACCAAAATGAAATATATAGGTCTCATGATTACTGATTCATCATTGTAATGCATCAACCATTTTTTAAAATGTCATCCAGAAAAAAACGGCCTGGATTAGCAATGTCTACCCAAGTGAAATTGCTTCTCTAATACAAAAACATAAATCAAAAATGAAAATCTCTAGACAACAATTTTTTTTTTACTAAGGTATTAATAAGGCACCAGGATTATAAGGGTCAGGAGGGCTCCAAGCGGCCCTGGGCCTGTCCTATAAGTATCAATGATGTAGGGACTATTCTGAATTCTCGTCACTTGCAAAACACTGATCTCGCTTTTAGCTGCACTGAAAGTACGTAGTTTTCGGCTTTAGAAAGGTGTCTCTGAGTCTAAAAACAATCTATTGCAACTAGCAGGTAAACCTTTTAAGCTAATATATACCCTTGCTTAGCACGTTGTGTACTTGTTACAAAACCGTAATAATGGGACAAATTCGCTATACAAATGATCATAAGAACACGGAATACAGGTACTGTATCTACTGCAATCTAAAACAAAACCTCTGGGTATCAATAAGAATTCCCGAGGGGGTAAAAGGTGAGGAGATTGAACACATGGTTAAATTAACTGTATCAACAAACACAAACCGCGCACTGTTGCCTGCCATGAATATCGCGGACATGTGAATGCATTCACCTAGGACCTAGATAAATGCATAACGTTTGACAACGGTGGGGAAATTAAAGAGCAGAATAATCTAACGACTCCATCTGGATATGCAGAACTGAAGTTTCTGATGAAGATACAGTCGAATAGGGCAGAGTAAGCCGAGGGCACGGAACGTTGGATTATTCACGAAAGTGGAGGGAAGTATGTGATTTAAATCTTCCTGATTATGAACTGCTCCAATATCAAAAAGTCCTGGGAAAAGTCATAGGCGTGGTCATTTTATAAGGAAAAATGCTTCATACATTAGCGTGTGTGGATGGGTGAGTATAAGAATGAGTCAACAACTAGATGGATGAGTAAATGCAGTAATGGATCAATGAGTGAGTGACAGTGCAGGGGTGGATTAAAGGAGGAGTGCAAGAATGAATGGGTGAATAAGTGAGTACGTAAGTGAATCAATGTATGGTTGATTTCCTTAAAGGATGGATGTGTGAGTGAGTGTATAGATACACAGACAAGTCACTCAAAACCGACAGGAAGAGGCTTCAGACAGCAGTTGAAATAATGTAATAAAATTGCAGGTATTATCAATATTATGATAGTGTAATCATTAATCCAGAGCTGAACACCACTGCACCAAAAATGGCCAGGATATATTAGAAAAGAAAAAAAAAATATTATGCTAGAGCAAACATTTCTCTAGGTGTAGGCATAATCATGCCAATCTGCCTTCAATATTTTAGGAATTTCTTCCACTATGCCAGTGCGAGCATTACTCAAGAGTAGGCCCAATCGCACCATGGTTTTCCACGAGAAACCAGGAATTACCACCACTCTGCATGTTCTGTTTGCACCATTACTCGTTAACCCTAAATTCAAATTTTAATTTTCCCCTCTACTCAGAAATACTTAGCCCAGATTTACTAAGGGCTTGAACACTTTTAAGGTGCAGATTGCATAAGTGAAAAGTGTGCATTTGTAGGTCAGGGCGCAAGCGCACTGACCTGTTGTAATCTAGCTGTGGGCTTCTAACCATGCCCACCACACACCCATCACTATCACTCGTTCATGGGCTTGCCTTTCAAAAATCCTTTATCATTGGTAAATGCTTTACATTTGTCCCTGCTTGGGGCAGTTTTGTTACACCTTGGGGACCGACCCTCTTACATGGATAATTGCACGTTTGCCGGTACGTTTGGCTGCGAGTGAACTTTTTCCTTTTGTGTCTCTCCTTCGCGCTCATGCTCATGGTGACCATGGCGCTTTGAATCAGCTTGCTTATATCAACTGTTTTACTTTTCATTTTCAATGTTATGCAACAAGAAAAGTCCAGTTAGGAATTTACAACGCTAATAGCTCTAACTCGAGCAAACGCGAGACCCATTGCATTGCAAATGCTTGTTATTAAATTTGTCATCATGTGCTGCTGGACTGGAAGAGCACACTTTGGAGAATGGTCAAAAGGGACTGCAGTTTGCTGAACTTTGTTAAAATAAAGCGAGAAGAGAGTAAACTGCTTTACTATTTCCAGAGATGAGCAAAGCTGTGATTGAAACCATAGTTCGTCTTTCTCATATCTAATCTCATATTTGTGATGATTGCATTGTAGCAGCATTAGTGTTACTGAGCCAACAAATATATTGGGCAGCAAAAGAAGAGTATATAAGTTTGTAATGTCTTGATATAATGGCGATAGTACATATTCTGTCATCTTTTTGCAATATGGTGTTATATGATTGCTTAGTCTAACTTGAAGGTTGGTGATTTGGACTTGAGAGCATCACTAGAAAAGCTTGGGAGTGTTTTTGTGGGAGAACTGGGCACGAGCAGTTCTCACTGTCCAGACAGCAGGAACTAGAGAACTAGTGTGCATAAGTGTTGAGGTTAGCAGAACTACTTTGTCGGCCTTAACAGACTCAGATTCAGTGAGGTCACACACACTACCTAAGACCACAAACACTGAGGAGCAGATTTGCAATTTGTTCATGCAATGCAGCAATGCAGCTGCAGAATAACACTTCAGTCATGTAATGGCTGAAGGAGACTGAGCCAAAAAGCCTTCCTCTATATTATGCATTATTATTTCTGTTATTTCGAAGAAACTTAGGAGACAACTTAAGTTGGATCTAGGTCAGAACTAAGAAGGAGGAAACGTGTACTTATGTTCTTGGTAAAGTCATCATTGACAGTTCACCATCAGAAACCTGATGCTGGTGATGTCTTCCAGCAGAAATCCTGCTGAGCAGTTGTCTGTTTTGCATTTTTCGTTCCGAAATCCAAGAACAGAGGCATGCTGTGTCCAAGGCAGTGAAATCGGGAGTCACTTCAGAGCCTGACTTTGTGTTTGGACTTCTCACACTCTCATTTTGAGCCCCAGGTCTTATTGCCTTTCCTCTGTTTGCATGGTCGTCGTGCTGTGCAAGTAGCCACTTCAAAGGTGATGGCGATGCACTGAAAGTCGAAGATTCACTTGTGCAAAAAGGTACCACAGTGAGTTAACAACATACATTAACACTGTAACAGACATAGGGGGTCATTCCAATCCTGGCGGTCGGTGATAAAGCGGCGGCCAAACCGCCAACAGGCAGGCGGTAAAAAAAAAAAAATTCTGACCCTGCCGGGAACCGCCAACACAGACCGCCACTTTAACACTCCGACCCCCACGGCGGGACAAACAAACAGCGCGGCGGTCACCGCCAACAGGCAGGCGGCAGACAACGTACCGCCCACCCTATCACAACTCACCAATCCGCCACCGTTTCTGGGGCGGGAGCACCACCGATAAAAACACGGCAGAAACAGACTACGAACGGGAAAACGCTCACCTCTATACACTCCACGAGGACGGAGGACAGCATGGAGCCTGAATTGAACATCCTACCTGCTCTCGTCTACCTGCTCATCTACCACGAGTACGAACTCCGGCGCAGACGACAACGGTGAGTACCGCACCTACGACACAGGGGAGGGGGGAGGAGGAAGGGTTACGGGCACACACATATGCAATACACCCACCCCCCAACTATCTACACACCAATGCAGAGCACCAAGTCAAAGTGACACCACCCAAACCCCCCGGAATAATGCAAAGATATAATTAAAGTGAGAAACTAAATTTATGTATAAAATAGGTACATTGAAGTCATGGTAAAATAGGAAAATGAAAAAAAAAAAATTAAGTTTAAACATTCAGTAACCGATAAATAGAGGCAATAAGTCCAGCACAGTCACTGAAATTTCAACAGTCCGTGGGCCAAAGTGTATCAACACATGGGCAAAGCCCACACAGGAGACCTGAGTCCGTTGGAGAGAACACTGCAGGGGCATCAGATGATAAAACTACAGGCACCTCAGGAGGAAGGGAAGGGGGGGCACCTCAGCCACATGAGTCCACGACACCAGATCCACGAAGGGGCCACCATGCCCGCTGTGCCATCCTGGGGAGTGCAAAGCCACAGTCTCACAAGTCTCTACAGTGGGTGGCTTGCCCACTGTTCAATCCTGGGGAGTGCAAAGCCACAGGCTCACAAGTCTCTACAGTGGGTGGCTTGCCCACTGTTCCATCCTGGGGAGTGCAAAGCCACAGTCTCTCAAGTCTCTACAGTGGGTGGGTTGCCCACTGTTCAATCCTGGGGAGTGCAAAGCCACAGTCTCTCAAGTGGATAACAGTCTCCACAGGCAATGGAGGAGGCAGGGTGGCCCGAGTGCAGCGTGAACAGTAGCTCGACACAGAACCGGCACTGTCATTGACAGAACCGGCACTGTCATTGGGCCAGCAGTGCTTGAGACGGCGGGGCCCAGCGGAGCGGTGCTTGAGACGGCGGGGCCCAGCGGAGCGGTGCTTGAGATGAAGGGCCCAGCGGAGCGGTGCTTGAGACGGCGGGGCCCAGCGGAGCGGTGCTTGAGATGAAGGGCCCAGCGGAGCGGTGCTTGAGACGGCGGGGCCCAGCGGAGTGGTGCTTGAGATGAAGGGCCCAGCGGAGCGGTGCTTGAGATGAAGGGCCCAGCGGAGCAGTGCTTGAGACGGCGGGGCCCAGCGGAGCGGTGCTTGAGATGAAGGGCCCAGCGGAGCGGTGCTTGAGATGAAGGGCCCAGCGGAGCGGTGCTTGAGATGAAGGGCCCAGCGGAGCGGTGCTTGAGACGGCGGGGCCCAGCGGAGCGGTGCTTGAGATGAAGGGCCCAGCGGAGTGGTGCTTGAGACGGCGGGGCCCAGCGGAGCGGTGCTTGAGATGAAGGGCCCAGTGGAGCGGTGCTTGAGACGGTGGGGCCCTGTTCAGCGGTGCCTTTCTGCACGGCGGGCCCTGTTCAGCGGTGCCTTCCTGCACGGCGGGGCCCTGTTCAGCGGTGCCTTTCTGGACGGCGGGGCCCTGTTCAGCGGTGCCTTTCTGGACGGCGGGGCCCTGTTCAGCGGTGCCTTTCTGCACGGCGGGGCCCTGTTCAGCGGTGCCTTCCTGCACGGCGGGGCCCTGTTCAGCGGTGCCTTTCTGGACGGCGGGCCCTGTTCAGCGGTGCCTTTCTGGACGGCGGGGCCCTGTTCAGCGGTGCCTTTCTGGACGGCGGGGCCCTGTTCAGCGGTGCCTTTCTGCACGGCGGGGCCCTGTTCAGCGGTGCCTTTCTGCACGGCGGGGCCCTGTTCAGCAGTGCTTGTTCGGTAAGTCAAGGGAGTCAGACCTGGCCAGGACTCCCTGCTCAGTCGCCCTCCGACCGTGCAGTTGCTGGACCCTTCGGTGACGGTGTCCTGGGCCCTTGGGTGTCCTCCCTCACACCCGGGATGGGGCTTGTGGGGCCCTCCTGGTCCGCGCTCCCGCTGGCTGACTTCTCTGCCCTGCTGCCCTTGCCCTCCTTCGATGTGGCTCTCTGGGCCTTGCCTCCCCTGGATGTTGTGGCAGGTGAAGTGGCAGAACTTTGGTCCTTGGGGGCAGCCGTGTCAGTCTTCTCGCGGCGGCCCCTTACTTTACGGTTCCTCTTTCCAGGGGGGGGCTGGCTGTCCCCTTGCTGCTGACTGATGTATCACTGCTGGCAAAGGGGGGACTCCAAAATCCCTGCACTACGGTGACCCTTGAAGCCGGGCTGGTGGTGGCTGAGGCGCTCTTGGGACTCTTAGCAGATGGAGGGGGTGGGTCAGGTGAGGGAAAGAGGTCAAGAGTGGAGAGGTAAAGCTTTTTAGGACCAAGGTAAAGGGTAGGTGTAGTGGTTATGGGAGTGGAGGAAGAGGAGGTGGTTGTAGGAGAGTCAGGTGTGCTGTCCTTGGGTGAAGGTGCATGGGCTGGAGGCTGTCGTGAGGTGGTTGGCTGTTATTTGCGTTTGTGTGTCTTGGAAGAGGGGGTGACAGACACAGTGGGAGAGGACACAGGGGACGTGTAAATGGCAGTGGGGGTGGTGACTGCACGTGTGCGGACTGTACTGGAGGGTGTGCTGGTGATGGAAGTACTGGCTGTTGGTGGTGTGCATGCAGGTGTGAGTAGAGACGTCACAGGGAGGGAGGAGGGAGACAAGGAGGTGGGGGACACAGAGGTGGTAGTGGCTGTTGGCATGTCTGCATCTGGGTGTTGCTTGGGTGAATGTTTGTGTGATCTGTGGTGCTTATGTCTGGATGAGCTGCCCTTGGGTGTTGAGGTGTGTGCAGGCTGGTCTGATGGTGTGGATGGGATAGGCTGAGGAACAGGAGACAGAGACAGGGTGGAGGCAGTTAGAAGAGGGAAGCTGGAGACAGGGACAATGGCTGCCGTCAGTGCTGAGGCCAGAGAATTGAACGATCGTTGATGGGCAGCCTGACCCGAATGAATGCCCTCCAGGTATGTATTGCTACGATGCACCTCCCTCTCTACCCCCTGGATGGCATTCAAAAGGGTAGACTGCCCAACAATGAGCGTCCTCAGGAGGTCAATGACCTCCTCACTGAGGGCAGCAGGGGTAACAAGGGCAGGGGCTGAGGTGCCTGGGGCGAAGGAGATGCCCGCCTTCTTGGGCGAGCGGGCACGGAGCGAAGGCTGAGGGGCTGCTGGGAGGGCGGAGCTGGTGCGCTGGGTGGCGGCTGTACCTGTAGAGGCGGGGGGCACGGATGTTGCCGCCACCGCTAGGGAGCTCCCATCCGAGGACGTGTCGGTGTCCCTGGTGTCACCACGGGTCCCCGTTGTGAAGCTCCCCTCGCCCTCCGTATCACTGGTGGCCTCGGTGTCTGTGCCATGGCCCACCGGGGCCTTGTGAGTTGCAGCTCCCTCGTGCTCCGGTGCCAATTCTCCTCCGCCTGATGATGCTAATGCACTAATGCACAAGAAGATAAAGAAAAAGGGTGGGGGGAGAAATAAAGACAGGTTTAGTGCATGCATTGTCAACACCGTTGGCGGAGAGGACAGACACAGGAGCCTCATGCACTAAGCCGCGCAATCGGGGTACACTACTCAGTACTTGTGACTAGGCCAACAGGTCTAGGGACAACAAACGCGCACATGGGTGATGCAGGACCATGGATAGCTGTACTTGTCACCCTACAGAGGTGGGGGGCGGGGGCACAGGGACATGGCTAAAGGAGAGGACTACACTACAGAAAGCGCCCTGGCCTAATGTCACCCACAGCCCTCCTCCCCCACCCAGACACCTCCACTGCGCTTAAACATAGCTGAATGTGCTGGTACTCACCCCCTTGTGTCTGCTGTGATGTCCTCACGCGCCCATCCAAATCGGGGTAGGCCACCGCCAGGATCCGGGACATCAGAGGGGTCAGGGTACGACTGGCACCCCTCCTAGGTTGGGAGGCCATCCCCAGCAGTGACTCTGCGGTCTTCCTGGTCCCCCGGCGGATGTCCTCCCACCTCTTGCGGCAGTGAGTGCCCCGTCTGTTGTGGACCCCCAGGGTCCGGACTTCCTTGGCGATGGCATGCCAAATGTCGATCTTCTGATGGGCGCTGACCTATTTGACATGTACAAGGTGGAATAGGAAATATCATCAATTTTCCGCATGATAGATGTGATTGCCCCCCCCTCCCCAACCTTGCCATGTGGCACATGCTCTCATCTGTCGTGCCTTGCACTCGTCATTGTCTCCCCACTCCACCATCTAATCTCCACCCCACTCAACACAGGCATGGCCCATTCAACGTGCACACAGTGTACTTACCTGTTGGTCTGGAGGACCGTAGAGTAGCGCATACTGGGGCAGGACCCCATCCACAAGTTTCTCCAACTCTTCTGTAGTGAAGGCAGGGGCCCTTTCCCCAGTCGCAGCAGCCATAGTATCTCCCAGACCGAGGTCACAGCAGCACTTGCAGTATAGGTCCTCTCCTGTGGATGATCAGGTCTCGAGTGATTAATCACATAGGAAATGGCGGTCACGCCCGCGGCGGTGCGTACCGCGGCGGTGCGTACCGTGACCGCCGGCGCACCTCGTCATTGGCTCCTGAAAGCCATAGGGTTCAATGTTAACCAATGCGGCTTGGCGCTGCGGTCTTCGACCGCCTCCCGCCACGGTGTGCCACGCCAGCGCATTGACCTCACATCCCACCGTCACACTTCTCAGGTCAGGCAGCCGCCATTTCAAGGGCCCACATGGCTTAATTTCTACTGCGTCACACAGGCCTAGGCCTTGCATTGCCACTCATACAAGCCATGCATAGCGATTAGTGTACTGTGCAAGCTGGGTGAACGTACCTGTGGGTTGCTTGACTCTGTGCTCCATGTTGTCCTTCCTAGGCACCGCCCGCTGGGACTTGCGAGGAGAAGGAGGAATCCTCCTGTGTACCGACCGCTGGTGGACCTGTCGACAATGGAGGAACGTCATATAATACTTCGATACCGACTTGACCGAGCCACTATACATGAACTGTGTGCCCAGCTGGAGCCAGCACTGATGTCCCCCATCCGCCAACCCACAGGAATTCCCCCTCTGGTGCAGGTTCTGTCAGTCCTCCATTTTTTGTCAAGTGGGTCTTTTCAGACAACAGTGGCCATGTCATCAGGGATGTCTCAGCCTATGTTTTGTAAGATTTTGTCCAGAGTGTTGTCTGCCCTGACGAAATACATGCGGAGCTACATTGTTTTCCCTGAGGAGGGTGATTTGGCCACTGTGAAGGGTGATTTCTATGCCCTTGGATATATCCCCAACATCATTGGTGCCATTGATGCGACCCATGTGGCCTTAGTACCCCCAAAAGACGATGAGCAGGTGTACGGAAACAGGAAAAATTACCATTCTATGAATGTCCAGGTGGTCTGTTTGGCTGACCAGTACATCTCCCATGTAAATGCCAAGTTCCCTGGGTCAGTGCATGACACGTATGTTATGCGAAATAGCAGCATCCCCTATGTGATGGAACAGCTACAGAGACAACGTGTGTGGCTAATAGGTGACTCTGGTTACCCCAACCTGCCGTGGCTACTGACCCCAGTGAGGAATCCCCGGACCAGGGCAGAGGAACGGTACAATGAGGCCCATGGGCGAACTAGGAGGGTTATAGAAAGAACCTTCGGCCTCCTGAAGGCCAGGTTTAGGTGTCTGCATATGACAGGGGGATCCCTAATGTACTCACCAAAGAAGGTGTGCCAGATCATCGTGGCCTGCTGTATGCTTCACAATCTGGCATTGCGACGCCAGGTGCCTTTCCTGCAGGAGGATGGTCCAGATGGTGATGTTGTAGCAGCTGTGGAGCCTGTGGAGAGTGAAGAGGAGGAAGACGACGGGGACGACACGGACAACAGGGACACAGTCATACAACAGTATTTTCAGTAGCACACAGGTAAGAATCACCCACGCCATTTTACATTTACTTCAGGCCTCCTGCATCTCTACTTTCTGTGTTTCCCCCCAGTTCCTTTCAACTGAATTGTGACTTTCCCTTCCCTTTTCAGAGCTGTATGACCCACTGCGTGACTTCTGCTTTGTTTGCCCATGGAGTAAAGCACATTGACATTGGTATGTTGTCATCACAATGTAACTGAACATTATTGAACCGTTATGTGTAATACATTTGTTAAGAATTCAAGCAGACTCCTGAGTGTTTTAAGTGCAATTAGTGATTTATTTTTAGTGCTACATATAGGTCCATGATAGTGAAACGGTGATGGGTGGGGGTGGAGTAATGTCCATGGCAGAGTCCAGTTCTCAGTCGCACAGGTGCATTGTCCATATGCCTGTGGAAGGATGGAGCAGGGGCAGTTCAAGGTAGGACAGGGTGACAATGTGGGACAGTGGAATGACATCAGGGGGTATCTTATGCTGGCGGGGGTCTTGGCATCCTACTCTGTCTTCCTTTGTGATCTCAGGTTCCTCTTGCGGGGTGGTTGATCTTCAGCAGGAGGTGGGGTTCTGGTGGCCTGTCGTTGTGTGGGGGCCTCCTGTCCACTAGCGCCGGCGGAGGTGGTAGGCTGTTCCTGGTCCAGGCTAGTGACAGGGGCCCTTTGGGGTGCCACATGGTCCCGCAATGTGGTGACTATTAGGTTGAGGGCCAGGACGATGTTCCTGAGCTCTTCTCTGTACCCCATGTACTGTTCCTCCTGCTGTGCCTGGATCTCCTGGAACCTGGCCAGTACCGTCGACATCGTCTCCTGGGAGCGGTGGTATGCTCCCATGATGGTGGTGAGGGCCTCTTGGAGAGTCGGTTCCCTGGGCCTGTCCTCCCCCCCCTGTCGCACTGCAGCCCTCCCAGTTGCCCTGTTTCCCCGGGCCTCTGTCCCCTGGACGGTGTGCCCACTACCACTGCCCCCAGGTCCCTGTTGTTGTTGGGGTGTTGGGTCAGCCTGGGTGCCCTGTAGTGGCGGACACACCGCTGATTGACCTGTCCTGGAGACAGAGGCATGGGCCCGCTGGGTGGGAGCTGTGCTGGTATTCCCAGAGGGGGTTTGGTCTGCTGTGGCCTGTGTCTGTGTGTGGGGAACCGACTGTCCAGAGGTCCCCGATGGTCCGGGCTGGTCATCAGGTTCTAGGTCGACAGAGCTGCTGTCCTCACTGGGGGCCTGTTCTGGGGGTGGGATGGACAAATCTGGACCCTCCTGGCCGGTGTGTTGGCGTTCGGGCCCTTCAGGGGTAAAAGAGTATGGTTATTGCTTCTGTGTGTTCCATGGCGTTCGATTTGTGGGTGCCCTTGTCCCCCAGTGCTGGCATTCCCTTGTGGGAGGAGTTGTGAGGGTGGTTTGTGGGGGGGGGATGGGTATGTGCAGTGGTCATGCATAGGTGATGGGTGTCCATGGTTTGTGTTGGCATTCAGGGTTTGGTTTTGGGTTGGGTGGGTTGTGCTGGTGAGACATTGACAGGGAAGATGTGTGCTGGGGGGTTGGGGGTGAGGGTGGGGGTGTGGGTTGGCATGCTGGTGGTTGGGGGGGGGAGTAGTTGACATTCGACTTACCAGAGTCCATTCCTCCGCCTACTCCAGCGAGGCCCGCAGGATGCAGGATGTTCAAGACCTCTTGCTCCCATGCAGTGAATTCGGGTGGAATGGGTGGGGGTCCGCCGCCAGTCTTCTGCACAGCGATGTTGTGTCTTGAGACCATCGACCGTACCTTCCCCCGTAGGTCGTTCCAGCGCTTTCGGATGTCTTCCCGATTTCTGGGATGCTGTCCCACAGCGTTGACCCTGTCGACGATCCTTTGCCATAGCTCCGCCTTCCTGGCTATTGTGGTGTGTTGCACCTGTGTGCCGAAGAGCTGGAGCTCTACCCTTATTATTTCCTCCACCATGACCCTGAGTTCTTGGTCCGAAAACCTGGGGTGTCTTTGGGGTGCCATGGGGTGATGTGGATGAGGTGTGGGGTGGTGTTTGTGGTGATGTGAGTTGTGGTGTGTGGTGATGTGTGCGTAGATGTGGTGTGGTTGATGATGTTGTGTTCCTGTGTGTGTTGGGGTTTTCGATAGCTGTGCTCTCTCTCTCGCCTTCTCTCCGATTTTCTAGTAGTGGGGGTTTGTGGGTGATGTGGGTGTGTGTTTTATATTGTGTTGGGTGTGTGGGAGTGTTGTTTGTATGTGTATCAGGTGTGTGTATTTCAAATTGTCCAATGTGGCTGTGTTTTGGAGCTGGGTGTGTATTTTGACCGCGGCGGTGTGTACCGCCAATGGAATACCGCGGTTGTAAGACCGCTGCGTGGATTCGTGGGTCGTAATGGCATGGGCGTGTTTGTGTTGGCGAGGCGGTGGAGGTTTGGTCATCTCCAGTTTATCGCTGCCCGCTGATGAGGCGGCCTTCCGTGGATGTCGGGTTTTCGACGGTTTGGCAGTTGGAGGTCAGAATGACCGTGGCGGTTTACCGCAGCCGCGGCGGTATGATGGCGGTCTTCTGACCGGCGGTAAGGGCCTTTTACCGCCGAGGTCAGAATGACCCCCATAGTTATGGTTATCCCTTGTTTTTCATATAGTGTTTGATTCTATACTTCTGCCATATCCAAGCTTTGTGAATGACAGGTGCTGCTGTTATCCTATATAATGAGACCCAATTGAGCCTGGAAGGATTTGCAGTGCCTAATTTGTAGAATAAGTACTGGTGCCCCAGGTTTTGCACAAATGCCCGTTGTCAGTGCTATTAAATGATGGTGCTGCTGAATACCAAAGCTGCTTAGTCTTGATTCCACCTCATACTTCTTTCATCCACCACCTATCACTCACTGCCCCTCTAGTCCAATCTTTTAGGTTCTTTTTCACCCTTACTTGTTTTTGCCTCTGCTTTTCTGTCTTTCTTGTCCTCCTTTTCCCCTTTTGTGTTTTTCTCCCACTTGCTCTTTGTCAAAGCCAGATGAGGGGAAGAGATTGCAGGTCCCCAAAAATGAGTGCCGGTGGGCCCCACCTACATCCACCAGCTCTAATTAAGCACTTGATTGAAGCCTGAGCAGGCCTTACTCGGTTTCAAACACTTGATTTCACACATTCTTATTGTTTTTCATAATAAACAACTAAACCGGGCATTCAACACACTGTGCGCCTTGTTGACTACAATACGATTTTGAGCTGGTGGTGTGCCCAGGGATCATGGGACGCGAAGGAGGAGGGGGAAGAGGAATGAATTAAAAAAAAATATTGCAAATAAAAAATAACCCGTTTTCAAATGGGCGTGTCTTAAAACGACACACCTGTGAGTCCGTAATTGCACAGTATTAATCCTCCATAGGAGCTAGTAGATATATTGAATACGTTTAAACGCCTCGTCGGGCGTAGTAAACGCTATATAAACGCAATGCAATTTAAGTACTTTTCCGTGATTTCTAGCACTTTCCCGTTCTTTCTCCACAGTAAACACGCCATTCTGTTCACACGTGCTCTAATCCCCACTACAATCCAAAACAAATGAGGACTGCACGCCCATCAGTTTTCAATGAAGGTCATGGGAAGTGGGTCTCATGCTGTTGAAATTATAATCATGATGATCAATTGTGACTACTTATAAGGATATAATAATAACCATTTTTATAAAAATTAATTATGTCCTTTCGATGGAACTTCTGCCAGTAGGGAGTGTATTGGCGTATTTTATACGGCCCCATCCTATGGCCTCAGCCAGATTGTCGGAGATCACGGATGATGTATTTAGGTTCGCCAAACAGAAAAAAGGGACCTAGCTTTGATACACGTTTGGGTCAGCAGGGGTGTAGCTATCAATAGTGCAGCAGGTGCAGTGTCACCAGAGTTCAGGTGAGAGGCACACTGCATCCCAAACATAACTGTTTTTCACTACAATACCAGTGGCTGGGTGGTCAGTTTTCCTTGCTGGCTTTAAGGCTTGGATTGCCTGTGTTCTGGTTCAGGGACGGCCTGGTCTGACAGTTCAGGCTGGGCCGTTCTATTTGAGCAGGGCCAAGACTGACCTGAATATGGCTGGGTCGAAACTGAGGTGGCCTGGTGGGCAACAAACGACGGACTGGGCTGGCGCCAATAACAGTGGCGGGATTAATTCAAGAATTCCACCTCTCACTTTATTGTAACTTTAAATCCTTTAGGGTTCATGACACCTTTGCTACGTCACTGCTGCTAGGATTTTGCCCAAGCTGTGTTAATATTCGCTCAGCCGGTTATGCATTCTCTTTATTTCTTTAGTTGAAACTTTTGTTGTTTGAAGTCAAATTGGTTCACTTCACCACTCTTTAATCTCATATACAGCATTCATGACTGATTTTGAATATATATCCCGTTCGCACAGTTGCCTATTCTGGAGGGTTAATATGTCTTGTGGATGCGGATCCTAATCATATTCAACAGCAGATCACATTTCTGTTTTTTTCCCTTTTATACAAATACACGATTTATTTGGAAAATGACTGTTGCAAAGGCATCTTCCAGTAAATGCTGATTCATTGTGAAATCACTGCAGAGCTGCCAAAATCTCTGGAAACAGAATCTCATGTGATACAAGCCATCTGGTCCCTCCAGTTTTTCTGCATTGCTATGCTTTTGATCACAGCATATATGTCGATAATATTTACTTTGGATGCAGGTTGCTTTTCTAAACAAGCTTCAGCACTAGGAACCCATTGCTATTTGAACTTTTTACTGGGATTTTGAGATTATGACATTTTCCTACGCTAATAGAGGGGCAGCAACCACCCTTACCCTAGAAAATAGAAACCATCTTTATGTTTAACTTCGTGGACAGCTTGTAGTAACTCTTCTCACAAATGTACTACCCATAAGTATGCATCATATGTACACCCTGTTCTGAGGGAGGCAGCATCTCATACTTCATATGGCTCTCATAAAATAGAAATGGCCGTCTGGCCCTCATCTGTGTGAAGGTGGGTGGCCTGCATCATTGGTCAGGGCTTCAATATCGCCTAAGGTATAGTGAACTTGGGGCGTTATTAAGAGTTTGGTGGAGTTGGAGCACTACTGTGACTTGGTGGTGCTGCCACCTCACTAATCGCATGGTCCCATGCTCTATTTAGAGTCCAGGGAAGTGTCAGGTTTGTGCCAATGGAGCGATCAAAAGGATGTCGTGCCACAGTGACTATCATCCCACCCTATGAGGGAGGAGCAGCTGTCACTCATTTACTCTGCCCATATTTACCATGCATTATATGGAGTTTTCGGGCAGCGAAAAACCGAATACCTGTTACATGCAGAGAAAAAACTCCCTCCAAATTGAAGGCATTTGTTTTTGTGTAGAGAAGACAACCTCTTGCTTTGGGAGTTTTTTCCCCCCTCTAAACAAAGAAGTTTGCTGAGGGGGCGCCTTCAACATGCTGCTCCTCAGCACACCTTGAGTCCTGTGAAGGGAGCAGCCACTGCCACAACTCCCTTCACGACACAATGACCCCTGCCAGGCAGGCAGGGCTCTCTAGGGCAGACGGGCATCTGCCTCTGGCAGTCTGGCCACTAGGTTATAAATCAGGCCCTCAGAGTTTGATCTAAGGAAGAGGGTTATGTTTAATCACCTTCAAAGGAGTGTTAACTAATTTCTTCCACGAGTGTAATTTTCCCTGTAGGATTCTTGACCAGAGAAATTACAATTCCATGCTGAAGCATGTAGAAGCAGTAGAATGATACAGGTAATTTCTATGGCAGAGGATCTTCAATGGAAACTACACTCAAGAAGGAAATTTCTTCACTGCTCCTCTGTGTGTGAGATTATAAATGGCCACTGTTATTGTATGATGTTACATGAAATGTTATAGCATGCACAATCACCAGGTAGACTTTTTGTCACTATCAGTTCAATAGGGGACTGACAACCAGACCAAAATACACAGCTCTAAGTTACTATGCTTAGCAGAAGCAGGTCATAAATATTTACAGAAATTCTGAAGAAAGTTGGATAGTAATCAAAATATCAGGCAGAGGTTGTTTCAAGTTGTAAAGGCCCATACAGAAAACAACCAGACATCATTCCTCTGCCTCCGAAAATGAGGCGTAATGAGGAGGATTTGATTTGCAGGCTGAAGAGACCACCAGCTGATGCATCTAGTAGGTTAGGAAAAAGGGGCTTTCACAAATGGGTAGCAGTGAACTAAACACATGATCTCATAGATCAACCAAACATGGACAAGGAGCAAACAAATGCAGTAGCGTGTTGGTAAGGGTGAAGCAATGGGGTACAGTGCATTTGAGTTCTGGATAACCAGTAGACTGGTAAAGTATTTGGTGGGGAAACCGAGGTGAAGTGTGTTGCTATCACCAGGAAAGTTACCTAACTAGGGCAACAATTTTTGTCATCTTGAAAAAGATTTTTCTCAGAATGACAAAAAACAGGTGGGAGAGGTTATTTGGTCTTGCGAATCAAGAGACAGATGTCTGTGTCAGCCTCAGTTATCCATTCTTCCTTCATGAATGACATGTTTAAATCAGTTACTGTTCATCAATTTATTACTGGCAAAATACCTGCATTGAAGCTCTGGGTCATCCAGTCAGATTTCCATCCCTGAGGAGAAGGACCATGTGCCGTCCCGACTACATGTAGCAATGGCAGTCCAGGGATACCATGAGACTAGTAAGAGGTTAAACGTAGATGTTAGGGAATCCAGGGTAGAGTGTGGTTCCATGTATAAGTTCAAATTTCGGCTGCAAAGTTTGAAATTAAAAAAGCAGACAAATATACATTTAAATAAATTGAGTGGAACTCCTTGAAAGCAGTGCATGAGTTGCCAAACATATGAAACTGATTGAGCAGGATTGAGTGGTTGACAGTGTCATATGCTACAGAAAGATCTAAAATGCAACCGGGCACTGACAGCACAGACACCCAAGTCCATCCATGGGTCTAGAATGAATGAGAGACAGGTGATGTGCTCCAACTGGGGCAAAGCCAACTGGGAAACCAGAGAGAAGGTTGTGTGAATCTGCAACCTGTAAGCATTGAGAACCAGCCGCTTATTCAAGCATTTTAGAGCATTCAGGAAGAAGTGATTTAGGTATAAAATGCTGCAAAACAGAGTTGAAAGAGGTCACTTTTAAGAAAACCTACTGTGGAGTAGGGCTGACAGTTAATATATTACATCAATAAGCAGGCAACAAAAACCTAACACGTCCTCCATTTAATGGGCTTGAGTCCCAGCACCACCAACCCATGTTCTCTTGGATAAGGGAGCCTATAATCTTCACAGAACTTGCTTCCAAAAAAGATGCAGTACGAAAAATGTCCACAGCTGTTGGGATGCAGGGCCTTCCACACACCAGGTCCATCCTTTTGAGCATGTGAACAAATAAATACCATCCCATTACGAGACAGAAGGAGTTCTCTCTGTGGTGAAACGTTAGGCTGCCTTTCCTGATATTGTCCCACAGTTTTTCCAATGATAGACTTTCTTGTCCAGTCTGCCTGGCCATTTATGCATTTATTTGCATTCTAGCTTTGTACAAGATGCTATAAGGACTTTGGGGCAATTTACTAAACTTCCACGCAACACAGTCCATCTTGTGAAGATGTTACTCTGTGTTGCATGAAAGGGAGAGAGCAGAATTGTGCCATATATTCAAATGTGGTGCATTTCTGATCTTTCCTAGCACTAGTGCGCTTGTGCCAAACCAGCACAACAAATTCTAAAAGACAGTTGGGGCCAGATGCATCCAGCTCCCGGTTTGCATTTCTTAAATAGCAAATTTTAAGAAATCACTATTTTAGAAATGCAAAATGGGATGTATGAAAACTGCAAGTCGGTAATAGCGATTTCTTAAAATTCGCAAACACAATTTGTGAGTTGCAAATACTGAATCGTAAAAAGTAGCGAATCGGTATCGGCAAATCGCAAATTGCGAAAACGGCATCTCGGAACATCCTGATGACATCACAACTAGGAAGTGAGTCAGCCCATGTTGTTTCCAGAAGCCACACCCACAGGAGCAGGCAGAGAGACACAGCCCAGCACCAGGGAGGCAGCCTTGTGAGCCAGCCAGGACCAAACAGGAACATGGCTACTGATGGGAATGTCAAGGAGAAAGGTGACAGGAAGCGCAAGCTCAAATTCAGTGAGCACAAATTGGAGGTGCTCACCGAGAAGGTGGTCAGGAACCACGACAAACCTTTTGGGAAGAACTCACTCCAGGTACCTGAATGTGAGAAGAGGAAACTGTGGTCAGACATCCAGACCAAAATATGCACAGTGGGTGTGGCGCAGCACTCCATTGAGGAGATACGCAAGCGATGGTACAACTTGCGTTCCCGTGCCAAAGAGAGAGTAGCCAGCAGGCTAAAGAAGGCAAGGAGCACCTGTGGAGGACCACCCACCCAGAAACCGTCCGCATCAATGGAAGACATGGTGGAGTCGACACTGCTTCCTGAAGCTGTCAGTAGTGCCACTGACATTGACACCTCAGGCACACCCAGCACCAGCAAAAGTAAGGGCAGTAATGATGTGTTTCCCCACATGTGCATTTACAAATGCACCTTAGAAAATAGCTATTGGCACTATGCACTGTGATAAGTAGGTTATGCCACATCTTACATACAACTCAACAATGCCTTATGGGAGTGGTAGTCCACACCCCTAAAGTGCAAATACCACATACATATCAAGATAGTGTTAAGCCAAATAGAGAATAAACACAAAAGACTCTTAGTGATACTTTGGCAGTGTACATTTAATACTATTATGCAACTATTTGAGTACTAATCATAAATGACATGCTGCACATTGTTGTCGCAGATGTTCCGGGCCCTGACGCTGCAGAAGGTGGAAATGTGGGGGATAGCGAAACAGCCACAGTCCGACTCAAACACTAGTGAGTCCTTCATACATGCACAACTAGACGCAGGGCAATAGTGCTACCTCTCCCAGAGTATAACCTGGACTCCGATAAAATGCCAGAAGAAGAACCCACACCACCCCCAGAGGCTAGAAGCACAGTAAGACAGCAGCCCCTGCCCCAACGTCAGTCCACTCCCCTCAGGAAGTGTCGCGAAGCAGGCAGACAGAGCACAGAGAAAGGTGAGGGCCCATCACTCTTTGGCGGCCTTGAGGCTTCCATGCTAAAAGTGCATCGCCTGCAATATAAACACATGAGGTCAATGCAGAGGCAGTTGGTATCAATCGATCATAACATAGGCACAATGAGGAGTGCTACAAGCAGCGAACTGGGTGCTGGGGATAGTGAGGAGCTCCCTATCCTCAGCAGTCTCACAGCCCCTTTGATGGATCCTAGGCGCCGCAGTACCAGGCACAGTACTGTCTTAGAACCCGCTACAAGAGGTGCCACTGAACACTCAAGTGGAGTGCGTGGACGTAGGAAGTAATGTTGGAAGGTACAGGGGACTAGCTTAACATGTAGCAAAACAGTTATATCATGATTCTAATAGTGTGACACTGTTACTCGCACTTGTTTGTGTATAGTGCATAGCTATGTCCCAACCACACATATATTACCTGAAGTCAAGGCAATAAAGATGCTACCCTCAGCAATACAGAATATATATGTGGTATTGTCATTACTTACATCAGAAATAGTTGCGCGTGATGTCAGCATGTCTTTGTCTGCTCTCTGCTGCACTGCTTCTGTCTGCTGGTTGAAGGGGTAGCAAGGGATCATCATCCTCATCTGAGTCTGGCTCGGTGGGTTCTACAGGTATGCCCCTTGTGGTAGCAATGTTGTGCAACATAGCACATGTAGCCACAATTTTGCATGTTGTTTCAGGGTTGTATTGTAGTGCACCACCACTCTTGTGTATGCATCTGAAGCGGCTCTTCAGCAGGCCAAAGGTCCTCTCCACAGTGCTGCGGGTTGTCTTGTGAGCAGCATTATACTTCCTTTTGGCTGGCGTTGCAGGACTCAGGGAGGGCGTCAGTATGAATGACCACACAGCGTAGGCACTGTCTCCTGGAATGACAGGAGAGTAAAATGAGTAGTTGTTATCCGTGACATTACATATACATCAATGCAACATTGTCAACTATTGCATTACCCAGTTGGTTTCCTTCGTCAAACTCCCCAGCAATAGTCTTGTCTTAATTCCACTGTGCCGAAAGATGTAGGAGTCATGTGTGCCACCTGGGTATCTGGCCACGCGATTGGTTATAATGTTGGAGGCCTTGCCAATTACTTGTATATTCATGGAATGTGAACTTTTGTGGTTCCAATAAACATACTCTGTAGTGGCTGGTGGACAGATTACATGTGTCCCATCGATGGCGCCTATTACATTTGGGAATTGGGCAATCTGATAGAAATCCAATTTTGTCTGTAGTAATTCCTGTGGGGTGTTGGGGAATCTTATGTGCTGTTGTATTTTGCTTAGCATGGCATTGAGAAATGCATTGAAAAATCTTGAGAGAGCACTCTGTGAGACCCCTCCAGCTGCTGCTATGGCCCCTTGATAGCTCCGTAAGGCTAATATGTGCAGGGAGCATAATACCAGCACATGGGTGGGTATACTATTGGTCATGTGTGTGTTGCGCTGCAGTATGGGTTGTAGATCAGCTATCGGGTCAAGTATCATAGCTGAGCTTAACCTGTACTTATCATATATCTCCTTCTCTGTCTGGTCAAAAAGGGCAATGCGCACTCTAAAAATGTGCTCCTGTCTCCTCCTCCCTCTCCTCAAACCTGCCAGGATCCTCATCCTCCTCGCCATCACGTAGAGTGCTGCCATTGCGGAAAAGAGGCTGAGTCATTCTGGGCCTTTTCATATGGGTTGCCCCTGTTTACCACCTGATTTCACTTCGTGGTAAATTGCACGTACAAAAGGCCATTCTGCGAATATTCGCTATTAGCAAATTGTTGATGCATTTCATTGCGAGAATGATTTTGTGAATCGCATTCTGCGTATTGCAAATAGCGACATGATTTTGCGAATCGCATTCTGCGATTCACAAATCTAGGTCACAATTTGCAATTCACAGAATACGATTCGCAAAATCATGTCGTTATTTGCGATATGCAGAATGTGACCCGCAAATTCATGTCACAGTTGCAAGGAATCACTATTTTTGTGATTCCTTATATTTGCACTGTGATTGCCTTTCATACATTGTGGAAGGCGATTTTGCATTCGCAAACGGCGAAATTTACCGATTCGCACCGTTTGTGAATGCAAAATCCTTTGATACATCTGGCCCTTGGTTCTGAGGCAGAGGATACATGTCGGTCACAAAATATACTATTCTCAACTTCCTCCAATGTCACTGGCTGGAAGAAGCTGATCATTTTCTTTTGAGGAGAAAACTCCTCATTAATATCCTCTACACTCACCACATTTACATTTGTTTAATGATAGGGGAATTTTTTGATGCCTTTCTGAATTGGTGCACTCTTTCTTTTGAGTGGGTGGTGTCCCACAGACAGAGTGCTTATTACCAAGATATTATGGTGGAATGAGCAAGGCAAATATGCAGTTCTTTCATTGGCTATCTATTTGGTCATACTTAATGATAGATAGTTGATTAAGTGGCAGCAGGCTTGCCTCTGATACACAAGCCATGTGCTCACATGCATTGAGACACTTATGATACGGGGTGGATAAGTAAGATAATCGTAGGATGGTTAAAGCAGATCAGGGGCATGAGGGTGTATTCTGTTTGGGAACTCAATAGCATATTTTATGTAGGGACATCATTTTTCAGCAGCTTCTGGACCTTTGGTTGAGCTCACTCTAATGCAGACCCATTCATAGGATTGGGGTCCACTAGGCAAGCATGCCACAAAGTTTTGTGAGTGAGTACCCTTTTTAAAAACACAAGAGGTTATTTGAATAAGCCAGGTCCTTGGAAAAGAGAAATAAATAACTACTGACTTTGGAGAAAGGGATCTTGCTTTGTTGATTTATTTTGGAGGCTGAATGCCAGGACAAAATTAAAGTACTTCTCTTTTTAATGTTAATTAGATGTGTATGGCACAGCTTATCACCCATGAGGGTATCCAGGCGCTGGAGCACAGTCAGGTCTTCAATTTCATGCAGAAATTGAGAAGTGAAGTGGCAGTTCTGATGTGTAGAATTTATTTTTTCTTGTTTTTGACGGCAATGAAGGAGAATGTGCAGCCTCCTACCTTGCTTCTGTGGATGCAGTGATTTCGTGCAAGGGAGAGAGAGGAGGAGCATATATGCCTGGAGGGTTGGCAGAGCTGGAGTTGGTTGTTGAGAACCCTGGTCCTGTGTTGTGGAGGGCTTGGTAAGCATGGATGAGCAGCTTGAACTTGCAATGTTTCTGGAGTGGTAGTCAGTTAAGTGAGGTTGGGAGTTATGTGTGCGCTTATAGGGATGTCTAGGATGAGTCTGGTTGCAGTGTTTTGGATGGTTTGGAGTCTTTGTGTGAGATGGTTAGAGATGTTGACGTAGATTGCATTGCCATAGTCGAGTCAGCTGATGAGGGCCCAAGTGTGCATCTTGGGTGCTTGGGGAGCCATTATACGATCTGGTGTAGCATTGTGAGGATGTGGCAGCAGGATGCAATCACAGTGTTGACCTGTTTGTTCATCGTGAGTTTGTCATTTAGGATGATGCTGAGGTTTTTGGTGTAGTCTGTAGAGGTTGGGGGTGGGCGTGGGCCCCAAGATGGGTGGCCACCAGTAGGAGTTCAGGGAGGGCTCTTACTTCTGAAGATCAAGATTTCCGTTTTGGTAATGTCGAGTTTGAGGCACTTCTCAAATTTAGTTGGCCACATTGGGCATGCACATGGTGAAGGTGCTCCTTGTGGTTTTGTTTACGTCAGTAAGGGAGAGAATGAGCTGAGTGTCGTTGGCATAGGAGACAATGTTGTTGCTGTGGGTTTTTATGATGCGGGCAAGAGGTGCTGTGTAAACGTTGAACAGGTTGAGTTAAGGAAGGAGCCCTGTGGGACTCCTCAGACGAGTTTCTTGTGTTTGGAGGTGCAAGTGGAGAGTCTGACTCCTTATGTCCTGTTGGACTCAAGGCGGGCCCTTGGATTCCTAAGTTCCAGTGTCTGGTGATATGGGTGCCATGGGAAACAGTGTTAATGCCACCAAGAGGTCAAGAAGGATGAGAGCAGTGGCATATCCTCTGTCCATCATAGAGCAGATGTCATCTATTGCTTCTAAGAGGGTAGTTTCTGTGCTGTGGTTGCTGTGCAAGCCCAGGCTGGGTGCAGTCCAGGAGGTGGTGCTGTTCAAAATGAGTGGAGAGCTGCTTGTTGATATCTTTCCCCACAACTTTAGGTGAGAAGACTAGGAGCGAGATAGGCATGTAGTTGTTGAAATCTTTTGGTTTGGCTAAGGGTTTCTTTAGGAGAGCTGTGACCTCTGCATGTTTCCAGCTGTCTGGTTTCCTCTGAGGATAGTGAAGTTGATGGTGGAGAGGTTGGCACTGATTAATGTGTTTCCCAGGTGGTGCATGTGGTCAGGGCAGTGGTCTGAGGGGGACCCAGAGTGGATGGTCTGCATGATTTTGGCAGTGCCATATTTGGTGAAAGGACTACAGTTTGATATGAGGTGGGTGGTTCTGGTGGTGGGAGGTTGTGTGATGATGTCTTTTACAGTGGGTTAGGGTGGGAAGCTGGCATAGACATGGAGCATTTTGTTAAGGAAAAAGTCAGAAAGGTAATTGCAGAGGATGTGTGAGGGGATGATGGTGTTGGAGGCTGCTGGTGGGTTGGTGAATTCTTTGACAATATTGAGTTGGAGCAGGTTTTGAGTCTGAGCATGAGAGCCACTTTCCTGGCTACTTTGATCTGTGCATGGCACTTTCTGAGTGTGAATTTGTAGATATGTCTGGAGGTGTTGCCTTGACTGGTTCTCCATATCCTTTCCAGTTGTGCTAGCAGCTGGAGTCTCTTAGGTCTACCAGCATGCTTGAACACAAGTTCTTATATGTTGGATCTTCTTCTTAGGGGGCCAGGGTGATGGCGCAGTCTGAGATCCAGATGTTGAAGATAGATAGGTCATTCCATTGGTCGTCTGTGAGGATCCGCTGGTTGGATCTAAGGGTGTAGGTTCAGTCTAGTTCTGTTATGTTGTTTCAGTTGCAGCTAAAGTTGATGGTTGGGTTTGGTTTGTTGGGGAGGTGTGCAGTAATGTGGAAGTGTATGATGGAGTGGTCTGGCCACATGAGAGGGGTGAGGTGGCTGAAGGTAATCTTGTTGCTAGCTGTGAGGTGTGTGTCCAGTGTGTGAGAAGGGCCTTGTATGAGCTGTGTGAGGAAGGTCAGTGGCTTTGTAGCCCATAGGGTCATCAAGATGAATGTTGAGGTTGCCATGAAGGAGGAAGTTGTTGGATCTAACGGTGATAGGAGTGATGAAGTCTGTGAGGAGGTTGCTGAAGGCGGTCAATAGGCGAGGGTGCCTGAAATGTCGGAGTTGCTGAGTTGCAGTTGGAAATACAGATGTTCCATAATCATGGTTGGTTCGTCTGTAGAGGTAGTGCAGGTGCTTTGTGGATGATGGAGAGGCCTTCTCCAGGTTTATGGAGCCTGTTGCAGCAGATGATCTTGTGCCCAGGTGGGATGGCAACTGAGATGGCAGGGGTGGATGACGGCCTGAGCCAGGTTTCAATGAAAAAGAGGATGTCTGAGGAGTGTGTGTGTTGAAGAGGTCCCAAACCTAAGTGACATTTTTGCAAAGGGAGCTGGTGTTGAGGAGCATACAGGCAATGCATCATGAGGTGTGTGTGAAGGGAGGTGCAGGGTCTACTGCAAGAGAAACAGCAGCGAGTGCATGAAAGGCATGAAAAAGGTCCTGCTGTGCTATGCGGGACAGCTCCTCAGTAGACAAGTAATGTAGGTTTTATGATGAAGTTTATTTGATGAATAAAGTATTAGTTGAAGGCTTCAGGAGTCATCTCAAAGCCATATTAATGCCCCACCAGGAGCAACATCCTGCCGCTCAGCCCACCCTCTCCAACTGAGCTCTCCAGGCATACGTAAACATTCTATGACATCACACACACCCTGGCTGAGCAGAAGGCATAAGGAAAACTAGGGAGAGAGAATGCATCATACCTAAATCAGGATTTAACACTGGGCACCTGCATATTGGGGGTTGCACAGAGGCTGCCATTAAATCGGTCCTAGAAGGGGGCGGAACTCAAACTCAGGAGTAGTGCTAGGGAGGGACAGTAATCCGCAGCGGAAGAAGGCACACGGGAGAGCAGGTACTGAGAGTGGGGAAGGAGGTAGATGGGAAAAGCGGGGGAGGCAGAAGGTCCCTGTAGCAAATGGAAAAGCAGGTGAGACAAGTGGAGCAAAAGCAGGAGGCGCAGACGCACAACAGAAACTCGAATAAATACATGCACAAAGGACTAGGAAAGAGCACAAATGTGGACACATACAACTGAGCAATGAAACCAGCATAACAGACACATGGGCACAAAAACAGGCACTGCAGCAAAAAGCACAAAAGATCACGAGCCAAAAAGGCAGTCAAACAGACATAGAAGGTAAGCAAGCACATAAGACAAATGGGCACTAAGCAGAAAGGCACAAAAAGCAAAAGAGCCAGAGAAGGCCAAAGGCCACAAAAGACAAAATCGGCATGGATGTCAAACACAAAAGACCACAGAAGGCAGAGTGCAAAGCAAGAGTGTGGAGGAGTGAGTGAGAGCAGAGGAGTGTGAAAGTAAAAGGAGAGGGAAAGAGATGAAGCACAGCGAGGCGGGGCCTTGCGGCAGACAGCCAGGTCCAAAAGGGCTTTAGACTGGTCAGAGGACCAGTCCAAGGTAAGTGGGAGCTGGAGCCTGGACACCTTAATCAAGTTCCTTTACTTACACTGCACCTATCACATGTATGTTTGACTAAGGCCTATTTTGCAAGCATGATTTGTTAATTTTTCAATCAACTTTTCAAAACTTCTCTTAAGTCTCCAATTGTCCCAGCAAGCTAGAAGGAGGTGAAAGTAATTCTGCTGCTAATAAACGCTGCATCGAATAGGGTACAAGCCCGATCTCGATCCTACTGGCTGCCTAAAATGTTAGAAAAGTTGATTAATACCTAACCATCAGAATATTTCAAGCAAGTCATGTTGCAACACCCTTCCCATTCAGGATTCTGGTCTCACCACAGCACTGAAACTGCACTCATGGAGGTTGTTGATTCCATCAAAATGACTTTAGATCAAGGAAAAAATGCTGCCTTTATCCTATTAGATCTTTACCTCATTTAACACAGTCTCCCACTCCATTCTCTTACAGTGGCTTGTGGATTTTGGAGTGTTTGGTCTGGCACTTCAGAAGATACTCTTCTTTTTAATAAATAGAGGGCAGGTAGTGTGGATGTTACCTTATTTGCCTGCCACCAAGGCAGACCTTGGAGTGCGTCATGGCATATCTCTGAGCACACCTTAATTTAATATCAATCTGGCCACCTTGGTGGAGTCATTTGGTGTAAAGTTAGTTTTTTATGTAGCTGATAAACAGCTGTTACTATCATTTGAGAATGACGTCTCAGCTGCCAAGGAATCATCTAAAAGCTGTGTTGGGTCGGTACTCAACTGGATGTGTGCTAGCAACCTCCAATGTAATTTTGATAAGACAGAGATCCTGCTGTTTAGAACTTCATCTTATTTGTGGTGAGAGGACTCTTCCCAGGTTCCTTGCAGCCACCCCTTCTGCCTGCTTTACGGGTTAGGAATTTGGGAGTCAAGTTAGACCAGTGTTTTTCATTCCAGCGTCAGGTGGCCATGGTAGTTAGCTCATGTTTTGCAATGCTGTTGACTCTTAAGAATTGTTATTTTCTTCTGCCACTTCACTCTTGGTCCGTGCTTTGATCACTTCAAGACTAAACTATTCCAGTGTCTTGCATTTGGGTTTAACAAATTTCTTGCAGTAAGCATTTAAAGATGGTACATAATCCTTCAGCTGGTCTGCTGTTAAAGACCACTTCATGTGCCCCTATTTCACATCATCTCACAGCCCTGCACTGGCTGCCTATCAAGAAAAGGATACTGTTTAAAACCTTGGTACTTGCGCACTAAGGGGGTTATTACAACTTTGGAGGAGGTGTTAATCCGTCCCAAAAGTGACGGTAAAGTGACGGATATACCACCAGCCGTATTACGAGTTCCATAGGATATAATGGACTCGTAATACGGCTGGTGGTATATCCATCACTTTACCGTCACTTTTGGGACGGATTAACACCTCCTCCAAAGTTGTAATAACCCCCTAAATCTTCTAATGCTCTGCCCCCCAGTACGTATCTGACAGTTTTATCAATTATCAAACTTCTCAGGCACTTCATTCTACTGCTGCACGGCTTACATTTATCCCTAAAATTAAAGGTAAGGCACAAAAACGTTTTTCCTCCTTCTCTTTCTTGGTACTCACCCTTGGAACCATATTCCATTCTTTCTTTATAGGACCAGTCATTAACACCAGTTTTGTAAGCTGCTTAAAACCTGGGCTTTTGCCCAAGCCAGCATAGTTGGGGCTTGCTAGTTTTCCTGTTTCCCAGTTTCGGGACACTCCTAAGAGTGGTTGTGCGCTCTAGAAATAGTATCATTCATTCATCCCCTAGTTGCCTTCAATGTTTAGCAAATAAAGGGGGATTTTCTGCTTTCTATTAAGGAATGTGGGATACTCGAAGTACTTTGGAAACAAGTGGCCGAAATCCTATCCTTGATTATGGATAGCATTTAAAGCTCACAGCAAAATCACTATTTTGGCACTGTGGATGACAAAGCTACCCATTGCAGGAAATTACTGATTCAAGTGGGACTTTTGCTTGCTAAATGGGACTTCGATGAGAACTGGTGCAATAAGGACACCCCCTCAATATATGTGCAGGTAAGATGTATGGACAGATGCATAGTATTTGAGCCCAAATTTATCTCATCAGAGACTACCCTAAAAACACGAGTCTAGATGAGGCCCATTGAACATCCACTTTAATGCTGTTTGGTGTCCTGTGATGAAGCCCATAGTTGTGCTGTTTGTATTTATTGCAAATTTCATAACTCGGTCAAGTGTAAGATAATTGTGTGGTGATACTGTCTAGACTGGTGTGTTTTGTTTATTCATGATGAAAAACAAAAGATGATATCTTTTGTTTTGTACTTGTGTTTTTGTTTATATTGGGTAACAAGGTGGACTCTTTTTTAATGCTTTCTTTCATCTACTCACTAGCAAACGTAACATTTAGATCCAGAAACAAAAAACGTATGTGAATGGTACATATACAAAAATGTGTTGGTTACCTACTGATCCAACAAACACCTCAGGCTTTCATCTATGAGTGGACTTAAAGAAACTATCTTTGCTTATAGGGGTACAAAAATGCTAGATTACTTTTTGGAGTAACCAACTTTCCAAATTCTATTCTGTTGAAATTTAATTCGGAATTAAACCCACTCCCCTCACCAAAGACCAAAATCTCACAGTGGTTTCTCCTTGGCTGTACGCGTTTAGCACCAAATACGGACACAAAAGCTGTGTGCATTCTGGTCATCCAAGACAAACTCTTCCCATTGAAGGTCCTAGAGCTTTTGCTGCCCTAGGTGAAAGTGCCTTAGTGTCATACATGCCACATTTTAGAGCAGGGAAACGGGAGATTTAAAAAAGAACAGGGGGGGAATGTACTTTCCCCACTGACTTATATTTAAGTAGAGGCAATATGCCTGAATCAGGTTTATTGGTATGTATGGTGACAGACAATCAACATTTCATTGTTGGCAGTTTAATAACAAAGTGCAAACAAAAACAGAGTTATACATTCTGTTTTTGTTTGCACAACGTAAAACTGCCAAAAATATAATGTCGAGGCCTGTCACATGCTCTTATCTCTATCTCCAAGAATAAAGGAGAAAGTGTTAACCTTGGATGTTAGAGGTAATTCTTGGAGGAGGAGACTGGAGCGTGTGTGACACGTATAACCATTTTATTTTTGGTAGTTTTGCAAAACTCCAATCAGGTTTCTGCATGCAGGAATTCCTGCGGTGAGAGACTAGCTTTAAAATCAGTAGTCTGAATCGGGAGGGTTGGGATTTATGACTGATACACACAGAAATTAAGACAGATACACACCTAAATTAAATAAACTATCCTCTGACTTCTTAACATTTGTAAGTGCCACATCTGAGCAGAGACAGAAGCGCCCTCAGTTTTCTCATTTTTGTGGGTACACCAGTAAAGAATGGGCACCATGCAAGAAGTTTGCTTTATGCTCTTCGGCTGTCTAGAGATACAGCAGTAGTCAAAAATACTGCTCACCAATCCACACAGTGCCCAATGGCAATGCCTTTGATGATGGTGCTGCTAAATGCTGCTTTGTCTCTTGATTCTGATGTAACATTGCATCTATCCTAGGCTACTGAATCCAGTATGCTCACTTTACATGATCTTTTTATTGTCCAGAGGCAAAAATACATTTTGAAGGGGGTATTGCTATGAATCTTTTTTTTTGTAATTCGATAAAAAAAATATGACTCAGAATTTTGGTGTTCTAAGTCCTATGTAACTATACAGTCCCTATCTAGAGACAAGAAACTCAGTGGTCTGCAGTCCATGAACTAACTATTACATGAGAATGGTGTGTTCTGGGTAATGGCCAGTCCTGTGTCGGAGAAAAATCTATTAATAAAGTAAGACAAAACAATTTTACACAATAATATAGTTTTTAATTCATTGATCAGTTGGGAAAATCAGCCAGTCTCAAAAAGGGACCAAAGTCTGAAGTTAAAAGTTCTGGATTACAAGCAGTGGTATATATACTGTAAAAGCCACAAAAAACAAAAGTTACAAATTCCTATATGACATAAATAGCAGGCTGGACAGATAAAATATTGTCAACATGCGTAAGCATTTCCACAAATTGTTTACTTGTCCATGTTTAGCAGAAGCAGCACTTGTGTTTTTTTTGTAGTTCTCAGAATAAGGGTGAGATAACATGGAAAAACATTTTTGGTTTCCTACCTAGCAAGTGCTTATGTCTTGTTTGACGTCATTGGGCCCAGCTCAGCCTAACTGACTTTACCATATTCTCAACAAGCTTGTGCTATGACCAACTCCACCCTTGTTTACAACGTGTGCAAAACCATTTTCTTCTGTCAAGCTCTCCATGTGTTTTTCTTAAAAGTAGTGTGCGCTATGACCTATATTTCTACAGAACCCAGATTTATCTTGTTCAGCACATTCATCTATCAAGCCGGTTCACTACTTTCATAAGTTTTAAAACTATCTCTCACCTCAAATGTTTGTATTGGTGTTTGGAATTTTATATTTGTGTATATGCCTTTAAAATATATTCCTATTATTTCCCTACATCAGTCCCCCCTCTAGTTGATTCTTCAACTATCTTTCCCACTATCCCATCCACTAAGAAGATCACATTATGCTCACTATTCTGTCCCTAAACATCCTTAGTGCTTTTTTCCTAACCAAAAAGGCTCCTCTCATTTTAGCTGTCAACCTTTTACAACACGCTGTTATCACCTGAAAAATACGACATGTCACGAGGAATATCACTTTAAAAGGCAACAAGGCCTTAAACAACCCCGACATCCAGGACCGCACTCATTCAAACCAGCCCTCAAAACTCCCCCTCCATCGACCATTTTCTTGTGTAGGTCATGCAATGTCAATATTCCATCGTCCACGTCATTGGCCGGCACATAAGTACAGCAGGCTGATCCAATCTTCTTATACACCCCTCCTTCCATGGTGGTCATTAAGTCCAATACGCATCTGTACTGCATTTCCATCAGTCTAAGGGCTCAGCGTTCTTCTTAGATAGCATTGAATCCATCCTCAGTTACATTGACTGTCTTCATTAACTCCCAGTGCGTCACTTGGAGCGAGCAGGAAGTTGCTCTTGCCTGAACAAACAGTAGAATGCTCCCAAAACAGAGATTGGCATAGTTGAATAGTCTATATTCCTGTGGGACTTCTTTCCAAACTCCAGTACCATAGTATTCTGCAGTTCTTATTTGTACGGTGCTGATGAAGCAAGATCGTTGGATGGCCCATGGGAGGGTCATGTAAAGGGGAGATCTTCACACCTGGTATCACCAGAGGGGAGGTGTATAAAGTCACAAGGGAGTAGAAGCCATTCCAGTTCAGGGATTGTTGCATTTGAAGCCAGGCCCCACAAATCCAATATTGATCTATCAGGCTGGAGGTGCTGCCACGCATATCGGCTTTGTAGGTGGTGATCTTGCAGTTGAGCTTGCTCCCCACTCTTACTATCCCATCTCCTCTGAAACAAAGAGAAAACTGTGTTGATTTCATTGCAATTCTAGGGTGGGTTATAATTCCTACCCATGTATATCTGTGTATGTTTGCATCCCATATTTCTTAGCACTGGTCTATTATCTTATCAATTCTTAGGTGACCGTTTATCTTGGTACCATCCCATAAGGATAATGCGCTACATGTGAACTTAGCTCCAGTGTGCCATTTGTCATGGGTAAATACTAATCCCAAAATGCTAAAACCTGGTGCACAACTAGGGGGTCGAGGGTTAGCTAAATAGTTATTATATTCGGGCAGTGGGTAAGACCTTCCAAAAATACTTCTGTGTACTACCTCTTTTTCCCACTCTGTGTGAGCCCTCTTTTGCCGTGCCTTCTTCATTTGGATATCTCTTCCATTATCTTTTGTTTTTTTGTTGTAAGACTTCAGGGGTGGTGTGAAATCTAGTTATATTAACTTGTGCAGAGTTACAGGACTAACATGAGTTGTTTGCAGCTGTGCTTTTATTCTGCATAAAAAGAGGTGCAGGAAAGTGTGTATTATTTGGAGATACCTCTTTAGGGAGATGCACGCTGTCTACTACAGCAGCATGGGGGATGAGGGAGCATACATAACAGCTGGTGTTCGATGTGGATGTGCCTATACTATGCATGTGCTGCTACCACATATTCTCAAATAAAACAAAATGGAGAGGATGATGGTCAGTTTCATTATAAACAGTTCTGTACATGCTTTTAATAGTTAATGTAAGATCAAAGAAATAAAAATGTATTATTGCTAAGACTAGCAGTATTAGTGCACCAAGAAGGAAAAACAAACAAGAAATACTTAACTTAAAAGAAGTATTGTCTGTTATTGGAACAATAGAGGGAGGCTTTACTCCGGTTGCTTTTCCTGTTCTCCCCCATCTTTTTCCTGCTTGTCATCGAAGGGATGGATGGCATGGTCGGGACGAGGCGGACATATGTCAAATGGATCCATGATTTGTGGCCTTGAACTTTCACCGCTGCAATTGTGCTTTCAGTCCCAGGGAAGGGTCCATTAAATCTACTATTTGTCCACTTGTGTCTAAAATGGATGTAAACTAATGCTCCTAATGGCAATTGAGCCTGTTGGTCATCTACAGGAGGTGCGTGGGCACACTTGTTGGCTATACATGTAACCTGGTTGGAGAGGAACTTTTCAATCTTTGTTAACTCACACATATATGCATTCACTTCAGTTTGTACATCAGGTAAACTCTCAATCTCCAACTTACGCCTAGTTAATGGCAGAAACATACTCATTGTTCTGCCTGCATAACAGGTGCAATGCCCTCCTCAGCTTCTTTGGATGAAGGGTATTGTCTCTCTCTTGGCAGTATTGCTTCTTCCTTCAGGGTTATTCTAAATAATACTGTTGTGCTGATGAGGCCTACATCATGGGGGCCTTTTGTCTGCAAATTAGAGGATAACTGCACAAGGTCATTGTCTTTGAAAGGGCTAGAATGGGTTCCCTTCCCTGACAGTTGCCCCTCCTTGTAAGGTCCGGTGCCGCAAGGTGGGCTGCACTCTCTGTTGTGGCCCATACTGTATTTGGGGCATGGGTTGCTGTAACTGCTAGGGCGGTGTCTTTGGTTGAGGCAGCAATTATATTTGGGGCTGTGGGAGGTATATCACCTGGGGACTCATGGCAAGTTGTGCCACAATACCACCAGGTGGTGCCATTTGTTGGGCATATGACATCCTTGTCTGGCTGTTACGTTCATCTTCCTTTCTGATCCTACAACCTCTGATGAAATGTTCTGGCATCTTGCCATAGTGGCATGTCTGTCCACTCTGGAATGTGCTTACTCTGTTTCCCCCAAAACCTTCCACGCCCCCTCTTCCATTATTCCTATTATTGCCTCTCTGGGCACACTGGTTGGGTGGCAACGGGATGCCCAGAGAGGGCACACCCAGGAACACTGCAGTTAGCTGATTGGTGGCAGTGGCAATTTCTCCTTTGTTTACTTGGTAAGCCTCTGCTGGACCAACTTAGCTGCTGATTTTTCTATTTTGTCTTTCTCACTTTTTTCCTTTTCCTGTCTCTTCTTACAGAAATGTATTATGTGTGTCTGTATCTCTGAGCATGATTTTTGCAAGTAAAGGTCACTATATTATCTAGCTTGTCCTGCACTTCAGCTGATAGACCATTTTTCACTATGTTATAAAACAGTATTGCATTCTGTCTAGTCACGTCCTAACTCTCCCCTACCTTCTTGTGTCCATTTTTCATTCATTCTGCTGAGAAACTGGGCTGGATCCATATTTGGCTGCATTTTCTGTCATAAGAGACCTAATGTTTGTCCTGTCTGGATACATTTTTCTCAAGTGTCTCCAAACAATTTCCCTTACTCTGTTAAAGGGTGCCCCATCACATTTTGGGTCAGTCAGTGTTAAATCATTTACTCCTGCCTTTGTGAACATTGTGTCTGTCTCATCTCCTATAAGGAAACTTAGTAATCTTTTAATGTCCCCATTGCAAGAGTAATCCCTGCAGTATATTTTTCTAAGGCTGTTATCCATTTCCCAACCCCTACAGAGAGCGGTGATACACGTATTTAAAGGTTGTCTTTATCCATCTGGAGCCATGGTATATACTGAGGCGCCACTGGGTCTTTAAATATCAAGGGCAATTGTATTGAGACTGTAGCCATATGGTCAGTAGGGTGACAAGAGTCATACTCACAAGCACACCTCTGCCACATTCTGAGACTTTCTTGCATAAAGGGATAGTCCCAGTAAGGATACCATTTGCCCTGAGAAATGCACATTTCTGCATTTGCTACGTCTCAGGGCTCAAAGTAACCCTCTCACAGCCATAGTGTCATCTGTGATGTCAGTCCTTCTGTCCAACCTGCTAGGTTGTCCGTAAAAGGGACAAAATTACGCCAACTATTCTCAGGTTGGGCTACTATTTAATTGGGTGTGAAATCATTGACTGGACACACAGGGAGTACATGTGCCAGATCTTTCCTCAGTGTCATCTTTCCTGCTATGCCAAATGTTCCCTTTCTCCCATATGGGCATGCATGCACACCATCGAATGATAATCTCCTCAATTTCCACTGCCCTCTTTGTAATCGTTGTCCTTCCTTATTGATCTATTCTCCCACACAGGTATACTGTGACTGTTCTCTATTACATTCCTCAAGAAGGGGCATTCTTTTTATATGTCCAGTGATGTCATCTAATGCCTTCTCTGGTACTTCATAGGATTTTTCTGATCCCCTATCTTCTTCCCCGTGAATGCTTTGTATAAGGATTATGCCCTCTGGTCCTCTTTGCTCAATCAAATGTGGCCCATGTATGGCCCTCTACTGTTCCAGGGGTCCTTCTCCCCTTTCCAGAGTCACTCTTGGGCATGCTTGTCCACCCTTCTGCATTTTGACCCACTTTCCTACACTATTCTTTTCTGCTCCTGAGTGCATAAACCTCCAGCACCCTGTGGAAAGATATTCTGGTGTGAAAGCTACCCTTCTTGTCTAATTTTTACTTGGTTTTTTTTTAGATACTCTTGATGTTTTGTAGCACCACCCATTATATGTGAGTCTTTTGACCCTTTGCTGATTGGGGGAGGAGGAATGGGGCATTGCATCCTCTAAATGAAGTGTAAATGTGGCATCTACTGTCCATACATATCTAGTACTGTCCCCACCCAACATCTTCTGTGGTGTACTAGCCATTCTAGGACATGGAGATATACAAACATACTCTCCATGTTTAGAAGTAGATTCTGATGGTGGGCTGTACTCAGGGTCTGTATATCCTACTGCGGGGGATGTGAAGAGGTGGGTAGTGAGTTCAGTGAGCCAAAGGGGTGGTCTGAGACTTTATCATTAAATCTCTCATATTTGTTTCACAAAAGACCTTCCATAGGTCTAGTGTGGTCTTTCTCTTCTCTAGTTTCCTTGCCTTGAATTTGCTTTGAAGGAAGGTGGCCATATGTTCTACTGTTGAAGTGTCAAAAGCGCCCTCTTCAGGCCACGCAGGTGCAATGTTTTATGTTGATTTATGTCATTCTTTACAATATTTCTTTAACCTGTCCTTATCTCATAAGCACCTTAACCATGTGTTCCAAAGGAGACCCAATGTGTTTTTAGTGAACTTAATCTTATGTACAATACAATTTACACTGCAAGTGGACTCCTACTTACTTCATGGGTTATTTCTGAACTTCACAAACTTTTATTAGGACGTGAAGGTGAACATCAGATATACGTATCCCTTATTTCTAAAACATTTAGGTCACACATATACTTTGGGCAGGTACATTTATGGATGGCTAAGTGGGGTTTTTGACTGATACAAGCAATTAGGTTATTGTGAATTTATATAAATTACTTGAATCCTAATTTCCACACTGGACGGTCCCTAATAAATACATATAATAAGTATGAGTCTGTTATCATTTCAGGGAACTCACGCAACTGTTGCCCATGGTTGCACTGAGATGTTGCTATAACTTCAATATATTCAGTTGGCCACAAGGTAGCGCCAGTGTCACACATGAATAATTTAAATAGACTATCTACATAAATATTTATTCACCGTGTACTATGTTTCATCAGGGAAAACAGTTCCCCACTTCCAAGATGTTTTAATCCTTGCTTCAGATTATGCTAAAGAAATTATTTTATGTCTTGCTGTGCCTCTCTCTGTGTCTATATTTGTATATGGGGGGGTCTCTGAAGTGTTTGGCCAATTTTCCACTGTCTGTCATTAATAATTATGATTGTATTACCCTTAAACCACTTCCCTCAATAGTCCTGGGATATTGGTCAATTCTGTTTTTACAGGTCTCCTATAGAGTGTCTTACTCTTGGAAAAACAACTGCAACAGGTTTTGTAGATTTTAAAATGAACTCTTGTATTCTAAGCATGCGAAGGTCTTGTTTGCAGTTACCTGAAAGGTAGTTAATTATATTCCTATTTAAAGTAGCTGATAATTTTTCTTCTGTCTGTAAACCCTCAAGAACCATGTGTACACCCCAGTTTATACTGTTTGATGATTCTCCAAACGTATAAATCTTGAGGCTCTATAGTTCCATACTGGGGATAATGGTTAGTAATTACTCTGGAGTTCATGAGGCTTCTACACTACTTCCTACATGAAGGACAATGGTCTTACATTAGTTCTTTGCATGTTTCTTTTTTTTGTTGTTGGCTGGCAGGGGTACTTCTGTTATGTCAATATAAATTGTATTAAGGCCGAGACGTAATGTACTATTAATACCTAGGTGTTCATAAATTTCTAACATCAAGGTTTATTCAATGGGATTAGTTTTCACTGATCTACTAAGGTCAGTTCCATTGGAAAGGGCAACAGCCTGAGCATTATAAAAATGGATAGGGTCTGTTGTAAATGATTAGTTAACTGTTGGGACATTAACCTAATTCAGTCAATTATTTTAAACTTTCATGTATATTGTTGTAATTTATCCCTCTTAAGAATAGGAAATCTAATACTTATTCCAAAATTATACAGTAAAATTATATGTTAACATTATTTTGTGGCCCATTTCTATCTCATACAAACATGTGCATATGTAAAAACACTAAGGGGGTCATTCTGACCCTGGCGGCCGGTGACTGCCAGGGTCACCGACCACGGGAGCACCGCCAACAGGCTGGCGGTGCTCCCGAGGGCATTCTGACCGCGGCGGTTCAGCCGCGGCCAGAAAGGGTAAACCGGCGGCCTCCCGCCGGTTTACCACTGCCCTTGTGAATCCTCCATCGCTGCGGAGCGCGCTCCGCAGCCATGGGGATTCTGACACCCCCTACCGCCATCCTGTTCCTGGCGGGTCTCCCGCCAGGAACAGGATGGCGGTAGGGGGTGCCGCGGGGCCCCTGGGGGCCCCTGCAGTGCCCATGCCCATGGCATGGGCACTGCAGGGGCCCCCGTAAGAGGGCCCCGCAAAGTATTTCAGTGTCTGCTAAGCAGACACTGAAATACGCGACGGGTGCAACTGCACCCGTCGCACCCCTGCAACTACGCCGGCTCAATTCTGAGCCGGCGTCCTCGTTGCAGGGGCATTTCCTCTGGGCCGGCGGGCGCTCTTTTGGAGAGCGCCCGCCGGCCCAGAGGAAATGTCTGAATGGCCGCCGCGGTCTTTTGACCGCGGTGCGGTCATTCAGCGGCGGTACCTTGGCGGACGGCCTCCGCCGTCCACCAAGGTCAAAATGACCCCCTAAATTTCATACTAAGGCAACCAAAACACTATTGCATCAATTCTAAACTACATACAAGGGCAAACAAAGCATTACTAGTCACTTCCCTCCTGATTCGTAGAGAGGACAACTTTTCATTCATTTTTTCAGAACATACACTGATTGCTCAGCCTCAAACCCTGTTCTGCCTTGACCACTTTCAACTATGTTAAGTCCCTTGTATCTTCTGGTCGTCTTACCACCAGGATCCCTTAATATTGTGTCAATATACAGTCTTCCATGTGAACAATAAAATGATATTTTGTAAAAATTGGTAATGTCTTTGCATATAAAAAAGGAACTATCCTCTTACTGTTTCCATCTTAAAAACGCCAAAAACCCCAAACCTACCTGCCCTTTAGAAATGCAGAGACTTTTACAAAACAACGGTGTCTCTTTTACCTTTCAAAAGCGCGCAAATAACTTCTTGGGGGACAGGCAGTATTCCAGACTGGCAATCCGTGAAGTTAAGCAGAGGTCCTGGCTGGCCCGCCAATCTGTCGAAGAAACATTTATTAATAAAGTAAGACAAAACAATTTTACACAATAATATCGCTTTTAATCAATTGGAAAAATCAGCCAGTCTCACAAAGAGACCTAAGTCTGAAGTTCAAAGTTCTTGATTACAAGCAGTGGTATATATACTGTAAAAGCCACAAAAACAGGAATTACAAATTCTTATATGACGTAAATAGCTGGGCAGATAAGATATTGTCATCATCTGTAAGGGTTTCCACAAATTGTTTACTTGTCCATATTTAGCAGAAGCCCTCCTCTTGTGGGTGTTTTGTAGTTCTCAGAATAAAGGTGAGATGACATGGAAAAAAACATTTGTGGTTTTCTGTAGAGCTAATCATTGGGCCCAGCCCAGCATATTTGACTTTACCATATTCTCAACAAGCTTGTGCTAAGGCAGAATACACCCTTGTTTACGCTCTGTGCTCAATGACAATGAAAAACCATTTCCTTCTGTGAACCTCTCCGTGTGTTTTAAAAAAAAAATGAGTGTGCTCTGTGACCTATATTTCGGGGACGGGCTTTTAACTGAGGGAATCCCGCTGCTATCTTGGGCCACGTTTCCCAGCTGGAGTGAGACTTCATCCACCAGGCTGCACTGCTTCTTGGACACCATCTGTGATGTGCTTCCTAAAGCGCCAGTCCTCCACGAGACACGCTTTTAACTGAGGGAATCCCTCTGCTATCTTGGGCCACGCTTCCTAGCTGAGGTGGGACTTCATCCCCTAGACCGCACTGCTTCTTGGACACCATCTGTGACGCGCTTTATAAAGCGCTGGTCCTTCCTGCGGCGTAGGGTGCGCTTTTAACTGAGGAAATCTCTCTGATATCTTGGGCCACGCTTCCTAGCTGGGGTGGGACTTCATTCCCCAGGCTGCACTGCTTCTTGGGCACCACCTGTGACACGCTTCACAAAGTGCCGGACCTTCCCGCAGCATGGGACACACTTTTAACTGAGGGAATCCCTCTGCTATCTTGGGCCACGCTTCCTAGCTGGGGTGGGACTTCATCCCTCAGGCTGCACTGCTACTTGGACACCATCTGGGACGCGCTTCATAAAGTGTCGGTCCTTCCCGCAGCACGGGACGGGGCCGTCTTCGCCGATCATCGCCCAGAAGAGGTTGGGCTGGGTACTCTCCATGTCGCTCTAAAAGTAAGTGCTAAATTCGGACTTGATTAACATTGATCCCTGGTAACATTTGCATAGTTTTAGATCCATAATGGGGGCCATGCATGTGGAAAGCTGCAGAGGCTCCTGTGTATATACGTGGCCCAAAGAAATCCAAGCAACGCTCAATTAACAAAGCTAGCAATACACTAAAGGATATTGACATCTTGATAGAGGAAGTGGAGGCCATTTTGAGAAGTAATGTAAATACAACTTCTCCAAACTCTGACCCCCAGAAAAACAAAATCCATGATATGTTAAAAAAAAGGGCTTGACTTCCTAATGTCATAACCAAGTCTGGATCAGTGGAGGTAGTCCAACATGCTAGTGAAGCAGTACCTCATTTGTTGACTGCTTACCAGTGTGATGGCTTTATGGTGCCCCAGGGTGATAATGGAAGTACTGTGGTGGAAGAATTGGCCTCCTGCCGCCCCCTAAGTCCTGAGGTTGTGGTGGTTTCAAATATCTTGTGCTCCAACCGGTACGGCCCACTTGCGGAGGTTGGGGGCCCTGATGATGTTCCTTCTGCTTGTGCTGGGAAGCCTGTTGGGGTCCCCATTATGATGCTTCCTCTATCTGTACTGGGAAGCCAGTGGAGGCAAACTATTCTTGGGCCAAGGAAGCCCGTTGAGACATTGCTGCTGTCCCGACTTGGCATCTGTACACCTGAAACTAGAGGAAGTCAAGAACTTGGTACTGTTGCTGTTGGATAAAGTAATGAGGGGAGCTGGTTAGCCATCTACCTGCAGGTGAATGGGGCTGTGTGTGGACGGGCCACTGCCCACCTCAGGGGGAGGGTCATCTGGCACTGTTTTGCCAGATGCCTCTGGTGATCAGCCTCTGGGGTCTATCACGATCACTGACTTGCCCCCTATCACCCAACTTTGTCCTCTTGCTGATGGAATAAAGTGCTCCTCTGGGGCGAGATGGTGCAAGTATGATCCTGTTGTAAAGGGGAGTGCTCCTGGGCAGGGCTACCCCATTAAGCCTTATTTCACTGCCATACAAAAGACCCTTGAGGGTGGGGCTTGTACTCAGGTGCCTGCTGCGGATGCTATATTTAGGATGCAAGAGGGAAGACCACTAGGGTGTCCTCAGTATTTGTCCAACATAAGATCATCAACAATAAAGCAACAGACTCAGGGTGAGGGGAAGTCAGGGAGAACTATTTTATGGTCAGGGTGCCAAAGATGTTATCAGGATTCCAGGAAACTCAGGATTCCCTGATAAACAAGGTTATCTATTGGATGAAAGTCCAGTGCAAATGCCTCTGTCATCAGAGCAGATATTGTAGAAGTTACAAGACTTAGTCGGCAAGGGTCACATTCTGATTTAATTCTATTATTTTTAATGATATGCTGCTAGTGTCTAACCTTATAGATTTTGAATTGCGCACTTGCTATCTTAGAAATCCTGGTGGGGTGGGCATCAGGCTAAAACTATCTCCACCTGTTACTACTACTCCTAGGTTTCCCAGAGAAGTAGAAGATGAGAAGGTTGTTCCCAGCCAAACGTATGCTCCTGCTCTGGTAGATAATAATCCCCCTGACTTGAATGCTATCCATTGACTATCCACTAACTCTCATGTTGAAATTTCCCCAGCGGCCCCTGTGAGTAGGGATGGTGTGTCGATTGAGCTTGTCAATTGTGGGAGAGGGGAGGTAGTCCAGATTAGTAGGTCTAATACTAGGGAGGATTGTGCTAGACTATCTATCATGTCTTGGAACTTGGCAGGGCTAAGTAGCAAATTAATGGACCCTGAGTGGGTCGCTTATGTTAATAAACAAGACACATTCATTTTTCAGGCGACTTGGGCATTGTCCCCAGTCTCCTTGGATGGTTTTCTGTCTTCTCATGTAGAGGCCCAACCTGTTGCTGGGGGCAGCGGTCGGCTAAGGGAGGCCTTCTTATATTAATAAATAAGACTTTGCAGTGTATTAACTCAGCCCTAACAATAGACTCATCTGATCTATTAGGTATCCAGCTTGCTTTTAAGCGAGGCTTTAGGTTTGCTATAATCAACGTGTATGCTAGATCAGTGTCATGGGGTGTAGAGTCTTAGACCTTAGCCCAGTTGATTGAATTTACAGATACATTGCATCATTCTATTATTCTAATGGTCGCTGGTGATGTTAATTGCTCCTTCGAACCCTTTCCTTATAGCAGCGATTTGACTGCAGATGAGGATGAGTATTAGGGTACCCCACGACTGATTGCAAAACAACTGCCTATTCATCTGCGTGCTGCCCCCCAGCTAACAGCGCTGAATCATAAACAAGGGCTTAGGGCCTGTAATGACCGCACACTCTCTGATCAGTGCAACGCTTTTACCTTTAAGCGTGGCCAGTTGACCAGCATTATTGATTATTTTTTCTTAGTAGGTGTTAGACTGTGGCCCATGCTGGATGATATGAAGGTTGATTTTCGCCACAACAGCAATCATAATTCTTTACTCCTTTCCTTCGTAGTGATGTATTTATGAGAACACAGAATAATCATTCCACTTCGGTGTCTGAGCATTACTGGCCAATGATTATAAATGTGTTACCTGGCCGAAGGTGATGGCGAATCCCTATCTGTAAAAGGAGATCTATAAATTATTTATTGTTGCTTTATCTAACTATGATGAGCTTGGGCCGAAAACATTCCAATTCTTGGTATTCATGAGACCCTGGTTCCTAAACTACAGGGGATTTTCATAGTATGACCACTACCAAGAAGACTGCCTCTACATACAAAAAAAATAATAAATGGTGTTACAAAGATTGTCTAAAGGCTAAATCAGCATTAAAGACAGCGGTTATGTCTCATTCACAGAAGTTGATTAGGTCAGCCAGAGCTGTTTACAGTAGATCCTTAGTGCAGGCGAAGAAAAATTGGGGTGCTATTGTTTTGCAGAACGTGTTAGAAGCAACCAGCTTAAATAACAATAGGACTTTTTGGAAGTTACTCTCCCAAAATCTTAACGAGGGAGGCAGTTTCAATCATTATTACATCCAATCAGAGAGTTTGGTGGACCACTTTTCCAACCTTTACGCTCTATATAGTGATAAAATTAGTGTTGAACCCCTTGTCAGGAGGGCCCAGGGCTGGCCGTAGTAGTCCTGATGACCGCATTGTTTTTCCCTGGGAGAAACTAGTGCGACAGTTGCTTCTTTGAACTCTTCCAAAGCCCCTGGTGCTGACAAAATACCTGGGGATCTATACAAATCCGAGCCAATAATCTGGTGTAGTTACCTAAACATGTTATCCAATGCTACAGCAGCAGGGGGGGCCCCATCCCTGCTACCTGGAAGGGTGTTCAAACTATACCTACCTACAAAAAAGGGTGAAGTGAGCTCCCCTGCTAATTATAGACCTATCAGCCTTATCGACAACTTACAAACATTTTTTGCAAAAAAGGTCTTGGATAGCCTTTTAGAGTGGGTTGATGATAATCATGTGTTGTCCCCCCGTCAGGCGGGTTTTAGACCCAAAACTAGTACTGTAGACCAAGTCTTCCGGCTGGCTTTTTTATATTGGAAATATGTATCACTTGCTAAACAAAGTTTGTATGCCGCTTTTGTGGACCTTCGGCCTGCTTTTGATTTGGTTTCCGAGATGGAAATTATGGGAGGTTTTAGATAAAGTGGATATACCCAGGAACCCAATTCACCTTATAGTGCAGCTCCACAAAGGTACCCAGGTGAGATGGGGCAAACCGAGAGAATTAACTGATCACATCCCCATACAGCTGAGGATTCGACAAGGATGCGTTCTGGCGCCCTTGCTATTTACTTTGTACATAAATGGGGTGGTGCAAGTCCTGTCTTTTTGTCAGAATGATGCCCCCACTTTAAATGCTAAAAAAAAATACTATTTGCAGATGACTCCCTCCTTGTTTCTCAAACTCTGAAAGGGCTACAGATTCTTGTGTATAGGTTTACAGCTTTTTGTGCAGATCATGGGCTGGAATTCAATGTTAGTAAAACAAAACTGATGGTGCTTAGCCCTGGGCCACTCAAGAGATGCACATTTTTTATAGATGCTGTTCCCTTGGACAGGGTTGGTTCAATAGACAACTTTTGTGTCAGGATCTCAAACAAGTTTAAATCGGAGGACCAGATAACTAAGAGTGTTTTTATCCTGCAACATAGGTCAGGTGCCATTCTGCAGTTGTATAAGAGTACCAGCGCAAGAGCTGTATCCACGGCCCTGAAGATCTATACAGCAAAAGCACAGAATGCTGTTACCTATGGTGCTGAGGTGTGGGGCTATTGGGAAGCTCATAGATTGTGTGCGAGTGAAAATAACTTTGTCAAAGGACTACTTGCATGTCCACGCAGTACTCCTCTGGTTCCTATTTATCTTGATCCTAATCGGATTTTAGATATATTAGTTTTAAAACCCTTGTTATATTGGATAAGGATATGGACCACCCCAAAACATAGTACTTATAGAAACTAATTTCTTACTTTCTTAAAAGGACCTAATGTAGCCTCCATTCCATGGTTTAAGCATGTGTCAAACCGGTTCCGTATTTTAGGTCTTTGAAGTTTCTGGGAGAATCCTCAGGGACTGAGGAAAGCCCAGATGCTATCCCTGAAATCAGCTTATTGGGCCTATGTGAGGAACAACCATCTTTTTATTACAATTCATGGGCGACTGACTAATCAATTTATTGACCTTAAGTGGTACCCCTGGTATGAGCCCTTTTTACATATTATTCTTGATCCCCATTTTCAAGAGCTTATACATTCACTTTCTCAATGGGTTTTTGCCACTAATGTCTTTAATAAGTAGCTGGAGGGCAACATCTATATCGAATATCTTCCCAGCCTGTGGTACAGCCCCCGAGACTGTCGAACATCTTTTGTTCTTTTGCACAGCTTACGTTCTTTCTCGGTGTAAGTGGATAATACCCATTTGCCGGAACCTGGGCACTAGACAATATGTTTTTGCTTTTAGGATTTTAAAAATTGATACTTCTACTGCTATGGTGCTGGCAGTTGACAAGTTCCTTGTGGCTGTATGGTACATACGCACCCATTTTTTAAAAGATTGCAAATTAATAATGTTTATAACGTGCTAATCCCACACGTACACGCACATGCTAGTTTTGTTTTTATTCTCAATTAATCATGTTTACCAAGTATAAAATCATGTACATTTAATGGCCTGGGCTTGGGGATTGATATGGTTTTACTTTTTTTGCTTGTGTTTTATCTTGGTCTTTTACTTACTATATTTATTAATGTAAATTATGTGGTGTCTTTTATTCTGTTGCTTTGATGGTTTAATGACCGAATAAAGCTTTGAATTATGATGCTGATGATGATGACCTATATTTCTACAGAACCCAGAGTTATCTTGTTAAGCACATTCATCTATTAAGCCAGTTCACTATTTCCATAAGTTTTCAAACTATCCCTCACTTAAAGTGTTTGTATTAAGGTTTGGAATTTTATATTTGTGTATATGGCTATAAACATATTCCTATTATTTCCCTACATCACCTGTAAGACTTCATAGGATTATTTGTTGTTATTAGGCTCCAAATCTCTTTTCACCATGAACAGACACAATCAGGAATGCACAACAACAATATGTTTTCTGATTTTATTAAAATCAAAGTCCTATCCTAATGCATAAAATGTGTAGAGTTGTAACAATGAATATGAACAAAACAGTGGCAATTTTCTCGCATTAAAAGAGAGTGTCCATTTCTATCTTTCAGCCCCTCCATTCTTCCCTCTAGCTAAGCTAACTCATCACTAAATGGGCCGGTGGAAGTTCCCAAGGTGGTCTCTCGTCCACATACCTTAATGAAACAGAAGGGTTGTTCTATGTGAAGAAGGTTGGTATTTAGCTCTGTCTGGTTGCCATGGTGTCCCAGCGAGCTGATAAGGCTGGGGTTGGCTCCAAGAGGCCTGCCTGTGGCCTTCACGAGAAATGTATATAGCTTTTTTATGCTCGATCTTTGCAGCCTTCCAGGAAGCCGAAGATTTTCTCTCTCCCTTCCACTTGACTTCTCCCAACGTAAAACCCACTTTTCTAATTATTTTGAAAGGGCAGCCCTCACATTGAATTACTTCAAATGCAAGAATTAATCTTGTTGCACCTTCACGTAAATCTATAAAGCATTATATATTATTTGAAAACGTATGTGAATTATTGCTGAACTATCAAACTCTAGTGAAGCAAATATATGGTGTACAAATGCAAACAATAGTCAATACAAGATGCATTTATAAATGAGAAATGTGCACTAACATAAATTAATATATGAAACACAGTGGGGGTACATAAGCAGAAGGTGTGAAGATTATGCCAGGTGGCTCAGACATCAGGATGGTTTATGGCAAACGAGCATGTTAAAATGGTTGCTCCCACAAGACTGTTACCCAACCTAGCACAATTGTATCATTGTATTTCACATTTCAGCAGTGGTGGTATGACTTGTCTGACAATATGAAATGGCTTGCAATTTTTCCCTTATATCACTTAGGAAAACAGTCATGTTTGTGCCATTTGTCAAGTCTAAAACTTTGGAAAAAGTTAATAAAACTACAGATCGTGCTCACCAGGCGCTTTTAGAAATCAGGAATTTGTACATATCCAGACTGTACTCTGATGCTCCCCTGTTGTTATGGTTATAGTCTGCATATTTTGTTGGTGAACATAGGCCTATCCCTTTGCATGAGTTGATGCTATTCCTGTAGCTAAAAGGTTGACTTGAGGCTGTGTGACCAGATTTGGAATCCCTTGTGGAAGTGACAGAGGGACTAATTTTGTGTCAATAATTTAGTCAATGTGTATACACCTAGGAATCACACCTAATTTCCACTGTGCTTACCGATGTTCAGGGAAGGTGGAGCCCTTTAGTGCAGCTCTAGAAAATCCGATATGTGAGAAAGCTGGATTTAAGTGACCAAACGCCTTACCATTAGATATTCTGATGATGAGAGCCATTCTTCACCAATAAACTACGTTGAGCCCGTATTGAATCATAATGGGCAAACATGGGATGCTCCTGTTCACGACTTCATCTTTGTTAGATCTGCATGTGTCTGATGATGTGACTTTAGATTATTGCAAAGAACAGATTCACCATTTCAGTAGCTTGCATTCTCAGATAAAAGCAGCTCAACTGACCTACCCATCTGAAGCATGTCACAACCTACAGCCTGTCAGCTGGGTCCATATGAGGATTCTCCAGTGAAAGTCCTTGTTTCAAAGAAGGTGGTGAGAAATAGAGCAAGTCCATCTAATCACCAACACCTCTGTCAAGTGACACGGACTGCCTGCCTCGATCCAATCATGGCATTGCAATAAGGCTTCAGAACCTTTAAAAGGCTTCTGCCTTCACAGGAATACCTACAACAATTGACGAAGATGCAGCCCATCTTCTTGTGCACAGTTACAGCCTGCAATCCTGGTGGTGGGATACCTCCCAGCAACATCATACCTTATTGGGTTCGGCTGGTCGTCTTTGATGTATCTGTTTGGTTGGTTCATTGAACGGCTGTGTCAAGAGGGGGCAGGTGGTGAGCAAGAAGAAGTCAACTGAATGGTGAAAGACTAACTTCCTAGAGGTAGTTGACTGGTCTTCAAAGATGTTTTTGCAACTTCTGAAACAATGCAAATATGACCTGAACATTTCTTTCTGCATGCGGTGCTCCCATGCGTTCAATGACTCAAACTCAGATGTGCCCAGCATTCTGACCTTCTATAAATGGGTAGAGCAATGCACTCATCTACACCTACACCTGACTTGGCACCTTATTCCTGAATGTGAAGATTACAAAACACTTGTCAATCTTCATGATATGACTGTGCCTTTCATTGATCAAGACATATCGCCACCTGATATCCACCTAAATGCTGTTATCAGGGGATTGGACTTTGAAGAAGGTAATGGCATATAAATAGGATGCATTGCATGTATTGCGACAAAGTCAGTGTACAGATGCAATATCTTTCCTGATTTTCACCATAAAATAATTTCCCAAATGGAGTACTGTTCACCTGGACTGGGGTTTCTGAACAGAGTGAGACTTACTATATCTGTGACCTCACAGATTAGATGGGTTGCCCAAAAACTAGTCCGATTCCTGCTTTCCTGGTTATGAGGTGCCTACTATTTGCCACTTGTGAGGACGGAAAATTCCTCTGCATGGTAAGAGACGTAAACCACTGCCCTGAGTGCCCAACTGTACCGTTGCCTGGATCCCTAATACTAATTTTTTTGTCATAACCAATCAGAAATCCCATTTCTAACAGTCTAGGGTATGCACCTCAGCCAGACAGAAACCACCACTCTAGTCCGGTACGTTACGCACCAAAGGTAACCTGTGTTCACCCCCGGTAGCTTGGCACTGAGCAGTCAAGCTTGCCCTCAGAGGTCATGTGTAAAGCACTTGCACAACACATTCACGCCAGTCACACAATAAATACCCACAAAAGAAGCTCCATACTGGATTATGTATAAAAATATAGTAAATTGTAGTTAACTTAAGTCAGAATAACAATGTTTATAAACAAGGTGAATACTCTGTAAGTTAGTACTCACTATCTTGGATAGGCAAGAATAAAAGTTTACGCATCCTAACATCAGGGCATGAAGTGTACAGATTGTAAGATAAAGGCACATGGGTCACTACCACTGTAATATCACTTGTTACCTTGGCAACGCAAGCACCAAAAATTATATACATTATTGTGCCTATTATGCAGTAATCACGAAGCACCTGATAGCCTAACAAGGTAAGGTTAAAATTACATAGGTTATGGTATCAGGGCATGAAATACCATGATCACACAAAATACTCAGTGTCCCCAAAAACATGGACCCCCCACCCAAGGATACTCTCCCAGTTATCCCATGCAAGGTAGTGATATGAGGCACACCGTGATGGTCAACAATAAAACCATCTGCCTTGAAGCACCTGGGCCTGCAGCACAACAGTGCATCATAAAACAATTTATAGTGGCACTCATCCACTCTGGGGCACACCCCGTAATAAGTGTATTCAAGTGTTTAGCGCAATTACAGCCAGGTAGGTGGATAATCTTGGTCACGGTACCATGATCGTGGTGGTAATAACCGGAGCACAGTACAAGGGGACATCCTCAGATGCTCACCTACTCTCGTGGCAGACAAGTAAGACAAACCACCGCACAGCTCCTGCGGTCCATCTTAAACCTAGCAGGTAAAAACCTAATCTGCCACACTACACAGGAAGACCTCATCCTGTCTCCTTCCACCAGCATGATGCGGCTGCCTTGAAGATAATACCTTTGTAGTGTTGTTAGGGTCCACCTGACACAAGGCAGGCTGGGGGCCTCAGGGCAGGACACACACTGTTGGCATCTCACCCGCCCTGGGCCGGGTGTGTCTTCGTCACCTCGGTCAGCGAAATCTTCGAGGAGGGACACATTGTGAATCTGTTGTGTTCAGCTGACAGGGCACCCCCAGAGGGAGGTACTCTCAGTGCAGCATGTGGGGGGCGTACACCAGTCCTTGTACTCACACGCCGTTGCTCCAGCTATGAGAGAAGTTGTATTGGGGAGTGTAGCCATGCAGGTGAGCCATAGTACTTTGACTCTACGCCGCCCAACACAGCGGCAACTTCCTCCCTCGTTCACGGGTCCCCAGGAAGAGGGGCCTGGCATGGGAGATCCTCCTGCCCAACTCCAGCTGTTGCCTAGGGTCACACTAACAGGCATGGGTGTAGTCCTCTCACTCTGTGACTCCACGGCTCGTGCTCAGTCTTCAGCTCTTTGATTGTGGGGCTAGCAGGGGCAGACTCTCAGATCTCCCGCACCACAGAGAAGGAACAGGGCTCACTACACTCTGGACACCCCAAATGCCCTTAGGTCAGAAAGCACTCATTATGCACTATCAGCCTATCATAAGGTGCGCAGGTGAAGCGCTCTCATGCGCTAACAGGAAGGAGGAAGACCTTTCAGCCTCAGGGTCTCCCAGCAGTTTCATTGGCATGGGGGCTCTGAGGGAAAAGGGGTTGGACAGTTGGCACGTGGAGAACACTAGGAGTGGGGGCAAAGCAGGATGGCCAGCACATCAGGGCAATAATGGCAATCCCTCCTGGCAGTCCCCCAGGATCCGGTGACCCACAGTCAGCTGGCAGAAGGGCAACAGGCAGAAAAACCCTGCAGTGAGTCATTTGTGCCACCCAGCAGGTACCAGGCAGCAGGGCAACAACAGAAGAGCAGTCCAGATGGGACCATATAATAATCAGTAGTAGTGAACTTGATCTTCTTATCCTAAGTCAATGGAGTGAGGCCTACAGGCTTACTCACTTTTTATAAAATATCAGTTGCTGTGTGCTTAACTCACCCTTGGCCTACGTCAGGTAGATATGGATTCCTGTGCAGGGAAGGTGCAGTGACTCCTCTTCGTTGATTGTATGTGTGCCTGAGAAGGGTACTGTACAAGGATGGAGCAGTACTATAGAGCGCATGTGTGGTCAGTGCATGTACTGGGTGTATGTACGCCTAAGAGGAATACATTTAATGAGAGATGTAGTGTGATGCAGTGTGGCTATAAAACATGTGCTGGGTGTATGTATGCTTATGTACATGAATGGTGAAGAGTTGTGCAACACATATAGTGAAAGTGTGTGCTAGCTGTGCGTGTGTTGAAATAACACATGCTGGTTAAAGATAGGAACACTTCAGTGCTGAACAGGGTGCACAGACTGAGTGTGTGTGCTGGATACATGGGTACCTGTAAGAATACAATGCATAGAGTTATTAGTGCTGAACAGTAAGTGTGCTGAGAGTGTGACAGGCTGCGTGTGAAGGAGAATCTCTGCAGAGCTTCTGTCTGTGACTAAGACTTGGGGCAAAGGCCCGCTACTCTCCCTGCTGGACGAGGGGACATCACCCCGGACAGCAATATCACCTGCCCTAAAGCCTGGAGCACCACTGCCTGCTTGCTTGTCAAGACCAGTGTGCCCTGTGAGGGAGAATAGGGTGTTGGAGGGAGTGAGGTCCATTGGAGTGCCCTGCAGGAGGATTCCCTGAATGAGGCGGGAGGCTGTGCACCCATCGGGCTGTTGCCCATGTGCATTATCAGCTCTGCCAGGAGAGGGCCACATTTTTCTGGGTCGTATCTGAAGGACTGGATGGGAACCATCAAGCTGCACTGCCCTGCTTTAGTGACCCTGTATGCCAGGGCCTGTGACTGCCAAGATCGGCAACCCTGTGTGCCGGAGGGGCGATTTCCTAAATAGAGTTTGCACCATAATCGTTAGTACCATGGAAAACCCATACACAAGGAGGGTTTGCCAGTACCACTTGGGCTTCGAATTTGGGCCATTGCCATGGACTGAAGTACTGCTGTGACCAGCGGGTTGAGCCTGCACGCCATGATCTGCTCTTGACAAAGTCCCCAAGGATCGCTGAGATGCCACAGAGGGTGTAGCTCTGGTCGGGAGCCAGAGGATTACACCAGCACTGCCCCTCTGCTAGAGGGAAGAACAACTTACCTTTTTTTACCTGCCCAGTAGGAGCAGCTCTGATAACTGGAATCTGACCAGCAGTGCTGCTAAGCAAAAAAAAAATGCCTGTGCCACCGGGTGCTCCTGCATCCATCATGAGTAGCCTGGCTGTGCCTTACAGGATTTGGACTTGGGAGTGCCGAGGAGTGGGCACTCACTGCATCACTGAACATTGCCATACTGGTGAAACATGTAAGTCTGAAATGGGGCGTTTGCATCGCCAGAGGGACTTTGCTGATAATAGTGCTGTGGCATCATAGACACTTCTGGCTAAGTTCCTAAAAGGTCAGAAGGGAGAGCTCTTGAGTTTGGCTGCAGTTCCTGATGCGGCCAGCAGTGAATGGAGAATAACCCTGGACACGTTATACGAAGGAGGGTGGGACAGGGATTTGCTTGAAAACTACTAGAGCCCTGACCTCAGGGGTGAGGGTGGTAGGGGGGAGGGAGGACTGTGTTACTTCTGAATGTCATATTCCTTTGCATGTGTAGAATTAGAAATAAAATACTACTTTTTCTTATATAAGCAAGTATTTGGCTTGGCATTGATTTATTGTTCGCACTGTTTGCATTTTGAGTTATGAGTCGTGTTCACTGACCTGTATTTATATCCCCACGAGGGAACTTTTACTGCTCGACCATAACCACCACTGACAGTTAAATGCAGAAGAGACACTTGGCCTAGTTGAGTGGAATCCATAGTAGGTTAGGCCCTAGGACATGAGGAGTAAAAGGCCTCAAACTCCACTGTGTTACTTCTGAATGTCATATTCCTTTGCATGTGTAGAATTAGAAATAAAATACTACTTTTTCTTATATAAGCAAGTATTTGGCTTGGCATTGATTTATTGTTCACACTGTTTGCATTTTGAGTTATGAGTCGTGTTCACTGACCTGTATTTATATCGCCATGAGGGAACTTTTACTGCTCGACCATAACCACCACTGACAGTTAAATGCAGAAGAGACACTTGGCCTAGTTGAGTGGAATCCACAGTAGGTTAGGCCCTAGGACATGAGGAGTAAAAGGCCTCAAACTCCACTGTTGGGCCAGTAACCCCTACTTGCAAAGTGGCCCTCTGAAAGGGATTCTCACAGACCCCCTTGATCTTTACACTGGAAAAAGACCAATTTCTAAAAGTGTATGGGTATTTGCTAACATACTATCAAACTATGGATGGGCTTATCATTCAAGAGGATTCAAAGACTGCTACTATGTTAGAGGAGGTTTGTAATTCTAATGTACATGGTCTTTGAACTTATAACTACACAATCAGAGGCACAGAGAACTGTTATTTTACACAATAGGATGGCTATGGTCCTCATTTTGGTTGCAAAGGGTGACATTTGCACCATAGCACAGTGGGACGGGGGCAATGTTGTGTTTATATTCACAGTACCTCAGTCAAAATACAACGATAAATAAGTAATATACCAGAAAGTGTAAAAGGCTGGCATACTACTGACAATGAAGTCAAATGGTAGGACTTCTGGTTCAGACTGCTGAGTGCATTTGGGGATTGGGGCATACACATTCTAAAGATCATCTAATTAGCGTCCCATTCTTCTTAATGCTTTATGTATTAGTCCGAGTTTGCAAAACCTCAATAAAGGGTTTACCAGAGGCTAAAAACCTCACCTGAACTTTGATGATGAACTTGATAAAGATGATTTACAAGAAAGTAAAGGTGGTGAATGACAGGAAGTGTTTCATTTACTGAGCACTGAATTATGTGATGAAGTTTTGGGCTGAGCTGTAAAGGAATGCTAGAGTGAGAAAGGAATGAGCAAGTTACTCACCTTCGGTAACTCTGTGGTTAAAGTATCCATCAAAAACAGATTCTTCACCTTCTGAATATCCCCCCCCCACCTGGATCCAGAAACTTAAAAGCAGTACTCCTGCACACTAGTAAGAAGTGACATACAATGCCACATCCACTTGGCAAGCTGGGCTGCATATGTGTCACCCAGTCACGCTGACGTCAAATACTTTCTAAGGATTGTCCACATACTCAGACGCAAAGCCCATCAGCGAATTAGCAAAGCCAGTGTACAGATCTCTAGGTTTGGTTCTTTTTAGATGGGAAAAGAGCCCATTCAGCAGAACGAGGAATCTGGGGTTAGATAGATTAGCCACCAGAAAGAGCATTACTGAAGGTGAATAGCTTCTTCTTTTGATGGAGACATCTAACCTAACCTCAGATTCCTCACCTTGTCAATAGATACCAAAGCAGTGCCTCCCCAATTTGTGAGTCTGTGTAATGACTTGGGCAAAAAAGTCATTCAGGATTAAATGGGCAAAATGACCATCCCAATGTACTTGATTGTCAAGGCAATAGTGTTTTGTAAACGCGTGTCCTGATGCCCATGTACCAGCCCGACAGATATACAGGACAGGCACTCTGCATGCCAGTGCAGTAGTAGCGGCATTAACTCAAGTGAAAAGAGCACTCAATCCTTCCAGTGTCTGGTTCTTGGCTAGAGCATAGCAGATGTTTTTCGTAGAGGACTTTCCACAAAGAGATGGTTCTTTTCTGTACGGCCTTGCCCTTTCTTGTTCCCAAGAAGCCCACAAAGAGCCAGTCCTTGGTACTACCAATGTAGAAACTGGGTGCTCTCTTTGGGTCCAAACAATGCAGTCGATCCTCTCTTCAGAGGTTAGGTAGGGCAAAGAAAGTCGGAGGAGTGATAGCCTGCCCGACATGTAAAGAGGTTACTATTTTTGGAAGAAAAACAACTCAAGTTCTCAACACCAACTTGTTAGGGAAGAATCTCATATAAGGTGGCTGGACCAAGAGGTCCTGCAGCTCACTCATGAAACAAGCTGATGAGATTATAACCAGAAAAACGTTTTCAGGATCAAGAGATGTAATATTAAACTGTGTAAAGAAATACCTCCTTTTGCATGATCATCCCCGAGTTTTTGGAGGGACGCTGCTGTTTGTTTTACTCTGCAGGTGGACTGAAGCCTGCTAAAACAGACATCAGTGCCAGTGCTCTGATCCTTAAATGGCATATGTCTGATTGGTTCACCCACAATTGGCATACGTTAACTTACTTATAATTCCCTAGTATACAGGATATTTCAAAGTATCAAAGTAATCATTGAAAAACACCAGTTTAAGTGGAATTTAATGTACCTTTTGCACAAGGGGAACCTTTAATAAGTAGACACATTGTAACCCAAATTATGCCAGTGACTGTTTACAGCTGCTGGCCACAAGGCAGCCTACTGCGCTCCTGGGGGAGATATGAATGACTCTCAGGAAGGAAGACAAAAGGCCTGCCATTGATTGAACTGTGACTTTTCCCTGGCAGGAATGCCAAAATGGGTGGCAAGTCCAAAAGGTGCACTTCAAAGGGGATTGGCAAATGGCTGACACCAAGAGAAAAGAGGGGGAAGCTATTGTCAAACCAGTTCTCCATGGCAGATAATCCCCAGGTACGCACACCTCTGGGGTGGCTACGGAGCTCCACACACATAGAGAAGGCTTTTGCCATCTTGGGAGGGGGCAGAGTACTGCATTCTGTGATAGCTAGATGCCACACTTCACAGGAAGTAGCCACTAGGCAGGAGGAAACTGGAAGCTCATTGGCTAGTAGCTGACACATCCCCAAAGACACTAACTGCACACAAAAGTGACACCCCTGGCACCCAGACCTCAGATCACATCTGTATTGAAGATTGGAGTGATGAAAGACAGCCTTGTTGTTCCCTAGACCCAACAAAGGAGGCTGCACCAATACTGAACCGCATCTGTGGCCCCTTGGGCTAGCAAAGAGTTGACTGTGCCTATGGTGCCTTTCTCTAAAGAAAAGTCATCCTGACTCCCGGACCGAAAAGAGGGCTCCAAGAGTCAGTTTGCAGACATCCTGTTACAGCTACAGGGCCACAAAAGCTGAAGAACCCTACCTTGATGAGTTGGTAACCAAGAACGCCTGACCGCCCAGCCTGCCAATCGGAAGGCTGGGAGACCAAGTCCTGCCCCTTAAAAGTTGCATCCAAGTCTGCCGGATCTGGGAGTTGTGGAATGCAGTTTGGTCATCCACGTTAGAAGTTATTACCAGATAAAAGGAACTGTTGGTTTTGTTGTAACCGGAGACCAGTGGCTGGACCTCACCTAGACTTAAAGGGACATTGAGCCTTGTGACTAAAGTCACCCCACAATTACCTTGGACTGGGGAGTAGTATCAGGAAGACCTTTGTCACTGGATCAGCATTTTGTATTCCTTGCATCAGGACCACTCCATTAAAGTCTATGGCGGTTCACCAATAGATCATGGAACTGAATTTACTTTGACCGTGCGGTAACTGTCCACCTAGACTTCATTGGTCTCTGTGACCAGCTCCTTGCTGGAGTTGGTTGCCAACTACCGACCTAAGTAATATTTCACAATCTTATAAAAGTTTTCCATAGTTTGCAAAGTTTGACCGTGAGCATGGTTCATTACAATGATTTATTGCATTGAATGAAAAAACAGTGCTATAATGTCCTTTTGAAAATTCATATCTCCGGAATCTTCAAATTATTTTCTTTTTGTCTTTGAGGTGTAATTTTAAAGATAAAAATACAGCCTATTTTTATGAATTAGTGTCCGATTTTATTGTGTCTTGTTTCTTTCTTATTCAACTGTTCTTGTACTTCGTAATGATTTATACTTCTTCTTTGATACAGCCTGACTGCTCAGAGCCACAGCTACTTAGGGTTGAGCTGAGGTTTTTCAACAAATCTGACTGGACCCTGTTCAGGTAGTGATTTTATTACATTGCGAAGCCTCACAACCACACCATATAATAAACTGTTTTCCTCACACTGTGCATTGACTTGAATGGAGATGCTCATGCCCATGAGTTATGGATACCACAGCCTCTTGGCCCGGTTTAGAATGGCATGATCTTGGTTGGTTTTCTTCAGTGCTCGAGAGGAGTAGAGGTAGAAAGGCATACAGGAGTCCTGAGCTTCACTTCAGACATAATGTGTTTTCAACAGAGACCTTTCTTGAGAAGTTTAGTGTGCAAAAATGATGACAGTGTGCATTCTTGGCAGCGGTGAAAAGATTAAGCCAGGGTTCTCTCCATTGCTGGAAAATACCTGGCAATAGGGAACCTCGATCTACTAAGCGTCAGCGACCAAGTTCATCCGCCCTGGTGTTTAAAGATTCCTGCCAGGTGGTTCATGACCGAAGAAATGACCTGGTGAGTCAACCACTTCCAGATGCACAAACCTCCTGGCAAACAACCCATGACCCACTTTGCTGTTTATTGCCATAACACATAGTGGTAGTGTTGTCCATGAGCCATGTACGGGCCTCCCTTGGATGGAAAGTAGAAGGCCTTCAATGCAAAGTGGATGGCCAAAAGGTCCAGCAAATGTATGTGGAGACAGTTTTCTGCCAGAGAGCAGAGTCCTCTGCTTCCCACCTCTCTCAGATGGCTCCCCAGCCCAGTAATGATACATCCATGACAACTGTCACCTCTGGATGGGGGGTAAGAAGAGCAGTCTGCTAATGACTAAATTGCAGTCTAGTAGCCACCACTGCAGATTTTTTGCAACGTTCTCTGAAATTTAGATGTAATTCAGGAGGTTCCCCTGGTGCTGTGCCCAATGGGACTTTAGACTCAACTGCAGAACCTGCATGCGCCATCTGGTGTGTTGTGCTAGCAGGATACAAGAGGCCAAGAGGCCCAGTAACCTCAACAGCATCCTCACTAAAATCCAGGGCAGGGGCTAAATCATCAGGATCATATCCCAAATGTCCCAGACTTTTTGCTTTTGGAGAAAGGCATGAAACTTCATGGTATCCAGAAAGATGCACTGTGACTACTGTCACCACTTTTGGAAACACCTGATGGGCACTGATAAGGCAAAAGGAAGCATTGCAAATTGTAAATTCTTTTGGCCCAGAATGAACAGTAGGTAATGCCTGTAGGGTTGCATGACAGGAATATCAAAAGATGGATCATGCAGGTTCAATGCTATCATCCATTCTCCATGACCCAGTGCAGACGGTACCTGGGCCAGCATCAGTATCTTGAACGTGTCCCTCTCCATGAAGGCTTTTAGCAGACAAAGATCTAAATTAGGATGAAGGCCTCCATCTTTCTTTTGACACAGGAAAAAAAATGTGATTAATACCCATTTCTCACTTCCGAAACAGGAACCCTCTCTACTGTTCCTTTGTCCAAAAGAGCCTTCTGTAGTGATCGTTGTCACATTGCAGCGTGGAATACCGTGACATCATGCATGCAAAATATGAGCACTCAGTACCCTTGTCTGAGAATGTATAATGTTTAATTTGTTGGCGAAAGACAAAAATATAGATCACTGACAACATAAAAAGAATAGTGCGCAAGCACAAAACTTTTGAGGGAATGGATATAACGATGTCAAGACCTGCAACTCCCAATGTTAACCAACATTGCTAGGACAGCCAAACAACAAAAAAGCAGCAAAGTGAGCGCCTCATTTACGAGGTTCTAGTGGCACACTGCGAAACTGGAGCATCATTTTTCTTTTAACACTCCAGTGGGGCAGTGTGCCCGGCCATATTTACAAGGCCACTCCAATCCACCTGGTGTGACTTTTCATGGCCTAGTAAATAGACCCCTTTCACGCATAACACTGTCTGAAAGGGTCGTTCCAGGGGTGTTGCTTGAGTTGTTCCCATGTAACACCCATGGAACCCAAAGGAATCTGACAAATTCCCAGATTTACAAGTCTGGGATTGCATTAGTTTCCTACGCCACATCAGGGGTGGCGTAAGAATGCAGCACACATAGAAAGAGGAAAACATCTCTTGTGATTGTTTTTGCGCAGGAAGGTGTCCATTTCTGCACAAAACTGTCATCCCCGCAACGCAGGCATCCTTGCACCATGGTGCAAGGGTGCCTGTGTTGGGGCTAGGCAGCAATTTGTGCACTAGCACAGGGGGAGAGTACAGAATGCAAAGTACGTTGCAGCAAGAATCTTTCTGCGCTGCCCTGCGCACGGACCTCATAAAGGACATCCCTCTATGATTTAATATTTATTTGGCATGCCTTGGCCAAGTCAATTTGTTTTATCTCTTTCCCCAGCCTGCTGGTCAATTCATGGTGACATAAGTGCGGGAAAGACTTTCTGACGCACTGCTCTGGTCTCTCCAGGCCTTGCAAGGGCTACAAGCTCCCATCAGTCTGCATGCGAGTCTGGGATGTTTTAACTCTCTCTGGCCTTGAGGGGGGAGAATAGGTGGCCCTGGCTCCTGTCTTGCCCAGTGCGTGCGTGAGGAAGAGCTTATTTAATTCCCTCCCAGTCCTTGCCTATGGGTGGGGGCGGGAGAGGCAAGAGTGAGTGGGAAAATGGCCCCAATTCTCCAGTGCTGGCAGAATACAGGGGAGGATGCATTATAACAATGCCCTGGTCACCCTGCCCAAAAACTAAGAGAAAAAGGCCCTCCCTGCCCTCACCAACAGCAAGAGAGTAAATGTGCAACTCATCCCCACAATGCCCAAATGTTATAGGGAGTTTTGATACAACCACATTCACTTTCCACAAGAGCGGGGGTAGAGGGGGAAGGTCAAAAGAATTCCAGAACTCACAGCTGCTCCGATGTCGTCTTAGCACTTTAGAAGGCAACACCAGAGCAGTTGTGCTCTGGCCCTTTCCATATGTCCCCCCACAATGATGCAGGACACAAGAGACCAGGCCAGCACTCTGCTATTCCACTGCCATTTAGGGCACCTGAATACCAGCGTGCTGACCTAGTCCACTATTGTTTTTTGTGGGGTACAGGGAACAGAGACAACACACAGGTGGTCTTGTGTGTCCTTTACATTTTGGTTGACTGCACCAAGAAGCTGCGAGTCTGATAACTATAATTTGTTACCAGACCACTCCTTTTTTAGGTTGAGGCCTACAAGAGGGCACAGCTGTCTGGTTTGCCAAGACATCTTGTGCACATTCTGAAAGCTTCCCTGGGAATGCATTCCACACTTGCTTACAATTTGCCTTCTGTTTTGTAACTCACATTTGCTTGATTTTTATTTGCTGGCTTTAATTGCTTTAGGCTGCCCAGCATGTCTTTGTTAATCCTGTGGAGCATCGCCTGTTCACCCTCGCTCTTTGTATGTTTCCACGAGTGCTTGCTTTCTGTAAACCTTTACATTTTGCTCTTGTCACATCTGCTGTGCATTTAAAGACAGAGGTCAAATGACAAACTGTTTTTGAGGGAGCTTGGCATTTACTTTTCATGCTCTAACTTCAAAGTGAGCAGATTTATGTGGCAATCCTGCACAGGGTAACCATGTGAGAGGAGGTAGGCAAGATGTTATTTCTAGCACACAAACTATTTTAAATATCTGTATGTCAACTGTGCAAATATTTCAGAATTAGGAAGTCACAATTTTTTTTAAATTCTGAAGCGTAGTGAAAACAAATACTTTAAGACGATCAAAACATATCAATTACAGTTGGCGATGCCAATTACACACATTATCGTTTGAGCGCTGTACAGTTTTTGGAGTAAAACTGGAGGTCTGTGCAAATATAATGGTAATTTCAATTGAAAATATGTTGTCTGTAATGACAGTGCCCCACCACACCATGCATAGTCCACCCCACGCAACTCCATTCTATGCTAGTCCACTCTACTCCCCTCTATACTAAGGCACTCTACTCCATTGCACGTCAATACACTCTACGCCACTTCACTCCAGGCCACTCTACACCATTTTACTCTAGGACACTCCATGCTATGCCACTCCACTCTGACACTTTACTCTATGGCACTCCCCTCTATGCTACGCCACTCTACGCTACTCCACTCTATGACACATTACTCCGCTGTATGCCACTCGACTCCACAACACTGTACTCCACTCCACTCTATGCAATTCAACAACACTCTATGCCACTCCACTCTAGAACTCTCAAAGGCACTCTATGACACTTCACTCTAGGCCATTCCACTCCATTCTGTGCCACTGCATGGAATGCCACTCCACGACACTGTATGTCAATTTGCTTCATTCTGCCCGAGCCACTCCATTCTGTGCCACTCTACTACCCTCCACTCTATGACACTCTACTCCGCTCCATGGCACTTCACTATAGTCCACTCTATTCTGACACTCTACTCCATTCCACTCTACAACACTTCACTCTTGGCCACTCTAGGACCCTCTACAACACTCTATACCACTCCACACTACTTCAATCCACACTATGTCCCCCTTCTCTACGGCACAGCACACTACTCTGCAAGACATTGTGCCATTCTGCTCCACTCTATGGCACTCCTCTCTACACCAATCCACTCCATGCCAAACTCTACACCATGCCCCTCCACTCTATGACCCTCGACTCCATTACACTCTAACCCACTCCACAACACTTTCATCCACTCTACGCCATTACAAACCTCTTCACTTTATGGCCCTCCACTCTACATCACTCCAATCTATGTCATTCTACTCCAACCTATGTCACTCCACACCACTCACCTCTACACCATAAACTTTTTGCTATGCTGGACTGCAGCCACACTAGTGTACAAAATGGTTAAACACATTGACAAAGCCAATAGCTCTTGCATAGCTGAAACCTATTGACTTTTCTAATGTTAGTCTCTAGAGTGAGTTTATGTGTTTTTTTTTTTTTTTTAATTAACCACTCCTGAATTGGCACCTAGTACAACAGAACAGTAAACTAAAGATTTCAAAAATAAAAGATTGGCCACTGTCATGAATCATTCATTTACCTGTTGAGGTGTGCTCACTCAACGCTGAAGCTTATTTTTGCTGTAGCTTGTTGTGGCTTTTGCTGATGCTGTTCTGCATAGGCTAAAACTTCCTCTTCCCCCAAATAAATCACTGGCAAAACCATAAAGATTGACAATGCCACATAACAGCCCAACCTATAGGCTGTAAGATACTACAGAGTAGAAATGTTGATACATATCATCAGCAGTACTCAATGGCAGTGCCTTATTCAGCTGCCTCCCCCAACTCACTCAAACTTTGCACTAACACTTCAAGGGTCATGTCCCAATACTTGGTTTCTCCTTTTCATTTACTAATTCACTTGCCTCATAAACTGTTCACATTGCCCAGACCATTGGAATGAGATTTGTTATTAGAATTAGATTATTATATGACCTTTAAAAAGAAACCTAACAGAGTTGAATATACAAAGCTAATCATGAGAACAAGTGATAAAGATGTAATGCATCTTACGTTAGACCTGGACACAACATGTTCAGAATAAGATTCTGGATTTGCATATATAATCTTCAAAACTAGTCATATAGATCAGTGGTTCCCAACCTGTGGTCCGGGAACTAATGGGGGTTCGCAAAGCCTGCTCAGGGGGTCCGTGACTGCCTAGAAAATTAATATTAACAGATATTAAAGTGTTTATAACTCAAGTGGCTAAATGTACAATTGAAAAATTTAAAACACACTGTAAATGTCAAGGGATTCAGAATTGGAGGCTAAAAATTAAATTAGTATCCTCAGATTGATTTGTGGGAGCAGTGCAGGTTTCATCAAACAGAATATAGTATGGACGATGTGTGGCTTCAATTGAAATTAGAAAAGCTCCATCATTCATATTAATTTTTTTAATTTATATTTGCTTCCCAATTAAATAAAATGTGTTATCATTTGTGTATTTGTTTGCCGAACACTTGTTTCTGTATTTTTGTGTATTGTTTTGCTGTTCAAATCATCAACAATGCTTAGGCCTTGGTCCCCACCTGCAAGGAAAGACTCAGTGTTGGGTCCCCGTATTCTAATAAAGATTCATTGGGTGCCCTGTGTTTCAGTAATGATAAAGTGGGGGTACCCAGAACTCAAAAGGTTGAGAACCACTGATATAAATAATGGGAAGATAGCAATGCATTGTTAGCGGCTTCGCAGCGTTTCATCCATGTGTAAGATTTTAAGATATTTTTAAGGAAATTAAGCATAGTAAATTTTATATATAACCTATGCTTAGACTTTCCTCTTTTCAATTTCTATTTCTTGTGAATTCTGGTGTTTTTTTCTGTGCATTCACAAATTATAAAAAGTAGTGGTTTTCAGCTTTTCCATGTTTTCACCATAAAAAATCATGGGGGTAGTAATTTTCCAGTTTGTGTATAAAATTGGCCTTTTAATTTTGTCCTTTCCTCACTCATTCCTGTTGTCTTTCTTAATTATATTCTTTTCTGCCCCTAATTCTCTTCTATGTACCCAGCCCTTAAATGAGCTCTTACAAGAACCTTTTAATTATTTTCCTCACCTACCTGCCTATTTCATTTATGAGCACTCGAGCTTTTACTGAAATCACCTTTTACTGTGTAGGTTTTTGGTGAGGTACTGCTTGTGAGCTGGAAGGGCTGGGCTGACAGTTGAGACTTTATAGTAGGAGCGGCTTAGTCACCTACAAACAAAAGTGTTGTCATCCCTAAACCAGCAGTCTCTCTTAGGAGCGAGAGTCCAACTACGACAGTGTCTTCATTCAAGAGGAGCTTCTAGTTGCTTAGCTGCTGTTTGGCAATGAGAGAGGTGTCCTACTGGGCATTTGTATCAGTAGGCTGTGGGTCTAATGTGTTGTATATCTTGACAATTTTCTGTTCGAAGAACTTTTTAGAGGTTGCTGCAGAGTGCTTAGGATGGGATGAGGTTATGCTGGAATCCTTGACCGTGGTGAAGAGTTGTTTGGCGTTGTTGGGGCTAGCTTTGAGTTTGAGAGTTAGGGCCTTTTTCTTTGCATCTCGTACTTGTTGGTGGTAGAGGTTGAGGGTGGTTTTGTATGTGGATCATGCAATGCGGTTGGTGAGCCATTTATTGAAGAGCTTGGTGTTGACATAGAGGCTCCCAGTGTGGGTGTATGGGCGTTCCTGTGGGGTCTTGGTCCTGTTTTCTTCAGATATTTTGCCCCAGTGTCTTGATGGCGCTTTGGGTTTTTCTGGTGGGGTGGCCTGGTAGACGGGTACCTTGAAATCTATAATGTAATGGTCGAACCATTTGAATGGAGTTCTGAAGGTGGTGGTGATCTTGCTGTTGAAAGAGAAAATAGTGTTGAGGGTGTGCCCTGTGTTGGCTGGTCCTTGGACGAGATGGGTGAGTCAGAGGTTGTTGAGGAGAGCCGCAGAGTTGGGGTCTGGGGTGTCTTCCAGATGGAAATTGAGGTCCCAGAGGAGGATCTCATTGGTTGATCTGATGGACAGGGGAGCGATGAAGTCTGGAACGGTTGTAAAATTCTGCTATGGTGCCCGGAGGACAGTAGGCGAGGGTTCCCCTCAGGGTGGCATTGTAATCTGTTCATATTTTGAAGTGGAGGTGTTTCATGAGGTTGGTGTCAGAGTCTGTGGAGGTAGAGCAGTCAACCATGTTTTTGTAGATGATCGGGAGCCCTCCACCTAGTTTGTGGGTTTGGTCCTGGTGTCTGATTTTCTAGACAGGCAGGAAAGCTGTGGCGATGTCCGGGTTGGAGGTTAGGTTGAGGCATGTTTGTCAGGAAGAGAAGGTCGGGTGTTTTGCTGTTGAGGAGGTCCCAGATTTCAGTGGAGGGTTTCCCCAGGGATCAGATGTTGAAGAGCATGGCAGACGGTGTGGGGTGTTGGCGGCGTGCATCAGTTGTTTGGAGGTGGTGGCAGCAGCATCTGAGGTGTTGCAGGTGAAATTGCAATGGGTGTAAGAGAAAGGTCCTACCATAGTGCTGGGGGATGCATTCCTGGGGGATGAATTCACACTCTCATTCCTGTTCTCATCTACCCTGTGCTGGAGTTTTTGTGGGGTTGATACAAGTGAGTAGGAATGTGTAGATGTCTGAGAAAATCAGTTTGTCAGATTGGCGTGTAAAGAGCCATTTATCAAATGGTGTAAGAAGTCGGCTGGCGTAAGGTTGTATATGGGGCTGCATTACCCAATGGCAGATCGCTAGTTATTGTCAATATGACAAAGAGGGAAGGCCATAGTCAGTCTGGAGTAGAGTAAAGTCCATGATACCCTCTTAATCAGAGATCTTCCACCCTCTTACAAGTAGCTTCCTGCCAGCAGAGAAATGCAGACCCCAGGGACGCCAGAGGAAGATCACTATCCAACATTGATTTTAGAGGTGTGTGTGTGTGCACAGTTATCTTTGGTGCCACAATCTTGACACCTGAGCTTTCAGAAAGCAAAGCACCATCCTGCACACTGAAGAAGGGTGGCATCAAGGTAGGATGGCATCATGGTGGTACCTCATGCCTTGGACTGAGACCCTGCTCACAGTTCAGCTGCAAACCTCTCAACCCCAAAAGCACTGTGCAGTGAACTTTGATTTGAAGTCTTGGGGTGAACCATGGTCCTGAAGCAAAAGCGGAAGTAGATTGTGGAAGTCCAGGGGTCTGGGCACTTTGTGAATGGTCATATTAAGTGGCTTACCATGGCCCAAATGAGTTATGGTGGGAGAATCCATAACAGTAAAGTACTCAAAAGTGGAAAATGTGCCCTTACTGCTTTAGGAGCCTCTGGTGACAATGCAGTGCAAGTGCAACAAAATCCACTGTTTTCCAGTTTGTACTGAAAAGCAGACAGTCCATTTAGTGATATTTTATCAGTTATAATCAGTTTTAACAGGAAACCCTACCAGTGCTTCTAAAGTGGTGTTAAATAGTGTTTTCTGACATTTTGCAGCGCTGAGGATATGGCTGGTCACAACACGTGTTGGCTGTATGTGTTGACTTTGGCTGTATCTGTTAACTCTTACAAATTATATCAAAAGCTTTGAAAAAGACATAATTTAATGAATTGGAAATACAAATACCGTCTAAAGTAGTAGTAGTGTGGATGACTATAGACTTAAATAATAAACATTTATGAGTTGCCCGAACCTGTTTAGCATGCCTGTCCAATGGGTTTGTCAGTCTGCCTCATTCACGCCTCAGCCTGACTCACTCAGCATGCCAGAGTAATGAAGTGCCTTGCCACATATTGGTCACCATACCTTACCCCAAACACTGATATTACATTTTACTGAGAATGAGAACGAGAAGCTGGATTGTATCAGACAAAGATTCATCAGTCCTATGGATCTGTTTGTGCGAGATAGGTGAAGAGTTGTGTGTAAAACGGCCAGAAGCCAGTTCTGTGCATCTGCATGTGTGAAAAAGAAATTGTGCAGTTGTGCCCCGATGTGACCTAGACTTTTTTTTTTTTTTAATTTCACACCAGTGTTTGGAGCCAAGTGAGGTGCTACATCTGAAGTCATAAACACAAGAATAATTCTGCACTAACTGCATGGACCCGAAAGCACTTCTCATAGATGTGCTGTCCATTTAAACGAAAATCACCCAGGATGTGTCAGTGCCCATCATCTTCAAGATGAGCCACACTCTGTAATAGACAGTCAGGGGATAATTTTTCTCCTGATAAAATTATGATGAATCTGAAATAACAGATTCACGCATGAACTGTAGAATTTAAAATGCAGCAACATGTGAAAATGTAAAAAAAAAAAGGGAAGGAATGTAACCTGAATGGGTTTCACTAAAAGGTGAGAAAAGCACCCTGTGTTTCAACAAGACCAGAAGGATTTTCTACCCATAACGCACTCTACTGGCTGTTAGCTCAGAGAGACAATTCGATTTACAGTAAATCAGGTAAGCAAGATTTTTTAAATTTCTTATTATCTTTCCAATGCCCAGCTTTACCCAGCCGGGGAAGGAGGTGCATTGTTTAGAACTTCAATTAAAATTCAAACAAAGCCTAAGCAGGACTACAAGTGAGTAACTTTTTTTTCTGCATTGCAGGATCTTCACTGATAGTCATAACCACTAGAAAAGAATAGCAAGCTAATATCTTCCTTCAGAAAACAGCTGCTGGGCACCAGGAAGAAAATACAGAAAAACACCAAGTTTAAGCATACATAGAATGATACAGTGAAAGAGAGACTCTGTTTGGAGATATTTCGGTGGGTTTCCTGGCTTTTCTAGTATCTAGTCCGGATCCCAGAAATAATGTCTTGTAAATGTGTGTACTGATTTTCATGTAGCTGCTTTACATATGTCAGCTATTTGGATAGGTCTGATTCAAGCTGTAGTACCTGCCTTTTCTATGGTAGAATGAGATAAGCCTTAGGTTTGCCAGGTGGAGGTTTGTTTGCTTACTGATGGTAGCCTGTATTACATTATGCTATCAGTCTAGCTATCAAATGCTTGCATGTGGCCATGCCTTGTCTAATCCAGACATAAACAACCAACCCTTAAAATATCTAAAATGTAGGGCACATTCTGAAGGTCTGAAGGATTATGAAAGAAAGTAACCAGATTAATACTCTGGTTAATATCAAGGTCTGAAACTTCTTTCTCGAGGAATGAAGGACGGGTTCCCATTACCACTTGTGTTAGAATGGAAAACAGTGCAGGGCTTTATTCTACAAAAGATAGGGCCGGCAATACCCTAATAATTGGAATGGCCGTAACAGCTAATAAAAAGAACTGTCTTTAGACACTTTAGATGGCAAGCTCATCAACTTTTATAGAACAATGTTCACCTGTCATGGTGGAGCAGGATGTCTAATTGGAAGAAACACTTCAAGCCCTTGTAGGTAGTCTTTGACGGTTGGCAGTCTAAAAAATGACTGTTGATTTGTAGATGTTCTGTAATCTATAACAGTGACTACATAAACCTTTATTGAGAGATAATGAATCTATGCTTGGGCTAAATGAATCAAATAAGGCAAAATCATTTGCTTCTGAAAGTAAATTGGATTGTGTCCTTTATCTTGACATCAAATATAGGACCTTACCCACTGCAAGGAGTATCATAACCTTGTGGATGGACGTTTTGCTTCTTTCAATATCTCTATACATGCCAGTGGGAGATTTAAATGACCGAACAATCTGTCTCTAGAAACCATGCAGCCACACTCAATGATGCAAGGGTCAGATTTGTCCCTAAGTCTGGTGTGTATGAAGCCTCTTGTGTAGTTCTGTGAACATTTGGTGTAAGTCTAGTTACCAACACTGTATCAGCAACCTGGCACTATTAGGATAATCTTTGTTGGATGCTCTAAGAGTTTCAGTCTCATAGATAGAATTACTGGAATTGGTGGAAAGGTCTAAACCTTGGACAATTTATTAAGATGCATTCTCTAGAGAAACCTTCTAGTAATCTGGATGTGAAGTCTTTGTTTTTTTGGTTTTTGCTGTTGCAAAGAAATCTACAGAAGACTCTTCTCAGTCTTTGAAAATGTTATCTAAAACTTCATTATCCAGCGTGAATTTGTGAGACACTGTCAGACCAACTGAGGAAATCTGCTTGGATTTCCATTCTATCTGGGATGTGTATTGATGTCAGTCTCTTAGTTAAAGTCCAATCTGAAACTGAGTTGACTCATCAAAGGTGGGTGAGAAGCAAAGATCACATGTTGTAATGCATTAGTAGTTCCAAATGTAGGAAATTTGGAATAGGGCTTAGGAAATTAGGAATAAATTAACTCTATACTAGTAATATAGGCAACCTGATTGAGAAAAGTACAATGTCAATACGTTACTTTTCTAGTATTTTCTAGATGAACTGTACCCCTTTTTTATTTTTGTTATTTTCTTTATTTCTTACATTAGAACCCAAGGGTAAAAAGAGGGCATAAGAGCGTTAGGCCGAGGCTGCAATCACCAGTCCTGCAGTGGGTAGAAGTACCACTGCCACCACCAGCACCATGGCCGATGGCTCTGCTGACCCCATTAAGTTCTCCTGTTAATATTATTTATTCCCCTAACTTTTACCTTTCCCCATTTAGAATGTTTCCTTGTTTTTTATACTGTGAATCTTTGTTTCAAATCCTCTTCTTTCTATTTAATGTTTGTTAATTTTTGTTATCCCTGCATTATACTTTTTCCCATACTTCGTTTCTGTACCTGACTTTCTCCTGTCTGTACTAATCTGTAGCTTTCTTCTACTTTGTTACTACGCTCTCCCTCTCCCTTACCTTATGTATGCTGTGGACTGGTACTGTAAGACTGAGAATAGATTAGGTATTTTTCTGTGAAGATTGCAGAGTTTGCAGACCCAAGCAAGCTATCCTACCCTTGTTTGTTGAGAAGACTTCCTTTTTTTTTGCTCATGCTCAAACGGTAAAATGACGATAGAGTAGCCACGATTATGGTGACCCCCCCATATTATTCAGTATACCAGCAGATTCGATGACAGTGCAGCATGGCAGAAAAGTAGTATGAGGACAGTCCCTTTGCATTTGCAAACCAAAACCATATGTCCTTCATTGACCAATTTATTCTATCCCTTCAATGCACTTCAAATGACTCACCGTCATCATCATATCCCTGCCCCTCCACTAAGAAATGTTTTTGTTTGGCTTGACCACCCGACTTTTCTAACATTGTCAACCAACGAAATGCCCAAAGTGATATTTTTTCGATCGAAGACAAGATGCTACCAACTAAACGGTATTGATGTATTGCAGTTGTATTTTGTTTATAAAAAAATAAAAATAAGGGGAGGCATGGCTGGATCTAAAATATGTAATGTTTTTTGTAGCCACACAGACCACCAGTGCCGGGTTGAAGGGAGAGTATGGAGGGACGGTGGTAAATCTTCTTGCTTAGTTGACTATTTCTAGTTTACCCACTATATTTATTAAGCAAGGAATATCCCACCAGCCATCATTGATGACCTCCCTGCCCGTGGCATTTGGCGACCCATGAGCCATGACCTAACTGCAGCACAGTTGAAAATTTGGCTCAGCAGTGTTGGCTGTGCAATGTGAGTCTACTTCAAATAATGCAGCATGTACAAAGTTTCCATTGCACTGCAAACCAAAACAAAAACAAGGTGTTTCCCTTCCCTCCCAGTTCCCACTCAGTCACCTCCTAGTACTTCACTCATTTATTCTTTCCTATTTTCTGTCCCAGCCTGCCAAAAAAAAAAAAGAAAAATCCATTCTTGGCACATGCCACATTTTTCTGGCCAAGTGGTCCATATATTTAATGGTTTCGATAATGGATTTATGCCTCTTCACATTTTTCCCTTTTTACATTTGTTAACCTTCAACTACACTGGCTGACAAAGCTTAGGCACACGATGATGAGTGACACTCCACTATTCTATAGCAAAACCTCTACCTTCCTGGCCTTTTCCTTCTCACTTACCCTGCAGTAGAGTTAGTCAAATTTCCTTTCCTTACTGACAGGAGAATTCATTTATTTGAAATAAATATGTGTTTGAGGGTGTGGCCAGGAAGTGATGTGGGATTAAGTGCCTTTGATTTTATGTTTTGCAGATGGGATACCGTGTGGTTAATGTGCTCAATATAATTAATATGTCCAGTTCCTTTCCCTGTACTGCACTGCACCGTTTTCTCCACCATCTACTTACAGCAGACAGAATATCTATTATCCGCATTTTATGCATGACGTGTGCAAAGTATATTATTCACATGCCTCTTTGGAGTCGGGGTACAATTGCAAGGCATTTGAAGAAGAACAGGGCCTTTGGAATCAAAGTAAGATAATTGTCCATTGCAAGTGCCCCTGTTGCAGACTGCAGAGAGGAGCCTGATGCACTAGCTAGCATGCCTCTATTCATTCAGCAGAACAAGAATAGAATAGAATACTTGTAGTCCCCCAGTGGATGATACCTCACTTATTAATGAGAGTTATTTCTCTTTTTACACACAAAGGGCCATATTTATACTTTTTGACGCAAAACTGCTCTATCGCAGTTTTGCGCCAAAAAGATTAGCGCCGGCTAACGCCATTCTGAAGCGCCATGCGGGCGCCGTATTTATTGAATGGCGTTAGCCGGCGCTAGCAGACCGGCGCTGCCTGGTGTGCGTGGAAAAAAACCACGTACACCAGGCAGCGCCGGCGTTGGGGAAAATGGCGTTAGGGCGTCTTAAAATGGGGCAAGTCAGGTAGAGGCAAAAAAATCGCCTCCACCCGATATGCGCCATTTTTAACAACGCCCAGACGCCATTTACATGACTCCTGTCTTAGTAAAGACAGGAGTCATGCCCCCTCGCCCAATGGCCATGCCCAGGGGACTTATGTCCCCTGGGCATGGTCATTGGGCATTGTGGCTTGTAGGGGGGCACAAATCAGGCCCCCCTATGCCAAAAAAAAAATATTAAAAAAAAAAAATTATACTTACCTGAACTTACCTGAATGTCCCTGGGATGGGTCCCTCCATCCTTGGGTGTCCTCCTGGGGTGGGCAAGGGTGGCAGGGGGGGTCCCTGGGGGCATGGGAGGGCAGCTGTGGGCTCATTTTGAGCCCACAGGTCCCTTAACGCCTGCCCTGACCCAGGCGTTAAAAAGAGGCGCAAATGCGGGGTTTTTTGCCCCGCCCACTCCCGGGCGTGATTTTTGCCCGGGAGTATAAATATCTGGGATTATGCTGTTTTAAATCCTTTCAGACAGTCAGTGCTTTTATATGAGGCATGTGTGGGTAAAATCGTGTCCCTGGTACACTCCTAATCACATCAAAAATTCCAATTGTCAGAGGGGACCCGCAGTGTACTGCTACTGTGCCACTATATAATTTTAAACAACTGTTTGCACAAAGCATTGTTTACAATTGGTCTTTTTTACTATTATTTTTTCTTTCTTGATATAGCTACTCCTGCTGGTCCATCACCACCACCGATCCAGCAGGAGATAGCAGCCCGTTTGCAGCAGCAGAGTTTGGAGGCCACCTGGGCAGAATATCAAGGGCTGGAGAAGGGTGAAGCACATGCCCCTTTCCCAGGCCCCAGTTCCTCCAGCCAGCCACCTGTACCTTTATCCTCCAGGCATCACCATAGTCAGCGCCACCTCCAGCTAGCAGCCACCCACATTCATACCCCCATTGTTGTCTCCAGACCGCCTATTACATCGCTGCGTCAGCTGGTGCGCTTTGGCCGCTGGATGGCAGACCTCGAAACCCAGTTACAAGAACTACTGAGAGTGCCTAGAGAATGCCCTCTTCTGAGCCCTTGTGGGTGGAGACAGTAGGAATTAGGCAAAGCAATTTCTTTTGGACTTTGATTTGGACTTTAACTTGGGCATTTACTTTTGGACATTGGTTGGGGCGATATTGTTTAGGGGGAGAGGTGGGCCTGTTGTGGGTAGAGAGGGCGAGTTTACTTTTGTTGTTTGGACTTTGTTGTTGTTGAATAAAGGGAAACATTCTATTATACTTTATGCCAGAAGAAGTTTGTTATATTTTACTTTAACTTTGCACGGATGCCTTTTCATTCAGACTGTTTTTTAATCAGCTACTCACACAATGTAGGCCAGATAGTTATACCCTGATCCTACTACATCTCTAATGATATTGACCATTATGGTGTATGCTGCCATTCCCTATATTGCCTACAGCAACATAGATAAACAAATACTAATACATATCTGCAGTAGGAGTTACTTAATTGCCAACTAAACTAGTTCACTTCACTCCATAGTTCTCTTACCCGACTAGATGAAGCAATGGCTGCTACCTCTCTCAATCTTCCAAAACCTTACTAGAGGGTTTCCCAAGTTGCCTTTTTAATGCTAGAGGTACTGCGCTAACATGGAAGGCATCACAAGCAAGGTCCCATTCCCACCTAGGTGAGCTTCAACTGCAGGATTAATCAAAAGGATTATTCATCACAGGCAACTACACTGAAAGAAAAACACAGTTGGTGGGTTATATAAATTTATATCATAGCTTTAGAAAGACTGAGACCAGACTACTACCATCATGACAACAAATAATAACATATTTTATAACAAAAACTAGCAATAATAAATTATTCTTAGCAGTGGGGAGCATGGAATTTAATGAACACCAAAGTTATGAAATCCTCGAGTCAGGAAAAGATTACTGAAATGATGGTCTTTTATGCATTGTTGGAAAAGTGGGGCTGGTGTGGGCTATTGCTCAGGTAATAGACGATCCCGCAGTGAATTATTTTCACTTTTAACAACATCTGTACTGCCAAGTATGTGATCCATTTGGTGTAAATGATTTAACAAATAAATAAATAACACAGCCAGGGGGACGAGGCTTAGGGGTTTGATGAATGGATGGGAAAGGGGATTTAGAAAAAGATGTGACAAAGAAAAACATTTGACAACAACAAAATTAATCAGGGTGATGAGCAGCACATCATCATCAATCTGTTGTGGAAGGAAATGAACACATGAGTATGACACAGTTCAGTTTAATGCATTGCAAACAGTCCTTCAGACTCAGAGACCCAAGGTAATATTAAATATCTAAATGTCCTGTCATTTAGGTTTGAAAAATATAAAAATGGAGGAGTGACATGAACCTACCCAGTTGTAAAAAAAAAATGATTGTTAAAAGAAAACTGATTCACTACTGTCAAATTGGGAGGAGCGTCTGCATTCTCATTGGAATGACCATCCCTCTTGGGTGCCTGACTGAAGCGGTGCAGTAGGTAAGCAGGAGTGTTGAGCTCAGCTTTCACCTTTCATTTGTGCAGGAGGAGAAGGCTGGCGGATTGTAAAACAGAAACTGTATTGTAAGGAGAAGGACAGAAGGAAGGTAAGCTTCATGAGGAGTGTGCCAAGAGGACTTAGAGGCAGAGCAAAAACAAGAGGAGTTTCACATTTGCCAGCAGTGCAACACACACATTGAGCAGCATTTCCCAAATCAACACACCTCTCTCCATTCCACAGAGCTGAGTACTGGGCCTTAGTCATCATAATCACCGTGGTTTCCCCTTTAAGTCGATAATTTCCTTCTTCTGGCTTTTGAAAAGGTCCCATCCTGAGTCTTTCAATCCTCCTTTTGACTCTGAGTAACTCAGTCCCAGGCCCTACCCGAGCGAGATAGACCGGTAGTGCACTGCTATTGAAGAACAAGTAGGGAAAATGAATTGGAGTATCTTGTGTAGATTTGTGTTTTTTAACGCAAGTGACTGGTTTGGTCTCTGAAGAGCTATAAAAAAAGAGACAACCCTGCAGGTAAATTTTGCTAAGTTTGAAAGGGCCAATGACCTCAGGAAAATGATCACCCATCAGGTCCCAAAAATTGCAAATCATCGAAATAAGGTTGAACATCCTCCCTGTCTGCCATCACATAAATCATCACTCAGAGTCACTCAATACCTCCTCTTTGATGCAAACAACACAAAAGAATTTGTCAGTCCAATAAATCAATGGTCTTCTGGGGCAGCCCTGCTAGGTGATGCAAAAAAAGGATAGGCAAGGGATGGAGGCAGGCACTGTTTCCAATGTCCTGAAGGGAAGAGGAGGCTTCTTCACTGCACACTGGTCCAACTCCAATCCGGCCATACCTGTGACTAGAAATGGTGGGGCAGCATAAATAAGGCACAATTATATATATATGTTTTTTTGTTTGTTTTTTTGGGCAAAGAAAGAAGTTAGACGATAATGGAAAAGTACTATGGTGGCGAACTAAGTCAGGATAATAGAGTTCCTTCTCAAACTCAGGTGGTTTGCCCAGAAGTTAGTCAGCTAACACACCTACGTCTGACCTATCATCCTCCTCCTTCTCCTGTGCTGTTTCAGGAACAGTATAATTGTGTGGTATGAAATGTTGGTTCATTTTGATCATGGTCAATATCTCCACGTTTTGAGATGAGACACAGGTCCTTCTCACTGTGACAACTGTGCCAGCAGAACTGAACACATGCTCAGCAGACACATTGGCTATCGGACAAGCCAGATACTTTATTGCCAGCCTGCTGAGCACTGGCCATTGACGCATCTTCGCGTAACAGTATACCAATAGTTTTGTTCTACATAGACCTCTTTTGGGTTATCCAGAAACTCCTGGAACATCCACTCAATGGTCACTGGTGCTGCCACTTTCTTTTTCCATTTGGCCTTCTTTTGCATTCCCCTCTGCCTGCCACTTGAAACCAAGTCAATGCACACTGGCACACATGTATGTCATCAGGTGGATAGTGTGAACAGCAACTCTGGCAAAATGGTTCCGACTTGAAACCTTCTGTTTCAGGCAGATGGTGCCACACATTCTAATAATCCGACTCCTTCCACAAAAGAAAAAGGGAGGTGGTCCAGCGCTAACATTTTTGCCAATGTCCCATTGTACAAACGTACTGTGGGGTGACTGCAGTTGTAGGGCCCCTCCTGCCTAAACAATCCTGTAATAGTAGCCTGAATGTTCTTCTTTTCTGAGGCCACTGACGCAGGTGACTTCCAAGTAGGAGGTGGTAGACACAATGTGTGTCTTGGGGCAGTCACTGTATGCTGTGGTGTCTCCATCTAACTCTTGTTCCATTTTAACATTGGTGAGGCGTGTGATGCAGCGCACTGCTGGGGACAGGGTTGCTTTGTGTAAGGATGTCACCCTCTTCTTACGCATCACCTCCCACCATGATTGGAGTTGATGATTCTTTGCTCTCCTCACCTTCACCACCATCACATGCAGCAATTTTTTAAAGATGCTCCTTCCACCAGACTGCATGATGATTTTTAATACGGGTTGTTTGGCCTCCAGTATGAACCAGGCTTACATCGAACACTCGAATGGCAAATGGAGCATATTTCAATGTTCTCCCCTGCTTGCCAAGTGCAAAAAAATTAAAATAAATAATTTAATCCAATGCCATCCCTGACCTAAAAAAAAATCACAAAAACAAAGTCCTTAATCCAGTGGTATAGATGCAGCAGACAAAGAGTGATCCTTCCACCTCGAAATCCAACTGAAAAGTGACCAGGAGATGGACAAAGCACTGGGAAGTTTGAGTCTCTATGGCACTTTCTTCCTGTTGGAAAAAAAAGTAAAAAAAAAAAAAAAAGCCTTCTCACACTAAAAAACTTGAACTGTCAATTGGAGTAGAAAATACACTATTAGCGTTTCAAGTAGATTCAGCTGCTTCTCGCGGAGAAAAACTGCTTGAGGTGCACCCGCGGTCTCTCGCCTTCATCAGTGGTACTTTAGTGGCACTGTCGCAGCCAGAAGCCGCGCGAGCAGGAGGGAAACCTTGTGTGCTCGCAAACATCCTGAGAGTATCATGGCGCTCACCAGCACGTGCCAAAAACAATTCTCGTGTGCACTAATGGATAAAAAAAAAAAGTCCGCCATGGTCCGGATGGTGGAATTTGGGAACTCTACATTACTCTGTGTAGTGCAGAATGCCCGAATTCCACAAACTCCGCAAGTGGAATGAATTTTTCCACCCATGCCTAGATAAAGGCTTTGAGAGTTAGATGACAGCCCTGAGTTCAAGAGTGTTTGCATGGTACAAGGCTTCCCTGCCCGCCCATCACCCCATAACTGTCAGGTCTTGGAAACGAGCTCCCCATCCCTCAAATGAGGCATTTATTACGATAACCTGAGAGGGAAGTTCTTTCTAAAAAAGAAAAATGAAAAAAGGTACTGCAATGAGCAAATCAAATCATGCCTTTTGTGCCAGAATGCAAGCAATCGTTTTTCTACTGGAGTCAAGATCTAGCTGTTATCCCAATTGTTCTTCCTCTGGCACCACTGGTTCTCTAAATATTGTTGCAGAGGTCTCAAGTGCAACCTTATACTTGGGACAATGCATTTACATGATGCCATAGCTATTGACTACTTGTCTCAGTATTGTATTGGCGGTTTTCCTCAGGGTGCATAAGCCCTGGACAGATAAAACTCTGAAACTGGTTACTAAATTGTCACTGTCTCATGCCTGAGGAGTGTCTGTCTCTAGAGGAAACACTTTATTGAAGCGTTTTCTGGCTTGGAAGGTCCCTTCTGGCAAGAGTACCTCTGATCCTCAGTACTGTTATTGCTGTGGTTATAAGGAACAGTCAGTGCAGGGCTTCAACCCTACGTTATTCATATCTAATAGCACTAGCCCAGTATTGTAGTATGAAAAACCTTTTTCTTTCTCAAGGTCCACTGTTTTCAGAGTCTCTGCTTTGTTATGTCTTTTCAGCATTTCCTACTCAGTATGCTGACCAAATAGAGATGTTCCTGAAAAGGGGAGATTCATGATTTTTACTTGGACCTCTGTTTTCAGAGTTTTGAGTCTGAGCAAGGATGTTCTATGAATTATGATGCCAAGAAAATATACAGTAGCTGCCAACTCTGCTGAGTCAGCTGCAGCACTAAGGCACTGATTAGCCACCAGAATTCTCCTGCAACATCTCAGTGAAGACTTGCTTCTGGGCTTTGGTAGATCTGTGAAGTATTGCATGTCTTCATATATTTCCCTTTGGTAGCAATCAAAGGAAATCAGTAGCACTAGCATTGTTTGTATTTAGATACGTAGCAGCTGTCACACAATTTCCATCCCACGGAATCAATGTGTTTGCTTTCACGTTCTGGTGGAGCTGCGGTTTCTGGAATAGAAGTATGTCTCCTTATTGAGGTCACGATCACAGAATAGCGCTAAGGTACTGACTTTAAGCAGTCAGGATCATACAGTGGCGTCTTATTTTTTAAAGCAATCTTTGTTTTGCCACTTTGATAGTGACAGGGGTCAGAAATGTATCTTCTGCTATATCAAGCAGTCCAAGAACTAAAAGCAGAAGAGTTTCAGAACTACTCTGATTGTAGGGTTTCTAGAATCACAAATACTGTTGTGGTGGTGATGGTGTGTAGTAACAGTTCGTGCCACCTGAGGCTGAGGAAAGTGATCTGAATCTTGACAAATCAACAGTCTTCTTTTTAGGGGTCTAATGAAAGAAAACTTAGTATCTTCAAGAAGACGGCAGAGGTTTCTTTTTGTTAGCAGAGACACAAAAGTAAGTTGAAACACTGTTTTGATAGGACATAGTTGTAAGAAGACCTAAGAGTTTCCTTGCAAGGCATATTTGATTTTATTGGTCTGAACAGCAGTGGTTGAGGATCAAGAGAAAGTGGTTGTGATGCAGATTGAGGAGGCTTTGAAAAGCACCCTATTCTCTTCTTTGGCATGCTCGAGCTGGAAGATCTAAGTGTATCTAGACCTCGTTCCAGTGGCGTTATTTGCAGAAAATGTGGAGGAAATGGTGATGAAGCCAAGGGAACAGTTGTTAGGGAAGGGGTGGCTGTCATGACTATTAATTTTGGAGGAGCTAGGAGTTAAATGTTAACCTCTTGGATGGTGATGGAGAACTCGTGTGACGTTTATGATCTTTTAACAGATTACACAGTCCTTCACCAAGTGAGATCTTGGAAAACAAAAACACCACACAGACCTTGTGTGGGTCTGAAACAGCCTATTGTAAACACCACATAATGGGCAGGTATCAAAGATAATGCACCTTTTGTGGACACAATTCTGTTAGAAATCAGAAAAAAGGGCTTCACTCAACAAGGATGTAACCTGAAAGTGTAAAAATCATTTAAAATTTTTTTTGTCAAAGATAGGTGTGCCATTTTCCATGTGCTCTGTGGGTCCTGCTCACAAGCCAAACAAAATTGAACTGGCTCACTGAGGTAACTGCCAGTAGAGTTCATTAAGGGTAGAGGAGCCTCCTGGTCTCAAAGGGACAGGACCCTTTTCTCATCTTACAATGGAAACATATCAGGCTGCCCTTTTTTTATATTTCATACAATTACAGACCTTCCTACACATTAAATGATGTTGTGTGGGCTTGAAACGGTTACATAATTTTAATCATAATTTTCTTAGGGGGGAAAAACTGAGCCTTTGATAGGTTGTTATAAGGTGTGGCTCGGGAGGACAGATGAACACTAGCACTCTGATTTTTAAACGGACAACTGATACACAACGTCCAGGTAGAGAAAGCAGAATTATTCTAGTGTTTAGGACTATAAATTAAGATCCTTTAACGCAAAACCACACAGTGCACTGCATGCGCAGAGGAGTATAACTGTGTCTAAGACGGAGATGGACAACATGCCCTATATAGGTTTGTGTTTGCAGGTGAGAGGGAGACGTCGTAGACTGCCCTTTGCATTTGTTTGCAAGGGGAGAGCAGTTGTATCCATGGGGGGAAATTATAAGTGCTGTGCATCTGTTGGGTAAGGACGATGGAAAGTTGTGTCTGTGAGGGACAACACCGATATATCCATGAATCCTTTTAAGAGCACTAAGTATTAGCATGACATGTCCTGATGACTGGAAAGTATTGGGTCAGTTCTAGGAATATCACCTGTTTAGTGTTCACACCAGCACTCAAGCTGTAACCCTTATTCGTTTTACCTGTGCACATATCCCCTCCGATTGCATTCTCTGCACATCTGTTTGCCTGATGAACAAGACTTGTCAATTGTATTTCTTTGCCCCGCAGTGCACTCTTCCCCTTTTCTCTTCAAGGAGGCTCATGAGCTCCTCTTTCAAATCACACACAATAGTCTAAATACATTGCATGTTGCCCTTTTCCTTCTTGTCTACCTCAGTTTAATGCCGTGGGACACGTGTTAAGTATGTTTAGCAATCACAATGGCTTTTTCCAGTGTTAAACCTTTTCTCAACATGCTTTCCTGTATTGTCTTAATAACGTTGATCAAAATAGTCGCTCAGCGTTTCAATCATGAAATTAATAAAAGTTAAATGAAGCCGCCAATACTCTCAGTACTGCTATTTAGCCCTCCACAGGTTCTTCAGGCATCTGTTCTGCCTACACATTTCTGTCATTGTATAGCCTCATTCCTTCCCTTTTCATACTTGGCATCTAGCATCCTTATTGCGGAGTCATATTTGCCGACTTTGTCCTCTCATACAGCAATGAACAAGCAAAGTGTTTAATAACCTCTCTACCTTCTACTCCTAGAATGTTTTTTAGCATCACTAATTCTACAGATGAGCTTCAATTCTCTCTCAATTTTCTATATTTTTTTTGCTATTTGACTTTGGGATTGCATTTTTTGCTAGTTGACCTTGGGATTGCAGAAATGAGGGAAGGACGATGAAAGCACTGATCCACTCCAGCAGCAAGGATAGCTGCCATTCCAGGTTAAACAGGAGGCACAGAACTACTGTGGCCATATAAGGAGTCATAACGACCTAGACATTATGAGGACCCCCCCAGATACAATAGGAAGGATTTTATTGGGTGAAAAAATGTCTAACTGCAAGGCCGTGTCTGGACAGGAACTAGTTTGGCCCCCTGCTGTGGCTTGCAGGACAGTGCAGGAATGCTGCGGTACAGGGAAACAACTCCACAGCAGTCTCAAAGAATCAGAGGCAAACTAAGCTGTGCTTGTTAAGAAATGATACGTTTTCCCTATAGGCCCCTGAAAGAAGGACTTAAACCTGGTCTCGGCCTCTCAATAGCGAGTGGCAGAAAAGCTGTACTGCACTATTATTTTATTTGTTTTAAACAGGTTATTGAAATAAAAACAGTACAATACAAGACACATGTAGTCAGTACAGCTGACCCAGGTGGTGGTGGCAGTCCAGGCCTTATTCCCACCTGTCTGCCAGCTTTATGGTCTCTTGCATTCCCACTCTGCCAGTCAGTAGTATAAAGTAGAACAGGAGTATTTGTACTCATCTAGAAAATCAGTGCAGCAGCAGCAGAAGAAAGTAACAATTGGAACTGTGCATATTATAACAATCATTACATATAGAACATAGAACAATGCAAACTACCCCCATGCCCCAACCAAGTGGCCACCACTACTTGAGATACACTTAACAACGCTCACATCTTCCATTTTAATCTGTGACAGAGCTCCCTGAAACCTCCACCAGAGGGGTCCCCTGTCCTGGTCTCCAGGAAACTCTTGGGGAACCGTCCACTGGTAGCGGTTTCTGCCAGTTTGTCCAACATGTCTCCCCAGAGTTCCAAATCCTGTTCAGCACTTTCATCCGTGGCCACTACGCGTAGCCGGCTCCACTCTGCCACCCCCCTGCCCCCTTTGTGCAGACCCAACATCCACCTCCGGGATGTCGGTGCCCTGGTCTGTGTCCAATGGATAGCCACATGATGCTTGGCCAGCACCAAGCCCATAAAGGCCAATCTATGTCCCATCTTGGTCCCAAGCTTAGGGGTCGGGAGCACTCCCAGCAAGCAGTAGTTGACCGAAGCCTCCACTGGCACCCAAATCAACTCTCGAAGGGCCTGTATGACCTCGCATAAGTCCTGCCAATTACCATAGGCCCAAATCATGTAGAGGAAGGAAGCTGGAGCCGAGCTGCACCTGGGGCAAGCCTAAGAGCTGGAACTTTTAATCTTATGTAAGCGTTGTGGGGTCAGGTACGTGTGTTGCAACAAATGAAACTGGACAAGCTTGAACCGTGCGTTGCTAGCCACCTCTAACTTAAGCAAAACCTTTCCTCTAAATGCTCTTAGAGTGGCTCGGACAGGTCACCAGCCCATCTACCCTGATCCTTTTGTCATGTTGCAGTGAACCCTCCCTCAAACTACTGTGGCAGTTCCATCACAGACTGTATGCCCTGCAGCCATCTGAGAGGCAATAACCTAACATAAGGAGCTTGGCATAATACTCGCCTAGCCACGTGCTCCCAGGCTAGCATCACCGGACGTACAATAAATGGGTAAATGCTTGAAATGCCTGCCCCCTGCGGAAGGCAGTGAGGGAGATGCACACTCTCATCCCACTCTCCTAGTAGGGCCTTCTCCTCATTTGGACCTTCTGCACACCACTGTGCTGTGTATTGTAAAATACTCACAAAGTAATATAACTGTAGGTCCGGGCCCCCCAGCATTAGAATATCTAAATTTACTCTGCTTATTTTACCCACCCACACAAGCAACACCACAAGTATTCAATTTGGTAAACGTGGATTTTGGATTATACTCAGCATTCTGCAGGGTGTACAAACATGGAGGGAGGAAGATCATAATTTTTCACAGGGCAACTCTGCCCATTATGACAGATGCAGGCGCACCCAGAACTGGATCCATGCCTCCAGGCCCTCTAGGACTCTGCCCACATTGAGGCAGTAGTGGGCCTCTGGGGTATTTGTTACCTGTAACCCAGACACTAAGAAATGGCTTTTCTCCCATCTGAGCTCAGTCACAGGGAGAACAGTAGGATCCACAGGCACCAGCAGGAACCATATAGTCTTCTGCTTGTTGACCTGCAGACTGGACATCGAGCCGAAATCGCTCATGATCTGCAGGATCACCTCAACCGACCTTTCCATGGGTGTGATATAAACAAGTGAGTCATCCACGTAAAGCCAAACCACAAGTGATGCCCCCACTTCAACACCCCACTCAGTCATATCGAGGTGTAGCCGAACTGCCAGTGGCTCCATCACCAGGGCAAATAGATGTGGTGACAGATGGCACCCCTGTTGTGCAACAGGCCCTGCGGAAGGTAGTTGCATCGAAGACAGAAATATTGGTCCCAGTCTGATCCTCCAAAAAACCTCCGAAAGTGGTACTCCCAATCGAGCGTGTCAAACGCTTTCTCAATGTCTAGAGCAACCAATGCTGGCTCAATGTCCTGGTCTGCCAAGGAGTGTAAGACATGAGTTACCCTACCTATGTTCATCTGTGTCCCCCTGCCTGGCATAAAGCAGCACTGATCCCCATGCACCAGGTGGGTAATCACTCCACACAGTCTGGCCACAAGAGCTTTTGTGAGTCTTTTACTATCAACCACAAGCACAGACTGGGGTCCCTAGGAGCCTGGGTCTGCAGGGTCCCGTCCAGGCTTAGGTAACAAATATCTGAACTTTGTGCATAGGCTGTGGCAGTAGCCCGCAGCTCAGCGCCTCGATGAGTTTCCAACAATTGGGGGATGAGTAAGTCAGAAAATGCCAGATAGTACTACACAGGGAGCCCATCTGGGCCCGCCGGTTTAGAGCACGTTATCTCCTGGAACACCTCCTGCAGTTTCTCCACTCTGACCTCCCCCTCCAGTCTCTCTGCCTTTTCAGGCACAAGTTGAAGCGGCACCATTCCCTCCAGGAAGCCAACTGCCCCCACCAGCCAGCCACCCTCATCCTCCTTCTAGATGGTCTGCAGGTGCTCCCATGGGAGGTGATTGATGCCCATCTGCGTCCCAGCCACAGTTCCTTCCTCATGCATCAGCAACAGGATCACTGGCTACAGGCTTTCCTCTTAAGTAATCATGCAAGGAGGCACCTTCATTAGTCTCCCTCTTTATGGAGTAACTGGTGAAAGTCCTGCCTAACTAGTCAGTCCAGTCTATCCCAGGCCTCTCCCACCCGTCTTCTGGGCTGTCAATAGTGCCGCACATCCCTCCCCCAGAATATGAGCATCCCTTTGGAGCTCTGCCAGCAGCTTTTCCTCACCGGTCAACTGTGACTCCACGCAACATTTGGCACTACATATGTGGGACAAACATTTCCCTGTGTTATGACTTCCAGAGCATGCCACTCCACCACTCTTCGTGTTAATGTCGACCAGCTGGTTGCAAAGAACTCAATAGCCACAGTCTTATGCTACTCATGGAACTGGGAGTCCCCAATTGTCCCTGGGTGCAAAAGCCGTATCAACACTCTGGGTTGAACTCCACATACACCCCACTCCATAAGCACCGGTGCATGATCTGATAAGAATCTGCCCAGTATCTGAACCTCTACTATTTCAGGGGCTAGGTCCTCTGACACCGAGAATTAAAGGCAGCTATAAGCGGTATGGTCCGAGTCATAGCAGGTAAATTCCTTGGCCGCAGGGTGCGTTGTGCATCAGACATCCAAACAGCGCAAACTCTCCATCACACTGCCTAGAGAAGACACCATAGTAGGTTTTGTGTGGTATCTCGATCCCAACTCCAATCATGAAAACTGTTATATTTCCCCGCCCACAACAGGGGGATCCTAACATAGGGGAGGAGCTTGTGCTCTATGTTAAGATAGAACATCCTATCTGTATTGGGTGCATATACATTTAAGAGGCACACCTCCCTGCCGTTCAACAGGCCAAGTAGTAGAAGATACCTCCCTTCAAAATCAGCCTTATACCCCTGAATCCCGAATGTGGAGGTGTACAACAGCCCCCTCCATTTCTTTTGAGTTTTCCTAATCTCACCCTCCATCAAATGTGTCCCTGATGACGGCCAAATAGCCAGAAACATGTGTCCGAAGATACGGCACTCGCCGCACCAACTTATGGTGAAAAACTTTCAAAACTCTATTCAAATTCGTGCTAATGACTGCATTTACCATGATGCCTTGGGGGGTCACAAATGCTGGAATGGAAGACAGGGTGCTCCCCATTTTGACTGTTGTAATTAAGGCTCCCGTGAGCCTCTGAGCTGACGAGCTCGGGTGAAGCACCTGTGCGCCTTCTTGAGTGGTACTTAAATCTGTGAATACTTTCAAGGCAGCATTTCAAGCAACCCCGCCAGCTACAGGTTGCTCTACGCTGATGACGGCCAAATAGCCAGAAACACGTGTCCGAAGATACGGCACTCGCCGCACCAACTTATGGTGAAAAACTTTCAAAACTCTATTCAAATTCATGCTAATGACTGCATTTACCATGATGCCTTGGGGTCACAAATGCGGGAATGGAAGACAGGGTGCTCCCCATTTTGACTCAAGTAGTAGAAGATACCTCCCTTCAAAATCAGCCTTATACCCCGAACCTGGAATGGGACCAGAGGGGCCACCCATATCAAGACTCCATGGGCACAGAGTATGTGGAGGTGTACAACAGCCCCCTCCATTTCTTTTGAACTTTCCTAATCTCACCCTCCATCAAATGTGTCCCTTGTAATAGTGTGAGATGTATGATCTGGCAATGGAGGAAGGTTTGTACCCTATATCACTTTGCAAATGAGTTGAGCCCACGAACATTCAATGTCATTATTGTAAATTGGGCAGCCTTCGATGTTCATAGTTTGCAAGTGTCTATCCACCCAAATCCCCACCCAGGATTGCAACTACTCTATCATCCACATCACTGCTGCTGCTTGAAGGAACCATAACAGAAACAAAACACCCATTCCTAATCATTGGGTAAACACAGTAAAACAGCATGCGCCTGCCCAATAATTTCAACCCTACTATACCATCCCGACAAAGATTCCCTACTCCACTGTTAACACTAAACCACCAAAGATTCCCCTCATGCCAGCAAACAAGCTGCAGCTTCAGTAATAGTGGCGGAGAGACTGCACCTAGTGACCGCAACCATAGATGCTGCCCCAGGTCACATCCCCACCACCCCAATCACACACTCAACACTCATCTCGTGCACACCCTTCCAGAGCGCACAACCGGCTTCCCATACTTTTGCACAATAACTCTGCTGTCCAAAACGAGCTGTAATAAACACTCAAAAATTAGAATCTCTTCTATGACGTGTCACCCAGCTCCGCACATCTTACTCATAACGTTGTCCAGTTTATCAGTTTGCCGCAGTGAGATCTCCAGGGACCCCTCCTAGTTCTGTGTCATGCAGTAACACATCAGGCCAAAGCACCAACCTCGGAACAACAAGAGTGGCAAGTCAGCACCAGGAGCAGGAGCAACATTGCAGGGGAGTCAGTCACAACCTCCGGTTTCTCCTAGCTCTGGGGTTTCCTCCTCCACAACCGCAGCACTTTCGTCAAAGTTGGAATCACCACCTCCACAAGCGCCCTCGGTGCCTCCCTCTCCAATCGCTGCTGCATCAGATACAGCATCCCATCCTGCCGGACCACCACTCAGCAGGAGGATTGAGAGGCCCTGCCTCCCTGCCATTTGTGCTTTCCCACTTGCCTCAGGCCTCTCGTACTCTGTCCAATTTCCAGATCCACAGGGGGTTGGTGCAGGAATCCGCAAAGCAAAACACAAATGATGGATGGAATGCGGAATCAATAAAACATTCACCCCCAGTCACAGATCTGGGTTTAATCCATCGTTCTTTTGCTCACCATGCCACCGCAGTTTAGACCCAGCCATATGCATATCAGTCTTGACCCTGTTCCTCATGGGAACAGTCCAGCCCAAACTGCCAGGCCAGGTCCTCCCTGGACTGGAAACAAGCATCCTGGGACCAGTTTCAGGGTTTTACCTTTCATTAGCCAGGCTAGCTTGAATCCAGTGGCATAGTGAGCCCGGGACCCACGTCTGGGCATACCTGGACACTTATGGTGGCAAAAGCAAAGCAAAACACAAATGATGGACTGAATGTGGAACCAATCAAACATTCACACCAGTCACAGATCTGGGTTTAATCCATCGTTCTTTTGCTCACCATGCTACCCCAGTTTAGACCCAGCCATATGCAAATCGGTCTTGACCCTGTTTCTCATGGGAACAGTCCAGCCCGAACTGCCAGGCCAGGTCCTCCCTGGACCGGAAACAAGCATCCTGGGACCAGTTTCAGACCATCATCCCGAATCTCCAACCAGTCCCACAATGCCTCGTGGTGAAGAAATGTGAGCGGTCATTGTGTACCACTTTAATTGTTGCTGGGTAGAAGAGCATGTAGTGCAGACCCACAACTTTCAACATTTGTGTCAGCCCCTCCCCCCTCATGCGCATCTGCTGCACTTGCCTCGTGTAACTCAGAAATATGTGAATCACATGGTTCTCCAATTTGGGTCCCCAGCTTGCCTGAACCCATGTAGTATGGCATCTGTCTCTATAGTTAAGTAGGTTTGCTATCGTAATGTGTTTATATTTTTGGGCGTGGGCCTCGTAGCCAAGGTACGATGGGCTTTCTCAACCACAAAGAAGGGGATAACTGGGCTGAGGGAATCGTCTCAATCCATCGCTCAAGAAGAAGCTCTTTTGTAGGAAGGCCTACAAAACATAGATTGCAGCTAAGGTAGCAGTCCTCCGTGTCCTGGGCTACAGCCTCCAAAGCAGCCACCCTAATCGAGAGGTCGCTCAGCCATGCCAGCAGAGAGACAACCTCCCTCTGTAGCTTCGAGATATCTTGTTCCGTGGCCAGGAAGCGTTCTGTCACTTTATGGAGGTCCACTCACATTAGGCCAATGCCCTGCGACCACCTCAATCTTTGCATGGACTGCCACACTGGAAGCCTTGATTGATGACATTATCTGGCCTCTGCAGCTCTAAAAACCAAGCTATCACCACAGTGGGAATAGTGGAGGTCTTACCTAGGTTTGCGGCCATTCACCACTGTGCCTAGTTGTCCAAATGCTCTGCAAACCGTCTGTCAATGGCAACACCACAGGGCAAGAGGCCTCAAGAACCAGGAACAGTCACTGCAGCCCCATAGTTATACAGGTACTGGTGTGCAGGTCACTGGTGCAACTCCATCACTCCGCTCAGTAAACTAGCCCAATGTAGAGGGTGGCGGATTCAGGGTATCAATGGACTCCAAAGCAGGCAAATGCAGCAATGATGAGCCAGGAGGTCGAGTGTGGGAGCACCTCCACAATGAATAAAGGGAAGGTTGAGCAAAGGCAATCCAGGATCCCGGCCAGCAGTGGAACCATCACTGTTAGCCTCACCCTTGTTACTACCAGCCCAACCACCATGCTCAAAAATGGTGCGCAGCTGCAGAATCTGGCTCATCCTGAAGTCTGGGGGGTGGGAGGGGGAAGGGGTACAGTGTTCAAGAACCAACCACCAAATCAGGGCAATGAGCCCCCCTGTGCCTTTAGTTGGCAGTGTTCAATACACGTAGGCAACAGTCTCCTGGGGGACTTTTGGGTATAAACTTTGGCCGCAGGTCATTCGGACCAGTCGAGAGCCACAGGGCTTTCTCCAAGCTGCATGGGCCCCTCAGACAGCAAGTGTGGACAGGCAGTGAAACCAGCCTCTGTAGAACAATCTGTTGGTGATTTGGCTCCAGGGCCACCCTGCAGGCCTGGCTTTTGATCACCTTGCCCTGTGCAACTGATGAATATTTACCACACAAGAGATGCAGAGGTTATATGTGACAGCTAATGCCAACAGTAAATGAGAGGACACAGTTGCTTTAAGCACAAGCTACACATTCTAAAGGAAAAAGGGAGCGAAAAGTGCAAACATAGAAATAATCTGCATTAGGAGGTTGCTCATCTCTAGAGAAGCATGGTCAGATTTACACTGTTCAGCAGAAATAAATGTCCAAATGCTCTGCAAATAAAAGAAATAAAAGAAACACAACCAGGGCATTCACATATGCAGGGGGCGGGACAAAACACTTGGCTTAAATTTTAAGAGACTTTGGTCCCACAGCTAGTTGGCAGGATTCACGCACAACAGTGAAATAGGAAAGAAGCCGAAAGGAAGTGTAATTGTGTGACCTCTAGTTAATAAAAGGGTAGAGGACCTGCAACCCTGATACAAACATAAGGTTTCATTTAAGGTAATTTGCAAAAGCAGATGTTTATAATTAAGGTGCAGCATAATCTATAGAAGCAACAACAATTAGCCACAATTGTAGCATGACAACCAGTACGTGCCCATATATTCGACCAATTGTAGATCCTTAAAGCCAAACACCAAGGCAAGGTCTGCAGTTGTTTTATTTACAAGTGTACAATGAACAATTAAGGAAACACCAATATTCAAGTCTAGTTAAGTAAAGAGAAATAACAATATGATCCATTTTGATGATTACATTATTATAACAAACTACACGGAAAAATTCATGCCAGTAAAATTCTTGGCCATAATATTAGGAAATGTGATGTACAAATTGAAAATATGATTGCTTAAAATTTGAACGAGGCCTAGAAGCTGTTTGTACAGAATAGTCAGTTTGGACAAAACTTGGTGAAAAAAAGCCTGACCATCCCTACAATTCAGGTTAAGAGAAAAGAAAGCAGTTAGTCATTAAGGAGAACGGGTAATTAGCTTCTTCAAGTAGAGTGATAGCCCAGTGTCCTTGAGTTTAGTGGTGGGTTCACATTACAGTGCAAGAAGACTTTCCCTGTGCGCCACCACCATCAATTTTTTCAGCTTCTAAAATTATCCTCTTAAAAACTTCAACTGCGGTCTGTAGAAAGTTAGAAGAAAACATTGTTAGTACAACAGAAAGTAGAGGACACTTTTTTCAGATAACGGATTACAATTTGTGCAACTCAGATTTTTTGCAGTGAGATACAAGCATAGTTTTGCAGTAATTCGAATTATGTCATCATAACAGTTTATTTAACATACCTTCAGTTTCTAAGAATTAAAGATCCAAAATGTATTTAGCCGTAACCTCATTAAAGGACTAATTAAGCCTGCAGATAGTTACACATTACCTACATTCACAGATACACAGGTATTAGCAAACATGGTGAATAATTACTTAATTTCGGGAGAACTGTCAGACAAGCAAGAACCAACTCTAAACTCTGCAAACCCAAACTGACTTCCAAGAATACAGCTGTGAACGGGGGAAGTTTCTGGCGCTTAATTGGACTGTTCTGGTCTAATGCATTTAGAATTCTTGGTCTCTATCCTATGCATTATCCACTTTAGCGATGTGAGGTAAAGTACTAACTTCTTCCTTTCTGCATATGCACTCCTTCGTTCTCCAAAGCAAAAATTTGTCACACTTTTTTTACGCTGTAAACTGTAAACTTTAAACTTTGCACTTGTATAGCACACTACTCACCCGTTAGGGTCTCAAGGCGCTGTACGCATACCGCAGTGGAACCCCTCATGGCTTTTCCCTGTGAGGCGCCCACTCCTGAGCAACCCCCAGGGTGAAACCAGGCATCCAAGCGCTGTCAGGGCCATTGTGGAGATTAAGCAAGCTATTGCCCAGAGTTACCGAGTGGGACCCATTAATTAGATTAGGCATTGTGGCGAGAATTATCTGGTCCAAGGGAATTCAGCCCAAGACCTGCTGAGGCAGGAATTGAACCCTGGTCCCAGCCAGATCTCTGCATCAGGGTCTGCCGATCTAACCACTGTGCCACACTTCTCCACGCTCTGCCTAGCTCTCCTCTGTACAACTGCCATTTTAGAAGGGGATAGCGGATAAACGATTACCAGACTTTGCAGATGCATCATTCTCACCGAGTTCAAGCATACGCAGTTCTTCCACTGAAATACAGAGTAAGTGGTAGTCTCAAATCTTGCTTGAATTTAACAATAGCTGAATGGCATCAGTCTGTGCACTAATACTTTAAAGCGGTCTACTAATTCCAAACACCACTAATCTAATTCTTAGAGGCTGAAAACAGACTGGAGACCATCAAGAAGCTTCCCAGCATTGTTTTTAGGGACACCGAACTAGCACTGAATAACCCCTTTTCAGTCCTTTTGTTTTCTCAGAAATCATTAGTGACACCCTTCGGATTTCTTTCTGCTCCCTTGTCTTCCCAACCCTAGCATATCAGTTCTCCACAAGATTAAAACCAAATGAATTATCCGAGGCCCAAAAATTACAATACCTGGCAGCTATTCAAAATAAAATGTCACCTGATGACTCGTGCCAACTGTCAATTGGACAGCTGCGAATACACACTTAAGAAAAACATAAGTCCAGGATGGAGAGATCTTAGTTTGGAACCTTTACAGCTGCCTGGCCTAAACTTATCCTGGTTCGTTGGAAGCCAACCCACTTAAATCCAATTAGCGAACTATGTGGCACTCTCACTGGAGTCAAAGACTTTCTTACTACTGCAGTCATCCACTTAGGTTTCCATCAATTGTATGGAGACAGGTTTAACAAAAGGGGAACACTTAACTATTGCTTGTCATCTCTGAGATGGACTCCGTAATACAGAAGGATCTATTTGTGACTATTAACATACCTATGCCTTCAAGAGCTCTAAAGGGTAGCAGTACAGCTGTTCCTATATCCAGGGTGGTTGCTACCTGTAACCCCAGTCCTTTGAGCAGGAATCTCCACGAAAATCATTAGGTACTGAATAGCCCTGCCCACATGAATGATCGCAGATCACTTTTAATAGAAAGTTATATACTTTGCCTTTCTTTAGAAAAGGCCACATCTTGTGTGAAGGCTAGAATGGGCAATTCCATTTATTAAAAAAAAAAAAAAAAAAAAAAAGTTCTTTCACATTTTTTTTTAAAGGAAATTAAGGGTAGAAAACAAAGAATTGCATCCATGTTAACTGGAGCTATACAAGACTGAAGACTGAACCTACGGCTTTAACCCTTTAGCCGCTGAGGCTTTTCCACCTCCAATGTTAAGCCCATTTTTGTTATGTTTGCGGCAACTTAAGCTGCAGATTTGTTCCCACAGTAGATATAGAGTCCACATTGTGTCCCTTTTACTTCCACAGGTGGAGGATTCAAATGGGTACTATGGTTTGTGGATTGCCCTTGAGAAAAAAAAAATATATATATAGCAAAATTTAGATTTGGAAAAATGGGAAAACGTGGTATGTAAAAAAGCTTTTTCAAACAAAAAAACGGCACCCCACTTGTGTGGGAGAGCCTATCGCCAGCGACAGAATTGATGAAAATTGTGTAAATATGAAGTCAACATGGTCTTCACACAGCCACTGGTTTGGTCTGTTCCGGTCGCAGGCAATAGGCACAGTCACACAAGTGGGAAAACATTTTTATCAGGTTAAGTGTGGGAATGGTGGGTAATCTGAATTCTGTGGATCCAGAGAGAACTTTGTCGCAGAACTGTGATGAGTATCTAATTTTAGCCAAAGTTTGATCTTTGCAAGCCATTACGGGTAAGTAAACGTAGCAAGACACACACATGCAAGTCACACTACCCTGGAGTCGTCTAGGTCTCTAGGTTTCAGAAATGCCCAGGGTTTATACGGTTCCCTGGTTGCCAAATGACAAAGCTAAAAGAATGAGGCCACTCACCATGGCAAGTGAATGGATACTGTGAATAACCATCTCTCTGTATGCCCATATGCCAAAACTACACAAAAAATAAGGCTAATTTCCCCTTGCTTGCCATTGTAGGGGGGGGTGAGGGGAGGGGGAGGAAATGGATGTTCTAGGCCCTAGAGAGTCAGAGAGAATGTTGGGGCTTTCGGGGTAGAGGTCACGCCAGGTGCCTGGGCAGGCAGCCCACTCGCCTTATTTCTAAATATATATACACACACAGAAAAACAAACAAAGGTTAAGGTTATGTTATAGTTGATTTTGATAATATCGTCACATATGGTAACATTAAAAAAATAAAATCCAGAAATCCACTGAAAATAAAAATCAGTTACAATGCAAACATGGTTATTACCCAACATCACTGAAATTCACTGAACTAAAGCTTGCACTCTTGTTGTGCACTACTTATTATATAACTCGTGACATGTTTAAGTGCATCACTGATGGCATCATCCATGATACTGTTATTCACATAACTCCTTAAAGCCTTAACCAATTTTAAGCAATAAAATTGGTACTAAATCAATCAAAGAAATTTGTAGAGCGTGCTACTCACCCGTGAGGGTCTCAAGGCGCTGGGGGGAGGCCAGGGAGGGTCACTGGTCGAACAGCCAAGTCTTGAGGTTCTTTCTGAAGACCAGTAGGTGTTTGGTTTTGCGAAGGTCAGTTGGGAGGGAGTTCCAGGTTTTGGGGGCGAGGTAGGAGAAAGAACTGCCTCCTGTGGTGGTGTGCTGGATGCGGGGGACTGTGGCTAGGGCGAGGTCGGCTGATGGGAGGCTGCGTGTGGAAGTTTACCCTTTCATTGAGGTAGGTTGGGCCGGTGTTGTAGAGGGATTTGTGTGCGTGGATGAGGATCTTGAATGGGATTCTCTTGTCTATGGGGAGCCAGTGAAGGGATTTGAGGTGTGGCGAGATTCGTTCGTGGCGGGGGAGGCCAAGGACGAGGCGCGCAGCTGTGTTCTGGATTCTTTGGAGTTTGCGTTTGAGTGTGGTGCCGGCGTAGAGGGCATTGCCATAGTCCAGTCTGCTGCTGATGAGTGCGTGGGTGACTGTCTTTCTGGGGGGATCCATTTGAACATTTTTTTTTTTTTTTTTTTTTATAAGAGTGTGGAAGCAGGAGGAGGTTAGAGCATTGATTTGCTGTATCATGTAGAGGGTTAGGGGTCGAGGATGATGCCGAGGTTGCGTGCGTGGGTGGGTGCGGGACCTAGGGCGGTGGGCCACCAGGAGTCGTCCCATGTGGTTTTGTTGGGGCCGAAGATGATGATTTCGGTTTTGTTTGAGTTGAGCTTGAGGTGGTTAGTGGTCATCCAGTTGGCAGTGTCTAGGAGAGCGGCGTTTAGGTTGGTTTTGGCGTTGGTGGGGTTGCGGGTGAGGGAGAGGATGAGTTGGGTGTCATCTGCATAGGAAAGGATAGTGATTCCGTGTGCTCGGAGAATGTTGGCTAGGGGGATCATGTAGATGTTGAAGAGTGTGGGGCTGAGGGAGGACCCTTGGGGGACTCCGCAGGTGATCTTGGTAGTGTTGGAGTGGAAGGGTGGAAGGCGGACTCTCTGGGTTCGGTGGGTGAGGAATGAGGTGAGCCAGTCTAAGGCTTTGTGGCGGATTCCTATGTTGTGGAGGCGTGTGCGGAGTGTGTGGTGGCAGACTGTGTCAAAAGCTGCGGAGAGGTCTAGGAGGATGAGTGCGACGGTCTCGCCTTTGTCGACTTTGGTCCTGATGTTGTCAGTGCATGCGATGAGGGCGGTTTCTGTGCTGTGGTTCTTGCGGAACCCAGATTGTGAGGGGTCAAGGATGTTGGTTGCTTTAAGGAAGTGGGATAGGCGGGTGTTGACTAGTTTCTCTGCAACCTTGGCGGGGAAAGGGAGGAGGGAGATGGGGCGGTAGTTGGAGAGGATCTCCGGGTCGGCTTGGGATTTTTTTTTTTTAGGAGAGCAGTGATTTCAGTGTGCTTCCAGGGGTCTGGGTAGGTGGTGGAGTCGAAAGAGGAGTTGATTATGTTGTAGAGTATGGGGGCGATGGTAGGGCTAGCTTTGTTGTAGATGCGGAGTGGACAGGGGTCGGAGGGGGAACCGGAGTGGATGGAGTTCATGGTTTTTTCGGTTTCTTCGGGTGTGGTAGGGGTCCATGTGGATAGTGTGGTGGGGGGGTCTTGGGTGGGGGTTGAGTTGGGTGAGTGAGGGGTATGTGTGGTGGGTGTGTGTGATGTGAAGCTGTTGTGGATGTCCAGGATTTTGTGGAAGTTGTTGGAAAGGGCGTCACATAGGGGCTGTGTGTGTGTGTGTGTGGGGTCTATGTTGTTGGCTTTGGGTTTGGCAAGTTCATTGATGATGGTGAAGAGTTCTTTGCTGTTTTTGGAGTTGTTGTCAAGGCGTGTCTTGTAGTGATCTCTTTTGGCGGTGCGTATGAGTTGGTGATGGGTTGAATGGTGGTTTTGAGGGTGGAGAAGTTGGTTGAGGAGGGTTCTAGTCTCCATATTTTCTCAGCTTGGCGGCATTTGCGCTTGGAGTCTTGGAGTTCCGGGGTGAACCATGGGGCGTTCTTGATGTTGCAGGTGGTGATGTGTTTTCTGAGGGGGGGTTGTGTGTCTGCGCAGGTAGTGATCCATTTGGAGAGGTTGTGTGCTCCTGCATTGGGGTCGTTGGTGTTGGGGGGTGGGGGGGTGGGGGTAGTGGTTTGTGGGCCAGTTGGGAGTTTAGTCGTTCTGTGCGTATCTTGTCTCACATGCGGTAGGGTGTGGTGTGTTGATGGTAGTGTGTGGAGGGTTTGGTGAAGGAGAAGTGGACGCAGCGGTGGTCAGTTGGCTTGAGGTGAAGATTGCGTCCAGCGTGTGTCCTGCTGAATGGGTGGGTGCGGTGACCAGTTGTTTGAGTCCGAGGTTGTCTATGAGGGAGGTAGTGTTGTGGTTGTGTGGGTTTTCTAAGTGAAAGTTGAAATCACCGAGGGTGATGTAGTCTGTGGAGGTGAGGGCGTACGGGCTGATGCTGTCGGCGATGGTGTCGCAGAAGGTGGGGCGTGGTTCGGGTGGTCTGTAGATTAGTGTACCTCTGAGGGTGGAGGAGTTGTTGATGTGGATGAGGAAGTGCAAGTGTTCAGTGTTTTCCGATAGTGTCTTGGGAGCTGGTGGTGACTTTGATGGTGTCTCTGTGTAGGATGGCGATGCCCCCGCCTGTCCTGTTGAGGTGGTCTTTTAGTTGGAGTTTGTATCCCTTGGGGGTGGCTATGGCTATGTCGGGTTCTGAGGAGCGGTTGGTCCAGGTTTCTGTGAGGAAGGCGATGTCAGGTGAGTGTGAGGTGATGAGGCCCCAGAGTTCTATGGCATGTTTGTGAAGGAAGCGGATGTTGAGGAGCAGGCAGTTCTCAGGTGGTTGTGGTGGGTGGCGTTGGTCTGTTGCGGGGTGTGTTCTGGTTGTGGGCTGGTGTGCTGCGGGGTTGGTTGGTAAGGGCAGGTTGGGTGAGTCTTGTGTTGGGGGTGTTGTGTTTGTTGAAGGTGGGGTCGCTATGGTTGGTGTGTGGTGTGAGGGATGACGAGCAGGAGAAGTGGCAGGTGTAGCAGGTGAAGGGGCCATGAGTGTGTGTGGGGCAAGATGTGGTGCATGTGGGACGGGGGCCTGGGTTGAGAGAGTGGAGGGTGAGGGGGGAGTAGGTGTGTCGGGGAGGGCCAGGGGTTCTGGCGCTGGGCGCGGACGGGCTTGCATTTGTCGAGCCGCGTCTGCCATAATAGGAGGGGAGGGTGGGAGTGGCAGCTGGGAGGCGGGGGGCCTGTCCAATGGAAGGGCTGGGGGGGTGGGGCCGCAGGGGACACAGCGGCGGGAAAAGACAAAGAGGAGAATGGCGAGAAAAGTAGGGGGGAGGCGGGAGGGGCCGCAGCGGCAGGGGAAAGACAAAGAGGAGAACGGTGAGAAAAGGAGGGGGGAGGCGGGAGGGGCCCAGGGGACGCAGCGGCAGGGTAAAGACAAAGAGGAGAACGGTGAGGATGGTGCTGTGCGGCGGAGCGGGGAGCCCAGAGTCACATACAGCGATCAACTACTGGGTGTAACTATGGGTGCACCGAATCGACTTGCTAGTTCCAAACTAGGATGTGCATTGCAAAAGTTATGGTCACGGTTTACCTACCAGTAAAGATGCATATGTAGGGAGTATGTCCTACCTAAACAAGGTAAAGGGTGAACACACATGGTGAAGCTTGCAGAAACACGTTTCTAAGTGGGCCCTGGCTTAAAGCCAATCAGTGACAAAAGCCAAAGATTCGGTTCACAATAGATTATAAACCTGTGGATTTGTAGTTGTTGTACAGTGTCACAGACAAATTATTTGTGAAGTGGAAAGTTATAAGGTGCAGATGAAAATGTTTCTTACCTTCAGTAACGTGTTATTTGGTAGAAAGTATTTAGCTGTAAACTCCTTACCTTCGAAGAAATACTAGGTGTCAAATTGGATCTGGAAACTTTGAGCAGGTCATCAGCGCACCAGAAGGTGGCGTAATTCAGCTCCGCTTTGGCTGTGCTGGAAGTGACGTGCATGGTTCCAAAAAAGGCACCACGCCAGTGCACTCAGTTACTTTTCGTAAACTTTCCATGTTGGAAGCACTGAGCCACAAAGGTTGCTGATCTATCAGAGTGCAGGCACTAAGGACCTCATGAGGGTTACCCTGTAAGGATAAATCCGTTAACAGAGCAGGGAGCATAAAGGGTTGGGTATGGAATCTGCAGCTAGATTGAGTCACTACCAGATGAGGTGTTAGGTGAAGGTAGGTAACTTGTTAATCTGATAGAGACTTTTAGCTGCAAATTCCTTACTTTAGAATAGATACCAAAGCAATACCTCTCCAGAAGAGGGTCTGAGAACAGACGATTCCAGGCAATAATGTTGCATGAATGTATGCCTGTGCAGCATATGCTTTCAATAGGCACTAGGGCGAACAGGGCTGTTGATGTAGATACTGCCATATTGGAATGTACTTTGACCTTTCCCGACAAAAGCCTACCAGCCTCAGAATGGAAGAACTGAATAGCCACCAATATCCATCCAGCGATGCCTGCCTTGGAAACCGGACCACCCATATCATGGTTTCCGTATGCTACTAGCAGTTGATCTGCGTTTATGAACTGCTTAGCACGATGCAAATAAAACTTTAGACGTCTTTTTAAATTCAGTATGTGTTATTTTTCTGCTGAGGTCTCAGGACAAATGGTTTTAGTACAATAGGTTAATTTAGATGAAAATCTGTAGGAACTTTGGGGATGAACCTGGGGTTAGTCCTTAGAACCACAGCATCATCTTGGAACTGCAAGAAAGGCTCCTTGATTGTGAACACTTGCATTTCACCCACTCTTCTGACTGATCTCAGGGCTAGTATCAATGCCACTTTCCATGTTAATAATTTGATCTGTGTCTTATAAATAGGTTCAAAAGGGCTCTTCATCAACTGGGCCAGTACTGTGTTAAGTTGTCAGGTTGGAGAAGGAGACTATCAGAGGACAGGCTCTGAATAAACCTTTAAGAAATTGCTTAATGGTTCTATCAGATCATAATGGTGGAGATCAAGATGTACGCCTTTATCTGGAAATTGCAGCTAAGTGCACTTTTATAGAAGAATGAAATAGGCCCGATCTGGCCAATGATAGCAGGTAAGGCAAGATTTGCTGCTCATGTGCCAAGATAGGGTGAAATTTTGACTTTTGGCACCATAAGCAAAAACACTTCCATTTCAATATGTACGTTTTGTTAGTGCTATCAGCTGTGGCTCTTGCAAGAATATCTTTGCAGTCTTGAGGGATACCCCATCACTGTAAATTCATGGTGTTCAGCAGCCAAGCAGCTAAGTGTAGCCCCATTGTAGGAAGATCTTGTTCATAACGGACTGATTTAGCTCCCATTCACAGCAGCTGTTTTTAATCCTGTGCAATATATCTGCTCAACTGCTGTTCAACCCTGGCAGATGTTCTGCTCTTAATGTTATTAGATGTGTCAAAGCCCATTTCCAAATTCTCTGCCTCTCTTTCGAAAGGAGCAGAGATCTTGTGCCCCCGTTTGTTTATGTAGTGCATACTGGTTGTGTTGTCCTTGTCTATTGGCACCGATGATCCTAGTATTCTCGGCACAAAAGCCTGGCGGGCAAACTAAATTGCTTTGAGCTCTAGAAAATTGATATGCATTTTCCTTTGACTTGTAGTCCATTTTCCGCTTATTTGGTGTTCCTATAAATGAGCCCCCCTACCTTCTAGGGAAGCTTTTGTGGACATTCAAGTATTTGGGATGAGAACATTACCCCTGATAAGATTGATGGACTCTGTCCACTAAGGTAGAGCCTTCTTCACAGCTGGTGTAATCTTGATATTGAATAAGCCTTCTATTTGAATCCCACACTTGTCTAATTCTTCAAGAAGAGGCCTCATTCTCAGACAGGTGAACGGCACTAGTAAGATGGCCAATTACATCATCCCAAGAAGTGATTTGAAAATCAAATTGAAACAGACTTTCTCTTCAAGATTTTGTGTGCCAACATCATGAATCTTTTCTGCCTTTCTGTTGATAAGAATGCATGGTCCGAGTGCGTCCAGAATTGCACCCAGGAATAATATCCGCGTTGATGAAGTGACTTCTGATAGTTGCCAGTTAAGCCCAAAGTCTGAAACAATTGTAAACAAGCCCTTGTAGCTCTCCATACTTGGAGGGCAGATGGAGCTTTTGTGAGCCAATCCTCGATGTACAGAAATACTTGGACACCTCTTCTTTGCTATAGGTGGGGTGCCACTGGGGCTAGACTCACTGTAAAGATGCAAATGGCGATGCGAGACCAAACGCTAGGGCTTTGAATTGACAGGGTGTGCCGGCTACCCTGAATATGGGAGATTTGCTAAGTTTCTGATTAATGGGATATCAAAATAAGCATCCTGTAGATCTAAGGTTGCCATGTAATCTCCATGATTGAGAAGATGCAGGATATCTTGAAGGGTTATCATACTAAAAGGCTTTTTCAGGGACTTGTTCAATCTTCTGAGATCTAAAATGGTTCACCAATTCCCCGATTTCTTTTTTAATTAGGCTACTACAAGAGTAGAAACCCATTCCTTTTTGAGAATGAGGGATTTTCTCTATTGCTCCTTTGCACAGCATGGCTAACATCTATTTCTGAAAGTGATGGCAATGAGGCAGGTGCACTCCTTTTGGTGGTGGTCAGCAGAATCTGGACAAAAGTATGATCATATGTGATGAAATCCAATACCTGCTTGCATAGGAATCAGTTGTGTAAGTGATTCCTTAGTGGGAGACTGAGAACGAGGCCGCAGAGCACCTTGATGACCTCATGACTTCTCAGCGGGAGAGTGGTGGAACTGCGATGAGGCCCACTTGGACTTTCCCAAAGACTTGGAGTGCAAAAAAGATGTGCTGCAGGACGGACTCCGAGAACGGATCGAGGTTCAAGTCCTAGACTTCCAGTGGGAGAGGCTTTTACGTGATTACTGGAGATTTTCGGAGATGTACAACTTGGCTTCACGGTCCCAGATCACCTTCAGACTGATCAAGGCACACTTCCCCACATCAATAGGAGTAGTGGCGGGACCAATACACCAGAGGAATAACTTGTGGGCATCCGTCATAGGAATTTCTTTGTGACAGTCCATACAAGGCTTAAAGCCTGTGGCCTTGGCAGGTGACATTTCCCTTACACTGTGGAGAGATTTTTCAGGAAATGGAGCGTCAACTGATGAGAAAAAATAGTTTGCTCCGGTTCCGCGTACGAAGGGGAGAAGGAAAGATCGGACACAGGCTTGCTTGACAGAGAAGAGTCTATGAGGAGCTGCAGGACACCACCTACCTGCGTGCAGGGTCTACACTAAAAAATCATCCAGATCCAGGCTGGCACCAGGAGGTGAGGAATCTAAAGTTAAAAGTATACATCAGATATAAAAATGATGTTTATCTTAATCTTTTCTGCAGACGACTGAATGTTTAGTAAAAACTGAGTCACCTGCATAGTTCTCCTACTGGAACCTGAACAAGCTAGTCAATTTGACAAGAGGGAGACCATATATATCTAAGACAATGGATGTCCAACTCTACTGTCAAATTGTATAGACTGGATTCAAATAGTAGGTTCTTCCAGTCATAATACTTATCTTTATTCCACAGCCATATCATTGAAGCAGACATTCAAAGTGTCCTAATAAGAATGGTATGATCAACGGTGCGGAAATTAGTCAATAGACTCAAAATGTCTGGTGCACCCAACATATGACAACCAGCTTAAAACTCTGGTCAGCTACCATAGCCGAGGTAAGTGAATCAAGTCCATCAGGTAGGGTGTAACCAGTCCTGGCTGTATTAAAATGTGAGTTTCTCAAACTATACCAAAGAAAAACACAAGATGGAAAATTGCATAAACTGGTAAGATGTTAACTTTAAGAGAGGCCTAATTAGAGGCCCCTTTCAGACAAGCATAGACATCTTTCATTACAGGCTAGCACTTAAAATCAGTTGCAAGTGTTGGAAATAGTGCTAATTCCTTATTGGCCACTTTGTGAGATTAATTTTTGTGGCACTTTGTTAACCCATAATAACATAACGGACTAAACGATGGAGAGTAGCTTTATGAGCAGTCGTCCCCAGCATGATTTTTAATTGATGTGCAAGCGGACGAAGCTTTTAATTTATTTTTATAATTCTGAAGCAACTGGTATTGTCTTTATTCTCAAAGAAGTTCACAATTGCATCACATAGCTCTGTGGGTGTATGATTCGATTTGGTAACATTTATTTAAGCATAGTTTCTTCAAGACAAGATAGAATTATTTGAGGCAAGGAAGAAGTATAGTAAATTCAAATCACATTTTGATCAATTGTTTATAGATTTGGCAATGCTTTTGAAAGTTATAAAGTTTGCTGCACGGTCATAATGCAATGTATTGCCCTTTAAATAGGGCTCTTTCTGAATTGGTCACTTCTGCTCAATACCATTTTTCAGTCCTGGGTTTTATTCTGGGCTGTGCAATGCAGATCGGTCACTATACAGAAAAGCTTTGTGGACTACTGCTTTAAAAAGGGGGCTGAGATTGTCCAAAAGGCTTGTACTTTGATTTGACATGAGAAATATCGAAACAAGATGACTTAAAAGTTGATACCATCAAGCTCATTATAAATGATTTTGAAAACAACAACACACATTCAGATAAAGAGTCTCTTACAACGCCATGTGACAAAACGTGAGCTTTACTTGAAAGTCCTAACCACTTTTCCTGAAGAGCGCCCAGAAGTGGAATGTATCCTTTTTTTTTTAGCCACTTAGGAGACAAATGCCAGAAAGGGAGCTACACTGCCTCGACAGTCATACACGATTCATGAGAGGAAACAGAGCATCCAAGATTGCCTGAACTTTGTGGTCTTAACACCTAGTGCCAACGCCATTAGAAGTATCAAACAGCTACTACCATGATAATGTGAAGGCAACATTTAAAAAACATTCATCACCTTCTTTATCCATCTGGATGCTCTTGAATACAAGTCCATTAAGCAAAATAATGTGCATGCCCCGACCTTGCAAAAGTGACATTGAAATGGTTTGCAAGTCTCAAGTAATTGCATACAATAATGCAGCAACATTTACAGACCACATTTAACAAGCATTTGCATTGCAAAGGGTCTCGCGTTTGCTGGAGTTAGAGCTATTAGCGTTGTAAATTCCTAACTGGACTTTTCTTGCCACATAGATTGAAAATGAAAAGTCAAACAGTTGACAGAAGCAAGCCAATTCAAAGCGCCACGGCCGCCGTGAGCGTAAGAGTTATTGGCTCTCTGCAGGAATATCTAGAAAGGATTGCGGCTGGTATGAAAGGCAAACCGAAGCCGGAGGAGGAGCCATCATATACTGTAACAGGAGGAAGCATGAGGTAGTGTGACGGCCGACAAAAATGTTCACTTAGTGAAATGGCCTGGAAGGGAACTCCGAACACAAAGGACGGTCATTTGACAAAAGGCACCAATAAAAATGAAGCAAAAATGCAAAGAATAGCAAAAAACAGTAACAGCAAGAGTGGGTGGGGTTAAAAGCCCAGAGAGATATTACAACAGGCCTGAGCGCTTGTGCACTCGACCCTAAAAATGAAAAATATTAAATGGTTGATTTGTTGATTTTTGGGCTGAAGCCGAAATAAAATATTTTAACCTGCTATGTCTCGCTACAAGGGAATACTGCTGATTAATGAAGCCTACCAATTAGGTATTCATAAGGGCCACTGAATTATCTTCAGAGTTTTATTTTATTTGAGAGTTCCACAAAGAGAATCATTTAGCCTATGCACCTTAGTAAATTTGCACACGTTTTGTGAATGTTTTCATATATTTTACTGATCAGTAATGACTAGTCACCACAGGGCTGACTAATAAGAATCATTTAGCGCCATGCACTATAACACATTTTCCCAATTTCTATTCTGAATGTTTTGTACATGTTTTTATCAGCAGATGATTGTTTTAAACGAGCAGATGTAGTGTTCAAGGCCTTACGAAACGCCGTTGTCACATGATTTACTATGGTCTATGATTCTGTTAGGCAATGTTAGGATTTGTTTGTATATGCACAATGCACTTTTGGGATCTGCTTTGACAAAGGCTTATAAAGGACCCCTGGGAGAAGATTAGTTGGCTATAGTTACAATGTTCATAGCAATGTTGCATTTATGACTAAACTAATTTAAAACTAGGCCCTTTAAAGTCACATGCCAATCAAATATAGAAAAGGAACATGTTTAATTTATATTTCAGTCTATTTGCACATGTTACTTGAAGGATTTGCACCGATTTTCTACTAAAGAAAGTAAGTTTGTAGTTTGGTGATCTGGTCCTTTGCTTAAAGGGGTATTTTCACTCATCGTTTTGTTGTTATTATTATGCATTAAAATTACTGCAATGATTTTAATTAATCAAAACAAACCCTTATCATATCATTAGGTTAATGATGGCACAATAGATCTCAAAATCCCAGATGACATCAAATGAACAAACATTCTACAATACCTATTACGGGTGACTGAGATGCACTACTGAGTAAAGATTATTTAAATGAAAACTAGCATCTTTTCGATCTCCATTATGGGACCTTTACTGGTAGCCTAACACACAGAGTAGAGTAGTAGGCAAGCAGCTTTGGAGGCAAAGCAGCCTTGGAGGCAGCTTTGGAGGCAAAGACTTTCGAAGAAGTCTGCCTGCAACTATTACATTGGAATATTCCTCCAATGGACTGTAGTACCAGTATTCCCTTGAAAGAGTGTTCCGTCTTTCAAAAAGGGGATGTTAACTTTTTGTTTTCAAATAACCACCCACCTAGAAATTGAATAGTTGGCCCCATTTTCACTGATTTATGACCTCTATAGACAATTAGGTGTTTTGTTTGTCAGAAGTCTTGGGTTTTATGGAGGAGGAAACAACACTTGCTGACAACTGTTTGTATCCTAGATTGTGAAAACGTTAAGCAAAGACTGATTCATACAGAAATCTAGAACTACTTTGGTGTATTTCTCATGACAATCTTGTTCTCATATATGATTAATTAGAACAATGCTTGAATCTCAGAGTCCCAATGAACCCAAGTGATAACACAGAGATATTTTCGAAAAGAGGTACTAGAGGAAAATCTCAATGAGCTTACTGGCTCCAATGGGGAAAAAAAAAAACAGTAGAAAATAAGTTACTTAGCTGTAACTGCAGTCTCCAATGTTGGTATCTTTTATGGATTCACATGCTTGTATCATTCCCCGTCATTAAAGTGGGAGTCACATGGTACCATAATAAAGCAGTGTTTATCACTACCATAGGCTTTAATGGCAATGAAAGTCAATTTAATAGCCTATATCATTTTTATTTTTTAAAAAGGGCCAAACCTGAACTATAACCAGACGACAGCACCCTCTAGAATAATCACAACAGAGGCTGAGTCCCTCAGATTTTCAAGCACAAGTTGGAATAAATAGTCCTGTGCTATAAGTGGGGCCTCTCCGGGAAGGAAGGTGGGTTGTATGTGAATCTATGACCGGAACCAATATTGGAGAAGTGCAGTTCCAGGTAAGTAACTTATTTTCTTCTCCCGTATTGGATTTTTCATAGAGTCACATGCTTGAATCAGAATATCGAGCAGTTGCTGTACTTGTTGCATATCTTAACATATTAGTGCAAACAGTGGATGGTGGGTAGAAAATACACATAATATCCCTATGCAATTTAATAAATATATATATATATCATACATCAACATAAGTACATAAAGACATGGAACGAAAAGAGTGTGGTGTAGTAAAACCTGTTCAACAGCTGCATCACTACACTGTGCTGATTCCAGGTACTAATGCTGCATGAATTATATGCACACTTTTCCAAGTTGCAGCATATCTTCTCCAAAGGCAATTCGCAAAAGAAAGTAGTTGAGGTGGAAACTGCCCTAATTGAGTGCACCCCAGTTTTCTCTTTGAGGGGCTTGCTAGTGTTTGGGTGGCAGAAGTGGACTGCAGCTGAAGTTCACTGAGAGATGGTTACCATCGTGACTGAAGCATCCTTACGAGTGTGTCCATCAGAGTCCAACGGTTGGTCAGTTCTCATGAGTTGTTTAGTGCGATGTAAGTAGAATTTTAGATATCATTTGATACCTAGCATATGAATAGACCTCTCAGCTTGTGAAGTTGGATTTGGGAAGAAAGTACAAAATATTATAGTATAATTGAGGGAAGGAACCTTAGAAATAAATCTTGGATTGGTTGTGAGAAGTACTAAATTGCCCGTAAGGTGCAGGAAGGTTTCTGAGTTGAGAAAGCCTTTTATCTCCCCTACCCTCCTGGGCGGAGTGAGCGCTAGAAACATGGTGACCTTCCATGTGAGAAATCAGAGGTGTGCTCTGTGAATGGGTTCAAAAGAACTCTTCATGAGTTGAAATGAAAATGTCACTTACCCAGTGTACATCTGTTCGTGGCATCAGTCGCAGTAGATTCGCATGTTTTGCAATAGCTCGCCATCTGGTGTTGGGCCGGAGTGTTACAAGTTGTTTTTCTTCGAAGAAGTCTTTCGAGTCACGGGACCGAGTGACTCCTCCTTTTGTCTCCATTGCGCATGGGCGTCGACTCCATCTTCGATTGTTTTTCCCCGCAGAGGGTGAGGTAGGAGTTGAATTGTAGTAATAGTGCCCATGCAATGGAGTGACTAAGTATGCACCTATTTAAGGTTGAGATGATACATATATAAATAGTTGAAGGTAACTTCCAAACTGCTACAGGCTCCCGGGGAGGCGGGTGGGCACATGCGAATCTACTGCGACTGATGCCACGAACAGATGTACACTGGGTAAGTGACATTTTCAGTTCGATGGCATCTGTCGCTGTAGATACGCATGTTTTGCATAGACTAGTAAGCAGTTATCTCCCCAAAAGCGGTGGATCAGCCTGTAGGAGTGGAAGTAGTCTGAAATAATGTTCTTAATACGGCTTGACCTACTGTGGCTTGTGCGGATAACACGTCTACACAGTAGTGCTTGGTGAATGTGTGAGGCGTAGACCATGTGGCTGCCTTACATATTTCTTGCATTGGGATGTTTCCTAGAAAGGCCATGGTAGCACCTTTCTTTCTGGTTGAGTGTGCCCTTGGTGTAATGGGCAGCTGTCGTTTAGCTTTAAGGTAGCAGATTTGGATGCATTTAACTATCCATCTGGCTATACCTTGTTTTGATATTGGGTTTCCTGCATGAGGTTTTTGAAATGCAATGAATAGTTGTTTAGTCTTTCTGATGTTTTTTGTTCTGTCAATGTAATACATCAATGCTCTTTTGACATCTAATGTATGTAGTGCCCTTTCAGCTACGGTATCTGGCTGTGGAAAGAACACTGGAAGTTCCACTGTTTGATTTAGATGGAACGGTGAAATAACCTTTGGCAAAAATTTAGGATTGGTCCTTAGGACGACCTTATTCTTGTGTAGTTGTATAAAAGGTTCCTGTATTGTAAACGCCTGAATCTCGCTTACTCTTCTTAGGGAAGTAATGGCGATGAGAAATGCCACCTTCCAGGTTAGGAACTGTATTTCGCAGGAGTGCATGGGTTCAAAAGGTGGACCCATAAGTCTAGTTAGGACAACATTTAAGTTCCATGAAGGAACAGGTGGTGTTCTTGGTGGTATAATTCTCCTAAGGCCCTCCATGAATGCTTTAATGACTGGTATCTTATATAGGGAAGTTGAATAGGTAGTCTGCAGGTATGCAGATATTGCTGCAAGGTGTATTTTAATGGAAGAGAAAGCCAGGTTAGATTTTTGTAAGTGAAGCAAGTAACCCACTACATGTTCTGGAGTTGTGTGTAATGGTTGTATTTGATTAATATGGCAGTAGCAAACAAACCTCTTCCATTTACTTGCATAGAAGTGCCTGGTGGATGGCCTTCTGGCTTGTTTTATGACTTCCATACATTCTTGGGTAAGTTGTAAGTGCCCGAATTCTAGGATTTCAGGAGCCAGATTGCTAGATTCAGCGATGCTGGATCTGGGTGTCTGATCTTTTGGTTGTGCTGTGTCAACAGATCTGGACTGTTGGGCAATTTGATGCAGGGTACTACTGATAGGTCTAGCAGCGTTGTGTACCAGGGTTGCCTTGCCCAAGTTGGTGCTATTAATATGAGTTTGAGTTTGTTTTGACTGAGTTTGTTTACCAGGTAAGGAAGGAGAGGAAGAGGAGGAAAAGCGTAAGCAAATATCCCTGACCAGTTCATCCATAGGGCATTGCCTTGGGACTGTTTGTGTGGGTATCTGGATGCGAAGTTTTGGCATTTTGCGTTCTCCTTTGTCGCAAACAAGTCTATCTGAGGTGTTCCCAAGAGTTTGAAATAAGTGTTCAGAATTTGGGGGTGAATTTCCCATTCGTGGACCTGTTGGTGATCTCGAGAGAGATTGTCTGCGAGTTGATTTTGGATCCCTGGTATAAATTGTGCTATTAGGCGAATTTGGTTGTGAATTGCCCAACGCCAAATCTTTTGTGCTAGCAGGCTTAACTGCGTGGAGTGCGTCCCCCCTTGCTTGTTTAGATAATACATTGTTGTCATGTTGTCTGTTTTGACGAGAATGTATTTGTGAACTATTATTGGTTGGAAAGCTTTTAGTGCTTGAAAAACTGCTAGAAGTTCTAGGTGATTTATATGCAGTTTTGTTTGATGAACGTTCCATTGTCCTTGTATGCTGTGTTGATCGAGGTGTGCTCCCCACCCTGTCATGGAAGCATCTGTTGTTATTACGTATTGTGGCACTGGGTCTTGGAAAGGCCGCCCTTTGTTTAAATTTATGTTGTTCCACCACAGAAGCGAGAGGTAAGTTTGGCGGTCTATTAACACCAGATCTAGAAGGTGACCCTGTGCTTGTGACCATTGTGATGCTAGGCACTGTTGTAAGGGCCTCATGTGCAGTCTTGCGTTTGGGACAATGGCTATGCATGAAGACATCATGCCTAGGAGTTGTAATATCATCTTTGCTTGTATTCTTTGTGTTGGATACATGCGTTGTATGATGGTGTTGAAATTTTGAATTCTTTGTGGACTTGGAGTGGCTACTCCTTTTGATGTGTCTATTATGGCTCCCAGGTATTGTTGTACCTTGCGCAGCAGAATTTTGGATTTTGTGAAATTGACGGTGAACCCTAGTTTGAAGAGGGTTTGTATGATATGATTTGTGTGATTTGAGCACTCCATTAACGAATGGGCCTTGATTAGCCAGTCGTCTAGATATGGGAACACATGTATTTGCTGCCTTCTTATGTGTGCAGCGACTACCGCTAGACATTTGGTAAAGACTCTTGGTGCGGTTGTTAATCCGAAAGGCAGTACCTTGAATTGGTAATGTATTCCCTTGAATACAAACCTTAGGTATTTCCTGTGCGATGGGTGTATTGGTATATGGAAATAAGCATCCTTGAGGTCTAAAGTTGCCATGTAGTCGTGTAGTTTTAGCAATGGCAATACTTCTTGTAGTGTGACCATGTGAAAGTGGTCTGATTTGATGAAAGTGTTCACTACTCTGAGGTCTAGGATTGGTCTCAGCGTTTTGTCCTTCTTTGGTATCAGAAAGTACAGTGAGTAAACTCCTGTGTTTATTTGTGTGTTTGGCACTAATTCAATTGCATTCTTTTGCAATAGTGCCTGCACTTCTATCTCCAGGAGATTGGAATGGTGTGTTGTCAAATTTTGTGCTTTTGGTGGTATGTTTGGAGGGAATTGTAGAAATTCTATGCAATAACCATGTTGGATAATTGCTAGAACCCAAGTGTCTGTAGTGATTTCCTCCCATGCTTTGTAATAATGACTTATTCTTCCCCCCACTGGTGTTGTGTGGAGGGGGTAAGTGACATGTGAGTCACTGTTTAGTAGTAGGGGTTTTGGGGCTCTGAAATCTTCCTCTATTCCTAGGGAATTGCCCTCCTCTATATTGTCCCCGAAAACCTCCTCTATACTGTCCCTGGTAACTGGACGGTGTTGCTTGTGAGGTGCTGGCTTGTGTGCTCTGACCCCGAAACCCCCCTCGAAAGGGTGTTTTACGGAATGTGCTGTAATTCCCTCTGCTCTGCGGGGAGTAGAGTGCGCCCATGGCTTTGGCAGTGTCCGTATCTTTTTTGAGTTTCTCAATCGCTGTGTCCACTTCTGGACCGAACAGTTCTTTTTCGTTAAAAGGCATATTGAGAACTGCTTGTTGAATCTCTGGTTTAAATCCAGACGTTCGAAGCCATGCATGCCTTCTGATAGTTACAGATGTATTAATTGTCCGTGCAGCTGTATCTGCAGCGTCCATGGAGGAGCGGATCTGGTTGTTGGAAATGGTCTGTCCCTCCTCAACCACTTGTTTTGCCCTATTTTGTAAGTCCTTGGGCAGATGTTCAATGAGATGTTGCATCTCGTCCCAGTGGGCTCTGTCATAGCGCGCAAGTAGTGCCTGGGAGTTCGCGATGCGCCACTGGTTTGCAGCTTGTGCTGCGACTCTCTTACCAGCTGCATCGAACTTGCGGCTTTCTTTATCTGGGGGTGGTGCATCTCCAGATGTGTGGGAGTTGGCCCTTTTCCTAGCTGCTACTACAACGACAGAGTCTGGTGGCAGCTGTGTAGTGATGAAAATTGGGTCTGTAGGAGGCGCCTTATACTTTTTTTCCACCCTTGGTGTGATTGCCCTACTTTTGACCGGCTCCTTAAAGATTTCTTTTGCGTGCCGGAGCATACCAGGGAGCATAGGCAGGCTTTGGTATGAGCTGTGGGTGGAGGAGAGTGTGTTGAATAAAAAATCATCTTCGACCTGTTCTGAGTGGAGGCTTACGTTGTGAAATTGTGCTGCTCTAGCCACCACTTGAGAATACGCGGTGCTGTCCTCTGGTGGAGATGGCTTCGTAGGGTATGCCTCCGGACTGTTATCCGACACTGGGGCGTCGTATAGGTCCCATGCGTCTTGATCTTGGTCACCCTGGCTTATGGTGGTGTGAGCTGGGGAGTGTGATGGAGTTTGTGCTGGTGAGACGTTAATCACGGGCGGAGGAGAGGGTGGTGGGGTAACTCTTTTCACCACTTTTGGTTGTGGTGTCTGTTCAGTTTGGAACTCCAACCTTCTCTTTCTTCTAATGGGGGGAAGGATGCTTATTTTTCCTGTCCCCTGCTGTAGGAAAATACGCTTTTGCGTATGGTCCACATCAGTTGATTGTAGCTCTTCCTCAAACCTATGCTTTTGCATTTGGGAGGTCAGCGAGTGCTCTTCTGTATAAGAGCCTGAAGCTGGGTCGCTTGCAGTTTGTTTCGGCACCGAAACCCTGTCTGCGTGTTTTTTCGGCTCCGAGGTGACTTTTTTTCTTTTTCGGGGCCGAAACCTCTCGGCGTCGATCTTCTTCGGTGCCGCTGTCTCGGCGTCGAGCCGTGTCCACACCGGCCTCTCGGTGTCGAGGCTTGTCTCCAGCACTTTCTCGGTCCCGAGAAGGCTGCGTGCCGGTGTCTCGACCGGAGTCGGACGATCTCGGCACTGTTTGGGCCTTTTTCGGTGCCGAGGGTCGGTCACCGAATTTATGGGTGGAGCCATGGCCTGATGGCAGTGGCGTCCCCTGGGCCTTGTAAATCTTCCTCTGTGTGGTTTTCGACGTCTTACTCACGGTTTGTGTATCGTCGAATCCTTCGGAGTCTGAGTCTTGGATCGAGAAGGTACCTTCCTCTCCTTGTTCCTCGTACTCTCGGTGGGCTGTCGGCGCGGACGCCATCTGAAGTCTTCTGGCTCGACGGTCTCGGAGTGTTTTTCGGGACCGGAACGCATGACAGGCCTCACAGGTGTCTTCACTGTGCTCAGGTGACAGGCACAGGTTACAGACCAAGTGCTGGTCTGTATAGGGGTATTTATTGTGGCATTTGGGGCAGAAACGGAACGGGGTCCGTTCCATCGGCGTTCTTCAGCACGCGGTCGGGCCGACCAGGCCCGACGGGGGATCGAAAAACTACCCCGAAGGGCACCGGAGCTCTTCGATCTTCGATGCGGTGTTGAATCTAACTACGCCGATCCCGAACGCAACAATACCGACGAAAGTCTTCCGAAATTAGCTATCTTTCCGTTCCGAAACTCGGAGCGACAGGAACACGTCCGAACCCGATGGCGGAAAAAAAACAATCGAAGATGGAGTCGACGCCCATGCGCAATGGAGACAAAAGGAGGAGTCACTCGGTCCCGTGACTCGAAAGACTTCTTCGAAGAAAAACAACTTGTAACACTCCGGCCCAACACCAGATGGCGAGCTATTGCAAAACATGCGTATCTACAGCGACAGATGCCATCGAACTAGAACTACGTTCAGGTGTTAGTCTGGGGAAGGAGCCCTTCCTGGAGGAAAACTGTGACTAGTTCTTTTATGAACTGTTTGATGATTCTGCAACGGCAGAAAGAGAGAAAATGTGATGAGCATCTATATCTTGATATTGCAAGACATTCCTTAACGGACGCATGTACCAACAGTGACTGAGCTATTGAGAGGAGCCAGGGTAGTTATGTGCCAGATTATGCAAGTAAAGGATGTAGGTTTGATTTCTGGCACCATATGCAGAAATCTTTCCATTATCGTTTATATATCTTTATTGTGGCTTAGGCCATGACTTGGAAAGAATACATCTCCAGTCTTGAGGAATATTGAGATCTCTGAATTCATGGAATTTAGGAACCATGCACACAAGAGAGGTCGAGTCAGGATGAGAACCTGGCCTTAGTTCATCACCGAAAGTTTACAAGATGTTAGTAGGTGAATGTGGTTGTATTCCGATAGCAGGAGAAGCTCTGTGATTCAATCCTGCATGGGCTTCCAGGATGAGACAACACTGCTCCGCTTTTCTCTTGCTGAGGACCTTTGGTATTAAAAAAGGTAAAGCGGGGGGAGGAGGGGGGGAACTTAGGCAGAGATCTCAGACCATCTGTCGAAAGACATTCCTCCACGATCCTGGATGTGGATGTCAACTTGTATAGAACAGCCATTTGCAGTTTTCGTTTGTTGCAAAGAGATCTAGAGCCAGTTTGCCCCCACAGCGAGAAATCATTCTTAGAGCAGACTGATCCATTCGTGGAGGCTGTTTCCAGTTCTGCTTAGCATGTCTGCTAAGAGATTTCTAGTCCTGGGAATATGGGCCTAAAGAGTTATTCTTTGTGTTGTTAGCCAGCTCCAGATTTCCTGATCTTCTTTGGATATCACCGGTAATCTTGTGCCACTTTGTTAATTCACATATTTCATGCTGGTGCTATTGTCCGTGCAAACTAACACTGAAGACTCTGCTATAATTGGCAGGAAAGCCTGGAGACTGAGTAGATGACTTTGAGCTCCAGGCGACTGATGTATATGTGTATCTGCAGCAGAGACCACTTTCCTTGATTTCGCAGGTTCTGCCCCAGCTCTCCAGGGAAGCACCAGTACTCATTACAAAGTTCGGTATTTGAGGTAAGAAACTAAGGGCCAGATGTATCATCACGCCCACTGCGATTCGGTAATAGCGATTTTTAAGAAATCGCTATTACCGACTTGCAAAGGGCCATGTATCACATTTGCGAATCGGTAATAGCGATTTCTTAAAAAATTGCAAATGCTATTACCGAATCGCAAATTGCGATACCGGCCCCATTCGCAGCTATGGGCCTGTTGGCCCATAGCTGCAAAATTTTTGCATTTCCAAAATTGCGATTTCTGCAGAAATCGCAATTTTGGAAATGCAAAAGGCCAGGGTGCTGGGGGCCTAAGGCCCCCCTCTCCTGCACCCCAATTATTATTATTTTTTTTTAACATGTAAGGTACACACATGCCAAAAGGGCATGTGTGCTTTACATGTTAAATTTAAAAATGCAGTTTTACTGCATTTTTTAATTTTGCACCAGGTTGCCACCTGGTTGCATTTCATGGTATTTTGCAAGTGCAAAATGACATTTTTGGAAAAAATCGCAATTTGCGATTTTTTCCAGCATAGCCTTGCGACCTGGAAATTGCAAATCGCAAATTGCAACTCGCAATTTCCAGGTCGCAACGCAAGAAATCGCAAATTTAGCGAGTTCTTATTTGTGGTCTGCGAATGCATTTCATGCATCGCAGACCACTGTTTTGCACTCGCAAACGGCCGAATTTACCGATTCGCACCGTTTGCGAGTGCAAAACGTTTTGATACATCTGGCCCCAAGATCCCGACAGATGGGAGGTCTGGAACCACCAGGCTACAGCTTTCATCAAACCTGTGTGAAATTCACCAGGCCTTTGAATGATTATTTTGTTTGAATCAATTGCTTTTGTAGCTGTTCCTATAAGGCTTTCATTTTCAGGCATGCAATAGGGATTATACTGATCGCGGACTAAAAATAATGCCCAAAAGCTAATTGAACAGATACAGTGATTTTTTTTCCTTTCCAAAGCCAGTTCATAGAGTCTTCATTGCTTGTCTTGGGATAGAAAGTCTTTGTCTTGTATCAGTGTACCGGCAAAGGAACAGAATCTTCTTGAAGGAGGATCTTTGATAATACACAAGGAGACCTAGTTTGTGAACCACCTTTAGGCAAGCCTCTGTAGCCTTGGACGTTTGAAATGCTGTTGGTGCTTTTATCAACCAGTTGTCAAAGTAGGAGAATACGTGATGACCATCCTTCCTGAAAAAAAAAAAAAAAAAAAATTCAGACAAATGGGAGAACTTTGATATGTAGTTGGGAATGGGGAAGTATGAATCCTGTAAATTCAGAGCTGTCCTGTGGCGTCAGAAAGAGTGACCAAGTAAAAGGATTGTTTCTGGAAATACTGGTTTAATTTCCACAGGTCTATGATGGATTGCCACTCCTCTGTTATCGTGCCTATGAAGAGAACGAGACTAGTAGCCCGTTCCTTGCTGAGACTGTGGTTAGCATATCTAGCACTCTCTTCTGAAGCAGATGGAGATGTGGTGGGCACCCTCATTTTGGTGGAGTAATGGGAGGAATCTGGATGAACTCTAACAACTAACTAAATGTGATGAGATCCAGGACTTATATGTCCGATGTTATTTTCCGCCATAGATGACAACATTTTGGAATTATTTTTCCCACAGGACGGCGTAAACAGTACCAGAACGTTGTCACAGGAGGTAAGCTAGCCTAAGAGCTACTTAGAGGGTTGGTAAGTCTGATACCTCTGGTATCCTCCTAGATACGGATAAGTGTCTCTTTCGCGGGTCACTGTAAAACTATGTTTCTTTCAAAATTGTAATGTGCCAAATAATCTTGTGTTGTCAGTCAGTCTTGACTGATTGCAAGGCACAGTCAACGTGCTTGCCAAACAGTGCGTCGGCATGGTAAGGTAAAAATATTAGATATATTTGCACCTCAGATTCTAAATGTTGAGGCCATGAACCAACCTTGGTCATGAAGGACCACTGACCCTACCAGTTGTGGGAATCCTATTGAAGCTACATCCATAGCGCGATCTATTCTGTCTGATCTGGATGTTTTGCCCCCGCCTCCTCCCTTGTAGAATCTTTATTTTGTCCTTTTTGTCTTCCATATTTGGTGGTTATACCTACCCCCATATTGACAGTGAATTGGCAGCCCGTACCGTAGCCCCAGACATAGTTAAGAACCTTCCTTGTTGGTTAGGCGGGGTTATGAGTGACCGGGTTTTCCATGATTTTAACTCCTTCTGGATATATCAACAATTGGAATAGGTCCCACAGCTTTTTTATTTAAAATCATAAAGAAAAACATACAGATTGCTTGCCTGCTAGTGGAAGTTGGAAGCGTTTGGCTGCTTGTTCCCAAAGGGTATGGAAACCACCAAAAACCATCTGGTGGGGGGGGGAATCGACCAGTTGTGGGTGTAACATGCCATGAAGATCTAGTACTAGAGTTAAATGGACCTGACCCATGCTTTGAAGTTGGAAACCGATCTAAGTGGTGAAATTGCTCCACATGGTGCCTCTCCATAAATTGCTGACTGTCGTAGACTTGCTCATATTAGTCCCCTTAATTCTTGACATTAAGTTTTTCTGGATTATGTGAGTTTTGTTCTTGTTGACGATTATGTATTTCGTAGTCGTTTGTATTGTCATCGAGAACGTCAATGACGAGGCAGATGTCGACTACTAGGTTGATGTTGACAATGTTTGTCGTAGAGGAGACTGTAGGAGAGGATGCTGTCACAGACGAGGCCGATGTAGATGATGCAGTTGTAGACAAGGCCTTCGTAGACAACCATTGTAGATGAGGCCGTTGTAGACGACCATTGTCAACGACTGTCACAGATGAGGCCGTTGTAGACTATGTGCCATCAAAGACGAGGCTGTCATAGGTGATGCAATAATAGACAGTTATGGTTGTCAACGTTGTCATCATAAATGTTAACGATTTTGATGGCAGTTTTGCTGTAGACGCCCCATTGTCAGGTAATGAGGATCTGCATGATTAAGTGTCAGGGTTGAAGAGGGTATTGAGGTTCTGACTCCGAGGACGTTTTTTTCCAATTTTAGCTCTTTGGGACATACTTAAGAAGGCTCATGGTATGTCTTTATGGCTTTTATGAGCACCTTTTGGGAGCCTTGGCGTGACCTCTCCCTTTGACCTCTCCTGTGAGGTGAAGAAACTCACTGTCATCATAAGTGACAGATTTACTTTACTGTAGTCCCAATAATAGCCTCATCTCTCAGAACGTGAGGTTTTGAGGAGAAGGTTAAACATTTTAAAGTCCTTTACTTTGTTTTCTGCTACTCTGACATATTAGTGTCAGGGTCTGTGAAATGAAACATGAAATATAATTTTGGATGATCCAAAAAGTAATAGTTAAAGAAACTGAGCAGAGCTCAGGAAGACTGCCTTCACACAACGTGCACTAGAAAATCTGAGTGGTCAGCCCCTGTTGGGAGCATTCTAGAGGGTGCTGTTGCCTGATCGATTATAGCTCAAGTTTGGTCCTTTGTTAAAAAGGACATAGGTAGGCTACTAAACTGACTTTTTCATTGCCATTAAAGCCTACAGTAGTGATATATACTGCTTTATTATGGTACCAAGGGACTCCCACTTTAACGACGGGGAATGAGTCATGCATGTGAATCTATGGAAGAGCCAATACTGGAGATTTAGAATAATTAGTGAGTTCCCACTTGAACGAAGGTCTGCAGACTGAAGGAACACCTAACTAAAAGACGCCAAATGGCAGCCATTTGGCTTTTAAACCAGGATACAATTTTGTTAACTATTCTGAGGCTTTAATAGCATTACTTCAGGTCCAGAATGCACAAGTCTTCTAGCGGTCTCTTCCATGAAGCAGGCTGACAGGATTTTCCCTCTCCTGGTATACCTTCCACTGCATTACTGTTATACCCCGCATCCAGGGAGCTCTTGGGCTACAACGCATTGCTGCCCAAAAAAGCTGTTGCACTTGCCACTTACATGGAGCTTGCATATGTGCTCTCTTTATTCAGTGGACCATGTTTAAGAGAAACAGCATGCATCTGTCTGGCTGCAATGACAGTTATAGAAACCAGATGATCCAATCTAGAGAGAGATCTTTCTCAGATGTTTGCATTTCTATTTTAAAATAATAGATTTTTATGGACTTTTCAGATTCATACAATACAAAAAGGTCCTCTCTGGCATTCCCCCTTCACTCCCTTATCGTATAAAAGGAAATATATAGGTATACATTCTTCAATGCTTAGATGAACAGCATCTTCAGTTACATATTATACGATTATACAGGAATGCCCCCCATCTCCCATGCTCCTTTGGCTTCTCCACTCCAGATATTAATAGCCCTATGTTCTTACCAGTTGGACCAAATCTTGGGATGCTTATTTGGGAAAAGACTGGATACATAAACATGCTGTTAAAGGAGCATGCAGTGGTCTAGTCATTTAGCCAATGACTTAAGAGATGGATGAGCAACATTTCTCCATTCTCTGTCGATGTTTCTCTTAGCCACCAAGAGCCCCATTTGAAGGCAGGCCATTTTATATCTATTTGAACCAAGGTCTTCGGTGATGTGTAGTAACATGAGTTTGGATTCATGGTTTGTCGAGAAGCGCTCCACTTTTCTGAAGGTCGACAGCACTCCACACAGTAGTACTCGAGTACAAGACATGACCATATGGTGTAGAGAAAACCTCCCATTTGTATCTTGCAACTAAGGCAGTAATCTGTTTGGAGCCTATTTAATTGGACAGTCAGGATTCTAGGGGGCTATATTCAGGAAGTTCAGTCAAATTCTTGACATACGAATGAATAGCATGTTGGAGTTGAAGATAGCAAAACAACTGTTACCTGCGCAGTTCAAGTGAGAACTGTAGTTCCTTAAAGGAAACCACATAACTGCCTCAGTAATATCGCCTGATGTAGAAATTCCAATCCTGTTCCATCCTCTGCTCTTGGTGGGGGCCATGCATGAAGGTGTGATGTCCCTAGAAGGATTCAGAGTGTCCCTAGTGAGTTATCCATACCAGCCAAAGCCTCTGCTTGTCGCAGACCAAAGTTCCAATACCTGCCTTACTGCCTTGGGAAGTTGCTGTGGGATACTGGCCCATATATGTAATGGAAGTCTACCCCCCACCCTTACCCCCCCGTGGCCCACCTTTCTGTGGCAAAGGTGGAGTCTGATTGTGGAAACTACACCCAGTAGTAGATCACCAGAGGATTGTAGTTCTTAGTTAGGCTAAGTAGTTACACTGTAACTTTAAAGGTACTTTGAAGAAAAAAAAAAAAGGAACGTTGACTTAGTAGTAATAAAAAAAAAAGAAGAAAAAAAAAAGGTGCAGTGCTTTAATAGTAAGTGGGTGCTCTGAGCTGAGGGGCAGTCAGAAGACTATTAGATGTTGGTAGTTCCTTCGCCAACGTTACTTACAGGTATTTGGATAATCAACTAGAGACGTTCTACATGGAGTCAACATGCGAGTATGGCTGTTTATCTGTAGTCATGGAAGTACCCATTAGTGTCACTATCGGAGGTGGGGTAGGCCTGACATTCATCATGAATTTATGGCATCTTGCATGAGGATGGATCAGGTACCTGCCCATTTCCTGAAGTGCATATTCATCAGATGATTATATATATATATATATATATATATATATATATATATATATATATATATATATATATATATATATATATATATGGTTACCACGCTGAAGTACGGTATCATGCCTAATTCCTTTTAGAGGTAGTGGACTTCCTGTGATGGCTCTCAGGTAGTATAATCACGAGAGAGGTTCCTAATGAGTCTGAAGCACTGCTAGAAGTCAGTCTCAACCGCTAGAGTTTTCTGTCTTGAAGGAGATGAAGCATGTAAGGTTTCCAAGGTGGAAAGAACACTTCTTAATATGCTTTCTGGCACTTCAACTTCTAAGGAAGAGTCTATGGAGAACAAATATGTCCTCCATGCGCCATATTGCATTTTCTTTGACAATCTTTATGGTGAGACGGTTCCAGGAGTAGCTACCTTCATGTGGAAGCTTGAATGCCTAATTGTAACAGTGAAATTTTACTTCTAAGTAATGTAATATGCTATATTATTTGTAGAGAACAATGTACAGCCTCCTGGTGCTCGAGGGCACAGAACATTGGTGAACAGCTAGAAAAGGAGTGGAGTGAGTGCGAGAGCGAGAAAAGATCTACTGATTAGGAAGTCAAGCTTTTAACACATGCCTGAAATGCAGAAGCTTTTGTTTAGCCCAAGAGGTGAGGGGTAAAGTATTACAGTATTTAGCAGTTGAGACGGAGAAGGCCCTGACGATGAACGAATCTGAACAATCTTGTTAGATCTAGCAGTTATAGATTGGCAAACCTACAGACGCAAAAGTGGCAATGAAGAGGGACTGTGGGAGATAAAAATTATGGTGATTTGGGGTTGTGTTTACGTATTATGGGCATGGCTTTAATGATGACTCTAGAGTGAATCAGCAGGCAAACATGGACTGGAGAATGAGGGTAATGTGAGCTTCGAGTCTGTCACTACACTAGTTGGTAGATTCCAAAAGAGTTGATGGGAACAAACAAGCTAATCAGGACTGCAAAATAGATTGAAATGTCGTAGTTTAATCAGGACTGGATGAGTGCATTTATCACAGTGATCTGCAGTTTGTCTCAAAGACTGGCATGATTGTTGTTGGGATCTTGACGTGGATGGAGCAGATTTCGTCCACTTTACCAATATGGGCTTCTAGTGCAGAGGATAAGAGGGGAATGGAGCAGCAGCTCCATACTGGAGGCTGAACGCCTGTTGGTTAAAGGAGCCTCTTACCCACATTCCTCAGACTTCTGTTACCCCTCCTTTTAGGTGCCTTGGCACTCCAAATTTCTGGTCTGCCACAGAGGCACATCGTCTCTGCATTCTTACATGTCCTAAGTGATATTGTTTGGCAAAAAAACACACAAAAAAACAATCACACTCGAGATGTGCAAACTTGAAAAGCTCACTGCAGGTTTATTTTTTGCCTTCTTCTCGAAGGAGGCGTCTGTAAAATGCTGAAGACAGTCACAGAAATAAGCCAGGAACAATGAAGGACAACACTACCAATTAAATACTAGAGTGCAAAAAAAGATTTAGAATGACTATCCTACCAAACAAGACAAAAATAGAATAGCCTATGGCTCAGAAATCCTCACAACAGGATGTGGAAAAAATGAAGTGAATGCTAGTGCAGGGCATGATGGGGTTACTGGCTCCCTAAAAGGAACAGTGCCACTTTTAAGTAGATTCTTGTCCACCTGACTACATACTCCACCTTCTCTTTGTTCCACTTTATAACTGGTTTTTGAAAGGCTGTTTTTCACTACCGGCATTTTTGATTTTAAGGTTAATTGGTCTCTTTTTAAAAAAACTAAACAGGAAATTCATCCAATAGGTAGCCTGCATGTTTTTTTTATTTCTGCATCCTCTTGAAGAGGTTATGAGCATATTTGAAAGACATATTGTGAGCACGGCCAGGCGTATTCAGTGTTTATGACAATTAATAAAGATTTTCCAAGAGAGAGAACTGAGGGAGAGAGACAAAAAGTACATCTGTGGTCTAGTTACAGTCACCTGTTGAGAGTTTTAAAACCCTTTGTAATTGGCATGATCTAGCACATAACAGCAACTACATGGAAAGTCAGGTGACCAATAACAGGCATGCAGCAGAAGCACAACTAATGTAAATCGTGTAGGGTATGTCCTATGAGCAAGGATTGATATGTGCAAACCTGCTGCTGGAAAGGCAGTGTTTAAATGTCCTGTAATCCTATGTATCTAATCTCTGGTGGTAAAAATACACAACATTCCTAGTGAAATAGTAATCATATATGTTTCAAATTTTAACCCACTTTAAAAACAAGTAGAATTTCTGGCTCAAAATTAAACTTAATGTGGTTAGCAAAGAAATGTTCACTTTCCTGTTTGGCACTTCTCAACAAAGAAACAGAAGTAAAAATATGTTCATTTACTAGACATTTAATATCTTTGAGTACCTGATTCTCTTTAGCAGACGATTCCAAAAAAGCAGCATTCCATGACTCTGCCACAGCTTTTCCTTCCTCATAGCTGATTACCCTAGAGTTGAAAGAAAATTAACACGCTTCTATAAAAGTTATAGAAGGAAATATCACTAGTAATGTTAGCTCTACATTGTAGGTATTTTCAACAAAGTAAAAAAATGTAGCATAGTCCAGCTTGTGAGTGGGAACCCCAGGCGGGAGCTGGGAGACCATGTTTCCATAAGAAAAGGATTTTTTGGTTTGCTAATCATTTTGGCACTGTCTGCAAGAATTTCCACAAAACTTTGCAAAGTCTCATCCACCACAGCTACTTCCTGGAAAGATTTAGGGTGATCCGTCAAGCAGAGGCCAGAAAAAGAGGGGGGGCAAACACATTTTCTCCATGCAATTTTCCATAGGAATACTGAACGATTCAGAAAAAAGGCTGAGAGAAATTACATCAAATTTGACTGAAAGCTACATCTGTACCCAGAAGGTGTACATTTTTGATTTGGTACAAATCTGTTCAGTTGCTTTTGGGTATATTTGAACATGTCACAAGCATTTTAATATGAGAGATCATAAGCAATGCATGTTTGGTGGGGTGGGGGGTGTTTCAAGTTATAGTTAGCTTGCTAAATTTTACTCGGCTAATTTCAGTGTTTTTTCTTACATTACCTTTAAAATTATTTCAAAACCTAAACACTAATTTAACGTTTGAATTTATGTCTACACACAAACACGCACATACACACACTCTACTGATGGCGGTAGGCACCCGTCTGTTGAACAGTTTGGTCACACCATGATAAGTTTTGGATAGACCAGCTGAAACAGCATTTTTGCTATGGAAAGCTACAGTACTGTAATTAAAACCAAACCACATAACATATTTAAAAGTAGGAACAACGGGTAGCGTGAAGTTGAAGTCCGCTTGGACGAAGACTTCTTCCTGTGCCTCTTCCCCGATTGTCCTGAGGACCTCGAGTGAGACAAAGAGGACTTGGGGCTCCTGGAGTGGTCCTGTGACCACCTCCTTGAACGGGACCAGGATCTGAGTTGCTGTGCCCGCCGGGCCACCATTAGCTTCAGGGACCACGCCCTCAAAGTTTTTGGAGCCATGGCCTGGCAGTAGAAACACGTCTTCGAGTCGTGGTCTCTGTCTAAGCACCAGAGATATACCTGGTGTGGATCAGTAACAGACATGGCGCGATGGCAGGCGCCACACAGCTTGAATCTTGTCTTGCTCAAGGTCATCCTCGCACAGACACAATAAATCTCAACCGAAAGGTCGGAAGAGTCTGGTCAAAAAAAGACAGAGGGTAACTCTGTTCCAGATCTGCTGATCTTTAACCGGCACACAAGGAAAAAGAACGGACGTACGCGTGCCTGGGTGGTGCTTTTATAGGTGACCGTGACATCGCAGATGACGCCATGCGGTGCTCGCAAGGGTATTGCTCTGCAATAGTTCCGGATTCCAAGCTGATGCCAGGAAATTCTAAGGTAAGGAATCTGCAGCTAGAAGTCTCTATCAGATATCACAACTTTGCAAGTACTGGGGAAATGTTTCACACATGATAGCACTAGTGAAAAACTTGGTACATGCTGATCAGGAAGGTGACTGGGAAATGCACGTGAGTACTGTGGAGTCACTGATTATTGTGTTTTGCGAATTCAATTGCATAATCTACCTGAGATATGGGTCCTGGTATCTGGAAAGAGTGGAGGAAAAACCATACGTCTACAGAAAATTCATCCAAAGGTACTTTGTGGTGCAAGAAAGAGAGAATGTTCAATGCTGTGGCTCCAGATATGAAACTGAAAACAGGCAATCCAGAAATCACAGAAAAGCTCCAAGGGAACTGTTGGTCAGTCATGTAAAAGTGAATATGTTGCTCAATGGCAGCTAGTTTACCATGAAGTCGTTTCTATTTGCAATGTTTTCAGAGAGATGACAAATTCAAAATTAATGGACCATTGTGAAACTGCTCCTCACCGTGAACATCTGGAAAAGAGAGGGGAATGTTTTAATAAACATGTTGACAGCCTTCTTCATTTCATGCAGCAGCAAGGAAACCCCTTTGAAATGACTGATCCTGTGCGACTACACAACTTTGTGACAAAACAATATGTGGATAACGATATAAAGACATGCCTACTAGATGACCTAGAACATGGACAAAATTATACGCAGAACTGAAGCAGGAGTGATGTGTACTGAAAGAGGAAAAGCTGTTTGACAGTCACTAAAGCTAAACTTTCAAACTTTAATTGCTATAGAAGGAGTTTTGTCAAACCAGCACACTAAAATACAGGTTACAAAAAAACAACTTTCGTAAGCACACAGAGATGGGTGTAGCAAAAGGAAGGGGTGAATTTATCAAGACATTATGTTGCATGAGCTTCTCCCAACAAAAATTATTTGATGGAGATGCTGCAGCCAAACCAGTGAAGCAAGGGCTTGAAAGAAATTTCATCTGAAGAATTTCAATTCGAAAAGGTGTCCTTGTTGAAAACTGCTGTTGTTGTGGACTATGCATCACAATTGCCAATGGTCAATATTTCATCCATGCAAAACTTTGGAGCGGTTGTTCAGACTGTTCTACAGATATCAAAGGCAGAGTCCACCTTGCAAGAACTGCACATCGTCTTTGGCAATTATCTTGAACTATCTGTCAAAGAATGTGACAGAACAAACAAATATCTACAAGTGGAATAATTGACCTTGCCTGCATCAAAAATGTAACACCTATAACCATGCAACTTGATAAATTCTGGTCATCAACATCAAACAAGATGAACTTGGAGATGTTAACTTGTCAAAACATTGCTGATACTTCAGTGAACACTGAATTTCCAATTACTGTAAGTGGAATGATTGTCAATGAGGAATTGGTGCCTGCAGAGATATAGTCAAAAGGTATGGGCCATTCTGATCAAGAACTTAACAGCAAATTGGAGGAAGCTGACTGACCTTTGTGTTGTGCTACATGTTGAGTAGGCTGTTTGAAATGGTTCCAATCGAGTCATTGTACTGTCAAATGACAGATATTATTGTGCTACTTAGATTTGTTGCAATGTACGTAAGTCAAGGATTGTCAGAGATATGGATATGTTATGGAACAGGCAAGAAGAAACACAATCCTGCTTCATATTCTGCACAAGAAACTTGACCCAAAGATGCCCAATGTTCTTATCAAAGCACATATGTTACGGGTGATGACCCAAAGAAAGAAATTGGAACAAAGCTTAGAGTTTTACAGATGAACCTCTGAAGTGTCTAAAAGGATTTGCTGGGTCAGAAGAATGTGACTTTAAAAACGTAGAAAAATACTTTGTGTGTGGAGAATGAGTTCTGTCACACATTTGACAATCTTCGTTACAGTGACTTCAAGAGATCAGTCCAGCTAAGTGACCTTCCACCGACGTCGTTCTGTGCGTGGACACATTAAAAGAGCGTTCTATTTGATCAGAATATGTGTAAATGTTTTAGATCATGCATATGTACAGAAAGATCCATGTGGATTTGGTTGGGAAGATTTTGATGGGGTGCTAAAACCTGCAAAATTTCTAAAGCCGCTACCCACAGAACTTACATGTGCTTGCAAAATCTGTGCTACACAAATATGTCCCTGTCGATACACTCTTGAACATTCTGAAATGTACCGAAAGTGAGTGTCGAAACAAATAAAGTGAACTATGAAAATGTAACTGAAACAGGAGTGATAAACATTTTTCTTTTTTTATTCAGATCATAAAATGTTTGGTGTATACATAAAAGGATTAAAAACTATTGTTGGTTTCATTTCTATATATGTCTCTTCTTCCTCTATTATAGCCGTCATTTTGGAAAATGGCAGAAGGGTTGCCCTGAAGAGTTAGCTTCTGTATCTGTAAGAGTACTTGATCCCCAAAACCTATGTTCTGACACCAATAAGAAATATATAGGGCTCTGGTTCCTGAAATATTACATCATCACTGCAATACATCCATCATTTTTAAAAATGTCATCCAGAAAAATCTGTCCCGGATCAGCAATGTCTATCCAAGATAAATTACTTCTCTAATGATCCAAAAACACAAATCAAAATGAAAATCTCTGGACACATTTTTTTTAATTTTATAGAGCTATACCAGGGGCAGGGATTAGAAGACAAGATTCGCAGGAGGCATCATATTGCCTTTCCCCAAACTCCAAACTGCAGATGCCATGACTGTCTGACCACAAGTTCTTGGCCTATGCAGTTTTGATTGACATCCATCCCATCATCCGTATAAGAATCACATTGTCTGATGTCGAAGGTCAGTGAGGGTGGCGCATGGTCCTCCTTCGGCATGGGACAGATTATGTCATACTTCAGAGAGCGTCAGACCAAGATCGTGATAGGAGTTGTTGAATGCAGACTGGTTCTTCTGGATAATCAGCTTTGAATTAACAGCCTGGCCCCAAAACATGTGTTAAACCTGCCAAATCTTGGATCCCTGCCTGTATACGTAGAAGCCAGGTGCAGTGGCCCCACTCTCCCCAAAAAAAAAAGAAAAATTGACATTGAGTCTGTGCCTTGCGCATTATCTACTAAGGGAGGAGTCACAGTCCATCATGAGACGCAAAGATCTCTTCAAAGAAAAAAATATATAACCCTGCAAATGTCTGTGCCCATCACTAGATGTGGGAGTATGCAGAACATGTTCATCTATAGCCACACACGCTACAAACTAACAAGTTACTTAACTTTGGTAATGCTCCTTCTGGTGGGTATTCTATCTAACCGCAGATTTCTCACCTTACAATAGCCCACAAGTACCAGACCCGATCCAGAGAATTGTGGAGCAGTGCTCTCGCACACCGATAGGTGGCACCTTGAGGTTCCATATTGCCCCTGAAGTGAAGAAGAAAAGCTGCACTTAAGTGCCATTCTGCGTGCTGACTTCATGAACAATTGTTGCCAACAGTGTGGTTATCACTAACACAGGACATCTGTAGAGGTCACAAGAGGCCACACTACAGAACGGGGCATTGAGAGGGTAGTAAGGAGTCTGCGGTTAGATAGAATATTCACCAAAAAGACACCCAGATAGATACTTTAAACTGCACATTCCTCAACTTTGAACAGATACCAAAGCAATACCTCCCAAAGGAGTGAGATCAAATAACGTCTTGAAGAACCAAGAGGGTGAAAAGCGCCTGTTCCACAGGACCTTCCCTGTCGAGGCAGAAGTGCTTCATGAACATATGAAAAGACGCCCATGTCACAGTATGCCAGTTATCAAGAAAGGTACCTCAAATGCAAATGTAATGGTGGAATGGGACATTAGCACTTACGGTAGTTGTTTGTTGGCAGCACAGAAAAAGTTGATGTAGAAGATTGTCCAACTTGATAAGGTCATTTTTTACACTCTTTGCTGCTCCAGAATCCCCAAAAAGAGATGAGCTTCCACTTGATGGTCCTTGGTACGATCAACACAAAAAGAAAAAACTTTTAAAACTCTTCTGGGTCTAACCGACTGAGCCTCTCCTCCTCTTTCAAAGGGTGAGGTGAAACAGAACACCAGTAAAGTGATCAATTGCACAACAGAGAATGTAGTGTCAATTGTTTCTAAGGAAGTTGCCTAAATCCTCAGCATCAAGTTATCTGGAAACGTGGTGGTTGTACTGAAAATGCATGCAGTTCAGTCACACAATGAACTGAGGTGGATCAGGAAGATGGACTTGAAAGGCCCACATATGAAGAATGTCAAGATAAAGATTAAGGTCCTCCTTGGCATCATAAATGGTTGGGGCAGGGAATGCTTATGTCAATTCTTTACTAAGTGATCACAACAGGTGATTTAAACAAGAAATGTTGGTCTGGCAAATGTAAAAAAATAAATAAAAAAAAGGCTAAAAGAGCGGACAACCTTTTATCGTGGCCACTGCAAGTCATCGCTGGGCTAAAGACAAAATAAATGTAGGGCCTCCAACAGCTTGGGTTGTGAAGGATCAGTGTCCCAGGCACGACACCAGTTGCAAACTTGCTTTAGTGCCAACTGTAGATGAATTCCATGGTGGGGTAGCAAGGAGGGCATCCATCACTTTAGATGGTTAACTGAATGTAGTCAATTGCTGGTACTAAATAGCCATGCATGGAGATTTAAGTTGTGGACGTTTTGAAAGAGGCTTGTACACTGTTGGCGAGATAGGAAATCTTCCTGAAGTGGCAGCCTGGTATAAGCATGGACGGATGTTCATGCTCAACAGCTCTGGATACAACGCACTCTTCTCCTGGCCCAATCCAGAGCAACAAGGATGACTTGGGCCCTGTCGTTCTTGATCTTCAGAACTCAGGGCAGGAGAAGACTCTGGGCAGGGGAGGTTGGAGATGGAAGGTGCACATCACAGAACACCTGATGCAGCAGGAACTCCAACGCACTAAGTTGTTAACACAGTTCTTGATTGTGGTGAAAAGATTCAGCCAGGGTGATCCCCGCTGGTCCTAAAATGGGCAGTGACCCAAAGGGTACATGGCAAACTGAAAACACTCTGACCATCTTGAACCACAGCTACCATAGGTGTGACAATATGAGTCCTCCAAGAATGCATTTTATGCTCCAGGGCCTACGACAAAAAGGATCAGAGCCAGAAGAAGAATTTTGAAGTTGTCCTTCTGCAGGGAGGGATTCATAAGTGGGAAGTCAAGGACAAGCCTGAGGCCACTATCCTTTTTCGAGATGAAAATATAGCAGGAATAACAAACCTGCCTTTATCTCAGTCTGGTAATATCACTTAACACATCCATTGATAGCAACAAACTTACTTCCTGCACTAGGATAGACAGATGGTCTTACAAAATTAGTTCTGGTGCTTGAGGATTTTTGGGTAGTGAGGAAAGAAATTGTAGGGCATAGGCCTTTTCGTAACAAGACGTATCTGTCAAAAGTAATAGATTATCAAACTGGGAGGAAATTGTTGAATCCTGCTTCCCGCCAGTTGGGTATGAGGACACACTAAAATAGTTTGTTGGCCTCTGTAACAATGTAAATGGAATCTGGAGGACTTCTGCCCTTGCTGGCCTGTGTGCGGTCTGCTGCATCACTGGCTGTCAAGGTGTTGCTGTCAGCATGCCAGTCCCACAGATTAGCACCAATCTTTTCAAAACTGATGGGGAAATTGTACAAACAAAAGGGAATGCAGCAGACTCATAAGAAACGCACCAATCCCTCTAAGTTCCCAACTATCCACAACAAGGGTGAAAAAGGCAGTCCATCAAAGTATCAGTAGTGTGCAACACAACCATAGCTCCTGCTGCAAAACAGGCTTAATGTGTACAAGAAACCCAAATAATGAAAACTATAATGGCGGTGCACCACCAGTTGTTTAGATATAAAATACAGAAAGTCCAATTCTCCTATGGTAAGGATGAAACAAATCTTCTTTATTATTGTTATTGTTTCCTTCCAATTCCAAAGGATATTTCCACAAAGATCTTGTTACAGCATTGTAATGACAGCCAACGCGTTTCGCCCTTTAGCATAGGGCTTCTTCAGGGCTATATAATGTCCAGTCGGTCAAAATAAGAATATTCTTAAGGACATATTTCTAATATGCCAAAGTTCGTTCAGACTCTCGAGACAGTAGTGTCCATGGCCATTGTTCCAGTAGATGGCCAATTATAGGGAAAGAGGTCCGGCAGGCCAGAAGGGGTACTACAGGGAGCCAGAAGTGCACTAAGATTTGCAGCTTGGCCTCGCTGAACACCTCTTACTGCAACTGGGTTGCCAACTGCCCAGGAAACGCAGGGCAGATCTGGAAAAAAAGGAATCTGTTCAACTTAAACACTGACACCTTCGTACTTTCTCTTTGAGGTCAGAGGGGCAGGAAGGAGTGGAGTCTCACTTTGCTTTATTATGCTTGGACTTCCAGGAAGATTTCAAGTGGGAGGTGGAGCGCTCGAATGAACAGCCCCAGGAACATGCCGATAACTTGGGTGAAGACTACTAATTCTTGTGTTTGGCGATAAACAAATTCGCCTCATGGTCCCAAATTGCCTTCAGATGCATCAGGATGCATTTATCACACAACTTCGAGTCATGTCCCGAGTCCAGACACCAAAAGTGTCTGTGACCACAATCTGATTCCTCAAGTTGTGGCCAGGTTTCAATCCTGTAGTTTTTAGTGTAGACACTGTTCCCCATCACACTGTTAGACGGTCATTTTTAACAGTTGTCAGAAGGCTGAGAAGGTTGGGGAGGACCTTTGGCTCAACATTGAAAGGGACAAAAAGGAACAGATGTGGCACTTATATGTGACTTTGTTCTATCACTTCTGGGGTGCTATGAAGCTAGAGCAGAGCTGCCCAGCTCCACCTCTTGGCACACAGAAGCACTGTTATAAAATTCTCCAATTCCAATCTGATAGAATTATCAGTATGAAAATGAGGTGTAGAAAGGATGTTTGAAGAAGAAAATCCAAGCTCATTGCTCCAGGATCCTTGCTAGAGCAGAAAAGAAAAAGACTGCTTTCACTGACAGGGCTGAATGGTATATGGGAGGCCTGTGATTCATTAACGCAACAGTCCTCTATATATATATATATATATATATTACTTTTTCCACTGAAAAAAACCAAAGGTTACAGGGACGTTATAATTAGGTCATGAATTTATACTCACAAAACCATAGCTGTTAGAGTTATTTCAAGTAACTATAGATACGTTAACTATAACCTCATGCCCCCGCCATGCCCAGTGTTTTCATCAATAATTTTATTGCAAATGTTGTAGTGATATCAATGATGCTTCAAAGATGCCATGATTGATGAAATATATGGAGTAACTAGCTGTGCATGTCGAGGGTGCGAGTTATAGGTACCGTAGGGCACAAATTATAGATACTTGAAAAAGCGAATGATAGCCGTTCTAATCCTATTTGTTTTGTATGTAAATTCAGAACCTAACTATGATGTCCCTGTAGCTTTTGTCCCCCCCCCCCCCCAGTGACTTTAGGAGGTTTTTTCAGAGCCCCAGAGCCTTAGCGGTCCCCCTCACTTTGTTTGCACAAAGTCCCCGGGGCCATAACCGGCCAGGAGAGGGGGGGGCACGTGTTGGCAGCCAATGGGATTTCAGCATGGGGACTGTCTGATCCGCATCCCTAGATCCACAAATGTGTTTTTCACTTAATAGCTCAAAAACTACTGAACAGATTTACACTGAATTACAAAAAGCACACTTTCTGGACCAAGAACTAGCCTTCGGCCAAATTTGGTGTAATTCCACCCAGCGGTTCGGGCTGTAATTGTCTTCAAAATCCCTATGGGAAATTGCATGGTGAAAATCTGTTTTGGAACCCCCCCCTTTTTTCCTCGCCCTGCTTGACGGATCACCCCGAAACTTACAAGACAGTACCTGAAGTGAGTGGCAAATTAGTTTTAAAAGTTTTGTGAGGACTTGTCAAACGATTCAAAAGTTATTGGCAAAAACAAACAATACCTTATCATTTCCCCCAGGCATCAGACTGGATCCATAGATTTTTCTTCAAACAGTACCCTTGTGTCGTTGGTGTTGCGGTTGACGTGATGTCAGTCGTATGTAGGCATTATCCTGGCACACTGACGTCAGTTCTTTTCACAACATTCCACGCCAGAGGCGCGCAGCCATGAAGAACACTGATCCTGGTGATCTTTGGATACAGACAGAGGAGTCTCTCCTCTTCCTGAAAAGGATATCGGGGTACGTAAAAAGTAGGCAAGGTAATGGACTGGCCAACATGAACAGGTGTGACCACTTTAGGTAGGAAAGAGGCCCTGGGACGAAGCAACACTTCGTCAGGATGGACAGAGATAAAGGACGGCTTCAAAGAAAGAGCTTGTAGCTCACTCACTCGACGTGTGGAGGTGATGGCAACAAAGAAGGCTGTTTTTAAAGTGGGAAGCCGCAGAGGACAGTTATGAAGAGGCTCAAAAGGAGCGCACATGAGGAAAGTGAGTACCAAGTTCAATTCCCACTGGGGCATTATGAACGCGGTAGGTGAAGACATGTGGTTAAGACCTTTGCGGAATCTCCCAACAATGGAAGATTTAAACAAGGAGGGTTGATCAGGTAGTATGAGGAAAGCAGAGATGGCACAGATAACCCTTAAGGGTGCCCAAAGCAGAGACCTGCTGGGCAAGAGAAAGTACAAACCAAAGAACCTCAGACAGAGGTGCAGAAAGGGGATCCACAGACTGGTTGGTACACCATGCCACAAATTTATTCCAACAACAGGCATATACTGTTTTGGTGCAGGGACTGCTGGCTGCCAAGATAGTTTGACCTTCCACCCAAAGTCTAATGTTATCATCTGCCGCTGCTCAATCTCCACGCAAGAAAGCAGAAACTGGACAGGTTCGGGTGGAAAACCATCCGCTGCTGCTGCAAAAAGATCCTACTGAAGAGGCAGTTTGAGTGGAGGATTGATGGCCGTACTCAGAAGCTTGGGATACCATTCTCTTCGTCCCCAGTCTAGGGCCACAAGAATGACTTGGGGCCCAGTCATTCTCGCTCTTCTTGAGAACTCTGGGCAGAAGTGGTATTGGCGGAAAGGCATATAGAAGGCCTGAGTTCCACTCGAGATGAAAAGCGTCGCTAAGCGAGTGCTGCCTTGGAAACTCCAAGGTGCAAAACAGCTGATATTGTGCATTCTCTGCAGAGGCAAGCAGATCTAACCAAGGCTCTCCCCACTCCTGAAAGAGACCTTGCGGATGGAGACGCCTTTCGTCGACCATGCAGATGGGTGAGTTTGTCTGCTCTGGCGCTCAGAGAGCCCGCCAGATGTTAAACCACAAGGGATATGCCTGATGTTCCAGCCACATCCAGAGGCACAGAGCATCTTGACAAAGGGTCTGTGACCCCACCATGCCCTGCTTGGTGCAGTACCACATGGCGGTGTTGTTGTCCGTGAACACCTGCACCACTTTCCCTTTGAGCGATGGAAGGAATGCTTTCAATGCAAGCCTGATGGCCCTGAGCTCCAGAATATTGATGTTGAGCCTGGACTCCGCAGGAGACCAGACGCCGTTGATCTCCACCTTTTCCATGTGGCTGCCCCATCCCTCCGAGATTTGTACCATGTCGGAGACATTCCCCTGATGCTGTGCCCACTGCAACTCGGGTCCCACCCAAGAGCCCATATATGCCATCTGGCATGTGTCACCAGCAGGATGCAGGAGGCCATGAGGCCCAGCAGCCTCAGACTAATTCTCACTGAAATCCAGGACAGAGGCTGCAACATCTGTATCATTGCCTGAATATCCTTGACTCCCCGCTTGGGAGGCAGGCCCCAAAACTGCACAGTGTCCAAAACAGCTCCAATGATAAGTGTCTCATGGGGGAGTCAGGTGTGACTTTGGCACGTTCATAGTGAACCCCAGCAAATGTAGGAGGTTTGCCATAGTCTGGAGGTGGGAGACGACAGCCTGGGGAAAGCCCACCTTCTACAGCCTGTCGTCGAGGTTGGGGAAGACTGAAACCCCTAGCTGGCATAGATGAGCTGTGACCACCGCCATCACTTTTGTGAATACCTGAGGGGTTCATGACCGATTATGAACCGCAAGTAACACCTGTGGGCAGGCAGGATGGGAACGTGAAATTAGGCGTCCTGCATGTCTAACGTTACCATCCAGTCTCCTGGGTCCAGGGTCAGATAGGACCTCAGCCAGAATAAGCATTTTGAATTTCTCCTTTCTGCGGAAGAGACTGAGGGACCAGAGGTCTAGGATAGTCTGGAGGCCCTTGTCTTTTCTGCGCACAAGAAGGTAGAGGCAATAACAACCACGACCTACTTCTGGCACAGGGACCCTCTCTATGGCTCCCTTGGCCAAGAGAGCCGTAACTTCCTCACGGAAAAGTGCCAAGTAATCCTCCATCATCTGATCGTAGGATAGTGGCATGGCCCAAGGGGTTGTCTCGCAGGGGAGGGGGTAGCTAGTCTAGACGATTTGCAAAACCCACCTGTCCATCGTGATGGATTCCTGAGTGGAGCGGGTGTCTGCGAATCCTGCCTCCAACCGGTCCATGATGGAGCACCGGACTAGGACAGTTTAGATGCTGCAGCAGAGGAAGCTAGGGGACTGAGGGGTCTGGGGAGCCTGGGCGGGGTCCAGACAGCTGGCTCCCTGATCCATAGAAACATTGGATCCTGTATCCTCATCTGCACAGAGGCTGGGCAGCATGCGCAGCACGATGGCTGGAGGGAAATGGACTTGGTCGAGTGCCCCTTCAGTAGCCATGAAAGGAGCAAAAAGTGGACACATGGGGGGCGAGGAACAGCTGTGAGGCCAAGGGATCAAGCCGTAGCCCGGGACTCCTTAAAGGGCTCAAGCACCGAGTCAACTTTGTCACCGAAGAGATGGGTGCCATTGAAGGGCATGTCCATAAGTGATTGCAGGACATCCCCTGAAAAGCCAGATGTCCTCAACGAAGCGTGGTGCCTTAAAGCCACTGCAAACTATCTGCCTAGTGAGTTGGTCATGTCCAACCCACAACGAATTTTGAACTTGGCTGCATCTCTCCCATCAGTAACAGCTTGGGAGAGAATGCCTGGGCCTCTTCCGGGGGCCAGTGAAAGCATGTACCTGACCGTATCCTATAAAGTATGGGAGAAGCGTCCCAAAAGGCTCAGACCGCAACTTCTTCCCATGTTAGTCCTGTCATTTAGATTCCCTACCTGGGGATGAGGAAGGGAATGTGCCAGAAGAGGAAGAAGCCTGGATGACCAAACTCTCAGGCGTAGGATGTTGGGTAAGGAATTTAGGGTTGTTAGGCACAGGCCTATGGCGGCAGGCGATTGTCCTGTTGACAGGAGCCCCTGTGATGGGTTTAGACCATGTCCCCCAGCAAGACATCAGTGAGGGCTTCACTGAAGGGCAAAATGGGTTCAGAAGACCCAGGCAGAAGTAACTCAGTCAGGAGGTTAGTCCTGGCAGCAACCGAAGGTAGCTCGCAGCCTAGGACCTCAGCCACTCTTCTCACCACCAGTGAATATGAGCTCCCTCCTCCGTAGCCACGGTGGGGAAGAAAGCATGCTAGAGTCAGGGGAGGTGTCAAGACCAGCCCAGTCCACCTCAGGGCCAGGGTCATCTAGCTGGTATTCCAAAGGGTCCAGTAATCCCTCAATACTCTCTATGTACCCACAGGCATAAGGGCCAGACTCCAACCTGGGGAGCAAAGTCCCCATCAAAGTTTGAATCAACATCCGGTGACATTGTTCCGGTAAGGGGTGGACGTCAATCGTGGGCCCGACCGATGTCAGGTGCATCAATTTCTGTACCAGCGTAAGGAAGGTCGAGATGGCAGCACCGCATCGGTGCGGATCCTGTAACAGATCCTGGGGTGCCCGCTGAGGCCAAAGCTGCCAGCGCGGAACCCGAGGGGGCCACCACCAACCCACTGGGTCCGAAGGCATCAAAGGAAGGTCAACTGCCCAAATATGAAGCACATGGCCTCTGAAAAAAACAAGTTGGGCAGGGGTGGCTCCGGCTCCCAGGAACTCAAGGAGGCATGCAGCCGACCCAGAAGCAGGCTCTGAGGACTGAGGCCTAGAGTGACGACACTTCTCCCGCGTTGATGACTTCTTGTGATCCGAATGTCCAACGATTTGGAGTGAGACGAGGACAACTGATGATGGGTCCACAAGTGGTCTTGTGACCCTCCTCTCAAGCGAGACCAAGTGTGATGCAGAACAGAGCACCAGGCCGCAATGAGCTTTATGGATGCCCCCTCAAAACCTTTGGGCTCATGGCCTGGCTCTCAGAACATGACTTCGGGTCATGGTCGCGCTCCAGACATCACAAGCACACAAGGTGCGGATCACGCACCGACATCATGCGGTGAAAGGAGTCACACAGCTTGAATTCAGTCGTCCGGGACAACTTGTTGATGCACCAGTTGGTCAAAAAAAGTCAACAAAACTTTGAAAAGTCAGTCAAAAAAATGACAGAGGTTAGCTCTTCTCGGAACCTGGCTGGCGTGGAAAGAAATGAACTGGTGTCACAGCGCCACCTATATACCACCACGACGTCATCACAATGGGCGGTCACAGTGCCAGTGGCAAAGTCGACCCACACCACCTGACGTCATGCAACGGTACTGCTCCAAGAAAAATCTCCAGATCCAGTCGGACACCTGGGGAAATTCTAAGGTAAGGAATCTGCAACTAGAAGTCTTTATCAGATATTTGGAAATTGTTAGTTGTGAGGAAATGCTGTCAATAACACATTTTTACTACTTGTAATGAAGGTAAAACAATTGTGTTATCCTGACTTTTTGGAAGCTCGAACTGAAACCTGATTTTTTTGTTTATTCTAAGTAAGTTTGATCTTCAACTTGGACCAGAAAGGAGAAAGGTGTGGAATTCTGCCACAAAATACTTACCGTTCCATGTGCAAGTCCTTTTTATTTCCAACCAACATGATGGGGATTCTGTTACAAAAGAAGAATGCATTTTTAGGGAATAAAAATAACAAATCTTAAGTAAAATTCATGTATTTATATAAAAAATGTACAACACTTACTGTACTTTTCCAACCATATCCAAGAGCTTCTCATGGATAACTTTAATCACTTCAAAACTACAGAAGAAAATCAAAATAAATGAGTTAACTTAGGGAGCTGGGGGTCGGGTGAGGAAGGGAACTCATACTAAACTGAGAACATCTGTAATAACCTGTAATTTGCAGAGATCATTTGCAACATTTTACTGCATGACATTAAGACAAGAAAAATCAAACAAGGAAGAAACTCAATTTCCTAGACACTACATGAAAATTAGGAAGTTCATTCAGAAATTCAAAATATATCTTGAAAATACAATTGTTTTCACAAAAAAGACTGTACAACATAACTGATATATGCAGATCACTAGTAAACTAAACAATATCCATTGAAATACCTAACCTGATGGGCTAGTGACTGCCTTACTCGTAATGAACATTCAACCCTCATTTCCACAACACTGCCCAATCAATGCCCCCTCACACACCTTCAGTTAGGTGATGGCCATGTTATCTGGCACTGTGTTATAGCCACTTGCGTCAACTAATGCTTAGCCAGATTTGGCTTAGGTATATAACCTGCACACATTTCCATGTAAGGACCGTACTAAGACACAGTTCCTTAGTAAAATACCAATTACTTTCAGTGGCTACCTTAAATATACTGCCATCCAACCATAAAAAGAACAAGTGCAGGCTAATGTTCAAGCTCCAGCCAACAGCTATTCGATTTCTCACCACTTGCCTGAGAGCCCTCCTACTGTTAAGTAAATCTGCAATGCCCCTCTCTCTTACAGGCCTCTTCTCTGATTCTGATGTAGACATTTTGCCAAATTATCCAGACCTCAACCAGCCAGGTTACAAATTGCTGCTAAATGTTTATGCTGAATCTTTTGTCAGAAATTGTTGGAACCCGATTTAAGTACCCTAAAAATATAACACCCTCCATAAATTTGGGCCTCATAGCCCATTTTCACTGGTCACATTTTATGCAATGCATCTACTGTAAAAGTTCTATTTAAATGCGGCAGTCCCTGGAGTAAACGTCTCTGGTTATTTTACCACAGACCTTACAGTGCCCCAATCAATTCAGTCCTGTCCCCGAACTGAAGAAATATGCCATCCTATCCTTCTTTTCTTTTTCCACTGTTCTTGCTAGGGCTTAATATATTAAGGACATTTCTGTACAGAAACCTGCACCTTTCACCAAAAGCTTTGCCTTTGAACTCTACAAAAGCATTTTGGAATCCTTATGTAACATCTCGACTTTCTTCCTAGTCAGCCATAGGTCTGCATTTCAGTACATATAATGCAGATGACGTGGTGATTAGCAGCAATGGCTGCCTGGTGCTGCTCTTGATGTAAGTGAACGGTGTACTCACTCCAGTGATTATATTCTAATCTGTCACCCGTTTGGACCTAAATAAGATGCTCTAATACCCCTTTCATGTTCTTAATCTAGGTTTCAGGAACTCCAGAACATGCACATTGTTTATTCTTGGCCACCTTTCAAGGCCTTCCCCCTGACTTAACCTGTAACAATGCAGAATCCAATTTACAAGGAGCATAAGTGGACAGTGTATTCCTGTCTTCAACAAACCTGGGTTAAATATATTCCACTTCAAAGTAAAGGTGCCCAGCTCCATGCCAAGATCTTTTAACCAACCTTGAAGTTTGCAAACATCTGCATTCGGATGACTAGTTTTTCCTCTGTCATGTCCAGCTGAGAGACTCCCCACTCCTTTACATTCCGCTGGCACTGCCTTAACCCGTTCTGTGCCTTGGACGTGGTGACCTCGTCCAAGGCTACAGTTCCCGTGTGCCTTGGACGAGGTGACCTCGTCCAAGGCACGGGAACTGGGGGGAGCGCTAGCGAGCACCCACCTGTGCACCCCACCCACCCCCCCAAGGCGGGGATGGAAGGGGAAGCCCTTCCCCTTCCATCCCCCACCCCCGTGACGTCAGCGCACGAGCGCGCGCTGATTGGGGGGGGGGCAAGAAACCACTAGGCACCAGGGATTTTTTTTTTTGGGTGCCAATGTTACGAAGGGGGAGCGACCCCGTAGGCAAGGGTCGCTCCCGGGCAGGGGGGGTTTGGGGAGGTGGGGGGTCAAATTTATTTCAGGCCATTTCTGCCCCCACCCCCTGGGGCCGGCTGAGCTAGAGACCAAAATCCACAGGTAGGCACTTTGCAAAAACACCTCTGTTTTCTGTGAAAAAATATGTTGTGTCCACGTTGTGTTTTGGGCCATTTCCTTTTGTGGGCGCTAGGCCTACCCACAGAAGTGAGGTAACATTTTTATCGAGAGACTTAGGGGAACGCTGGGTGGAAGGAAATTTGTGGCTCCTCTCAGATTCCAGAACTTTCTGTCACCGAAATGAGAGGACAAAGTGTTTTTTGGGCCAAATTTTGATGTTTGCAAAGGATTCTGGGTAACATAACCTGGTCAGAGCCCCACAAGTCACCCCATCTTGGATTCCCCTGGCTTTCTAGTTTTCAAAAATGCGCTGGTTTGCTAGGTTTCCCCAGGTGCCTGCTGAGCTACAGGCCAAAATCCACAGGTAGGCACTGTTTTCTATGAAAAAATGTGATGTGTCCACGTTGTGTTTTGGGCCATTTCCTTTCGTGGCCGCTAGTCCTACCCACACAAGTGAGGTATCATTTTTATCGGGAGACTTGGGGGAACGCTGGGTGGAAGGAAATTTGTGGCTCCTCTCTGATTCCAGAACTTTCTGTCACCAAAATGTGAGGAAAATGTGGGTTTTTTTAGCCAAATTGAGGTTTGCAAAGGATTCTGGGTAACAAAACCTGGTCAGAGCCCCCACAAGTCACCCCATCTTGGATTCCCCTAGGTCTCTAGTTTTCAAAAATGCACAGGTTTGGTAGGTTTCCCTAGGTGCCGGCTGAGCTAGAGGCCAAAATCTACAGGTAGGCACTTTGCAAAAAAACACCTCTGTTTTCTTTCAAAAAATGGGATGTGTCCACGTTGTGTTTTGGGACGTTTCCTGTCGCGGGCGCTAGGCCTACCCACACAAGTGAGGTATAATTTTTATCGGGAGACTTGGGGGAACATAGATTAGCAAAACAAGTGTTATTGCCCCTTGTTTTTCTCTACATTTTTTCCTTCCAAATATATGAGAGTGTGTAAAAAAGACATCTATTTGAGAAATGCCCTGTAATTCACATGCTAGTATGGTCATCCCAGAATTCAGAGATGTGCAAATAACCACTGCTCCTCAACACCTTATCTTGTGCCCTTTTTGGAAATACAAAGGTTTTCTTGATAGCTATTTTTTACTCTTTATATTTCGGCAAATGAATTGCTGTATACCCGGTATAGAATGAAAAAGCACTGCAGGGTGCAGCTCATTTATTGGCTCTGGGTAACTAGTGTTCTTGATGAACCTACAAGCCCTATATATCCCCGCAACCAGGAGTCCAGCAGACGTAACGGTATATTGCTTTCGAAAATCTGACATTGCAGGAAAAAGTTACAGAGTAAAACGTAGAGAAAAATTGATGTTTTTTTCACCTCAATTTCAATATTTTTCTTTTTCAGTTGTTATTTTCTGTAGGAAACCCTTGTAGGATCTACACAAATGACACCTTGCTGAATTCACAATTTTGTCTACTTTTCAGAAATGTTTAGGTTTCTGGGATCCAGCATTGGTTTCATGCCCATTTCCGTCACTGACTGGAAGGTGGCTGAAAGCACAAAAACATTTAAAAATGGGCTATGTCCCAGTAAAATGCCACATTTGTGTTGAAAAACTGGGTTTTCTGATTCAAGTCTGCCTGTTCCTGAAAGCTGGGAAGCTGGTGAGTTTAGCACCGCAACCCCTTTGTTGATGCCATTTTCAGGGGGAAAACCACAAGCCTTCTTCTGCAGCCACTTTTTCCCATTTTTTTGAAAAAAAGAAATTTTCACTGTATTTTGGCTAATTTCTTGGCCTCCTTCAGGGGAACTCACAAAGTCTGGGTACCTCTAGAATCCCTAGGATGTTGGAAAAAAAGGACGCAAATTTGGCTTGGTTAGCTTATGTGGACAAAAAGTTATAAGGGCCTAAGCGCGAGCTGCCCCAAATAGGCAAAAAAAGGCCTGGCACAGGAGGGGGAAAAGGCCTGGCAGCGAAGGGGTTAAGGAGGTGGACCATCAGTTTACATTATTTATATGCCATGTCCTTAACTTCTTCCTAGAGGGTGGCTGTCAGCACAGTTTGCTTGCTGCCTCAGAATATGCTGCAGAATAATTTCTAATTCTAGAATCTGTGGAGTTCCTGTCTTTAGTGGAGGCAGCTGAACGCAACTGAGCAGAGCAATTTCATCCAAATAAAGGATGTCTAGGCATCAGTGACATAAAGGCATAACATAACTGAAACTGATTTAAGTTTCTTATGCTAATTCCCCAGAGAAGACCACTGTATTTTTATCATTTACTGAAAAGTCATTAGATCCATTTTGAGCACTGGTCCTTAACATTCTCAAACCTTCCTCTAGGAATTTTGCTATGGGCTTGTAGGTAGTTTATTTTACTATCCTACCTCCTTTCTGCAGGGCCAACCTTTAATGACCCTCCATGTGGCGGACATAGTTTCCAACACCTTTTCTGAACAAGTCACTACTGCAATCATTGCAGTGCAAAACTACTAGTCGCCACCACTGACTACAGGGATATCACCTACAGTGTCTGATGAAAACTGATCAGAGTGGGAAGGGTGGCTGGTTCCTCCTACCCATCTCTTCCCCTTACAGGCTATAATGCAAGCTATAGGGCAAACATTATAAAGGGATTTTCTTTCATTCCCTGAAAACGAAATCTGAGGGAATTAAGTGCTGAATTTGACTCTGCATTACCACATCGCCAAGAACTGGCTGATATTCACAAGAAACCACATTTTCAAGAAAACATAATTATCGTCTATTCCTCATTATGAATGCTGGTTTCTGAAGGAACTTTAGTAAACGGTGGTCCAGAAAAAAAATCTGATCTTCCAATGGTTATGCTCTTTTTAACTGCCTTGTAAGAACAATCTGGAGAGTTACTTTATTTTTTTCCTCGTAGGCTGATTTTCTGGAGGTTTCTGAGGCACTCCAGGTAACGATCAAACCTAATTATGTTTTGTACCCAGTAGTTGACTGTTAAAGTTTCGGGCATGCCTGGTTATTCATTCAATCCCAATTCATGAATTCTATTCTCTGATTAGCCTAATAGGGTGCTGAAATTGGTGTGTTACTTGAGCGGCGTGCCTTTTTTACCCCCTGGGAGTCTGAGAGAAGAGAGAAGGGGAAAGTTTAGATGACTGAACTCACATGCTGTAAATAGTGCTCCTTCATTGGTGCCGCTATATCAATATTGATAGTTTACTTATTCCTTAAGAGTCGTGCTGCAGAAGTTACTTACTTTTAACAATGGGAGGACATTTGAGAATTTATCTTAGATTCACATGTACCCAGCAAAGCATGCCTTCTTAAGTGAAAAATTTTTTTTTCCTAAAAGCACGGAAATCAATAATGTAGGTCATTCTGAGGTCAAAGCCAAGAGTTATTTGTGTTTCCTGTTTCTGTCACAAGTCTTATTTCTGAATTTTCTTCTGACAATGGTGGGACATTTTTCTAATGGGAAATGTAAATTGAACTGCAAGCTGCTAGATAGTGTAAACTTAATCGATTAAAGATGCTACAGTGAAGCAGGACATGTTACTTACATGTAATCCTGGAGCCATAAATGCAGAATAGTCCGATCTACGTGCAGGGACCCAATAACACTTTGAATATTCTACCGACTGAGGTGGTCATCTCAATGTTGAATAGTCTGGTGACACTTCCATAAGACTGTGATAGCCCAACTTTAACAAAATGTTTTCCTGTAGAAAACTACATTAATATATTTATAATTATAAACCAGCATTTAGTGTAGCAATTAGCCATGCCACAACATCCAAAAATGTACTGCTGACTGTACAATGTTTTCCCTCCTTACCTCGTAGCTCTAGCACCCACAGGAACGCTCTTCGAGCTCTTGTTTCCCTCTTTGCGGGACTCTGCAACAGTGAGGTCCTCTGGTTCCAGCAGCGCCAGTCTTTCAATCCTCCGAGCAAGACTTTGGAGACTAATTTTCTTCAGTGGCCATGCAGGACACCGTACCAGGCAATATGAACGCTCAGTAACTTAATGGTGTTGTGCCCCTGGATTTGGGTTCTTAAACATTGAGGCCTCAGGTCTCTCCTAAATTACTGGGCTCCTCACAGTGTCATATTGGGGAGTGATGCGCCTGCAATCTGAAAGGCTCCAGAGACCTTAAATTCCGTGGATGTACATTCTGGATGGGCACCACAAGCGGTCATATATTTCAGTAATGCCAGCTTCACATTATGTACAGAAAGATGCCAATCTTTATGGATTAAGGTAGACTAAGTTGGGGGAATCTCACCTCTTCAGAACGCTGGGAATTGACCCGGGCGACCTTTTTGGCAACCCATTTATTAGCTGGGAAAGTTTGTGGCAACGTTCACCTCCCTGGGCAAAGCGGAGGCCTCCATTAACAGGGCTTCCGCAGTAGGGGCCTCTCAGCTGACAGGTTCTCTTCACGATTTCCTTCCAGGGGACAGGGCTCCGAGCACAGCCAATTTTGTTTTGAAAAAGTCTTCCCATCAAGAGGCCATAAACCCCATGCCAGAAATGGTTTCAGAGGGCACACCAGCCAGACTTCACCTAACAGTAAGTGTTCACCCTTCTTCCTAACAAAAAGTAGGGGATGTCTGGAAACTTTTTTCCATACATGGGTGACAATTGCAACAGACGCATGGGTCGTACAGAGCACTCCAAAACAAGTTTCAAGGTCCCGCCCCCACCACCACAAGGTGAACCGGACTCATCCCATCACGTTCTCAGTGTATGCCTCTGCTCTAACAGATGCATAGATTGCAGTTGTTTTACACAAAAAGGCCATATGCTTGGCCACGTTTCACCACAACTGGTTCATGAGCAATCCGTTTCTGTTCAAGAAGAGCAACGGAGGGCAGCGCCTGGTGGTCAACCTCCGGGAGTTCCGCGAGTGGCTGATATATCCCAACTTCAAGATGCAGGGTATTCACCTCCTCAGGGAGGTCTGGTGCCTTCTCAAATGGATGGCTGAACTGGACCAGAAGGAAAATGGTCACAACAAACAGAAGTTACATATCAACTGCCTGGAACTTCTCTCCGGCTACTTTGCAGTCTGGTGCAGGACCAGGGACAGAATTCAATCCGGTCTCCTTCTGAAAATGGACTGTTTGACGATCCACTATGTCGGAGGAACAAATTTCATAACTCTCTCAGTACTTACAAAGAGCTTCTGGCACTACTGCTATCATACCTCTGCCATGACCAAGTATCTACGCAGGCAAGCAAACCAAGTGGCTGATTGGAATTCCAGACACTTCCAGGACACAAGTCTGTGGATCCTGAACCCTTAGGTGTCCCCAGCCATCTAAGACAAATGGGGCCCCTTTTCAATGGACTGCTTTGCTTACATCTGGATCACCAAGTGGTCAGGATCTTCAGCTGGAGACAGAATCTCAAGATGGCCGCATCAGATGGTGCTGGATAGATCCCTCTGCCTGATGGTGTGGCAGATTACAGGGAATGCAGGAAAATCCCAGGACTTTTACGGCAGGCTGAGGTCCTCCTCTCCGAGGCATAGGCAGACAGCAGTAAAGCACTTTAAAATCAACTTTGACTAGATGGATGGGTTGGTGTGTGTGACTGGGTATGGATCCAGTGGTTGCAGATATAGTCCTCAATTTTCTGTCCAACCTGGCAGAAGATGGACTGGCTTACAGGTTGGTATACCCCTTCCATTCTGCTAGATCAGAGGGACATGCCCTGATTGATGGGACACCAATGGGAGAATATCCTTTTGCGAGAAGATTGCTTTGTGGGGTTTGCCTCTCACTGCTCACGGAGGTTAGGTATTCTACTCTCGGTTATGTAAATCAGGTCCATTTATCTCTTTTTGTCCTGGTAACCCAAAAGGCTGTTGTCGTGGAAGGAGGTTTCTGCAAAACTGGCCATGCTCTTATGCCTTGTACCATGCAAAAAGATGTCGGACATGGGGGCCCATGGCATTACAGGTATAATATTCACCACGGAAGGGGTCACTTTTACAGTCAGTAGGCAGACCAAGTCCAACACTATGATAATTTCATACCCGGGTTTTGCCGACTCCCCTAAATTGTGTGTGGTAAAATGCTTCAAAGCACATGAGGACATGACAGCTGAGTTTTGCCCCCAGGGAGAAGGGCAACCTCTCATGGAAAAGAGTAGCACGCATATGCCAGCTTCATGCTTGTCAATGCAAGAAACAAAATACATAGGTAAGGCATGCAGAACAACTAAATGATCTTTGAGTAGGCTAACTAAATTATTCAAAGTTGCCTGATATACTAAAGTATCAGCTCAGGAACCTTTAGCCAGACAATGTCTGGTGAACAGATGAATTGATTTCTAAGTTGCTGCCTTGCAAATTTCTAAATGGGGAAACATTCTTGACCCAAATCGGCAAACACTGCTTTTCCTCTAGTGGAGTTTGCTTTGGCTTTACCAGATAAAGGCTTATTTGAAAACAGGTAATAACACTTCATACAGGATGCAATCCAAAAAACAATAGTCTGTTAGGAGAATGCTAATTCCGTTCAGAGGGGACCATAATTTACAAAGAGAGTGACTCATCTTCTAGATCGTTTTTATTTCGTCCAAATAAAACTTTAGGTCTCTTTGTAGATTTAGTGATTGAAGAGTTCTTTTCATTGGACAGTGAGGATTGGACAAAAAAAAAAAAAGGAGGAAACAAAACAGTTTGATTTACATGAAAATCTGACAACTTTGGGCAGAAAAGAGGGGGTGTCCTTGAAATTACTCTGTTGTAGTGGAATATATGGTAGTGTTCAGTGGACCATAAGGCCTATACCACAGACTCCTTGCCAATGTAACTGCAATTAAGAAAGTACATTTTGACACAAGATGCTGCAATGTGGAGTTATGAATAAACTGAAAAGGAGGCGCCATGAGCTTGGAGAGAACTAGACTTAACTCCCAAAGGGGATCAGACCTTCTGATTCAAGGATATATATATTTTTTAAATCCTTCCAAAAACTCTTTGCTGGGATTGCTAGGAAAGATCTTTGGTTTGGGTCTTTTCGATAAGCCGTTACAGCAGCCAGGTGCCCTTTTAATCAAAGAAAATTGAAGTTTGCCAAGAGCAATATGTAAGGAAGTATTACATTTTCCTTGTTATGATTTTTGTTAAGGCATCAAATCACAAATCTTCTCAGTTTGAATGGATACTAAGTCCTGTTAGATGGTCTCTTACTTCTTTGAGAATTATTTATACAGTCCTGTGGTAAATTTAACTGTCCATAATGTATGCTCTCAGCAGCCAGGCTGCCCAATTCAAGGACTGTGCATTGGGGTGGAGGATGATCCCTCCCATCCTGAACAGTAGACTGTGGTTGGAATGTAGCCTCTTCGGGAGTTTGAGAGAGGGGTGAAATAGCTATAGAAACCATCATTTTCTCAGCTATCCGGAGCCTTCACTATCTCAATGACTGTTGGAACTTTTGTTCATTAACATTATGAACGGTATTAGAAGAAAAGCAAGCAGAAATTGGTTAGACCAGATCATCAAAACAGCATTACCCACTGATTGTTGGCCAACATGCTGAATATGTAGTTTGGGCATTTTGGCAGGTTGCAAATAAGTCTATTTCTGGGAATTTCCACTTCTGAAAGGCAGACAGTAAAATACTGTTGCCATTATCATTCTTGATTTTCGTAGAACTGTCTGTTGATAACGTCTATCTGGTGATTTTGAAAACCTGATAAATGTAATGCCTGAAGAGAGAGGTTTCTAGTCGACATACCACAGCCACACTAACCTGAGCCTCTAACAGAGTTCTTGTCAAAGCATAAAAATATATACGTACCATAGTTCAACCATTTTTAAACTGGTTCTCCATTTTATGTCTGTTTCAAGAGTGCCTTTTTGTAATATGCTCATGTTTAAAAAAAACTCTGCTTGGAAACTTGTGAGTTTCCACTTTCTGATGGTCTCTTGCTTAAACGCAGGTGCAGACTAGATGTGGGCTTAGCCCAGATATGCAACATTGGAAGAAATATTTTTTCTCTTCAACCAGGACTTTGGAGATGGAGATAATTGTGCTCAAGTATGAATAAATAATTCCTTGAACTTTGAACATTCTGAGACTGACCCTTCATTACGTATCTGCTTGGGGGTTGTTTTACCATTAGCAGTTTAGGCAGAAGCCTGTAAAGTTTCATTACTCACTTGCAATTATCAGGATGCAGGTACAAAACGTGGGTGAGCCCATTCGACTGAAAAAAGTTTCTACTCCCTGTCCAATTACTGAAAGAATGCCAGGACTGGCACGTAAAAGCTGCTTTATTCTAGGAATGCTTGATTGTGGCCCTGGGGCCTAGAACACTAAGAAAGCTAATTAGCTGTAGGCAACAGATTTATTGCCAAGCCGCATAACTGCCGAAATTGGTGCTTTCAAGTGCCCAATAAGAGTGACCTTGCAGATGCTAGTAGATGATTTAGCTCTTCTAATGTACTCTTATGTATTTACTCATGGATAAAAGGCTCAATGTAACTCCAGCCTGGCAGAACTCTTGCCAGTTGATCAGCGCAAGTTCACACTACAGTTGGGCAAATACATTTTGCCTTTTATTATAGCACGGCTATGCACGACTGTCTTTAGAAATTGTGCTTTCACAAATGGTGCAGTGTCTGACTGTACTGATCGGAGATCCAGCTGGACTTTTGTTCCAAGGTTGAGGGCCTGGGGATTCCAGCTGACTTAAGAAATGTGTCTGCTGGATCAGATTTCTTTCCCAGCAGCTCAGACGAAGGAGTTCGTCTGAGACGCACGATTCCATTAACTACATCCAAAGAATGAGGCTTGGTGTCTTCTACAGTCTTGCTCAGCCATTGTGAATCAGGTAAGCCCAGCCTGACTGGGTCTTTGGTGGAGGGCAGGAATGGGTGTTGTGCCTGTGTTCACAGTAGGTACCTGAAACACACGTCAGTTCTCTGGGGGCTGGCTGACTCTTCAAGGGAGGAACATGGGGTTCACAAGAATGTCTGCAAGTGGGAGGTGGTAGACTGGAAACTGCAGTATAAAAGTATTTAAATTTGAACTGTTCCAGACAAAAAGGCAGCTATGGAACTCACACATCACACAGGTCAGCAACCTAAAGTCTGTTAATTTTTATGCTCAGTCCCATGGGTCTAACCGCCGATCAACCTAAATACACTTGGCATAAACCAAAAGGATGGGAGGGTAAAAATATATATTTTCAAATCAATATCAATCCTTGAGTTAAGAACAATTAATTGATCCACATCTATGGTCTCAATTCAAAGTCATGTAAAAGTCCAATCGTCACACATCCAGGCATTTCAAATAACTTTCTTAGGAAACAATTTTCCATACACAGAAGGACCCAGCCAACACGTTTCGCCCCAAATTCAGGGACTTCTCCAGGGACTACAAAATTATATACATACATAAACACCATTAAAATCTTACTTAAAATTGCACTTAAGTACATTATTGTTACCACACATTACACTAAGCTAAAGGAAAACTATTTTTATAAATATTTCATAGTTTAATATATTTTATAATAAAATGAAAACCAAACAATTAGCTTGGAGGACAAAATCACCATCAGAACATTGAACCTATACAATTCTATAACTATCAACCCATGTCCCAGTAGTGTTAGGATAACAACCATCACCAAGTGTTTGTGAAGTACACCTCGTTACCACCATGGAAAATAACTTTATGCAAAATACAGGTAAACTGCAAAAGTACTACTTACTATCGGAAATAAACCTTGACTAAGTCCATCACAGCTGAGGTGCTTCAAATTCAGTATTACCAAAACCCCCATTCGAAAGCAAAAATTCCTAAATCAATCATGTTTTTATCACAAGCTACAGTCAATCATTTTGCTTAATTCATAGTTTGGTGAGCATCCATACCATAGAAAGAAACCATTTTCTTTCAGCCTCATATCATCATGATACTTATCACATGTAAAATAACACCTTTAAATCCCTGTACCAAGAATAAAGACCATCAAACATGTCACACAGTACATTTCAACAGCTCTCTCACAATAACATTGTGCATAGGACAAGGAATACCAATAAAACTTCAATTAAAGCAGCAATAACTTCTTGCATAAAAATTATGTATACTAATCACTCTCGTAATTCGTCAACATTTTTCCCTTCCCACCAACTGTTCAATTTCATCATAGTTCGTCAGGAAACAAAGTAATAAACACGACACATTCTAATGAAACCTCTTAGAAGTCTATAGACAGTTCTCCGGCGTGCTAATTACCAACCAAATAAGTTACAATCACAATACCCCAGCTCACTCGATAACACCAAGAGTGACATGTATATCATACCCACACATTTAAGCGAAAGCATCACAAAAGCAACAACTTCTTGGTCATGTAAAATCAACTAGCATGATTCTACTTACTTCATAAGTGAATGGCATCCCGTTCACCAGGTTGATGGCGTCCTCACATATCAAAGGAATTTTCAAATGCACCCACTTTGCTTTTATAGGTCACTCAGAGTCACAGCAAACATCAACACCTGACTCTGAAAAACTACCTTCCTTATCTCTCATAACTCAAGCGCCATACTGCTGTGTCATTCAAAATACTACCTGAACGGCAAACAAACTAGATGCCAGCTTAACAGCATATCAATCTTTTTGTATTGCAACACTAGCCATACGACTCTTGAAATTTGTTGTAATACGTTAAAACTGACAAAACAGTGCATTCCTCTCAACACTGTGGCGGCCATTGCCAATATAATCTAAAGGCTCCATTCAATCTACATTCAACAATGCATTTTTAAGCTCCATCTTGGAGGGATTTCATTAGAACAGAGTTCCACACCACGAAATTGATTGTGACTGGAGTCTAGATTAAATTATCCCAGCTTTCCCTCAAACAAAACAAATAAATTCCAGTATCCGCTTGATTATACACTACACATAAGCCAGTGACCAATGCAAATAATAGTATTTGAATAATCATGCATAAATAGTTCTTGTTCTTCAGTAAGTTGTAGTGTCTCTCACTCTCATCTTGTAGGTCCAGAACAGTACAGGCCCTTCATGAATATGCCATTAAGAAAACAAATTTTGTTAAAATAGAATTTCACCAATAAACAACCACCTGCCAAGAATAATCCTGATACTGCATAATGTATTAAAAATGTGCAGTAAATTAGGGTACAATATAGCAGTCAAATCTGATTTGATATCTTAACCAGGTCTTTTCCAGCGTGATGTTAAACACATAAAAAGACAAAAACCTGATTTCACAAGGACATTCAGTAAATTCAACTACATACCTTAGAAAGTAGCCAGAAGGTACAAAGCACTTAATTAAGTACCATAGACCCAACAGTACAGACTACACTCAGAACACACCAGCCCTACAAATGGACAGAACTGAGTTATATCTACAGACAATAATGCAGTTCATTGTAAGTATTGAGACCCCTGCCAGCGACCTTAATCTAGATATCCATTTGGTCTCATTCTGACAAAGGGGGAATTCTCGATATCCCCCTCTGGTGATAGCATCAATTTTATCTATGCCATGACACGAAAATGTCAAATTAGTAGATTGAATTTCCTTCAATTGCTGAAAGATCAGACTTCTAATATCACCATCCCCAACTGCTCTCTGTTAGACCTGACATCCGTGGCATCGTCTCCCCTGTCTGTTTTTTGCCTCTGCTTCCCATGTTTTGACTGTGTTCTGGACTCTGTTTTTGGTACTCTGGGCACTTTACCACTGCTGACCAGTGCTAAAGTGCAAGTGCTCCTGTGTAAAATGTATGTGTAATTGGCTTTCTGCGATTGGCACATTTGATTTACTATTAGGGCTGAAGAAAAGTGCACTAGCCGTGCCCAGGGCCTGTAAGTAAAATGCTACTAGTGTGCCTGCAGCACTGGTTGTGCCACCCCCACATTAGTAGCCCTGTAAACATTCAACTTGGCAAGTGTACCCACTTTCCAGGCCTAACCCTTTCCTTTTTATACATAAGGCACCTCTGGGGTAGGCCCTAGGTAGCCCCATGAGGAGGGTGCAGTGCATGTTAAAGGTGGGACGTGTACTGATGTGTTTAATAAGTCCCAACAGTGAAATACTGCCAAACTTGTTTTTCACTGTTGCAAGGCCTAACTCTCTCAAAGGTTAACGTGGGGGCTGCCTTTAAATATTTTTAAAGTGCAGATTCCCTTTGAGAGCAGATCGAAATTTGGAGTTTGGTGTCTCTAAACTCAACTTAAAAATACATCTTTTAGTGAAGCTGGGTTTTAGATTGTTAGTTTGAAAATACCATGTTTAGAAAGTAGGCATTTTCTTGCTTAAACCATCCCGTGACTCTGCCGGTTTGTGAATTCCCTGTCTGTGACAGACTGACAGTAGGGCTGTTTGTGAATCCCCTCTTGAAAGTGACACAAAGGGGAGCAGGGGTGTAGCCTGCATATCTTGATGAGCCATCTGAGCTGGAGTGGAGAGAGGAGTGGTCACTTACACCTGAATGGGCTTTACCTGCCCTCACACAAAGCAGTCTCCAGCCCCCTGGTGTGTGTCTGAGGCCCGGCCTGGGCAAGGCAGGATCTTGTGAACAGAGACTTTCTTCAAAGGCAGAAAGGGGTATAAGTAGTGGACCCAAAACCCCAGAATTTAGATCATTTCTGGAACCAAGAGGGACCTCTGCCAAGGAGAAGAGCTGAGAAGAAGTGCTGCCCCTGCCTGTGACTGTGCTTTGTTGGGCTATCCTGCAGTTGCTGCTTCTGCCTGTTAAAGAGGACAAAGACTGGACTTTGTTGTGCATTTCTGCTTGGAGAAGAATCTCCGAGGGCCTGAAATGAGCTTTCCTTCTGTTGCTGAAGTCTCAGAGCCATCAAAGGCTTCCTCTGCCAGCACCTGGACTCTCTGCTGAGACTCCTGCCCTTTAGGACCTTCTCATCATAGCCTCGTATTTTCAACATTCTGTACCTTATGGATACTTTATGGAGTATGTATTTAAATTTGCTGAATGTCCTTATGAAGCCAGGTTTTGGACACTATGGGCCTCATTACAAACCTGGCAGTCGGACCGCCGCAAATGTGGCAGTCTGAGCGCCATATTAAGCACCACTGTCCGACCGCCAGCACCACCAGGATTAGTCGTCCCGGCGGACGTGGCAGTCCTAATCTGCCAGGGTAGTGCTGCAAGCAGTGCTGTCCTGGGGATGCTATGGCTTTGCTCTCCACCAGTGATTTTATGGCAGTAACACCACCATGAAAAGGCTGGTGGAGAACTGCCCATGGACTTGGCATGGCCAGCACCAGTGAACATTGCGAGGATGCTAGTGCACCCTGCGTGCTACAGCATGGCTGCTGGCTCTATTACGAGCCGGAGACGATGCTGTAGGCAGTTGCCCACTGGGCGAGAGGGCAGAAACTGAGGTTTCCGCCGCTGACCCAGCAGGAACCTTGTAATGAGCCCAGCGGGGAGACAGCTCCGAATGGCGGCAAACTACCCATCGGGATTTCGGCGGGCGAGCTTTTCCGTCCACCAAAATCATAATAAGACCTTATGTGTTTATTTAAAATCATGCCGGAAGAAACGCAGTAAGATATTACATCAGATTTGACTGCTATATTGTACCCAAGTTTATTGCGCATGTCTAATGCAGTCTATGCAGTATCAGGATTGTTCTTGGTAGGTGGTTTTTATGGAAGAAATTACGGGGTAACAATATGTTTTGTTTTTAATGCCATTTTCATGAAGGGGCCGTACTGTTCTGAACCTGAAAGATTAGAGTGAGACACTACACCTTATGGAAGAACAAGAACTATTTCTGGATTATTATTTGAATCATCATTTGCATTGAGCACTGGCTTATGTGTAGTGTATAATAAAGCAGTACTGGAATTTATGTGCTTTGTGTTTGAGAGAAGGCAGGAATAATTTAATCCAGACTCTAGTTATAATCAATTACTTGGTGTGGAATCTAGTTCTAATGAAATCATTTCAAGATGGCGCTTAAAAATGCATTGTTGAATGATTTGTGAATGCAGTCTTTAGATTGTGTTGGCAAGAGCCATCATAGAGTTGAGAGGAATGCACTAGGTTTTGTCAATTTTAACTTATTACGACAGATTTCAAGACTGTATGGCTACAGTCACATTACGAAGACTGATCTGCTGTTAGGCTGGCATCTACTTCGTTTCTTGCCCAGGGAGTTTTCTGATTGACACTCCAATTCACCGCTTGAAGTATGCAAGATAAGAAAGGCAGTTGTTCTAGAGTCAGATGTTGGTGTTTGCTTTTACAGGCCATTCAGAATCACAGCAAAGCGCCTTCACCCTGGCAAATGGGATGCCATTCACTTATGAAGTAGGTGGAAACGGGCTAGTTGATTTTATATAAACAAGAGGTTGGTGCCTGTGTAATGCTGTCTCATGAACGCATGGGTATAATATTCGTCACTCTTGGTCTTAGCGTGTGAGCTGGGGTAGGGTGATTGTAAATTAGTCAGCAATTTGCACTCCGGAGAAACGTACAGACTTCTTAGAAGTTTCACAATAGTGAGTGGTGTTTATGACTGCTTCCTGATGAACCATGTTAAGACGGTGGGAAGAGAACAGTTGGATGAATAAAGTAGGAGATTAGCATATATAATTTTGTGCAAGACGTTATTGCTGCTTTAACTGAAGTTTCAGTGGTATTCCTTTCTTGTCCCACGTACTGTGCTATTTTGAGAGAGCTGTTGAAATGTACTGTGTGACATGTTTGATGGTCTTTAGTATTGGTACAGGATTTAAAAGTGTGTTGTTTTTACATGTTAAGTTTCATGATGATATGAGGCCGAAATAAAATAATTTGTTTCTGTGTTATGGGTGATCACCAAACTATGAAATAAATACAATTATTGACTGTTTCGTGCTAGAAACATAAGTTAGGATTTTTTGCCTTTTAACAGTGATTTTTGGATTACTAAATTTGAAGCACCTCAGCTATGACTGACTTAAACAAGGTTTATTTCTGATAGTAAGTAGTACTTTTGCATTTTACCCTTATTTTGCATGAATTTATTTTCCATGGTGGTACGAAGTATACTTTATAAACACTTAGTAATGGTCGTTGACCTAACACCACTGGGACATGGGTTGATGGTTATGGAATTTTATAGGTACACTGTTAAAATAGCGATTTTGTTCTCGGAGGTAGTAGTTTAGGTTTAACTTTATTATAAAATAAGTTTTTAAAAAACTGATATCTATAAAATGTTTATCAAATAGTTTTGATTATTTTGATGTGTGATAATAAACTTAAATGCTATTTTAAGTAAGAAGGTTTTAATGATGTGTTTATGAATGTACATAATTTTGTAGCCCCTGAATTTGGATTCAGGGGTCTTTGTGTGTATGGAAAATTGCTGAGCAATGAAGAAATTTGAAATGCCTAGAGGTGTGACGACTGAACTTTTACAAGACTTTGTATTCAGACCATCAATGTGGATCAATTGATTGTTCTTACCTCATGGATTGACACGGATTGAAAAGATATATTTTTGCCCTTCATTTGAGTGCTTTATGCTATGTGCAATGTTGAACTGTGATCACATTACAACATGGGTACCAACTTCCGTAAGGTATTTTGTTGTATATCCAAATGGTGCAGAAAGCCTCTGTGCGAGACCAGTCTCAGCCAATGCAGAGGGAAGGCTCACCAGCATGGTATGATGTGAGTAAGTAGGGTTATGTTGCAGGCTTAAACTTAGAGGACTAGGTCCATGGTGCATAAAGCAAAACTAGGTTCCACATGAAGGTTTGTTGGTTCAGAATGACTTTATAAAGGAGACGGAGGCTTAGAGTCCCTTGTCTGAGGTGGGGTTTCAGTCCATACTTCAAATAGGCTTAGAGTCCCTATTCTTATCCTGGGAGGGGTTGAAGTTCCCTGGTATAGAAGGTCGAAGGTAGTTCCGACATCACGGAAACAGGTACAGGTTGCAAATAAGATCTAGCTAAACTTGAAACTGTAGTATAAAACAATTGTTGTTACAGTGCAATGGGTTGTCTTCTCAAAATGTTTTTATTAAATGTTTAAGTGATTTAACAAAACTAAGATGTGACAATTCTCTACTACCACAAGGTAGTAGAACATTGTATGTGGTTAAAAAGAAGGGTTACCACATGGCTCTGTATTTAGACAATTGGGTTTACATCAACAGCAAAGACCCATACAGACAATGGCCAAAATGGACGTCTTTTGAGGAAAGTAGAACAGGTCATTTAGAAGACTGTTTGAGAGAATGTGACAAGAAAGGAAAGAAGGTATGGTTGTTAAAGTGGGAAGCATTTCATGCATGGAAAGATTATGCAAGAGGGGGACAGTGGATGGAATCAAGAGATACTTTTGGGAAAGCAAGTACGAAAGGGAGATGATGAAAGAGGTACATGATGCAGCCTGTCTAGAATAGGATCTGGCAGTAAAGAGATTTTGTACAAAAGGGACAAGATACAAAATCAATAATATCCCTGTTAGAAGACGCAAGTGGCGAATTTATGGGAAAGGCATTACTAACTTGTCCAACTACACCACCTCATTCAGGATTTAAAGTAGTACATTTGACACAACAACAAGAACAGTTAACGGAAAGACAGGGAGAACAAAATACTGATCAGAATGCAGAAAGTGCAGACAGGCAGACATTTTCCGAAGCACTAGACAAAATGACTGAATTAGAACTAATGCTGAGATCAGCTGTGCAATTATTACTGTTTCACACTGGCTGGTAAAGGGTATATTGACAGTTTGGTATTTGAAAATAAAATAAAAATTGATACGTTAACAAGGTATGTATTGATGCATCATAAGAAAAGATTTGTTATTGTCCAGCACTGCTAGAGAACAGTGCACAACAGATAATGTAAATTGACTGAATTTCTTGGCTGCCACGAGACACATGGTGACTACTGATAAGTTACAATTTGTTCAACAAGAGGGTTTCTACCTGGGACATCTTTTGTGGAAAGGATGGAGACAATTGGACAGACAGCGCAAAAAATACATTTTGGGTATGCCCCCTCTGAACAGATAAAAACCGGTGCATCTCATTTCAGGAATGATTGGCTACTGCCACCATTGGATTTCTCATTTTCACTATTAGCAAAGCCATTATTGGCCCTTACCCACAAGGGCACACCAGAGACATTGCTTTGGACAACAGACCATGAACGCAGCTTCCTTGCCATTTGGCAAATTCTTAGCAAATCTCTTGCTCTGGGGTTTAATAACAGTATTTATCTGCATGATTACGCTTAAGTCTTTCACGTTTTGTTCATGAGCCCGAAGGGTGTGTTCTTGCGATATTCATCCAGCAACAGGATGATTACAAAAGACCATGCATGTATTTCTCTCCCATATTTGATGTAGGTGCAAAATTCTGAAAGCCGTTGCATTACTACCTCATGCTGAATGTGCACAGAAACCCTTTGAAAGTAATGACCTCTTTCACAGAACAGAAACACGGACAAAGGGTAGAATAGATAAGCAGGCTACGCTATTTGATGATGCTGAAGGGGAGTTAGGTTATGGATGGATGTATACATGCTTGTGCATTCTTAATCAGGTTCCTCCCGTTTGTGGATAGTGCTGGTTAGAAAGCTGTGAGGGGAATGTGGACTGTCTGAAGTTTTAAGGCCCTGATGTGAAACAACCTGTTGTTGTGGAGACCACTGAACATTAGCTTCCCATCCAGTGAGAGAAGCATCATTCACTATAGTCTTCATTAAAAGATCCTTTGAGAAGATTTCTCTTGTTGAGCCACCACTGAAGAGACAGTAAGTTTGTTCATTAAATTAGATTCGGTTATTGTATTTACTGATCTTGCAAGCAGTGTTGTAGAGGTCTCATTTACAGTGGATGTTGGGAACCAGAAATAATCAAAAAGCCACAGATCCTGGCATGGAAGGAACCGTCCCCACTGTTAGTTTTGTAACATGTAATAGCAGGTGATATTTTTGAAAAACAGAGTACATTCATTCCTCTGAAGGAGACAGTCCTTTGATGGTATTGAAAGATGCTCCCAGATGGATCAACATTTGAACCAGGGTTAATGTTTTTTACCGTTGTGAGAGAGGAAATGGTTCTATATCCTGCTTTTTGAGAAGCAATAATATCTCCCCCTGGAGGTACTGCAGTTGGGTTTTTTTAAGCTGTTTTTGGTAGGGTGGTGGAGATTTGAACAAAATATTGTAACCGCCCTGAATAATCTGTCTGTTGTGATGTCTGTCACTCTTCAATGTGCTTTGTTACACTCTCTCCCATGGGAAAGGGAAACAGAGCAGTTGAAGTATTAGGCTCACTGCTCATTGCTTTGTGATCAAGATTTGGCTGCTCTGGAGTACCTATGGGACTGATCACCTGGTATACTAGAGCTAATGCAGTTGTTGATGACCTCATGATTGGGGATAAGGCTATTAAGGGGATAGAACCCTCTGTCTAGGATATTGCCTGGTGTCTCTGCAGCGAAACAGGGACCAATAAATGTGTTTCCTTTGATAGAGACCAACTCCTTTGGAGTCTCTGACTCCTTCATTCTCACCATTTCCTCACCTGCATGAGGACAAAGATGATGGAGCCTGAACACAGCAGATTCATTATATTCTGTTGAATCTCCAACTCCAGAGAGGTGAGAAAAAGCAATGATGAACATCCAATGGCTGCACTGACAACTTGCTTTGGAACAAGTCGTCCTTTGAGAATTTCAAGGAAATCTACTCTCCTATAACTCGGCAAATCATCTGTTAAGTTATGTAATAAATCCCATAAAGCTCCATTGTATATGAATAAGTGCAGAGTATCTTGCTTTTTTTTTTTTTTTTTTTTTAACGGAGGTGCCACGTTATTGGAGAACAATGTTTCTTGTGGACCGCATCAGAGTTGGGTTTTGCTTCCTCCCTAAGAAAAACTGGGCCTTGTTCATCAGATATATGGAAAATGTAACTTACACAGTGTACATCTGTTCGTGGCATGTTCCGCTGCAGCTTCACATGCTGTGCACTGTTCCTGCCATCTAGTGTTGGGCTCTGAGTGTTACAAGTTGTTTTTCTTCGAAGAAGTCTTTTCGAGTCACGGGACCGAGTGACTCCTCCCTTTCGGCTCCATTGCGCATGGGCATCAACTCCATCTTAGATTGTTTTCCCACATAGGGTGAGGTAGGAGTGGTAGAATGAGAATACTAAAGATGTCCATGCAATAGAATAGATATGAATGTACATAGTTTGTGCTAAAGGAATGTTTATTTACATATATACAATTTCTAAGTGCAACTCAAACGGCTACAGGCTCCTGGGGAGGTGGGAGGGAGCATGTGAATCTGCAGCGGAACATGCCACTAACAAATGTACACTGGGTAAGTGACATTTTCCGTTCGATGGCATGTGTAGCTGCAGATACACATGCTGTGCATAGACTACAAAGCAGTAATCCTCCCCAAAGCGCTGGTCAGCCTGTAGGAGTTGAAGTCGTTTGAAATAATGTTCTTAGTACAGCCTGTCTCTGTAGGAAGTTGACTCTGTATATACTATTTCAAAGTGAGAAATAGTGTGCACAGAGTCCAAGGGTTCCCCTTGGAGGTAAGAAAGTAGCAAAAAGAGATAATTCTAATGCTCTATTTTGTGGTAGTGTGGTCGAGCAGTAGGCTTATCAGAGGGTAGTGTTAAGCATTTGTTGTACACACACAGGCAATAAATGAGGAACACAATGTTGGTTCCAGGCTTCGGTCCCTTGTTACAGGCAGTCGCGGTCAGGGGGAGCCTCTGGATTCCATCTGAAGGTGTCGCTGAGGGGGCTCAGGGGGGGTTGTCTCTGGTTACTCACAGGCTCGTAGTCGCAGGGAGTCCTCCCTGAGGTGTTGGTTTTCCACAGGTCGAGCCGGGGCGTCGGGTGCAGAGTGGAAAGTCTCACGCTTCCGGTGGGAAACGTGAAGTCTTTAAAGTTGTTTCTTTGTTGCAGAAAGTTGCATAGGGCCGCTGTTCTCAGGAGTTTCTTGGTCCTTGGTTGCAGGGCAGTCCTCTGAGGCTTCAGAGGTCGCTGGTCCCTGTTGGATGCGCAGCTGTTGCAGTTTTCTTCGAAGTTGGGAGACAGGCCGTAGGGCTGGGGCCAAAGCAGTTGTCGTCTCAGTCTTCACTGCAGGGCTTCAGGTCAGCAGTCCTTCTTCTTGTTAAGGTTGCAGGAATCGGATTTCCTGGGTTCTTGGGTGCCCCTAAATACTACATTTAGGGGTGTGTTTAGGTCTGGGAGGGCAGTAGCCAATGGCTACTGCCCTTGAGGGTGGCTACACCCTCTTTGTGCCTCCTCACTGTGGGGAGGGGGGCACAACCTAATCCTATTGGGGAAATCCTCCTTCTTGTAGAAGGAGGATTTCTAAAAGTAAGAGTCACTTCAGCTCAGGACACCTTAGGGGCTGTCCTGACTGCGGGGGTGACTCCTCCTTGTTTTTCTCATTATGTCCCCTGGACTTGCTGCCAAAAGTGGGGGATGTGTCCAGGGGGCGGGCATCTCAACTAGCTGGAGTGCCCTGGGGCATAGTAACACGAAGCCTGAGCCTTTGAGGCTCACTGCTAGGAGTTACAGTTCATGCAGGGGGGAGGTGCGAAGCACCTCCATCCAGAGCAGGCTTTTGTTTCTGTCCTCCGAGAGCAAGACCCTCACCACATGGGGTCAGAAACTCGTCTCTCAGCAGCAGGCTGGCACAGACCAGTCAGTCCTGCACTGAACAATTGGGTAAAATACAGGGGACATCTCTAAGATGCCCTCTGTGTGCAATGTTTCATAATTCCAACACTGGCATTAGTGCGGGTTTATTATTCTGAGAAGTTTGACACCAAACATCCCAGTATTCAGTGTAGCCATTATGGAGCTGTGGAGTTCGTTTTTGACAAACTCTCAGACCATATACTTAATATGGCCAAACTGTATTTACAATGTCTAAGAATAGACTTAGACACTGTAGGGGCATAATGCTCATGCAGCTATGCCCTCACCTGTGGTATGGTGCACCCTGCCTTAGGGCTGTAAGGCCTGCTGGAGGGGTGACTTACCTATCCCACAGGCAGCATTTTGTGTGCATGGCATCCTGAGGGGGATGCCATGCCGAATTTGCCTTTTTCTTCCCACCAACACACACAATCTTCAATGGCAGTGTGCATGTGCTAGGTGAGGGGTCCCTTAGGGTGGCACAACATATGCTGCAGCCCTTAGGGACCTTCCCTGGTCACAGGGCCCTTGGTACCACTGGTACCTTTTACAAGGGACTTATCTGTGTGCCAATTTTGGAAACAATGGTACATTTTAGGTGAAAACACTGGTGTTGGGGCCTGGTTAGCAGGGTCCCAGCACACTTCTCAGTCATGTCAGCATCAGTATCAGGAGAGGGGTAACTGCAACTGGGAGCCATTTCCTTACACTGTCCTACTGGGGCTTGTTGTGTTGCTAACACATCTACACAGTAGTGTTTGGTAAACGTATGAGGTGTAGACCAAGTGGCTGCCTTACAAATCTCAGTCATTGGTATGTTACCTAGAAAGGCCATTGTTGCTCCTTTCTTTCTTGTGGAGTGCGCCTTTGGTGTAATGAGTAGCTCTCTTTTAGTTTTGAGGTAACAGGTTTTTATGCATTTGACTATCCATCTGGCTATGCCCTGTTTGGATATAGGGTTACCAGCACGGGGTTTTTGGAAAGCAACAAACAATTGTTTAGTTTTACAAAATGGTTTTGTTCTGTCTATATAATACCTTAGTTCTCTCTATGTCTAATGTATGCAGTGCTCTTTCTGCTACTGAGTCTGGCTGTGGGAAGAAGACTGGGAGCTCCACAGTTTGGTTTAAATGAAATGGTGAAATTACTTATGGCAGAAATCTTGAATTTGTGTGGAGAACCACTCTATGTACTTGTATAAAGGGTTCTTCGATAGTGAACACTTGTATTTCGCTAACTCTTCGTAGTGAAGTGATGGCTATTAGAAAAGCTACCTTCCAAGTTAAGAATTGGATTTGGCAAGAATGCATGTGTTCAAAAGGTGGCCCCAGGAGTCGTGTAAGTACAATATTAAGATTCCACGAGGGCACTGGTGGGGTTCTTGGAGGTATGATCCTTTTTAGTCCTTCCATAAAGGCTTTAATAACTGGTATTCTAAAAAGTGACTTTGTATGTTTAATCTGCAGGTAAGCAGAGATTGCAGTGAGATGAATTCTGATGGAAGAAAAAGTGAGATTTGCTTTTTGTAGGTGTAGTAAATAACTCACAATGTTTTGTATGGAGGCATCTAACGGTGTGATTTGGTTTGCTTGGCAGTAGAAAACAAACCTTTTCCATTTATTAGCATAACAATGCCTTTTATTGGTTTTCTTGCCTGTTTAATGACTTCCATACACTCATTTGAAAGGTTTAGATTCTAAGACTTCAGGCGCCAGATTGCTAGGTTGAGCGATGCTGGATTGGGGTGTCTGATCTGTTGTGTTAACAGATCTGGTCTGTTTGGGAGTTTGATGTGAGGTACTACTGAGAGGTCCAACAGTGTGGTGTACCACGGTTGACGAGCCCACGTTGGTGCTATGAGTATTAGTTTGAGTTTGTTTTGACTCGGTTTGTTGACTAGGAAAGGAATGAGTGGGAGAGGGGGAAAAGCGTAAGCAAATTACCCTGACCAATTGATCCATAGAGCATTGCCCTTGGACTGAGGGTGTGGGTACCTGGATGCGAAGTTTTGGCATTTTGCGTTTTGTTGCGAACAGATCTATGTCTGGTGTTCCCCAGTGGTGAAAGTATTCTTGTAGAATCTGGGGATGTATTTCCCACTAGTGAGTTTGCTGGTGATCTCGACTGAGATTGTCGGCTAACTGATTGTGAATGCCTGGTATATATTGCGCTATCAGACGAATGTTGTTGTGAATTGCCCAATGCCAAATCTTTTGTGCTAGGAGGCATAGTTGTGACGAGTGTCCCCCCCCCCTGTTTGTTTAGGTAGTACATTGTTGTCATATTGTCTGTTTTGACAAGAATGTGTTTGTGAACTAGAAGGGGTTGAAAAGGTTTTCGTGCTAGGGAGACCGCTAGCAGTTCCAAGTGACTTATGTGTAGTTGTCTTTGTTGATTGTCCCATTGTCCTTGTATATTGTGATTGTTGAGGTATGCTCCCCACCCAATCATTGAAGCATCTGTTGTGAGAATGGCGTGAGGCACAGGGTCTTGAAATGGCCGCCCTTTGTTTAAATGTACAGGGTTCCACCACTGAAGGGAATAGTGTGTTTGGCGGTCTATCAACACTAGATCCTGAAGTTGACCCTGTGCCTGCGTCCATTGTTTTGCTAGGCACTGTTGTAAGGGCCGCATGTGTAGCTGCACGTTTGGGACAATAGCTATGCATTATGCCATCATGCCTAGGAGTTTCATAACAAATTTGACTGTGTAATGGTGATTTGGATATATGTTTGACACCATAGTTTGAAATGATTGAACTCTCTGCGGGCTTGGAGTGGCAATTGCTCTTTGTGTGTTGAGTGTTGCTGTAGTTGGGATGGCTGTAAGTGAGATTTTTGGTAATTTATAGAGAAGCCTAGTCTGTGTAGGGTATCCATTACATACTGCATGTGATTTTGACGCTGGTGTTGAGTGTTGGCTTTTATTAGCCAATCGTCTAGATATGGGTATACGTGCATGTGATGTCTCCTTATATGAGCTGCTACTACAGAGAGGCATTTTGTAAATACTCTGGGTGCTGTTGTTATCCCGAAGGGCAGTACCTTGAATTGGTAATGTTTGCCCTGTATGACAAATCTGAGGTATTTTCTGTGAGATGGATGGATGGGTATATGAAAATACGCATCTTTTAGATCCAGTGCTGCCATGTATTCTCCATGTTTTAGTAAAGGGACTACATCTTGTAGTGTGACCATGTGGAAGTGCTCTGATTTGATGAAAAGGTTTAATGTCCTGAGATCTAAAATTGGTCGTAGTGTTTTGTCTTTTTTGGGAATAAGGAAATATAGGGAATAAACCCCAGTTCCTTTTTGCTGGTGAGGTACTAGTTCTATGGCTTGTTTTGTTAATAGTGCTTGTACCTCTATTTGGAACATGTATAGATGTTGTGCCGACAGTTTGTGCACTCTTGGGGGAATATCTGGAGGGAAATGTGTGAATTCTATGCAGTAACCATGTTGGATGATTGATAGGACCCATGTGTCCGTGGTTATGTCTGACCAATGTTTGTGGTAAAATGTTAGTCTTCCCCCTACTGGTGATGTGTGTTGGGGAAGGGTGACAGTTAAGTCACTGTTTGTTGTTAGGGGCCTGCTTGGTGGGCTGAAACTTTCCCCTTGATCTTGGGAATTGGCACGTGAAGGATCCGCAAAACCCCCCTCTCTGATATTGGGATTGGTAGGTGGGTTTTGCTGGAGAGGTGGATGCCTCTGAAGGTTGCTGTCTGAAACCTCCCCTAAATTGCGGTTTCCTAAATGTCCCTCTATACTGGGACGAGTAGAGTGCGCCCATGGCTTTGGCCGTGTCAGTGTCTTTCTTCATCTTTTCGATGGCTGTGTCCCCTTGTGGCCCAGACAGTTGTTGCTGGTTAAATGGCATGTTCAATACTGCCTCCTGTATCTCAGGTTTGAATCCTGAGGATCGTAACCAAGCATGTCTTCTAATTGTGACTGCTGTGTTCACAGTTCTTGCGGCAGTGTCAGCAGAATCCAATACCGAACGAATTTGATTGTTCGAAATTGCTTGCCCTTCCTCTACCACCTGTTGAGCCCGTTTTTGATACTCTTTAAGTAGATGCTGGAAGATGTCACTCATTTCATCCCAGTGAGCTCGGTCGTAACGGGCGAGGAGGTCTTGTGAATTTGCATTACGCCATTGGTTGGCAGCTAGCGATGCCACTCTCTTTCCCGTTGTATCAAATTTGCAACTCTCTTTATCCGGAGGTGGTGCATCTCCCGATGATTGTGAATTTGCCCGTTTCCTTGCTGCACCAACCACTACAGAGTCCGGTGGGAGCTGTTGCGTAATAAACACTGGGTCCGACAGGGGTGGTTTGCACTGTTTTTCCACCCGCGGTGTGATGGCTCTTCCCTTTACGGGCTCTTGAAACACTTGCTGTGCATGCTTAAGCATGCCTGGTAGCATAGGCAGGCTCTGGTATGATGCATACGTGGAGGCCAGGGTATTGAAGAGGAAGTCATCCTCCAATGGCTCAGAATGCATACTAACATTATGAAATGCAGCAGTCCTGGCCAAGACCTGGGTGTACGAGGTGCTATCCTCCGGTGGAGATGGTTTTGAGGGGTAGCACTCAGGGCTATTGTCTGAGACAGGAGGATCGTAGAGGTCCCAGGGGTCTATGTCATCTTGCGTTTGCACAGTATGTGTGGGTGACTGTGCAGTGGGTGTGCCAATTGGTGACCCTGTCCTTTGTGGTGAATGCAGCGGAGAAAGTTCCGGCGAAAAATGGCGAGTTGGTGATTTCTCCATAGCCACTTTAGCTGATCAGTCTCAGTCTCTGTGGTTGAAAAGCGAGCTTTCTCTTGAATTTGAGAGGAGGGGCAGTTTGGATCTTTCCAGTATTCTTATGGATCTGTATCCGTGCCTGCGTTTGGTCAAACACTTCCATGTCCAGCTCCTCTTCAAAACTGTGCCACTCCTTTAGTTGTTTGGAGAGCCCATGTTCGTCTGTGTAAGAGGTCTTTTTCGACTCCTAAGCCGGTTTTCTCTGCACCGAAATGCCCATGGTGATGGTTGGCCTCGGCTCTGAAAGGCTTTTGAGGCTTAGTTGATTCGACAAGACGATGTCGACTTTTTTTTAGACGCTGGGTTCTCGGCTCGAGTTGGAAGACTTTGGCATGATTTTGGCCTTTTTCGTGCCTAAGGTGTTGCTTGGTCACCGCTTTTTTTATGGGTCGAGCCATGGCCTTCAGGAAGTGGTGCTCCCGAGGCCTTATGTTTTTTCGGTTGACTTTGGGGTTGGGTCGGGGCAGGCGTACTCACTTTTTGGCCTGCTGTAGGCAGTCGGTCTCCGTCGGAGTCATCCGGTTCGGATCCCTGGATGGAGATAGCCATCTCCTCCTCTTCGACGTCGAGGTGTTCGATGATTTTGACGCCATCTGCATGCGCCTCGCCCTCCGATCTCTCAAGGTCTTTTTCGACTGAAAGGACTTGCAGGCCTCGCAAGTATCTTCTCTGTGCTCCAGTGACAGGCACAGATTACAGACCCAATGCTGGTCTGTGTATGGATACATCGCGTGGCACTCTGGACAGAAACGGAAGGGGGTCCGGTCCATGAGGCTTCGACGACATCTGTGGTCAGGCCGACCAGGCCGCGGCTGGGCACGGAAGCCCCGAATGCGCTCAGGGACATAGATGGTGTTCTAATATGCTTATGTCTTTTAGGAGGTTGAGGAGGTGTGGTTGATACTAGAGTCCTCAGAATCAATGGTAAAGGTGATGTTGATGCTGGAGTAGTAAAAAGTCAGTATTTATTCGGAGGATCAGTGATTGGTGATCATTTTACTAGCTGAAAAGGGACCTGCAGATGATGATCTGCTGAAATGAGCAACCTTGGTCTCTTTGGAAACAAAAAAGGTTGTTTCAAGGGCATGGCAGCTGCAGAATGGATCGAAGACAGAGTGAACAGATGCTGTAGAATGTCTAGACATTGATGTAAGAGCCAATGGAGTTGGAAGACCTTCTCTGTGCAGATATATGAAGTTTTAATGGCAACAAGTGTCAAGGAGTTGCAGCTGTTGAGTGTGTAGATGTCTATCTATGAACTGCTGCAGTCATCACTTGTTCTACCATCTATGTTGCTTTCATCTCCATCCTAGGTGGTGGTCCTGACAAAGGTGCCAACATAGTTGACAATGTTACAGCCAAACTATTGCTTAGGTCCCAAGGTGTTGGCGTCACCCTCAAACCCTTTGATGGATGGGAAGTGTATCGGTACTAATTGTCTCCATGTCAATCAATGCTACAGTGAGTATTGAGAGTGTGCACCGATGATGGTGTCTACAGCATTTCATCTCCTTGGATCTCTCTATAAACGTCCTTCCAATGGAAGAAAGCGAGAGCAGTAAAGAGACTCTTTTCTGTGTTTTTTCTTTCCTCCTCCAGCCAGTGTTCCTTCAATTTACCTCTCAAACAAATTCCCTCCTAGTCCTTGAAGGCTCTTTTTTTTTTTAATTAACAAAAATACATTATTTGACAGTATGAGACAAAAGTAAAAAAAAGTCATATCTAGGGCATGTGGGTCAAATGCAACCCTCTTCCCCTAAAAGAAGGACGCTTTGCCAAAAGAGAAGGCACTTTGATGTAAACATAGCCTGAAGGTGTTACAAAAACAGGAAAGATCAATTTACCTAAAAGAAAAGACCAATGAAGCTTTGAAAAATATTTTCTGAAGAAGAAACCTCAGGGAAAAAAGGAAGGTTGTAACCCTGATGTGTTCTGAGACTTCAGTCAGCACAGGCAAGAAAAAGGAACATGAGGAAGCTGTCAGTTCAGTGCATACTGGGTTATGCAAAGCTGCTGGTTTCCTTCAAAGATAGTTTGTGCAGAACTCAGTTAATGTTGTTAACCTACGAGCCACATTTTTCATTTTTCTTTGCAGCTACAGAAAAAAATAAAAAAAAGCTTTCCAGTCTCCCTCACTGCTTCCGTTGATAATGCATTTCTAAAAATTATTTATTTGAGAAAAGCAGTTCTTCAGGCTTAACCATGCAATACGAATGTTTATCAATTAGGAAACTATTGGTGTGTTCTTGCCTGCGAAGTCACTGAAGAAAAGCATCTTAGCCTGAACTTCACCACAGGATGGAATGTTCAAATCTTGGCATTTATGGACTCCAGATGCCGTCATTATTTCTGAACATCTACTGGTACTGGTCAAGTGGTAGACTGCCAATTAATAGGACCAATACCACTCAATTAGGAGGTATGCATTTGTACGCACTGCTAGGATGGAAAGCACAGTCAAAAGACTTAGAGCACCATGTGGTACATCAAGCTCTTGGAACCTTGTATCCAAAAGGAGGCAACGTGCCACTGGTCACACCCCTCAAATGAGGCTTTGAGCCTATCTGCTTCTTAATTGCTCTAAAATGTTCACCTGTAATCACGCAAAAGCTGATGAAGGGAAAGCTTACAAGTAGTCTAAACCACTGGCCATCATCTGGGCAATATTCCAACCCATTATTTTTCACCCACTGTGCTACTCAACATAGAGGCACACCACAGGCAAATCAGTAATAAGCCCATCCCTACTGCCAGGCAAGGAACCTGCAGAAGGAACATAAGCAAACCCAGACTGGTTTTAGGCTTGATAGGTCTCATCAGTGATTGATATCTTCGGTGCTGTGGCACATCGAGCAAAGTACCCTAGTCTAGTTATAGATATAAAGATCCCCAAAAGAGCTCTTTTCTCCCAGAAGACGGATTTACTTCAGAATTTGTTTTATTCCCATTCCCTCTGATTAAGGACCAGCCTCAGCTTCAACTACGCTTTGCAGTGAGTTGTTGAAGTTTTTTTTTCTATTTGGCCCAAGGAAAAGATTTGTCACATCATGGCAGATACCCATCTCTAGAGGGGAAGAAATCACTTTAAGGACTGTGCCACCTGTGGCCATTAGCAAAAACCTGCAAATGACCAATACAGAGTTTGCAAATGACTGCGACACTAAGGCTTCTTCACCTGCCCATGTTTTTAAAAGAAAAATTGAAGTCGCCTGCTCCAATTGGTGATGAGCTAGTGCTCCTCCAATCATTCCCACAAAGACGTTAGGAAGCATCTGTGGCTCCCATGGATATAGGTTTCGAAGAACCTGCCTACCCTCAAGCCTTCGAGGGAACAAGAGTATTAATCATGTCTTTACATTCCGAAAGCATATTCAAAAGAAACTCAGAGCCATCTATGCACACAATGGAATACAGATTCAGCCCATCAGATAATTGAACAAGTTTCCAAACTAAGCAGTCTTGACAGGCGAGTCATAACCTGCTAAAATAAAAAAGTTAAATATATTCTGCAGCAATATTTCTGGTAGATACTATATCTTTCTGGACATCAAAAACCTTATACCCTCCACGTGCCAGACTGGATACAGAAAACAGTTTTACCGAGCAATAGCTGTTCTGCACTAGCACACGGTGCCATTCTACTTCATTCGCGGCTCCATCCACCCTGTTGGTGTGATGACATCCAGCAATATGTGGTGCTGTTGACTATTCCTTCTAATTTTTCCAAGCCCTATAGAATCATGCACAGCGTAACAGTAAGTACTTTTACAATATGGACAAGACAGCAGAAACAATTGCAACTGGAAAGCTCCTAAAGATGGCAGCAGAAGCTGTCCCTGTCCACATGGAATTCTCAGGGACACCAGACAGAGATTGTTCCTGAACCAATGCATAACATTTCTTTATCCTTAAGGTGATCTTTCATGAAACTTTAAATTTGGTGCTTTCCTTTCCTTTCCTAGCTCCATCAAAGACCACTAAAAGCGGATTTCCCACTCTGTCCAGGCTTGTCAGTGTAATAAGATACAGCATGACTTTGGCACAACCTATGTCATCTCTTTTTCCTTGGTAGGAGTCGAGGAAAGAACTGTGAAAGGGTACAGAGTTAGCAGAAGAGGAAGGCACATTACAACCCTCAATTAGAAGGAAAGGCATAGGGCACATGCAAATTATTAATTTGAAGTTATTAGAGTAAGCAACAACAACAAAAACGGAGTGATCTGTGTGATGGTTAGAACAACAAAGTCTTAGGGAAGGTTTGATGAGGCTGGAAGGGAATGAAACACCTCAGACTTGCACCAAGGAACACATTTTGCACAGCTTCCCGGGTTAATTGACTAGTGCTAAGCATAGGACATTGAAAAGGTGGGACCAAAAAGGGTTCAGAGCTTCCAAACTCACACTTCAAACATTGGCCAGCAGACAGTATATATGGATTGTGTGGTAGGTTTACTGGCATTCAGGATGACCTTCCAGCTCCAGACAGCAAACAGAAGGTCTCTAGCTGGCACCACGCAATCTCCACATAAGCAGTCGGGATTGCAGAGGAGGAACCAACCATTTTTCTAAGACGTTAGGTCAAACCTGTGTGGCAAAAGAAGAGTGGGCCCAATGTTCACATCCAACAGACCATTGTACAAAATCTTTCTCATCAAATCTATGGTTATCAGTTCAATGGTGCCTGATCCTTTGACACTCTACAAGACCTTTGAAAGAGGTAGGACTGGCAAGAATACACAAGCATAGTCTGCGGCCAGCTGATCAAGTCCAGGAGGACAGAGTTCAATATCAGCATTTGAGCAAAAAGACTCCATGGATGTGGTTGCCAATGTTGTCTTAGAAACCACTGAAGGGCCCTCATACAACACCTAGCATATAGCACCAATAAGATCCATAAGGCAATGAGGGTCAGCAGGCAGAATTCATTAAAATCAGTTTTTATGACCAAGAAATCCACATTTAAAATCATTTCACACAAAAAACAAAGATAAAACAGTTGGTAACCAAAAAGTAGACTGAGCATCAAACTTTAAACTGTAGTTTTACAAACAGAGTTACCATCATTTGTACTTCTGGACAGCCCAGGAAAATGTAGTTACAGATTAGCTCATGGTTTACATCTCAGAACATTACTAAATAGGATTAAATCCAGGGAACCCTATGTTTATGTTATGCAACTTATAAAGGCCTATGAAAAAATAGTGTTAACTTGGTTCCTGCAGTGAGGGACCAAGGGCAGTCAACCGACACTTTCTATATTTGTTCCGACTGAAGATATATAAAAAGATGGAAAGAAAAAAGGAAACCTACCTTTTGACTGATGTGACAGAATACACAAGTATGTAACCATTAATGTCTATAGAATAAGTCTGAGGGAAAATGGAATATTCATCCTGTAGAAAGAAATTGATTGAAATTACAAACCAGTTTTCAACGTCAAACTACATTTCATAAATGAAAGCTGGGCATCTTTAAAATGCTTCCAAAGTGTGCCTATCTACTCTATATACTGTGTTGTTAACCTTTCAAATAATGATTCTCAGATAATTAAATTTTCGCCACTTTGTACGATTAAAGCCCATTTTAAATTACATTCTAGTGAGAAGTTCCCACCATCCCACAACCAGCTAGCACCATACAAGAGTTGTTTTATATTACAGAACACAGAATTTAGGGTTCCCATCTCAAAGGAATGGAGGCACAGTAAGCGCACGAAACTGCTGAAAAGATGGCTGCACTTTATATCTGGTAACCAACCTTTTGCTCTTACATGGGGAAATCCACACTTATATCCACAAGAGAGGCCTACCAATCCCCATTCAGTTACCAGGAAAAATATGCATAATATTTACAAAGTGACCCATACCACCAGAAGGCACCTTCACTCCTTTCTGCTGTTACAAACATTTCCATCCATATACGGATGTAAACAAAACATATGATTGTTTGATAATATCACTAGTTCTTTTATCCTTTAACTGCTGTTTTTTCTCACCCTAGTGCTGAACCCTTTTTATGGTCTGGCTTGACAGCATAGCTGTCGCCAGACAACTATGTGAGGAACACTAGAGGAGCTTTTAGTTCGGCCCTCATGTTGGGGGCCAGGAGTACATGCTTTGATTGGGAAGAATTTGTGTGCTTCCACAAAAAAAGTGCTTGCTCTCCACGCAACTGTGATCTTTTTGTTTATCCATCTGGCTGAGCTTGAACTTATAGGGACACACACAGCACTGGAAAACTATTTAAGTGTCTTAGCTAACCAGCTAATTTATGATGATAGTCACTGGCAGCAGCACAAATGGGAGGAGGAAAGTCTTTAACCTAAATAGATTTTTATGGCTGGCTCGATAGTGCAACCTTCACTTGGCCTTTTAACCTACAAAATATTATTCTGCAGTTCTTTTCTTCGTCACAAATACATGTCCATTCCTTACCTACCTGAAATGCATCACATTACCATATAACATTCCTTCACAGCCAGACCAATTGGCATTGCTAAAGCTAGTTTGGGTACGTGGAGAACTTCGAGCTAAGGCCTTCATAACCTTTTTCCACATACGGTATCAATGCCAAATTTGCTTCTTTTTTTCCACCAACATCATGGGGATCAGAGCGTTATGGATTCCCATTGAGCGGACCGTAAAATAGGTAATATATAGCTAATTATTGGGTGCTGTGGGGTAAAATTGAAAAAACGTGTCGTGCAAGAAAGTCTGTTTGCTTCCTAAAAGTGTCATCAGCAAAACGTTTGCTGTTTTAAAAATCCCCACCTTCCCAGTTTTCAGTAAGAAAACATGTTACTTACCTGTAACTGCAGTTATCCAGAGTAGAGTGTGCTTCAGGTGGTCTGGTCAGAGGTTTGCCAGCTTTAGAGTGGCAAAACTAGATGGTTGACAAAATCCATCGAGCTACTGTAGTCTTTCTTACTGCTGTTCCCACACGTCCTTGACTATAAGAGACTAGCAGTTGATCTGTCCTGCAGAAGTGTTTAGTGCGGTAAAGATAACATTTCAAACACCGATTGATGTCCAGTGTGTGAAGAGTTCTTTGAGGTGGGGTAGACGGATTTGGAAAAAATATGGCCACAATATGACTGGCTCGTTCAAATGGAAATAAGAAGGAACCTTCGGGATATATTCTGGGTTTGTTCGAAGAAAGACAAAGTCATCTTAGAAAAGCAGGAAGGGTTCTTTAATTGTAAATGCCTATATGCCACTGACTATTCTGGTAGAAGTGAGTTACGGTTGTAACCTTCCGTGTATATTTTAACATAAACATTCTTTGTTTAAACATCTAGCACCTACTTATGATCCCACAACACAAGAAATCTGCTACCCCAGGGTCTAACCACACAGCCATAAACGCTTGTTGGCTGTGGGTCCCTGCTCTACATGGGCTCTCACTTCCCCCCCTACTGGGAGACTTCTGGTAAAAATACATCTCACCTGGAGGCTTGCTGGGGGTGCACCGCTGCTCCCAAGCAGATGCTCATCAGTATGGTTAACAGGTGAGTGCCATGGTCCCCTGTGGGCACCCACTGGGAAACAACCAAATTAATTTCTTTCAGATCACAGAAGCTTAGGGTGCACTCGGATGCTGCTGAGGATGCCCAAGGCTCTCTTTCACTTTTTTAGGTCTCGGCTGCCGACAACGCATGCGCTGTCACTGCAAGGGGTATTGTTTTCTATAAAGAGCTTGGAGACTGCAAATCACTTACCATTCACTGGTTTCATTGTGACTCTTCTTTGTTGCTTCCTAATTGGCCAGCACAAGCTGGATTCACATCTTTTTCTTTTGTGTGGAGATCGGACCAAGCACAGATTGCTTATTATAGCCTTACAGCAAGCCACAGAAGGCTATACCACTGTATACACTGTAAGGGCCCATATCCGGGCACATGTTCGAATCCCAATGGGTCCACTCAGTCTTCCATCCTTCGGAGGTCGATAAAATTAGTACCATTCAGTTGGGTAACAATAAACATCTGTTATTCAGTGCCAAGATACTGTTGTGTAACCATTTTAGTTTTAGCTCCATGCACGTTATTTTAACACATTAGGCCTGCAGCTGTGCACTTTAACCTAGATATATTTTATTCTGCTTTGTTTGTTATTTGAACAATAGCCACATTTGCGGTCTTGTTTTATTTTCTCTATCTAGCTGTTCTTTCCCTAGGTCAGCACTGCATTGTTAAACAAGTCATTTCTTTCACTCTGTGCTTCTCTCAAGGCTGCAGTAAGATAGGTTGCCGGTAAAACATGGTAACATTTTGTGTCTGGTATTCATAGAAACAGACATCCTTACGTAGGGGCATTTTATCAGAACATCAGATGTTTTAATATAAAAACACTTCTCTGTCCAAAACACGTTAGAGGGAGATTGCAGCCAGATGACCACGACTGTATGCTCACTGCTGAACGCTTCGCTACAGCTGCTTATGCAGATTTCAGGTCTTTGTTCAGGTATGGGGGATAAGGTCTTCCCAGGGGAACCTGAAGGGCCGAACTAGAGCTTAACATGCTGTGCTCTAATATAGCCTAGGAAGGAATTAGTCTATTGACTCTAGTGACAACATAGCAGCGTTATTTCTATGCTTTACTCTCCTTGTCACAATTTTAATCCTGTCATGCTTTGTCGTCCTGGTCATTCCAGTACATGCTTTATTATCTAAGATGCAGTTGCTTTATTAAAACCTTATTGAAACATACACTGCCTCTGACTGTCCTTGCATATGAGAGACTAATGTAAATGAGAGAAACGGATGTGATCCGAGTGACCACGATTTCCCTGAGGAATCAATTGTGTCATGCATTCGGCTGCCCAATCATCCCTGCTCTTGGGTAGAGATGAGGCGCTGCTAGTTAGTCTGAGCAAAAACTCTGATTAGGTCGACAGGTGTCATCTGTAGTGGGTTAGTCTCAGTCTCCCCACCCTGCAGGCGATTCTGCCGCTCAAATACAATAGTTTCATTAGAATAATGAGAGCCTATGTGACAATACCCTTCTGGGTGAGCGTGCACTTTACAAACCCTCATTTTGTTACTTCAGTCACACCAAGGCACCGGTTTGCTGCTTCTTTTTATCAGCAGCTTAGTTATAGGGTCCTAGAACTGCCCTCCTGCCTACAGCTGAGGATCTTACCTGGTGTGTTCTTGGAAGCACCCCAAATACCCTCCAGAGCAGACCACTCTTCTCCTACATTCCTTGTCACCAGGGCAATTTGTCACCTGCAGGGTGACTGCATGCAAAGACTCTTTAGTACCACTCCTAAGGTACCTACAAACAAGGATAGCCCAACCAATGTACAGGAAACATCCTCCTTCTCTCTCTCTACTCTCCAGCAATGGGAGTCTCAGGGAGCAGATGGGACATACTCTGGAGAAAATCCACAAAGTCCACATTATAAGCTAAAATTTTCCAGACTCCTTATGGGGGTCCATCTGTTGTACTGGCCCTTTCTTTCCAAGATCCTTCCAAACTTGGGGCGGCAGTGTTGGGGCTTAAAAACGGAGGTGGAATTTCAAGTGATTGGTAGGGCACTGAGCTAACCTGGTAGTGTCATGTCAGCCCTTCATCCACTAGTTTCAACAGCAGGAACCAAAACAATGTCTGCCCCACCCTAGTGCTGCACCCTAGATACATCTCCCTCTTGTTCCTTTCCAGCACACTTCAAAGGCACCCAATCTTGGAAAGAAAAAGTATAAACCAATGCCTGGGCCCTTCTGTCAAGCCTTATGGGAACCCATCCATGGATTAGCAAGAGAGTATAGGATAATGCCTATGGCGATTACTACCCCGTTCCCATCCTCCAGCAGGAGATGTGTACTCCCCCTGAAAAGGCCCTATGGTTTCCTGGAACTTTGACCTACCACATGGTACTCAGCTGAAAAGAAAAATCTCATTAAAGGGCTGGCTCAGATAACTGATAAATTATAAAGTATGTTAAGGAAATCAGATATGTGTTAAAAAAAATATATATATCTCTTTTGGATTTTGGCCCCGGTAATTTATGGAGAAAGCAGGCACTCTGAGGCCTTTCTGAAATTACGGTAAAGCACAATTCAAAAAACTAAACAGTGAAAACATTGCACATGATCCATCTTAGCTGGAGGAATGGTGCAGTTTCTCTGGTTGTGGATTACACAGTTAACATTTAGTATGTGCCCCAGCTGTGTCAGTCCTACCTATGCACAGATTCCAATCGGACAACAGTCTCTCGCTCAGCCTGCAAGTGCCCACAAGCATATTCGTACAAGTTTCTGCTCAGAGCCCCTTACAGTAGTTGGAGGTTACAGTCATTTTTTTTGTTATTAACCTAGGGCATTACTATAAGATTTCAATAAGGGATCCCACACACTGCTGCAGAGATAAAAAAAAAAAAAAACAGAGGTTGAAAAGAGAAATAACTGGTAGTTTTCATGGTAAAACTCATTTCCTTACATCGTTGCTCCCCGTCAAGATACGTACACGATCCTAGATGGTCTCTAACATTTTTTGAGAATTATCATTCTTACAGTGTGGTAGTTTCGCAAGAAGGCCACACAAAAAGCATGAGGATGGTTCATAGCTTTTTTTGTCATCTACCACTGGGACATTTTACAAATAGTCTCCGAGAAGAAAATAGTGGAAATGCTGGAAAAATCTGCTATGCGTCATGCATCAATCAAGCCTGCAAAATAAGTCTAGTAAAACTAAAGTTAGTGAAAAAAACTTATTAAAAAACATGTTGAAACGGCCCAGGATTTGGTCCAGATGCCTGATCCCAGCACCTGTCACAAATAAAATAAAAAAATAAAATAAAACAAAACATTATGTTAACTCTGCTGTCGCTTTATATTATTTTTCCCATTTGAATATTATTTTAAACTGAACAACACTTGGAAAATCTAGAGCTAGCTAAGCAGTAGTTTTGCATTTTTGGCGATTTCTGTATATTTGGTGTTAAACCCTGTTGAAGGGGCACAGACTGTGGCTACTGGGACCCAACTGGTGGTTAAGGTGGTTTGCTATGGTGCACTGGGGTCCGTCCTACCATGGCTCTAGACACTGGGCCAAGTACATCCATCCCACAACTGATTTGCAGGCTAGGAAGGGTGACTAGTCAAACATGGAGGTAAGACTTGGGGACAAAAGCTCTGAACTCAGTCAAATAGCAGGTAAAATAAATGTGTTGGTCCGTCCAATGTATATTTTTTTGTTAAAAGAAATACTTTAATCTCACAGCAAAGTGACTACTACCCAGCACAATTAAGGTTCTCAGTAACAGGTTGTAATCTTATCTGCACTATTCAATGAGGTTCTACCATCTTGGAACCCCCTTCCCTGTTATGGAAGTTTTCCAAAATCTATTGCAGTGGTTGTACAGACCTCCACTTAATCATACTGGGATACAGAGCCCCTTAGCGAATCATTATTAGAATCTGGGTGCCAAAACAAAGTAATTACTGGAAGCTAGTGAACCCTGCCTAAGCAAAAATGCATAAAAATAGAAACAATCAGTCATCAAATATACAGATGATGACATTTTATTCAATTCACAAACAAATATAAATAAAAGCGGAATCTTGAATGGGAAGGTTGGAGTTCTACTAATTTCAACTGAGGCCACTCATTGTTCATACTATATTCTGGTTGATGCAATAGCACTGTTTCCATGACTCAATCAGTGTGAGGACACTATCTACTAATTTATAGCTTCTAAATTCAGATTTCATCACATTTAAAGGTTTTCAAATTTTCAATTTTACATTTAGCTTCTTTATTTATATACACTTGGCTTCACAGCCGCACCCCCCACCCCGCCTCCCTTCCCCAGTGGTCCCCGGACCACAGGCTAAAAACCACTAGTATGGGTATAGGCATGGACTAGGCACAGTTCACTCCTAAGTACCCCCAATATTTACATACACAAATGAACAGTACAAAGAGTTTTAACTAAATTTGGTGTCATCCCACATATGTTCCTGCAGCAGAAATGTTCTCCTCTTAGACTTTTGTTGTCCTCACAGATCAGCCCGCTGTTTTTAAAAGACTGGTTTCAGCTGTTCCTGTCCTCAAGATCAATTTGTAAAATTAGATGCATTTGAATCAGTCAAATGTGCCATTCCTAGAGGCTCTATCCTTTCACCATATGTTTTCAACCTTTTCCTATTCGAGCTCTTCTTAGTCACCGCCTTTGTGCATAGTTAACACTCTCATAGAAGGAGGTGACAATGCTGGCTCAAAGCTCTAGAACAAAAGGCACAACGAAGTGTGAGATATCTGCTCTCATCAGCATTCCTGAAGCAGTAATCAAGCGCACATAAACGTATAGGCCCCACCTAGAACTTCCTCACCCTGAGCATCAGAAACCGCAAACACATCCCTCATCCTTACAGTCTATCAATTCACAGTGTTCAGGGACATCGACCCAGCAGCTTTCTGCTAACAGGGTCCTCCAATAATATCTACGGATGGCTGTCTCTCTATACATCCACACTTCAGTGTTTATGTCCACTGCCACAGGAACGCAAGAAATACACATCCTCTACCTTGGGCCATACGAATTGAGGGGTCATATACCATACATGTGCTACACATTCACCACACAAACGAGCACAGACTGTCAGCAGCAGGACTTTAAAATGTAACTTTCCACAAAGGAGGTTAGTAGACCACACTCTACAGGCACAAAGTTAAAGGTCTGGTCATGCTAAAGATTCAGAAAAACTCAGTATGCAGCCACCACCAAGATATGATGTTAAACAAGTGAATGGACAGAAGTCCTACAAAACTATGAGTGCACACTGTGCACCCAATTACCCAACCCAGACGACCCCCCCCCCCCCAGTTTTGTTTGGGCCTTGCACTACACTAGTTTTACATGCCATCTAGCACTGTGCAAGGCTGAAAGTATGTTCGCCAAGTATATTGCTGTTCCCACCATATACTGTAAAAAAGTGTTCCCATGAATGGATTGGAGAATTTGAATGTTTGACTTCAATTAAGTTGCAATGCACAACAATGGTTTTAACCTACTTCCTTAGATGAACGTAAACAGGGCAATAAAAAGAGAAAATGTGTTTGTCCTTAATGGCGCCACAGTTACAAAGGCAGGTACTTAAACTGACTGATAACCATCTTACAGTAAGCAATATTGGTGGGGGGTTTCCAGGCTGAAATCTGATGTACAGGTACCTTAGATAGACGGGTCATGAGTTCGATCTCGATTAGATTTCACCAAAGTTAGATTTTCAGAATGATAAAAATATTCTGAATTTAGGGATGAAGTATTGATAGCACAAAATCCTTCACTTTTAACTTTGTCAATGAAACTGGCCCTTATCATGCACTTGGAAGACTTTTTTTTAATGCAGCTTATCCATACAGGCCAATCTCCACAAGACTCTTAGGTATATGGGCAACCCAAGGACTTATCAAGAACCAATGCAAGCTCCATTGTAAGAAAGCAATAGGTTTGGCCGATACTGTTGTCCAGAATAGAAGAGTTCAAAGCAAACATATGGGACACATTTTTCACACATCTCATCACATAACAAGGGTGCTGATTTAAAGAAATTACTGTTTGCTCAAAAGGTTACTTTGTCATCTTTGGATTTGGAATGTTTTTTTTTTTTTTTTTTAACTTATTTTTGATTTTTACATGGTATCCTATAGTGCATCACACTGAACTAGAGGACCATGAAAGAAGTCAAAATAAAAGCCTTGTTATCAGGCAAATTCACAGAACGCCAAATGGTGATGAATAGAAACTCGAAGGCCACTACTTGAAACTTTCTTCTAGATCTGTGTCCGATCATGGGTCCCCAGACTACTGCATGTACAGAACTGCTTCATGTTGTGGCAAAGCATTCCTATTTGATAACAAACCAACATCCAAAGAATAGCACAATAGTGAATGTAGAGCTGTTAGGGCAAGGATCTTTCTAGAGGTTCAGCCTTATAAAGACATGGCAAGTGGTAACCATGCCTTGAATTTTCTTGCAAAGGCGAGGATGTGCCCAGTGTCGTCATCATTTTTTGCCTTTGGAATTTCTCTGCTTATGCGTCAAAATATTTTTCAAAAGGCACACATGTGCTCTACCATGGATTTATTTGCGGCAGTTATCAGTTTCTGATCAGCATCCTTCCTTAACATTATAGTCAGTTTTTTAATAATAAAAAAAAAAAAATATATATATATCACCTCCCTTATTAAAAAGTGCTAACAGGCTAAGATCTGACAGAAACACAACATTCAATAAAAGATTAAATGCAAAGCGGATTTTGTTGTTTATGGCGTACTGTGTCCATGCATAAAACTTGATATGGGAAGCACAGCTCTGCCTGTAAAGAAAAGTATACTTGACCATATGAGAGCCATGACAAAGCAAGACATGATCACAAAACAGCGATTGGCAATCAGTAAAATATTTTGCTATTGACTGTATCCACAAGAATCCAGGAAGAGCTGATAGAAGACTGGCTCTCCACTGAAAGGAGTCCAGGTACATAATAGAACCAGGATGCCTGGAGGAATTCACGTAGAAAAAGAATTACATGTACATTTGTAATACCCTTTAATATTGAACAGCAAGCTTTTTGGACCCGGTTTTGTCATCAATAGCTACTCAGAAAGCGTTTTTAAAGGAATTTGGGGTAAATGTATCTCTAATTAGCATACAATTTATAACACAAGATTGAATGGATATAACAATTTCCATCATTTTATTTTCCCTTTTAAGGCGTTTATGATGTGGCTGTGTTGAACTGTGAAACTATTTCTGTTGTGCTGAAGTACATCAACAAGTGTAAAAAAGGCTGAATGATGTGGCCATTACAGCCTTAAGTTGAGAGCTTTACTAGATGATAGGTGATTGTATTTTATTACAAAATAGAGGCTGTAGTCGTAATTAACTGTGTAGTAACTTGGATATTTTCTAATTGCAAACATAACATAATTGGAGTTGCAACATAATTTGATCTATTGCAAACCAACTTTTCCCTAGCACATATGAATTTTAAAGGCAGCGATGTCTGAAGAGCAATATAAACAACACTAAAAGGAAATATGTTTTAAGATCATAATACGAAACAACAAATCATGGACAATTGAGACTACAGATTATGTATTAAGGTCTGTTTTCTACCTCTATGCTGGCATTACCACCAAGTGGTAAATCCAGAGGTGGTTAATACTATTTAAACAAATTCATGTACAGCCAACCTCCGTATAAACTATGAAAATCCAATTTGCCTTTGTTAAAGAACCATATGATGAAGAAGGTCTGTTTTCTATCTGTATGCCAGAAATTGTAACTAAGTGGTAACTTCAGAGGTGGTTATTAGTCACACAAAACCATCCCGTTATAATTAGGTCATCAGAATGATTTAATTTAAATTGTTATTGTTAGAAACGAACTGTATGATGAAATAAGAAATCTACATCATTATACACATTTTAGTTTTTTTTTCACGGATTAGTGTTTGAATCAAGTGTCTTCACTGTTTAAATATGTGAATATTCATTTCTTCTGCCTTATTCAATAAATTGGCTAAGCAATTAGAGCTCCAGAGTGGTTTGTCCTTCTTCCCATCTCGAACAAAAGTGAGGGAAGCACCTTCAGAAAATTTTGATATACAACTTTCTTGCAATAAATGTAAACACACACACATATATATATATATATATATATATATATATATATATATATATATATATACACACACACAAAATGATACACAACTTTTCACATGTTAACAAAACATTTCTTACTTGTCCAGCAGTGTCTACCAGTTGAAGATGGTAATCTTGCCCATTAACTGAGATCAATTTAGTAAATGCTGAAAAATGAGGAAAACTAGAAAAGTTAATAAAAATATTTATATAAATAACCAAAAATACAGACAATACTTGCACTACAAAATACAGGCAATACAGTGTGAAAAAGAACACAGCACTTACAGTAAAAGCTATAAAAGTATGACTACTGAAGTTGCGACAATGCATGACACATCAAGCTCCAGATACATGGGAGCAGATGAAACAGGTAGGTCAATGCAAATGGGGAGTTTCATGAACATTGTTTCTGTCTACAAGGTCAGGCCTTTGTGACCTCTGACCTAGGGTCCCCAACATCAGACATAAGAAATGAGTTACTTTCCTGTAACTGCCGTTCTCCAGGGTTAGCATATATTAAAATGAGTCCCTCCGCTCCACTTATTTCAGGTATTTTCTTCTTAGTTCTTCCACTTTGTTGTGGTTCTTCCAACTTAGGGATAGGATCTCCATTGGTTGAGGGGATTCTTTAAGATCCCAAGAGGGGCACCAGCAGGCACTGGCAAAGCATTATGCAGATAACCAGGCTTTGTTTTTTTCTGAAAGAAAAAAAAAAAAAAAATAGAGCAGCAGTTCGCCACTATGTAATTGGCGGTCATTATCTATTTCGTCATTCATATCCAGGCTGGGTGTAGGCGTAGGTGTGCGAGGGCCTCAAACTCAGAGTACAAAGATACACACTGTGGATACTTTTACACTTTAGAAAGACCCAATTGGCCATATGTTTAGACACAGATAAACACTGCCACAATGAATTGTTATTTTTTCTTTTTAACATCAGGGTGACCATAGCATCAACATGTTTTAAGACCAATGCCTTACAGTAATGCCACTGCGAATAAAAGGACCATAACAGTTGGGGCTTTTTAAATGGTGGTGGTGACAGTTGTGATGTAGGATGAAGAGCCCTCTTCAGGTGGTGAAAGGCAAGGATGTAAAAAAATAAAATAAAAAAAGTATGGGAAATGGGCAAGCAGGACATTGCTTCAATCCAGATGTAAGTGCAACAATTTTGGGATGTTTTTTCCCCACGTCAAGCTCCTCTTGAATGATTAAGATGGAGTTCTAACCCCATCATTCAAATCATGTATCTGACTCGCTGTACAAGAGATGAGACGCTGTATGGTTCAAGTGGAAAACAAGGTGATGGATGGAATGCCTGAATAAATAAATATCAGACACCGGCAATTGCTCGGGCCACGTCCAAAATCATCATTTTTTTGCCCACCGTGACACCCCAGTTTGTACCCAGCCATACACAAATCAGTCTTGACCAGGCTCCCCATGGGAACGGTGCACTCCAAAATGCCAGGCGCTCTCTGGACCAGAAACAAGTATCCTGGGACCAGTTTCGTGGTATCACACTTCATCAGCCTGGCTAGCTTGAATCCAGTGGCACAGTGAGCCCGGGACCAATGTCTGGGCATACCTTTCCCACTTAGGGCAACAAATGAAAACAGAATGCTGAACACAGGAGGGGAGTCAAGACTGACTTGCATATGGCTGGATCAGATGAATATTTTTTAGCTCAGTGTTCCATCTATGGGTAACATGGTCGAAGATATAGCAATGGGGTTTTCGTGTTAGTTCGGATCGGGTTTGCTAGTGGTGGCATTTTATTGCTCAAGGGCAGACAAATAAGCAACCCTTAGATTTAGGCTCTGCTATGCATAAGGGTACCGCTGTGAACCTGGTATTGTGGGATGTCAAATTAGTTTAGGCCTAGTGCACCACTGACAGGATTACATGAGGTAACCCTTAATAATGCCTGATGCATATCAGTTATGTCCAGTGACCCGTTTCCAATAAACGACGGCCATCTTATTTTTATACAAAGGGATATAATTAGGTCTTGGCTGCTAATACATATATGATAGATTAGGTTTTAAATAGCCAAGTGCTCATCTGGGCTGAAAAGTAGGTTAAGATTTATATGGGAGCAGTTAAAATAATGAAGTAACAATCATGATTGCAGCTGATGCTTTTTAGTATATATTAAAAAAAAGTTACCATTATAAATTGTAAAAGAAGAGCAGTGCATTTTATTTTGCTGGAAACTCTCGATTTATAAATTGTTTGATTTGATGTAGAAGAGATGCATATATATATATACATATATATATATTTTTTTTTGTTTTTTTTGTTTTTTAGAATTAGCATGATAGGCTCTCCAATGCATCTCGAGTATATTATTATATTTAACAGGATAGGCTCCTATGCATCTCGTGTACGTTTTTAGAGAAAAATTATAGTATTCAAAAGTTGGATATCCCATTGTAGATGTTATGATCAATCATGCGTTTATTCAGACAGAGGGCTTTTGTTGAGTATTTTTCTGAATTATGTAACTGACTATATGTTGAGTTTTTATGTATAAGTACATTTTATATTGTAAGACACTGAAAAATGTGTATTTGAATGCTCTAGCAGAACAAAAATAAAAACGGAGTGAGCTGTGCCATCTTTGAAATTCAAGGTTTGAAACAGAGGCTGATTTTACCATGTAATTCTAGTAATTTGATAACAAGTGACAATCAGGGAAGGAATCTATTCAAGGTTCACTGCAATGAGGCATTCAGGAATTTGTTCTTCCTTACTGTCACTAAGCGCAAAGTTGCTTTTGAGGAGGTCCACATCCAGACAGATGTCCAACATCCAGGCTTGGACAGTGGAGGGGTATTCATTCAGTGGCAATCAGAAGCCTTTGTAATTTTTGTATACAGTTTGTATCACATGCATTTTGGTAGATCTTTGTTCTTCTCTGCCAGAGAACTGCTAGGGGTTGAGAATTTTAGATTGGAGATCACTGGGGAAATTATGGAGACTTGGGCTATAATGGAACCTAAAAGGATAAACTCAGACCTTGAGAAGATCTGGATGTAATGGAATCTGTTGTCTAGGAAGGAAATGAACCACTACAAAATTATGTCTTTAAAGCCCATGTTAAAGCAAAAGCTGCTAAGAAGAGCCTTGAGGCGGGCGGGGTGGAAAGCTGCAGAGCTATGGTGCAAAAGAGGAGACAGGGACTACTGCTCTCTGCAATTTAAATGTGTGTCGTCTACCACCGTGATCATGGTGGACTCTGTTGCGACTTCTAAAGTGACTGGTAGCCTTAAAGCATTGTCATGTCCATCTCACAAAACTTGGTGGAGACAGCATTTTTATTAATGACATCAAGGAGCTGTAGGTGGGTAAAAGGACCTCAACATAAACAGGATTTTTTTGGTTTGTGATGTGTTTTGGAGGGTGCCTTGGATTAGAGGTAGACTTGATTGAACACAGACGGTGATGGGTTTTGATGCAGAAAAAGGTTTTCACAAGATTTAGGCTTCAGTGAGTTATGGAGCTTTACGCGGTCCAGGACTCATCAGTTCATTGTGCTGTGTGGAAGTACCACGGATGGTACAGCCACTTATTCTGTATTGTCAGTTTTCCAAAATTGCCAATCTTCTCCTTGAAGATAATGTGCATGGCAGTAGTTTTTTCACTGGAGTGTTCGAGAGGCTTGTCTACAGTGATGTTGATCCAGAGCTTCATATCCTTTAATAGAGCTCTGCTTCTGCTGGAAGTTACAATGATGGGGTCACTTTAAAATAACGTCTTAGCTGCCACAATTAGCTTTATAAAGGCTAAGCAGAGAACTTTAACAGTTTAGCAGTGTTCCTGTGTCTGATCAATGCTGTGAACTGTCTTCGGCTGGAGATTGCTGCTGGGTGAAACCAGGAGCTGCAAGATGTGGCCTCTGGTTAGCAGGTCTGCAGTGGGACACAACAATATACATTGTAGTATATCAAGCACAGTTCATACCAATTGCCAGACAGCGGAAGCCTGCCCGAGTAACAACTGGCTTCATGGGAATTCTGGTTCTCCTTGAGAGCATCAACTGTAAAGTTCTTCAAGTAAAGGTACTGTCACTGGAGGAGATGGATGAAAACCTGGATCAGCTCAGATCTCTGGATAGAATGTGGAATACATTCGAAGAGAGAAACTGTCACTGCTCTTATAATCACACACTAAGTGGTGCTGCAAGCAGTGCCTACACTTTCACAGGCCACAGGAGATCATCACAAACAGGAGACATTCCTGGGCACACCACACAGTTGGAAATGAAGGACGACTGAGGTTGGAGTTCAACTACTTGATTCCATGTCAGGACCGGAGGCTGAGGATTAGGCATTTCTTTCACCTTTATTCCACTCCAGCAGCCATTAAAAGGCACAACTACAACAAAACATTTCACACAAAAGATAGGGAAAATAAACAGTCAGTCCACCAATCCCATCGCTTACATCCAGGTAAGTTCCTGCAAGGACGTTCCATCCTCCTCTTTCTTCGCTGCTCCAGCAGCTAAAGATAAGTGCCTTTTTATTATCGAATTGAAGGTTATAGATATTTTGACATATATAATGTATAGTTTTGACGCGTCGCTTGCACTGTTATCAGCTGTATTTAGTGTGGGCTACTGTTTTTTACAGTAACTTCCCCTATACTCGCGGCCGCCTGAGCGTTCGCACCTTCATTTGCTTTGATTTGCTCTACTGACATAGCGGCTGCTGGAGAGTTCACCCCTTCGTGGCCGCGTTTTACATTACTGAGTCCCGGCACGGTGCGGTCTTCCGATTGCTAGGGGAACCGCACTATACTTCTACATGCGCTGCCCGTCTATACTCGCGCACGGCTGGCACGTCATTCACCTGTCCTGAGGTTTGGTGAAGCACGCATGGCCTTATATGCTCAGGGGCAGATTTAATCAGTAAGCCTTCTCAATATTACAAAGGAGAGCAACTGTCTGGAGCTGAAAACCTGTTCTCATGGTTAGGTTTTTCTACATAAAGTGGGACACGCACAGACAGCTTTATTTTCCTCAGATCATCAGTGAGTATTAGTCCCAGACCATAAAGGTCACTGCAATTAACCCTGTAAGGGATATATTATAATAGGGGATTCCCCTAATTTTCAAAGACAGTGATTTACACTATCTTTATAATTTAAGAATGGAGGGAGGAGTTGAGGAATTATTGAGAGGAAGGGGAAGTTACTTACCTTCCTATAGATGACTGCTATTGCCAAATAATGGATGTCTCAGTATCTAAGGCGGTTTCACAAGAGGTTGCCCCTCTGGAGAGGAAAATCCAGCAACTTCAGGCCCAGTGCTTAAAACCCCTCAGCTCGAGGGATGAAACACAAGGGTCTCTGCCCCCCTTACCTCCTGGGAAGCCATCCCATTCAGTCTCAGACCCCAAGGAAGAAACTGGGGTAGATTTGGACTTGTTTGAGCACCTCAAGAAGGCCTTTATCGATTCCCAGGACTCTAGCTCCATATCCCTTGAGATTGGTCACTTGGTGGTCCCCCTTGAATGTTTGACGCCCAGAACCCTGGGGACCTTGACGACTGGCACCATTATTCCCCTCATACCTCTGATAGGGACAGGGATTCCAACAGACCCTGGTGTCCCTCTGGGGACAATCTTTCTGCAGGGCCTACCAACCCTGGGACCTTGCCTCAGGAATCCGCGGGGATACGTTAAACCCAGATGAGCTGATGTATCCTCACTCGGCAGAATGGACGCCAGCCCCGAAGGTGGCGCCCTATGTAGCATCTAGATTGAGTAAACCCCTAGATAAAGAGGTTCGGACCGGTCTAAAAGCAAAATGTCCCAGACCAGTCATGGAAGGGAAGGGAAGGTGGCCCTCACACCCAGAGGTAGATGCGTAAATGAGGACCTTTCTGACAAAGTTTATTAGAGATCCAAAGGAAGGTATCGATAGGTCCTGGCGGTCATGTCAGGATAAGTTGTTGGATACCATTGGCCAGTTAGCAAAAATCACTGACATGGTGGAGGACGCCAAGGCCTCCGGCACCCTAATCTCCCCAGATTAGGGGGAGATTTCCATCTGGTTTTACAGAGAGATCATATTCTTGGGAAATGGGAATTGCACAAGTTCCACAGAGTGACATAGATCCCTCCTAATAAAAACAGACCAGAAGTTTGGGGAACTCTTCACCTCAGACATACGCCCTATTGCAGAAGGCAACCTATTTGGCGATCCTTTCCTAAAGGAAGAGAGCACATTTGTTAACAGTTTCAGCTCCTTTGACAAGGCTCAAATGTCAATTAAACACATTTTTAGGCCTCATGTTTTTGCCGAAGCAGTTCGTGGCAGGGGGCGCTCAGCTGGCCGCACTTATCACCAAGCCTCCTACAAAGGTGCATAGTCCTGCAGGGGTCAGTGGCAAGACCCATCCAAGTTCAGAACCTTCTACCAAACGAGAACCTATCCATGCTGGCGAGGGGCTAGAGGAAGAGGAAACGCTGCTTTAGCTTCCCCACAAGGTGAGTGTTCGGGACTCCGAGGGCATCCGGATAGAGGGCAGACAGTTTTTTTCTCCGACAGGTGGGACGTCTTAACCTCGGATGCCTGGTTTTTACAGACGATCGGGGGGTTCCAGGTAGAGTTCTATGAGTCCCCCTACTAGCCCTGCCGTCCCAAACCACTTCTTTTCAATCCCGATCACGTCGTTGATAGACGAGGAAATCTCCAGTCTCTTGCACAAAGGAGTAATTGTTCCAACGCAGATTCACCCCAGGGGTTTCCTCAGCAACATATCCCTGGTAGAGAAGAGGGATGGAGGTTATCAACCGGTCATCAATCTACGGGAATTCAAGATGGAGGGGATCAATCTTCTCAGGGATTTGTGGCAAACCAAGGACTGGATGGACAGATTGTACTTCAAAGATGCATAACTCGCAGTGCGGATTTCTCCTCCACATACAAGTTTCCTCCAGTTTCAATGGCGATGTCAGATATTCAAGTTTGACTCTTCCTTTCGGTTTATCTTCTGCTCGTTGGTGTTTCAACAAGGTGGTGAGACCATTGGTGTGTTGGTGGAACATCTGCAAGCTTTAGGGATCAGATTAATAGTCTATTCGGACGACATATTAATTCTGAATTAATGCCCTATCCGTCTCTCCCTTTAATTGCTGACTATCGACCTGTTAGAGTCCTTGGGGTTTGTGATCAACGAAAAGAAGTCCGTTCTTTCCCTGTCCCAGCACATTCAATTTATGGGGTTCTTGTTGGATTCGGCCAAGGACACCTTGAGCCTTCTGACGTCCAAACTTTCCAAGATCAAACAAGAACTTAGACGCTCTGTGTCCAAACCCATGATAACTTTGTGGCAGTTGGCCAGGATAGTGGGTCTGCTGTCTTCCTCGATTCAGGCCATCTTCCCAGGGCCCCTCCACTATTGAGCCCTGCAACGCTTAAAGACGTTTCATCTCCACAAAGGAAAATGGTCTTCCGCAGAACAAGCTCTGCATTTAAATTGTCAGGAGTTGATGACAGGGTCCTTCACAGTAAGATCCTGGACCAAGGGCAAGGCCAGATGTTGTGCTTGCTCAAGATGGACAATGTAGCTACAGTTCGCTACATCAACCATCTGGGCAGCACAAAGTCAAAGATTCTATCAGACTTGGCTTGCAGTCTTTGGGATTATTGTCTGAGCAACCAGATTTTGTTGACAACAGAGCATCTCCTGGGGGTTTCCAAACAGGTCGCGGATTGGCACACCCATCATTGGCAGGACAACAGTCTTTCAAAACTCCAACCACCAGTCTTCCAAGCAATCCAGAATCTTTGGGGTCTGTTCTCCAGCAGCCTTTTTGCCTCTCGACTGAACAACCAGCTGTAGAGATATTGCAGCTGGCGTCCAGATCCCAGGGCAATGGCAGCATATGCGTCTCTCCAGGATTGGAGCTTGGAAAGAGGGTTTGCATTACCTCCATTTTCCATGATAACGAGGTTATCATCCCAAGTCAGGAGACAACAAGCAAACGTGGCAGTGGAAACCCCGATCTGAAGGTCTCAAGACTGGTTTCCAGTTCCGATGGAACTTTCTGGGGATTTTCCAATCGGTCTACCCCCGTCTCAAGATCATCTTGAGGATCCGCAAGAGAATTGGCATCCCCAGATTCAATTAGGTTCCCTCCGTCTGATGGCGTGGCGGATTACAGGGAACTAGGCAGGTCCCAGGAATTTCAGCAGAAGCTGACTCCTTACTATCAAAAGCTTGAGCAGAGAGTACCCACAAAAGATACCAGTCTGCCTGGTCAAGATAGGGCACTTGGTGTCATGAACGGCAGATGGATACGATGGGGGCCAGGAGTTGTCTGTGTCTTGAATTTCTTAGCCTCCTTGGCTTCAGAGGGCCTAGCTTACAAAACTATTAATACGTTCAGATCGGCAATATCAGCAGGTCATTTGTCGGTAGGCGAGCATCCGTAGGTGTGCAAACTTATAAGGGGTATTCGTTTGTCCTATCCTCCTGAGCCTCTCTATTCTACTCTGTGGGATGTGAATAAGGTGTTGGAGTTTAAATCCTGGCTGTCCAACAGGTATCTGTCTAGGAAACAGATCTCTGCCAAACCGGCTACTCTGCTTTGTTCGATATCATGTTGTAGGGAATCGGATGTGAGAGCATGGTATTTACCCGGTAGAGTCTACAGCCCTGAAGGGATTTCTTTCCATATCTCCAGGAGAACTAAGCTGGGTTTGAGAGGTCATGCAAGAAGCTGAAATTGACAGGTCTCGTTTCAGAGCTCATTCTGTGCGTGAAACTATGGCTTCCAAAACATTTTTTCTGGGGGGTGCGTTTAGAAGAAATTCTAAATGCAGCAGATCCTCGGACTCTACCTTTAAAAGGTACTACTTCAAGCTGGTTTCTAATCTTGGTCATTGACAAGCTTTAAACTTGCCTAATCCTCGCCTCCGGTCCCAATATAGAACGAAAAATTCCCTAGCTATTGTAACGGAAAGTTTCAATTCTATTAAGGACGAGGATTAACCCTCCCTTGACTAAAGTTTTATCTTCCCACCCAATGAATCTGCGTTATAAAGTAAGTAACTGTTTCTAAAAAGCTATTTAAAGTGACCCTAGCAATTTTCTTTGTTTGCACTTCTTCATTAAGGCTATCTGTACAGAGTACATTTTTCTATGAAGTCGTTGCCAGGAGTTTTATGGGATCTTTTTATTTCGCAGTGTCAGATTCAAATAAACAAAAGAAGAGTATATGAAGTTCAGAACCTGTGTCGCAGGAATAAAGAGGGGGGTTAGAAACACTCACAGGAATTTACCCAGATGAAGCGCTGGGATTGGTGAACTGGCTGACGTTTTCTTTCCCTATGTTTCATGGGAAATGTTGTACCTTTTAATGGCTGCTGGAGTGAAATGAAAAAGAAAAATGCCTAATCCTCGCCCCTGAGGCCTTAATAGAACTGAAACTTTCTGTTACGACAGCTAGGAAATTTTTCATTCTCCCTTGTGCTCACCTGGTTAGCATCGTTACTTGTTACACTGTTTCTGTCAGGCAAATGTGGAAAGGAGAAGAGTGCCACTCTCCAATTTTAGAAAGTGTGGGTCAGGCCGAGCAACTGGTCGCCGAACGAAGCACCACTGTCTCAAAGTTCTCCATGACAATTGGGCCTGTGGCACTGAGGGGGGCAATAAAACAGATTACTAGTAGACTGGACAGGTACCTGCTTCAGGGTGAAACATATTCCATATTCCTTCAGGGGAGACAGCTCAGTTATCCTGCCAACTATCCAGTCATTTCAATGTACAGGGGAGGGATGAGGCCCTGAGTAATTACCAGTGGCTGAGAATATTCCAACATCCCATCCATCACCTCTTATTTTCCTCAGACTCATGGCTTTATAAACGGAGAGCAGACAGGAAGATTCCTGAAAGAGTGAAAGGCCTGAAAATCCACGACCACGGATAGGCTGCCATGAACAGCTAGAAAAGTACTAGCCTGGCCGTGTGGGGAAGTAGCTACACATGACAAAAGCCCAGCAATCAAACACAACCTGAAACCCTATGTTTGAGCAAAATCCAAATCATATAGGGCATCAGATGGTACATATGACATGAGTCTCAAGCACAGGAAAACATACTTGGTACTTCAACCCTTCTTTCAAACTAACAAGGCCTCCAAGCTGCAAAACAGCACACTGGAACATTCTCTGAGCATTTTAAACAGGAGGACGGGCACTCCTCTACAGCAAACTGGCCAGTCCATGCTTAACACCCCAATTTTCCACACAGCTCATGTTAGAAATGGGATCTGTAGTTGGCAGTGGTTTGCACCCTGTCCACGTAGTGACTCTCACTCTAGTCAGGGTTAGGGAGTCACACAGCTATGATAACCCCTGCTCACCCCCCTTGGTAGCTTGGTACAAGCAGGTATGCTAATCTCAGAGACAATGTGTAAAGTATTTACACACAAACACCACAAAAGTACTTCAAACCAGTTTTGAAAAATATCAAATATTTGAGTAACACAAGACCAAAAACAACAAACATTCAACATATACAACACATGAATTTTCAAAGATTAAATGTAGTATAGCACTCAGAAACATAATAGCCTCAACTGGGGTATCCACACAGCTTGACGGAGTCGCTTCCAAAGGTAATGTGTCACTCACAAGGAAGCACGGTCCGCCTACGGAGTAAAGTAGACCTTGATTAAAGTACATTGAAAAACTATGAGGAAACAGACATTGCACGGAGTCGGGAGGTGAGGCGTCGCTGGAGTTGGTGCGGCGTCAGTTCCTTACTGCTAGGCAAGTGATGTTCTTTCCTGTTCCAGAGGAGGTGATTCAGCGTTGGCAGAGAGGAGTGGGTTCCATATGGCAAGGCGGGGATCGATGAATCCAGCAGGTTAAGACATGAGGCGTTGTCTTTGTGGTGTTGCGAGCACACCACATAGCCACAGGTACTGCAGCAGAGTTGGGTGCTACGGTTGCTGATGACCGTGGCAGGACTTCGGAGGCGCTGCGGCTGTGTTGGGCCTGTGCTGTAGGTCACAGTCGTTGCACTCAGCGGGGACCATTGCTCCGGTGCAGGCAGCGGCACTGGGTCAGAGAGCAGCACCTATTCTGAAGTTGATGCACTAGTTTCTTCTTTGTTGCACCAGAACTCACTCCCAAGGGCCCAGGATCTGAATTTGGCACCACTTGGCAAGTCAGAACTCTCAGCGAGAGCCCAGGCACTGGTAGGTGAAGTCTTAGCTTGCCACCTGTTAAAAAGTCTCGGGGACATCTAAGTCCAAGCCCTTGGAGAACCTTTGGAAGCAGGATGTAGAAAGCCTAGTCCAGTCCTTTCACTCCCAGGACCGAAGCAGCAAGTAGCAGATCAGCATAACAAAGCAACAGGCAGAGTGGCAGATCCTCCTATAGCATCCAGCTCCTCTTCCTGGCAGAATTTCCTCAGTCCACAAGTGTTCTGACTACATGGTGTCTGAAGTCCAGTACTTATACCCAATTCTGTCTTTAAAGTAGGAAAACTTCAAAGACAAGTCTTTGTAGTGCATAAGACGCTGCCTTTCCCTGCCCTGGCCCCTGACACTCCAGTGGGGTTGGGGACTGCTTTGTGTGAGGACAGGCACAGCCCTATTCAGATGCAAATGTCAGCAATGAATCCAGCAGACTAGCTCAGGAAAACCAACAAGCCTTTTGATGGGCCATCAAGATATGCAGGGCACATCTCCGCTCCCTTTGTGTGACTGTCTAGAGTGAATGCACAAACAGTCCACCTGTCATCCTGACCCAGACATGTATTCAGCAGACAGGCAGAGGCACAGAATGGTTTATGTCCATTTTCAGAAAGGGCCAGTTTCAAACTCAATATTGAAAAACCAACTTCACCAAAAGATGCATTCTTAAACTGAGTTCCGAGACCCTAAACTCCATAACCATATCTCTATCTGCTCGCAATGGGAAACTATACTTAAAAGATATTTCAAGGCAAACCCCATGTTACCCAATGGGAGAGATAGGCCTCACAATAGCAAAAAACACATGCAGCAGTATTTCATTATCAGGATATGTAAAACATACCAATACACATCCTACCTTTTCAATACACTGCACCCTGCCCATGGGGCTGCCCTGAGCCTACTTTAGGGGTGACTTAAATGTAGTAAAAGGGAAGGTTTGGGACGGGCACGTGGATCCACTTGCCAGATCGAAATGGCAGTTTAAAGCTGCATACACAGACACAGCAGCGCAAGGCCTGAGGTATGTTTAAAGGGCTACGTATGTGCATAGCACAATCAGTGCTGCAGGCCCACTAGTAGCATTTGATTTACAGGCCCTGGGCACACATAGCACACCGTACTAGGGACTTATTAGAAAATCAAATATGCCAATCACAGCGAAACCAATCATAAGTACAATTTAGATGAGAGCACTTGCATTTTAGCAGTGGTCAGCAGTGATAAAGTGCCCAGAGTCCTAAAGCCAGCAAAAACAAAATGCAGCACACAGTCAAAACAGGAGGTGAGAGGCAAGTCATTTGGGGATAATCCTGCATAAATGGTCATTTTCAACAGCTATTCTATAGGTCGATATTTCTTTTTTTTTTTTTTTTTAAAGAGTGAAATTATGTATGGACATGCCTGGGGGAAACGATCAAGAACAAAAGGATGAAAGAGGTCATATCTAGGTACAGAACAATCACTGCATAAACTAAACTGTACCTACGAATCTAATCAGTCCCTCCTTACCCATAAAATTGTGAAGTTTCTGGAGGTTATAAAAGCATGTGGGGATGATTTAAGTCCAGAAACACTAGATTTGAGACATCCACGTCTAAACTGTAAAACAATTAATAAAAATGAAACTTTTACGTAGTATGATGTTATTCTGTAAATCTGCCAAGAGTCAGGCCCTCGACAACTTACATTAGTCATTCTTATAAGTTTTTTTCCCTAGGGGAGCAAATTAAGTTGAGACAGGCTATTTTCTTAATCTTTCTATACAAAATCCAACTAAAACTAATTAGGAGTCTTTGCATACATTGGATTAAATTCTTGTCAGTACTACATGAAACATTCATGCGTAGCCCACCACATACATGGCTGTACATATATAGGATATTCAAAAGGTCCCTGGTAATAGCAAGCTTTTAAAACTTCCTGCTTCAAAACAACATTTCAGAAGTCGGAACTGCTCAGATGTTGGTTTGCCAAAACACACACAAAAGAAAAGAGACAGACCGACCACATAGTTGTGCTTGGTAGGACCAGAGGACACAATGAGAAAATAAAGAATTTGGATACCACTCAAATAATCATACTACTCAGGAAGTAGGGGGCTAAATTAAGCTAAGCTAATAAGAACTAGTCCCTGCTTCCGAATCTAAAGGATCCTATGAGAAGTAAACAAAAAAAGTAACAAGGACCTGATAACCAACACCTGACTGACCAAGCGGAAGAAGTCAAACTAGACAAGACAATTCATTTGCAGGTTAAACAACCTCAGACAACCAGAAACACAATTTCTTATCTCCCGTTCCCAAATGTATTAAGACTGCTGAGGCAATACGCCAGAGTCTTCGAGGACCCCAACAAATGAATTTGTGCAAGTGCTGTGTAATGCAGTGCTACGCCAATGAGGATCTTTACAAAGAATATACACAGCACAAGGAACCATAGTAAAAGTAACAAGTCAAAGTTCTGAAAATAAACATGTCCAGTACGAAACTGACACTATGAACCGAAACTAGGTTAGATAAATAAACACAGAACAAAATAACAATACAGAGGTAAAAGTGCATGGACACTTCAAATACGACTCTTATCCTGTGCAGATAAATGCATGGTTCCATACTTTTAATGTAGAGAGCATGAACAAGATGAAGAAAAGTGATTATTTATCAGCCATGATTTGAGTTCTCTTTATGTCTCCCTGCATGGTTGTTGAAAAACATTGTGTGCGATGCCAATACTTAGAGTGGGCTTTGGGTCAGCTCACTGCTCATTGTTAGTTGGTTTTCTTGTCAATCTAATTTGCTTGCTTCTTATTTGATGACTTTTCCCTCGTCTTCTGTGTATGTCCCTCCCTTGGTGCATAGCTTCTTTGCTATCATTTTGTTTCAATGACTTTTATCCACCCACTACTCCCATTTAGGGAATTAATGTTCCTTTTGTTTTTAGCACTCCACTGAAGTGTAGTGTGCATTTGCCTTTTTGCTCTCTCCATCTCTTGAAGTGTGGTGTTCATGTGCCTTCTTGCGCTCTCAACCTCTCCCCAAGGTGACGCTACCCAATTCATACTCCCACCTCCCGTGTAACTCTGTGCTTCTCTCCCATCCCCAAATGTTGCTTCCCTACCTCTCACCATCCCGTTTTTTGTTTTTAACCCCACCAAACTTTGTCCCAACCAATGAATCCTTGTATTTTCTTGCGGTTTCCATTGTTTGCTACTTCTTCCATCCTACTGTTGCCTCCACGTTCTGCAACCCCAGCTCGTCCATTGCTTTTCTCACTGCACCTCCATGCTCATTTTTTTTTAATTTTTTTTTTACACTTTCATTTACCTCCACATCCTACGTTGCTGTCACACCCATCCCTCATCTCAGTTGTGCTGTTTTGCACGTGAAATGTATTTGTTCGCCTGCTTCTGCTTTTCTGTCACTCACCTGCCCCCTCCTCCCCATCCGGTTTTTAAATTCCTAATGTCTTACTCTATAGGATTACGCCCTCCCGCCCCATTTGCTACTGGGCCACTACAGTCTGCTTTTTTTCCCCAAAAATGTAACTCACCAAGATGGGCATCCCTCATCAAGGGTAATCCCCTTTAATGCCTTCTGTCCTACAAAATGTTTTTTAAAGAGCATATGTTTATGTTCATGCACAGAAAACTGACGCAGGTATGTACCTAAGTGCTGGACTATTTACGCAGTCTTTGAGCCGGCAATACAAAATATTATTGTATGTGCCTCGTATTCTGTTCTTGTAGTTCAGAGGAAAAAACATGATGCAAAGTATGTCATCCATAGGACTGATAATGGTGCCTCCTCAGAACAGCAGTTGCTAATGGAATTAAAACAATCCCACTAAAGAAGCAAAATTAAAATTAATAAAACTGAACATGAATACTGGACAAAAAAGGGCAGAGGCCGCAAGCCTAAGCTCAGCTATCACTGAGCCCAAGCAACAAACTAAAATGGACCCACGACAAGAATTCCATGCTTTGGGTTTGAAGCAACAGAAAAACATACAATAATGATTAATTATGACCGGTGTTTTAAGTAAAGGTGTGCCAAAGCTGCAAAGTCGACCAGAACTTCAGGAAAGTTTCTTGATCAAGTTAAGACTGTCACCAGCATGAAGGCTGAAATAAACCAGATACCAGGACAGCCTATATGAACACTTAAGAGTCTTCGAGTATTTATCCCCATAACACAATGTATATGAAATGTCATGCAAAGAATAGAAACAGGTATAAGGTGGAAGGAGACAGGGTTGTTGGGGAGCTAGAAATGGACCATGAAAAGATTTACTCAACTTAGGTTTGACTATCATCCTCACTACAATGGTACAAATTCTTGAAGCGCACTTAAGGAAGCAAATAAACTAGGCACAATCCCAAAAAAGGAAACACATCAATAACAGTACACATAGCTGGGGTGCTTGACCATAGGTACTCAAGATTTAAAGAGGCAGCATCTAAAAAGACAATAGACACGAACAATAAGCTGATGAAACGTGTCATTTAGACAATAAGCACAGACCAACCAGGAGTGGCGCTCATAAGCCAGGACATACTACTGCAATAAAATAGGACCTATGCAACCAAAACCCTGATGCCATCCGTTGGGAACAAGCACTAGAAAGTAGAAAGTCAATTGATGTGTAGTAGGGCCATGCAAGCAGTGTTTTGACATCCTACAATAAAAACATCACATGAACCTGGAGGAGAAAAATGTTATCAGTATGTATAGTACATGCAAGGCAGACAGCACAAATGAAGCGTTGGATCTTTTCATGGTATATGGCCGACATTACTGCCAGGGACGACCACTCTGTGATGTCAAACGAAAACTCACTTCTTCCCAAATTTTGGATGTATACGACGTTAAGCGGAATGTACACTGTCAAACTGCAATAAACGAACAACACTAAAAGCCTTAATAGTTGGTCAGCATTCATATCAGGCAAAAGAGCCAGATCTCTTATTTGCAGGTATGCAGAATGTAAGATTCTTTTTTTTTTGGGGGGGGGGGGGGGGGGGGGGAGGTTGGGATGCGATGGAGTGGAGCATTTGCGCTGGAGAAAAGAAAAGCAAGATTCCACCCTTCCATTTGTAAACCTGAAGGGGCAGAATAATCCCCTATATAGTGTGGAGAAAACCAAGTCTGTTCTTTAAAGAGTTTACATTTAAAGTGAATTTCTGAAGATGAATTTATTTGGTTCCAGGACAGTTGCCGACTCATTTTCCTATGCGATGTCTGGAATTATGGTTAGGTGCTCATGTGATTGATCGCAACTGACACCAACAACGACACTGTGCATGCATTTTATCTTTTATTTAGGTCCTTCGGCCTGACGTTGTGTATTTCATGCAAATTGATAATTTCAGTTGCAACGTTTCTGCTTGCAACTGGCTGCTCTCAGTAATTTACACCTTACCGCCTTACGAACGATTCACCAGCACAAATATGGGGTGTTTACGGTGCTCAGCACTATCTAACTTGAATAAAAGCTCGACCTTGAAACAGAATGGAACAGGCACTGTAGGAGCGCATTCAGTTAATAACCCAGCACTTGAAATGGAATTCCCAGTGCAGTGTTTTCTGCACAGGCAAGCTCTATAAATACCATCCGCACAGAAGTAGAACACTGAACAGCCAAGTACAAGATTCAAATAATCCAGCAACTCTCCCAGCACTCTTTACAAAGACAACACTGATATGGAGTAAGAACATTTTGGTCTTGAAATGTTTTCTAGTAAATCAAGGTATCTGTAGACCTGGGTTTCTTCTCAGTCAACATAATAAAAATCAACAAAAAACATTAAATGCTTAGAACACTGACACTGCAAGAAATGTTTTTTGTTGTGCTAAGTGGATTCAACCAGGACACATTCCAAACACATTTTACTACTCACGGCAAGCTTTAGCTGCTGTCGAAAGACCTATTTTGGATAGTGTTGCTTACTTTCAGTAACGCTTTTTCTGGTAGAGACTATCTAACCACAGACCCCCTCACTTAGAATATTAATAGGTGTCAGACTGGATCTGGAAAATCTTGAGCAGTACCTTGGCATTGCATCGGTGGCTCTGCATCAGCACTGTCCGCAATATAAGTGATGTACGCGTTGCCTATATAGGTGCTACCCCAGCACGCTGATATTGGTTTCTTTTGTGACTATTTCCGCACCAAAAATGTAAAGCCACGTCAGAATACTTTGTAACCATTGTGCAGAGTCTAATGGGATCCTTTAGGTGAAGAGCCCAGTTTGCAGAATGGGAGGGTTGGTGAGGAATCTCCAGTTAATTGCTGGTCTCTCTACTAGAAAAAAAACATTACTGAAGCTAAGTAACTTGTTCATCTGAGAGCCTTCTAACAACAGATTCCTCACTTCAGAATGGCTACTAAAGCAATGAGATGGGTCTGCAAACTGGCTTAAACCAAAAAGTCCTGGCGAACCGAACAGTCATGCCCATCTCAACAGACCAGCTTGTCCTCCAGGCATTAGTGTTTCATGAACATGTGGAGGGAAACCCACATAGTAACCTGACAGATGTCCAGGATAGGCACTTTGTGTACTAACGCAGTAGTATCAGCCTTGGTTCTGGTGGAATGTGTCCAACAATTCTTCAGGAGGCTGCTTCTTAGTTAATAAGTAGCTGATATTAATGCAGAGTACAATCAATCCAAAATGGTCCATTTCTGAACCAACATGTCTATTATTCCTCCAGCGATCCCAATGAAGAGTTGATCATCCACCCTGTGTTTGTTGCAAATGATGTAAAAGGTACATTGATGTAAAGGGAGAGGGCTCTGTGGCATTCTATACTTAGAATGCGCTTTGGAAGCACCTTGGGGTGTAACCAAGGTGACGGCGACGGCTGAAGGAGTGAAGGGAGACCGGAAGCAGATCGGCAAGCTGGGGTGCTTTCCGTACTTATATCTTAAATAAACAGAAGAACGATCATCTTCTGAAGAGTCTCCGTGTTCTTCTCTTCGAGGCGACAAGGGACGAAGAACCAGGGAGTAACACAGATAAAGACACTCCAACTCGTATTGTGTGTTTTGCTGAGTTTTTCTTTGTGACATTCTATCGACTCATTTCTATTTTGATGATACCACACATTACAGGAAGTCGCAGTCAGGAATCCTCACCTTGGTGCAGGACCTGTTTACTGCCTTTCTTTCTTACAGTTGGTAGCGCGAGCACGCTTGAGAAAAGTGTGCGATCTGCCGCGTTCTGCCTCCTTACTGCACCTTCTCAACGCAAGTACTGCCTCAATATGAGCACGTTTAAGAAAACTTACCGACACGTGATCTCCTTTATGTGCATTCAACTGGATCCTTTTCCGGCACTTCAGTGACTGAGTCACATGAGGTTTGAAGTGCATCTACGTACAAGTGCAACTTCCTGGAGGATTTGGCTTCAAGCAGGAAGTGTTTTCACCATGCTTAGCAGCCATTTTAATACATTGGGATATTTCTAATAAGGTTTCCTTGTTTTTCAACGTTTCTCTTCTATAGATTTGACTTCTGCATATCATCAGATAAAGTTGCATAAAGATTCTCAAGATTTAACGGCATTCGTTACTCTGTTTGGTACTTATAATTTTATCTGTATGCCTTTTGGTCTTGCTTCAGCTGCTTCTGTATTTCAACGTGCCATGGAAAGAGTACTTAAGGGAGTTTGAGGAATCAAGATATATCAAGATGATATTTTAGTGTATGGCAAGGACGAAGAGCAAAACAACGAGAGAGTACGGGAGGTTCTGAGGAAATTGAAGGAGAGTGGTCGAACGTTGAAGGCGGAAAACTGTAAATTTAACCTTGATGAGATTGACTATCTTGGTCACAGGATTTCCTCCAGAGGTACTGAACAAAAGAAAGACTTAATAGACAATTCTCAATCTTGCGAGTCCTTCATCAAAGGAAGAAGTAGCTGAATTTTACAGCAGGTTCGTTGACAGTTTGGCAGATAAAACGAAATCTATGAGAGAACTTGTGAGGAAAGGTGTCACCTTTCAATGGAGCAAGGAATGTGAAACTGAGTTTGTGGATATGAAACAAAGCTTGAGGTTTGCCTCTAGCTTGCAGAGTTTTGAACCTGGGCAAGATACTGTAATTATGTCAGATGCTAGTGCAAAGGGGCTTGGTGCTGGTTTGATGCAAACATGATGGGGTTGAGAGAACCATACTTTTCATATCAAGGTGTTTAAGGGGAGCAGAGTTAAATTATTCTGTAATTGAGAAAGAAGCATTAGCTGTGTTTTGGGCGGTGAATAAGCTGAGGAAGTTCATCTGGGGTAATAAGTGTCTGGTAAGAACAGATGATAAACCTTTGAAATACATTTTTGAGAAAAAGTGTTTGGATGCTGTATATGGCAGGATTAGAAAGTGGGTGGTGGCACTACAGGAATTTAATCTTGGAGTCCAGTATATACCCGGGGCGAAGAATAACATTGCTGATTGTTGTTCAAGATTGGTTACTGATGATGATTTGGGACCTAAGGATGAGTTTATGCGTGATGATGATGATTTTGATGTGTGTGTGTGTGAGATCAGAGAAGAAAAGGGATAATCAAAGAAAGCAAGTGGCTGGCAGAGTTGATTGGTGATGAGGTTTTACAACAGGTTGTCGAGAAGATCAGAAAAGGATGGGACGGTACTGAGAAGAATGATCAGCGATTAAGTGAGTTCTGGAGAGTCAGGGATGAATTATCCTCACATGGTGATTTGGTATTGAGAGGGACTAGGCTTATTCCACCAAGAAAGTTGAGAGATGAATTAATGTCTATGGCTCATGAGTCACCCTGGAATCTCTAAAACCAAGGAAAGGTTGAGACTCATGTATTGGTGGCCAGGGATGGATGTTCACATTGAGCACAGTGTTAGAGTGTGTGGAGTGTTCTAGAGCTGATAAAGCATTAACCTGTAGGGTTCAACCAATGGAAGTGAGAGAATTGCCAAAAGAGCCTTGGCAAGAAATTTAATATGATATTTTGGGTCCAATCAAACATTCCAGCACTATCAAATATGTGTTGGTGTTAGTGTATATGTTTGCGAGATGGCCTGAAACTGGGATTGCTACTACTATAGAAACGCGTGATGTCAAATTTTCTTTAACAAGTTTTTGACAGGGAAGGGTTTCCTTCTTGTATCCTCACAGATAATGGTGTGCAGCATGTTTCGCAGAGCATGGAACAGTATCTGAGTGACAGGGGTATTAAGCACAAGAAAGCTTCTCTTTACCATCCAGAAACAAATGGCATGGTGGAGAGGCTAAATAGGGTACTGAAGGAAACTATCCAAATGGCGGTGGTAAATAATAAGTGTTGGAAGGAAGAGTTATTGTGAAAGGTTAAGAATTATCGACTAACCCCACATACGATTACTGGGTTTTCACCAATATGAGTTGTTCAGGAGAAGAAAGCCAAACACTCTGATGTGCCCTTCGTGGGTAAATGACAAAGTGGGCTCAAAATCAGAATTCTTGAGTAATGATCAGCAAAAATGTGAGAGGGAACTCAAGAAGGTCGCTGAAAGGAAGATTTGGTTTGATCGGCAAAGAAAATAGTGATTCGGGTAGGAGATCTTGTCAGAGTGAGAAGTCCTCGTCTTGGTCTTTCAAAGGATCATTCAAAGTTTTCTGCATCCCTCAAGTGCAAAGGTCATGGGAAATGCTGTAAGGACTGAAGATCATAAGGTGTGGAACGTTGGAAGAGTTGTGTAAATCGAAACTGGATGTGGGGAGAAGTCTGTGAGAAATGATGTTGGAGGAAGGGGGTGATGATGAGGATCACAGGGTAATAAGGAAAAGTTCAAGGATTATGAGACGCCCTAAAATTCTAGATGACTTTGTATAGCAGGTATTGCTGCAATTTAATTCTGTACTTAGATGTTCTAATGATCTAATTCTGTACTCTGATATTCTTAATAGTTGTTTAATTTCTTATATGACTTATTTTCTGATGTTTTTGTTTGATGAGAGTGAGATGTGTGGCATTCTATACTTAGAATGCGCTTGCCGAGAACCTTGAGGGTGTAACCAAGGTGACTGTGACGGTTGAAGGAGTGAAGGGAGACCGGGAGCAGATCGGCAGGCTGGGATGTTTTCCGTACTTCTATCTTAAATAAACAGAAGAACAATCACCTTCGGAAGAGTCCGTGTTCTTATTTCAGGTTCCTTTTAGGCCCAAACAATGGAGTCTATCCTCTTCCTTGGAAGGATGAGGCGGAGCGAAAAACGTCAGCAGCGTGATGCTTTGACTGATATGGAAGGGGGTCACCACCTTCAGCAGGAAGGAGGCATAAGTCTGGAGAAAAAAAACAGTTTGGGTAGAAACTGTTGTATGTGGGTTTTACTGAAAGTGCTTAACGATGCTCACCCTTTTAGCCGATGTAACTGTCTTAAATGTCAAGCCCTCAAACGTAGCTGTGCAAGGGTTCAAAGAGAGAAAACATAAGAAATATTAAGACCAAAGTAAGGTTCCACTGTGGCATAACAAAAGGGTCAGGTGGGAGTAGATGCTTTTAGCCCTTGAGAAAACGTGTCACAACATGAAACTGAAAACGCTGATTTTGCAACCGAAAAAAGCTGAATTGGCAGAGTTAACCCTTAGCAGTGCCCAGGGCAAAGCCTTGGTAGGCTAAAGCCAACACAAACAACAGCATCTCTGACAAGAGAGGCAGAAAGTGGGTCAGCTTGTCGGTGGGAAGCACCAAGCCACAAACTTGTCTGCATCAGCAGACAAATGAGGTCTTTGTTAAGGATGGCTGGATGCCAGAATAACATCGCAGATTTCAGACGGAATATTAAAAACACTCAGCTGTTGCTGCTCAATCTGCAAGCAAGAAAGTGGAGTGTGTGCAGGATCGGGGGCAAGACCCTGCCCCTACAACCGGATATCTTCCCAAAAGGGGCAGCCTGATCAGAGAACAACTGTGTATACCCAGGAGTTTTGGATACCACACACTCGGCGCCCAATCCTGAACCACAAAAGGTGACTGGGGCCCGGTCGATTCTGATTTTCTTGAGAGCTTGTGTAGGAGTGGTATCAGTGGAAAGGCATACAGGAGTTTAAAGTTTCACTATAAACCGAATGAGTCTCCAAGAGAGTCACTTTGCAATCCTTGGCGCCCAAAACTGAAGATATTGCACGTTCTCTGCTGGCTGCAAAAATATCGAGCCTAGGTTCTCCCCATTCTCAGAAGAGACCTCACACCGCCTCTGGATACAGACCCCATTCGTGATTTGCAAAGCATTAAGGGTCGACTTAGTCTGCCCTGACGTTCAGAGTTCCAGGCTGGTGTTGGATGACAATGAAGATGTACTAACATTTCAGCCATGTTCAAAGGTGCCAGGCTTCCTGGCACAGGATACACAACCCACTCTGCCTAGTTTTTGCAATACCACATGATGGTGGTGGTGTCCATGAGTAACTTCACCAACCTTCCGTTGGTGGTTTTAAAAAAGATTTAATGCCAAGTGGATGGCCCTCGGCTCAGAAGATTGATATGGAGCAGTCTCTCCACCAGAGACCAGAGTCCTCTTATCTCTACCTCTCCCAGGTGGCCACCCAACCCAGAAGTGATGAATCAGTCACCGTCAGCTATGGGACGGGAAGGGAGAGGGGTCTGCCTCTGACCAAATCATGGTTCGGCAAAAAACACTGCAGGTTTTTTGCTGTTTCCTCCGAACTCTAGACCGTGAGATTCATCTGGTGCTGTGCCCACTGGGGCTTCAGATCCCACTGCAAAGGCCACATGTGCCATCTCAGCAACAGTATGAGAAGGCCATCAAGCCAAGTAGCCTCAAAGTCAGTTTCACGAAATTCCAAAACAGAGGCTAAAACATCAGGATGATAATCCAAATGTCCTGGACTCTCCACTCCAGAGGATAAATGTAGAACTGTGTGTCCTGAATGGCTCAGGAAAAAGGGAGCTTTTGGGAAGTAGTCGCTGTGAATTTGGCATGTTGACAGCGAATCTCAGGGAGTTCGGGATGTTCTCCGTTGTCTGGAGGTGGGTGATGACCACGCAAGGCAAGCGCAAGCATCAGTCGTTGAGGAAAGGGGAAGACAGAGACCCTTGAATTCCAAACAAGTACTGCAATGACCGCCATCACTTTCGTGAATACCCAAAGGACACTGGTGAGACCAAAAGGGAGCACAGAGTACTGGAAATGCTCCTGGCCCACCATGAACCACAGTTAAAACCGGTGGGCCTGTAGGACGGGAATGTGAAAATACACATCCTGGAAGATGAACGCTACTACTGGGTCTCTGTGATCCAGGACAGACAAAACCTGGGCCAGTGTGAGCATTCTGAATCTCTCCTTTCATAGGAGGGCATTGAGAGGGCAAAGATCAATGATAGTGAAGAGGCCTCAGTCCATTTTTGGCATTAAAAGGTAGCAGGAGTAGCAACCATGACCTATTTCTGATGTAGGGACCCTCTTGATGGATCCTATGTCCAAAACAGCCTAAACCACCTGACAAAGCAAGGAGAGGTGATCCTCCATCAGCCGATATGAAACAGGTGGTGGGTGGGGGAAGACAGAGCGGAGTGGGTTTCAGATGTGGAAGGATATAACCCTGTTGGACAATCTGAAGCATTCACTTATTTGATAATGCTTGTCATCCAGGCAGGTTGTGCCGGACCCTGCTGCCATCAGAATGACTTGTATCAAGGGCATGGTAAAGGGCTGCCGGAGGTGTGGGATATTGGACAATATGCAAGCTTTGAGTCCCACGTCATTTAAGTGAGCCATGAAAGGGTGGGTGTGATGCTATTAATTGTGTTTGACCAATGAATTTGTGTTTCACCACTGCGCACATTTGTTGCTCAATGTTCACCAGTAGCACATTACATGTTGTGTTCAGTTTAGCTGCCTATTGGCTTTGACATGGGGTTAGCCATTACATTCTGTATTCAGTTTAGCTGCCTATTGGTTTGGACATGACATTAGACATTACATTTGGTATTCAGGTTAGCTGCCTATTGGCTTTAACATGGAGTTAGACATTGCAGTTGAGACACTGCAGATGAGCTGTTTTTTTCCAAGCTGTGTTTTTCCACATGGTAGACCAAGCTGTGTTTTTCACACCAGACCTTAGCTGATAAGAGCACGTAGATTTTGTGTTTACCCCTCAATCCAGTCTGAGAACGAGTGAGGCTCGAAAGAATTGGCCACTCTCCAAGTTTCTTCGGTTCTCACACTGAGTTTTCTTTTAAGGATGACTCTGGACTACAGCAGGGTTAGATGGAATCTATCTTGACTTCAGACAGGAACTAGACGCCAGCTGCCTGTCTCCCGTTTGGGTAGAAAATCTCTTTCTTGCAGTTTAACTGAGTCATCAACTTGAAGCCCCAGAAAGGTGAAGCTGAATATAGGCCATACAGCCTTGCCCTACGGTGATGAATTTTGACTTTTATGCTTTGCTTTGAAGTTATGCTATAATATAATCACATGTATTTGCTGTGTACATTGCAACTGAGAAGTACTTTGATATATTTTGCTTTCATTGCTGCGACTACTTTTGAACGTGTGCTTCCAATCTACTAATTTCATCTCTCAGGAACCTCGTGGTGAAGTAATAATAACAATAAATGTCTTCTTTAAACTCAGAAGCATTCCAGAGAGGTTCTGTAAGCTCGGTTATGAGATAAGAGCAGGAAAGCAGAACATTTTGGCGAAGTCGTCAGTTTTGGGAGTCAAATTGGAGTTTGTAAGTGCACGATTTAAAAGTGGAATAGTTTTTTGTTTTTTTTGTTTAGAGAATTAAAGAAGCACGGCAGACCATGTTTGAAAATGCATGTGAAGTTAAACTGCCTTATGGTGCTGTGAGAAACATGTTTTCTTGTTTATCAGGACTGTGCGAGTCTTGCGATGAGTGCTGTGATAAAGCATATTTAGAAAATGTGCCTTTTGAAAGAAATGATGTTCCTTTTGTTCTTGACAGAAGGGTTTGGATACTTTTATCTGCTTACAGAAAAATGCAGGAGAGATGTAGGCAGTTAGAAAATGAAAATCAGAATTTACGTGAGCAAATTAGCCAGAACATATTAATGCAAGATAATGCTGAAATCTATACAACTGCTGTTTTAGAAAAATCTGGCTTTTCCCATTCCAGTAATGAGGGGGTTAAAACAGCTGTGGGCCAGTCTGAGCCTCCATGTGAGCAGAGCATAGAGCAAAACACCACACCGTTTTTGGCAGTTGAAGAGCATTCCTTAACAGATAATACTGAGAACAGAGCTCAGAATGTTATTTACAGACCGGTTCTGCAAAGAAAAATTAATTCGGACAAGGCAGAACTACTGTCGCAAAATGTACAGTTACTGGAAATTCAGTGGAACCCAGAAAACAGACAGATGTTGTCACAAGTAAAATAAAAGATTTTAGAGTTTCTTACTATTTGCACTAAGCAAGAGACACCGAGTTTCATGAGCTTGTTTGATTTTTGGAAACAGTATAGCCCTCATTTGAGTGAAATCTTAACACTTTGGTATAAAGTAACTAGAAAAAAACCATGAGCAGCTGCGCGCTTTTGATTTGGCAAATGAAATAATTCAGACTTTAGGTTTCTGCGCAGTGCAAGAGAGAAACACTGATTTACATGTAAATCAGGAACAGGGGAGGACAAGATTGCCCCTGGAACTTTGGAGTAAGCTTTTGACTTATCAGTGGGTGATGAGTTCACCTAAATCTCACAGTTTAGGACAGGCACAGGAGGCTAGTTTCATACACTGGATCTGGTACATGTAAAACAGGGCTAGAGTCACTGCAGCCCTACATGAACAGGTGTCACAAGCCCCTTTTCAGGATGTGGAGAGAGTGCAGGGAGTACCACAGGTAAAAGAGTCACCAGTGAAATTGAGTGCACCATTTGAATTCGTGTCCCCTGAGGATAAAAAGCATGTTTGTTTGACTATTGATTCAGATTTGTTCAATGTGTGTCAGACTTTAAAGCAAGAGCTGTTTGAGATGTGTCATTATTACACTGATTCTTGGTTCACTGCCAATAGTTTAGCCGTTTGGTTTTCCACATGGCTTGTACATAACTGGTTCAATTTCCTTGCAGATGTTAAAGAGAAAAATTCAGAGTCTGAAGTGTCCACCCAGAATTCTGACTTAGTGGGGATGGCTAAGTGGGTGCACAAGAAATGTAGACATCTGGGAGAAAAAACCACTTACAGGTGGGCAGAGATCAAAGAGATGCACATTCCCCTAGATTTGATAAAAACTGTTCAGCACACACAAGAGAGATCTGTCCCACAAACAGTCAAAGATCAGTTGGAGAGTAGAAAGATAGCAGTACAGATACGGCAAATTGATCAGGTTTTAGGGGGAGTGATTGCTGCAGATTACCAAGGAGAAATCAATTATGCTGATAACTAGAAAAGAATCTGATTCATTCATACAGATTGGAGACAAAATTGCCCAACTTGTCAAAAGTGCAGTGAACGGAGGTTTGGTAAAGAAGGAGTCTGCCTCAGGCCTTCTGACAGTGCAAGGAAAGGGAGCTGTGGTGCAGCAGATAAAAACCTCAGTGCTAAGGTGTGGGTTGAATCCCCAAATGACCCTCCAGAACCTGCAGAAATTATAACAGAGGGCCCCAAAAACGTCCTGCTGATTATAAAAGAGGGGAAGGAAGAATAAGGGCACATTTCAGATGACAAATGTTATTTGCAAGAAATGTCATACTTTTTTTCTTTTGCAGATCCTACCACGTTTCGCCACTGACCACGAGTGTACTGTGTGGTCTCCTTTCGGGTGTGTGCGTGTGGGGTCGGGGGAGGGACCGAACCCCCAACCTGAACCTGACTGATTAAAGTACAGGCCCCATGGATCCATTTTGCGCAAATGGCGCCTTCAGTTCAAGTTCAACTTGTTAGATTGCATTCTTCCACTGGAACTAAGCAACCTTAACAGTTAACTGTCTGTTTTTTCGTGTGGAACTCTAACTTTCGCTTACATTCCAGCAAACCTTTCAGGTGGACCGTGTACCTTTACATGAGTAGAACTCATGCTACATCAAATTGCTATTTTAGAGATACTGTTCAATCAGAGTATATAAGTTTCAGTCTTTTCTGTGTAGATGTATCTGATGTGAAAGGTTATGAGATCAATATGTTAATCTACTTCCATTGCTTTACAGTGATTGCTTTTATCATTCAAATCTGATTTGCTTATAATGTTTTTTTTGTTTTGTTGTGTTGATACTTTTGTTTTTGTTTGAAATAAGAGGTATGACACAAAAATTCATTGGTCATAGGGTGGAATGTGATGCTATTAATTCTGTTTGACCAATGACTTTGTGTTCCACCACTGCGCATATTTGTTGCTCAATGTTCACCAGTAGCACATTACATGTGTTCAGTTTAGCTGCCTATTGGCTTTGACATTGCATTAGCCATTACATGTTGTGTTCAGTTAAGCTGCCTATTGGCTTTAACATGGAGTTCGCCCTTACATTCTGTATTCAGTTTAGCTGCCTATTGGCTTTGACATGACATTAGACATTACATGTGGTATTTAGGTCAGCTGCCTATTGGCTTTAACGTGGAGTTAGACATTGCAGTTGAGACATTGCAGATGAGCTATGTTTTTACAAGCTGTGTTTTTCCACATGGTAGACCAAGCTGTGTTTTTCACACCAGACCTTAGCTGATAAGAGCACGTAGATTTTGTGTTTACCTCTCAATCCAGTCTGAGAACGAGTGAGGCTCAGGAGAATTGGCCATTCTCCAAGTTTCTTCGGTTCTCACACCGAGTTTGCTTTTAAGGATGACTCTGGACTACAGCAGGGTTAGATGGAATCTATCTTGACTTCAGACAGGAACTAGATGTCAGTTGCCTGTCTCCCATTTGGGTAGAAAATCTCTTTCTTGCAGTTGAACGGAGTCATCAACTTGAAGCCCCAGAAAGATGAAGCTGAATATAGGCCCTACAGCCTTGCCCTACAGTGATGAATTTTGACTTTTATGCTTTGAAGTTATGCTATAATATAATCACATGTATTTGCTGTGTACATTGCAACTGAGAAGTACTTTGATATATTTTGCTTTCATTGCTGCGACTACTTTTGAACGTGTGCTTCCAGTCTACTAATTTCGTCTCTCAGGAACCTCATGGTGAAGTAATAATAACAATAAATGTATTTTTTAAACTCAGAAGTGCATTCCAGAAAGAGACGAAAGGAGGAGTACAGTTGGCACAGCACCGGGGAGGATCCCAATGACTTGGTGGTGACATGACTCTCCTTAAAGAGCTCAAGCATTTTACTGGCCTTATCGCTGAACAGGCAAGAGCTATCAGAGGACATGTCTATCAAAACCAACTGTAGTGCCTCAGAGAAGCCAGTTGACCTTCGCCAGGAGTGGTGGCTAAGTACTAATTTAGAGGCAATGGCGCTGTAAATCGGTGGTGTCCAATCCACACCAATGGTAAACTTTTCTGTGTCCCAGCCACCAAAAATGGCCTGGTTGAGTATGGCTCAGGACTCCTCAGAGCCCAATGGCAGCCCTTGCAAAACAGCGTCCCACAAAGTGTGAGTTTACTAGCCCAAGAGGCATGCAGTGTTCACTGACTGCAATGCTAGGCTGATGGGAAAGAAAATTATGTTCCCAGAGTAGTCCAGCTTGTGGAGTCTCTGTCCAGAGGAGTGGTAGGGAGCATGGTGGGATTGATTCTAGCAGTCAAGGCCTGCACCACAAGGCTATCTGTATGGAGTGCTGGCTGAGGAAAGCTGGGTGCCTAAGGGCAGGACAGAGTCAGGCAATCATCTTGTGCACTGGTAAACCTGTACAGAGCTTTGTCTAAGCACCCAGGAGGAGGCCAATGAGTTTCAATGAAAGGAAGCAGGGACTCCGCAGAGGACAGCCCTGGTTGAGGCACCACTGTCAAGACACTGGCCTTGACCTGGATGGAAGGGAGATGCAGATCAAGGACCTTTGCCATCCTCCTTAACACCACGGCGAAGGATGCCCCTTCGTTCATGGAAGTTACAGGACATGAGACCAGGCTATAGTCTGGACATGCGTCCAGTCCACTTTCATCTCCAAGCTCCTCATACCAGTTGTCCCCATCTAGGTGTGGGCCACTTCTTCAGATGGGTCATGGAACTAGTAGCGGTCATCGTCACCACCTCTACCCTCCCCCTCCCAAAATACAAGTCCCCACTGGGTCTGTCAAGGGCAGCTTCTCTGAACCAGACAGTTGACGTGGTCTGGGCTTCCATGTCTGTGTCAGACAGAGTTTAGGCATCATCTGGTGGCTCCAGCCAAGTTGGGTGTGGCATCGGGAGGACATGTTTTGGCACAGAGCTCTCCCTCGAATCACGTCCAGATCCGAGGGAGGTCCATAGGACCCAGATGGAGTCAGAAGCAGACTTACCAGTGGTATTCCCAGCTAGGGCACCTTTCAGTGCCCTGGCGCCCAAAGACACACCAGAGAGTCAGTGGCCCAAAGATGGAGTCTCTAATTTGGACAGGGACTGCTCGGCTCAAGGGCATTCAGGGAGGGGAGGAGCAGACCCGGCCTCTGGCTGCATAGAAGGAATGCGGTTGTGGGGCCTAGAAACACGAGGTTGAGGAAGGAGGAGGTGTAAGAACGCTTCAACTTCATTTTGTGCTTCTTACACTTACTCAACTTCGATTATAATGACTTGACTTTAAAAAAAAAATTACTGTTCACAAGACAGGCTCCGTGACCTGGCCCAAGATCTCCCTCATGACAAGGAACAATGTAATGCCCTTTTGCCGTGCGGAGCTTCATGGCTCGCTCCTAAATATCGGCGCAGGCCCTGGAGTCGAGGTCCTATCTCCGGCACAAAAGAAAGACCAAGTGGGGATCAGAAATAGACAGTTTTCTGTGACATTCCCCATAAGGTTTGGTACCCGTAGGTTTTGGGGGCATGTAACTAGCGTACTTAGAGCAACACCTAAAAAAAAAAAAAAAAAACACAAAAAGGTCAGTAAAGGTGGTCAAAAAACCAACTGAGATTATATGAGCCGATTACAGTGGTATAGTGCCGCCTCCGGTACGCACTCCTCAAGCACACCTAGAAGACCAGGTCAGGAATTATTGAGCTTTATGATGTGATCAGGGCCATCAGATTTACACTATATGCTTTTGGGCTCCTGGGGGCTGATGGGAGGATGACTACCTGTGCTCGATTCGCGTTAATGTTTTGAGTTTGTCATTGCAAGGTATTTTCTGTATTCTACCGTCCCAGCTGGTTTATGTGGAACATATAATAATAGTTGTTGTTTTGTTTGGGGGGGGGGGGGGTTTACGACGCAGTTTGACACCTGGGGAATATTCTAAGGTGAGGAATTTGCAGTTAGAAGCATCTATCAGAAAATAAACATGCTTACAGTGGGCTTTAGGTCAGCATATTGCTTATTATTGTATGGAGTTCGTACCAATATCCTTCATCTGCTTAGTAGAATATTTTTGAGTCACACCCTCCCAGGAGAATAGCTTAGTTACCATCCTCTTGATTGGGCGACTTGTATTCTTCCAGAGCTTAGAATAACAAAACTATTTTTTTTCTTTTGCTTTTGGTACTACATTAGAAAACATGTTATTTCTGTCTCTTTCCACTTCCCCAATGTTTGGTGTTTCCCACTTCACACTCATGCCTCCCCTAGGAATCTCGGTTCAGCTCTGTCGCTCCCATAAGCTCAACCAGTGCTTCCATCCCATGCTCATTTTCTTTGTAAATCCCATCAACCATTGCTCACCCCACCCTACCTCTGGCTGCTTATCTGCGTTCACTTATAACCCCAATCCCCTATCCATTGTTGGTCTACCACCCCATCCCAATTTTTTAAAATCAATTTTTTTTTTTTTTTTTTAGGGGGGTGTCAATCAGATGGCATCTGCTAGCTTTTGGCCAAATGTTAGAAATGGGGTCTCTAGTTGGCAGTCGGTTTGCACTCTGTCCAAGTAGGGACCCTGACTCTAGTCCCAACTTAGATAATGCCTGCTCACCCCTTGGTAAGCTTGGCACGAGTAGTCAGGCTTATCTCATAAGCAATGTGTAAGGTGTTTGCAAATAACACAGTAATACAGTGGAAACACTACAAAAAGTACACCACACTAGGTTTTAGAACAATAGCCAATATTTATCTGTGTAAAACAAGACCCAAAACGACGAAAATCCAACATACACTAATAGAGATATGAATTTTAAAAGAATTAAATAAAAAAATACAGCTTCTTGAAGTCGAAGCTCCGTCTGGGGCTATCAAGGCGTCCTGAACAACACGAGCTGCAGATCGAACTCCAGGCTTGTTAGACCGGATTGCCTTAGGGTGGTCAGCCCCCAACTTTTTGCCTGCTTTCCTCCACTTCTCTAACACTGTTTTTGCTGGTTTTAGGACTCTGCGCAGTTTACCACTGCTAACCAGTGCTAAAGTGCATAAGCTCTCTCCCTTCAAACATGGTAACATTGGCTCATACCCAATTGGCATATTTCATTTACTTGTAAGACCTTGTAAAGTGCCCTACATGTGCCAAGGGCCTGTAAATTGAATGCTACTAGTGGGCCTGCAGCACTGCTTGTGCCACCCACATAAGTAGCCCCATAACCATGTCTCAGGCCTGCCATTGCAAGGCCTGTGTGTGCAGTTTCACTGCCACTTTGACTTGGCATTTAAAAGTACTTGCCAAGCCTTAAACTCCCCTTTTTCTACATATGTCACCTCTAAAATAGGCCCTAAGTACCCCATAGGGCAGGGTGCTATGTAGGTAAAAGGCAAGACAAAAACCTGTGTGTTTTATCTGTCCTGGTAGTGGAAAACTCCGAAATTCGTTTTCCACAGCTGAGAGGATGCTCCTTTCATAGGCTAGCATTAGGGCTACCCTCATACACTGTTTAATGTGGCCAGAATGGTAATAGAAAATCCTGCTTATTGGTGAGGTTGGATTTTATATTACTATTTTAGAAATGTCACTTTTATAAAGTGACCATTTCTCTGCACTTAAAATCCATCTGTGCCTTAGAGCCTGTCTCCAATCCACGTCTGGGCTAGGCTGGTTGACAGCTCCCTTGTGTATTTCACCCAGACAACCACAAACACTAGATACTCAGTCACACCTGCACTTATCTGCATAATGAATCGGTCTTCCTGGGCTGGAAGGGTGGAGGGCCTGACACTTACATTTCAAAGGCTAGTGGCCTGCCCGCATACAATGGACTGGTGAACCCCCTAATGAGACCCTGGCAGACAGAACTATACTGAAAGGGGACCTTGTGCACTTCAAAAATCACTCTTTAAAGTCTCCACCGCTTCAAAGGCATTTTTGAGTATATAAACTAGGTCCCTGAACCCACCAAATCATACACTTCTGGACCAGATCCTGCAATCTGTCAAGAGGAACTGCCTGGCTGCACAAAGGAATCACCTGGACTGTTCTGCTGTGAAGGACTGCTGCCTTGCTGTTGCCCTGCTGCCTTGCTGGACTCTGGCTTTGCTGAGAAGTTCTCTCAAAGGGCTTCGATTGAGCTTGTCCTCATGTTTTCTGAAGTGTCAGGGCCAAAAATACTTTACCTCTTGTAGAAATTCCTTGTGCACTAAAAACAATGCAGAGCCTGCGGGAAACTACGCACAGCTTGCCTTGTGACAAGAAAATCACTGCACAGCCGAACCGGAACGACGCAGGCAGTCTTCCCAAGTGAAGATTCAAAGCAGCACCTGCGCTGTGACCGGAAATTCGACGTAAGGCCATACCGGATCAACGCACAGCCGAGCCGGAACGATGCAGCCAGACTTCCTGAGTGAAGAATCGATGCAGCGCCTGCTGTGCAACCAAAAATTTAAAGCATCACCCACTTGATCGACAATGCCTGTGCCTTCGTCCCGTATGCCCAGGATTTTCCCAGCATGGTCCATGGGCATCAAAAGATCCCAGCATCGCAAAGAGGACCCAAGACTGAGTGTCGGAAATCGCTGCAAAGCCCCTTGCAGCGTGGAAAGAAACAACGCATCGTCTGTGCCGCGTAGGAAAATCTGAAGCACGCCTTATTTTTCCACTCATCTCCTCCTCTGCGGTCTCCGTGAGTGATAATTTTGACGCAAACCAGGTACTTTGTGCGTACAAGAGACAACTGTTGGTTTTTCGGATCCAAGACTCTTTTTAATCTTACAAAAGTGATATTTTCAACTTGTACATATTAAATCTATCTTTTTTACCTTCATTTAACTAGATAAATATCATATTTTTCTAAACTTGTGTGGTATATTTTTGTGGTGTTTTTCACTGTGTTATAGCATGGTTTATTGCACAAATACTTTACACACCGCCCTCTAAGTTAAGCCTGACTGCTCAGTGTCAAGCTACCAGAGGGTGGGCACAGGATAATTTGGATTGTGTGTGACTTACCACGACTAGGATTGTGGTCCCTACTTGGACAAGGGTGTATACCTCTGCCAACTAGAGACCCCATTTCTAATAGGGTTGATGACGAAGTCAGGAGTGCTGCCGTGGATGGCGTTGGGGCTGCAGTGCGAAGCGGGACGATGTGACGTGCTGTGCCCACAGGTCATGGTGCAGACAGCGGGTCGATGTCACCAGGTCACAGTGTAGGCAGTGGTGTCGTCGTTGCTGAAGTGTTTTTGACAGTAGGCCCAAGGCGGCGGTGCGGGCGGGCTCCTTGCAACACCCCTGGGTCACGGTGCAGACCGGGGCATCTCTCTTGACTACACTGGGGTCGATGGCGCTGGAGTAAGTGGACCGAGGCTGCGGTGCGGGACGGTGCTTCGTGTACCTCACGAGCAGTGTCCCTAGACCACGGTGCAGGTAGCTGCGTCGTCAGTGTGGAGCGGCGTCAGGGACGCTAAGGCTGTGGTGTGAGCAAGGCGATGCGGTGTGCTGGGCCCACAGGTTACGGTGCAAGCAGCGGCTCGATGACTGCGTCAGGTGGCGTCGGTGAGACCAGGGTTGCAGTGCGACGTGGGGCACGGCTCCATGTGGCGTCATCAGGTCACGGTGCAGTCAGCGGCATAGTTGACGGCGTTGCAGTGGTTTTTCCTTCTGTTGCAGCACAAAACATACAGTTCCCAGTGCTGTAGGCAGATGAAGCTGAAGTCTGATATCCCTGAGACTTCCTGAAGGAGGCCAGCTCTACTCCAAGCCCTTGGAGAAACTTTACAAGCAGGATACACAACAAACCTGTCTTTTTTTTCTTTATAAACAAACTGTTTATTAGCAAATATGACATGTAAGTATTCACACATTAACAGGTCTACATATATTTTCCAGCTTGCATATTTTGTTTGTTCATCCTTCTTTAGTGATATTGTACCCTGCCAGTTATCTAATGAATGTCTGTTACCCCCCCACCCTCTATTCTCCCCAACTCCCCCCCTTCCCTGATGAGTCATGTTGAACTTGCATAAAGTGTAGAGTGTGATGAGGCCTTCTGTGTCCCGCTTTCATGTGGATAGATTACCTTGGTCAGGTTGGATCCTTATTTCCAATTGGGAGGTGGTCGGGCCTGAGCAGCCTCTATTCAGGGTCCGGGGCATTCTGGGTCATCTCCCTTATATTTTCTACTAGAGATTGACATGCTTTTGCCATGTCTAGGGGGTCTCATCCCCCCTCTTGGCCTCCCTGAAAAGGGCAGCCCCTTCACTGACAGCCCATCTTTCTAGTTCCCTGTACCAACTAGTTCCCTTCGGGCCGATTGGATTCTTCCATTTCATGGCAATTTCCCTCTTGGTTAGAATATATGCCAGGTTTAGGAATCTGCTGGTTACCTTCGTCTTAGAATTATGTGGAAACCATCCAAGTAAACAACAGCCCAATGTGCAAGGGACTATCCTATCTATCGTACCTGCCAACTTCTGTGTTACCTCTCCCCAGAATGTCCTGATCTGTGGGCAGTCCCAGAACACGTATTTAAATTCCGCTCCTAGTACTCAACATCTTGGGCATTCCGCTCCTTCCGCATTGAAATGTCTGTTCATCTGATCTGGCGTCAAGTATGCCCAATGTAATATGTAAAAGTTTATTAACTTAAATCTAGCTTTCTTTAAACTTTAGGGGTTCTTCCAGTATAATTTCACAAGACTTATCGGAGATGCAGGTTCCCGAATCCTGTTCCCATTTAAGCCTCAGCGAGTCTAATGGGAGGGTTGTATCAGTTCGTATTCTATTATATAAGTTTGTGACAGCATTTACCATGCCTTTGGAAGCCGCTAGATTGGTACAAGTGGTCTGTGTTTGGGGCTCAGCTAATCCCGCACGCCAGCGACTGCTAATGCCTGCAGCGACCAAGGCATGTAACAGAAAATGACCCCCCCCCCACCCAGTACGTCAAACTCTGCTCTGAGATCTTCGAACCGGATCGATGTACTGGCTTTAAAAAGGCTGCCAATGGTTAACACTCCCGCTGAATACCAGGAATGTAACCCCTCCCAATTACCCATATGTGGCAGTACTAGCAAGAACAGAGGGAGATCCGGAGAGCAGGGAGCCTTTGTCTTGGACTTATGTAAATAGCTTGTCCAGCATTGCATGAGTTTTCAGTTCAGGTGAGTCTACCCCCTGGTACATCGGAATCCTAGAAAGACTTCTACCAATCTCATCAGTGGAGGGGTGAATGGCTTCACCACTGGCCCGGGGTCCTGTCTACTTGCCAGCCATTGTGTGAACCATTGGAGTTATGCTGTGAGGTAATAAGCCTCAAAGTCAGGGACAGACAGCCCCCCATCTGCCAATTGTCTCCATAGTTTAGCGAGAGCCACCCATTTCCCCATAGGAATTGTGTTACTAGGATATCTAATTAATTGAAGATTGCCCTGGGTATCCACACTGGTAACACTGTTAGTACAGTAGTACAGCAATCTTTGCAAGACTACTATCTTGAGGAGCGCCACCTTACCAGCCAATGACAGGGGCAATGTCTGCTAGAAGGCCATACTTGCTTGGCTGGATCACACGGCCTGCCCCACATTTCCATCAAGGATGTCCTGTGGGATCAAGATATATTTTAACCCCCCAAGTATGAAAGACAGCATGGTTTCCATAATAATGCACCAAACTCCAAGGGGGCCGTCCCTGCGGACCCCAGGGGGGGATAAGCGGGTCATCTGCCAGCTTAGTCAGAGTCCCGACATGGCTCCGAACTTGGACAACTTGAGTTGGGCCCTCGGTAGATCCCTCTGCAGATTCCTCAAAAAATTAGCAGATCGTCGGCATACAGGGCTATGCGTGCCACGCCCCGCCTGTTCTTATCCCTTGGCCCCTGTCTCCCTGCGAGCCATGGCTGCCAATGGTCAACGGCTATCGCAAACAACAGCGGGGACAGTTGGAAACCCTGCCTGGTGCCCCCTTCAACTGCATATCTATCTGATATTGTCCGACCGGTACGGACTCTAGCTGTTGGGGCAGTGTAGAGCAGCCGTACCCATGCAATATATTCATTTCCCAATAGCATCTTTGACAACACCGAATAGAGAAAGCACTATTCAAGACTATCAAATGCCTTTTCAATATCCACAGCTAGCACACCTTCAGTCATCTCATCATAGGAAAGGTCTCTCATGACCGCCAGTAGTCGGCATATGTTACCAGCAGTATTCCATCCTGGGACAAAGCCTACTTGGTCCGGGTGTATGAAGTGCGTCATATGAGGGAGGAGTCTCATCGCTAGGATCTTACTAAGAATCTTATAGCCCAGATTCAGCATGGACAATGGTCTGTACGCCTGCATTCGGTCGGGTCTTTGCCGGGATTAGGAGGGGTATTACTACTGCCTCCTTTGTTGCCTGCAATAGCCCCCCCTCCTTTGCGGCCTTATAGAAGGCTTCCAATCTTGGGGCCAACAGGTCAGCACACAAGGCATAAAACTCCACTAGGAGGCCATCAGTCCCCGGTGTCTTGCCCCTAGCTAAGTCCTTAATGGCCCTTCCCATCTTCTGCAGCGTAATGACTCCCCCCAGCTGCTCTGATATCTCCGATGTAAGTATGGCAAGTGGCATCTAGTCCAAGTATGTTTTGGTGGCCTCCTCGTCATATTGAAGGGCGTTTTTATATAGCCTCTCATAATAGGACAAGAAGTGAGCATTAATCTCCTCCTGTTTGTAAAGACTACTCCCTGTTTCCGTTTTTACCTCCATACTAATCATTCCTCTCTTGGTCGGTGATGCCACCCATGCCAGCATGCAGCCCACCTAATCTCTCTCTGCATAATCCTTTGCTATGTAATTCTTATAATCAAAACAATGGAGTCGTTCAAAATGTTCTGCCACAGTCTCTTAATTCTAATATTCTATGCTGATGATCTGGTCTATTTTGTTCTTCCTCTCATTTTGTCTTCTGCCTCTATTGTGTCTAATTAATGTCCGTTGCACTCCCACCGAGCCCGCTATACACCTCCCCCTCAGCACCACCTTAAAAGCATCCAATTTGATCAAAGGGCTGCTAGCTGTGGCATAGTTTCCATGAAGAACTGGGCAATATGCGGTCTCACAAACCCCCTGATATTGTGTACCCTCCAGTGATTCTGGTTTTAATTATCATGTGGGCATGCGAGGTAGGGTAGGGCCCCACTTCAATGATAGCAAAACGGGGTCAGGGGGTGATCTGAAATGGTGCGGGACAGATATTCAGCATTATATATGTATGAGAACACATTTGGGGTGAAAATAAACAAGTCCAGACATACGTGTTGTTCATGTAAGTGGGGAAAAATACAAGTAGTACCGGGCATTCGGGTATAGCCTACGCCATGCATCTACCAGGCTCCAATGTGATTGCCAGGTTGTGAATTGTCGTGCTACCCTTGTTATCGAGGAGTCGTTCAGTGGGGTGTGGGATTGGTCCACGTAGACATTAACCAAGACTAGCTCCCGGCCCTCTAACTTCCCCCGCACAGCCACGTACCACCCATCTGGGTCAATTAAACTGTCCAGTGTTAGAAACAAAACCGCAGCCCATACCTAAATCAGCGCCCCCAGTGGCATAAGCTGAGTAAGTGGTAAAGTATACCGACCCCTCCATCGTTTCTGTATAGCCTTTCCTTCCGACTGTGTTAAATGCGTTTCTTGTAGCATTGCCACCTGAGCTCCTCTCTGAAAGTATGAGGAAAACCTAATACCTTTTAGCCAGTGTGTGTAAACCACAGACATTCCATGAAATTAATGTAGGTTTCTAATGTAGCCCGATCCCGAGCACCCCTGCATCCACCCCTTCCACCCAAATTCCTTCATGTGGGCCTCTCTCCACCTCACGTTTGCTGTTTGTTTTTTTAAACAAATCATGTGACTCATTTTCCCACTTCTAACCGACCCAACAATTAACGGCCCAACTCCCCTTCCCAAGGGCAAAAGGGCAATTACCACTCATCCAAACCCAAAAATGAAATCAACTAGTCTCACGAATCTGGGAAAGATCCTCTAGTTTGTTTAGAGGATGGTGCCGTATCGCCTGTATCCCCTCTCCGCTTCTTTTTCTCATGAGTGTGCCACCTTACCAGCCCCCCGCCACCCCACCATCCAATGCCTCCCCAACAGTCTCTCTGCTCCAAAAGGAGATCTCCTGGTCATGTCTTAGCATCTTTATGGTGTTGATACGTTTTCCCCAGGGATCTAGGAGTGAGGGAATCAGACGATGCAGTCAGACGTCCCTAGTGTCACCTTTCTTTCTCTTCAGATGTGCGTGTGATGTCTGAGTCTCGATCTGATCCAGACTGATCAATCTCCTCGCCCATCGTTGGAGTGGGGCAGAGGCCCGGACCAAATAGGGAAGCCACTGCTTCCATGACTTTTTGGCATTCCTCTTGCACCTCTCTGTTTGAAGGGGCTGATGGTCTGTGGTTCAGTTTATGTCTGGGTTGAAGAATTGCGTCCTTTCTTTGGTCATCACCCTCAATCGGGCCGGGAACATCATCCCATATTGCATTCCCATTTGCCGTAGTCTTTGTTTAGCCTCCCTGAAGATAGCCCTTTGTTTCTGCACTTCTCGCGAAAAGTCTAAGAAAATGCGGACTGTGCTATTTTCCACTGTGCAGTCACTGTTCTTCCTCAGCAAATAATCTTGGACCCTACAGTGCAGCAGATGCGCTATAAACGGCCTTGGTGAAGCTACCGCAGGGGGAGGGCGCACCGGGACCCTGTGCCCTTTTTCTAGTGCAAAGAAGTGTAAGAGTCCGTCCTCTGCCACGGCCTCCCTAAGCTAGCGCTCCAGAAACTCCACCATGTTGTTCTTTCCTATGCGCTCGGGTAGGCCAATCAAGAGGATATTATTTCTTCTTGATCCATTTTCTTTGTCCTCCGCTCTTCGTTCCAAGTTGTGAATTTGCTTCTCCATCTTACTGATATCTTCTCCGAAGGCAAAGATTAGGGGGCTATCGTGCCTCCTCGCGCGCCACAAAGTCCATCTGTTGCAGCGCTGCCCGGAACCCTGTGCACCATGCGCCTCTACTCTGTTCTCCTTTACCACTGGAGCAGCTCGGCCGTCACCAGTAAAGCAACGGGCAGGAAGTCTCTGTTGGCAAAATCCTTTCTTGCCTAGGCCTGGCTCCAGACACACACCAGGGGGTTGGAGACTGCATTGTGTGAGGACAGTAACAGCTCTTTCAGGTTTAAGCGTTGGATCCTCCCTCCCCATTCTAGCTCACAAGGCCTATCAGGATATGCAGGCTACACACTAGCTCCTTTTGTGTCACTGTCTAGAGGGAACTCACAAAAGCCCAACTGTCAGTCTGACCCAGACGTGGAATACACAAGAAGGCAAAGGCACAGAATGGTTTAAGCAAGAGAATGCCCAATTTCTAAAAAGTGGCATTTTCAAACAGACAATTTAAAAACCAACTTTACAAAAAGATGGGTTTTTAAAATGTGAGATCAGAGACCCCAAACTCCATAATTATCTGCTCCGAAAGGGAAACAGCACCTAAGTTATTTAAAACCAGCCCCCATGTTAACCTATAAGAGAGATAGGCCTTGCAACAGTGAAAACTGAGTTTGGCTGTATTTCACTATTAGGACATGTAAAACATATGCCCTACCTTCTAAATACACTGCATCCTGCCCATGGGGCTACATGGGGCCTACTTTGGGGTGCCTTACATGTAGTATAAGGTAAGGTTTGGGCCTGGCAAGTGGGCACACTTGCCAGGTCAAATTGGCACTTCAAAACTGCACACACAGTCACTGCAGTGGCAGGTCTGAGCCATGTTCACAGGGCTACTCATGTGGGTAGCACAACCAGTGCTGCAGACCCACTAGCAGCATTTGATTTACAGGTCCTGGGCACCTCGATTGCACTTTACGAAGGACTTACCATTAAATCAAATATGCCAATCATGGATAGACCAATCACCGATACAATTTCCATAAGGAACACTTGCACTTTAGCATTGATCAGCAGTGGTGAAGTGCGCAGGGACAATAAACCAGCAAAAACAGAGTCAAGCATACCATAAAAACAGGAGGTCCGAAGGCACAAAGACAGTGTAAACACGCCAAAAGATGCCAGGTCTAGCACTACTTCAGACTCCAACACAGGATATTTAATAAAATAGTAATGTGGCAAACTGCATTATATGGAGAATGTGAAAACGTACACCCTTAAATTCCGGTAAAAAATGTATAAAGGTTATGGTGAATACACAAGATTACCCTTTTACAATTCTGCACCTCTTAGTAGCCAGACCTTCATAATCTTCTTTGTTTCAATTTGCTGGTTGCAAACGGTTAAAACTTACAGTCAGGATCAAAGTCTGCCATTTGTAAAAAATGTACAATGCCTACTTCAATACTACTGTGACTGGCTAAGTGGACCTACCCTCCAAAACTGGATTACTCCCCTGTTGGTTTGCCTCTGTGAAAGAAAAGGCAGAGCCATCCCAAGACAAGTCAGCCCAACCTCTATGAGAATTTTCGAACGGACTGAAAAGCAAAAGATTTATAGAGACCCAACTAGCACTCGCAAAGCCAATACCTTTTACGTTCACATAAAAGCAGTGGCAAAAGCAAATCAAAACAAGCATTGGCAAAGCCAACAGGTCTTGCTTATGCAAGAGCTATTGCCTTTGCCAATGTGTTACAGCCATGTTGTTCACTAGCGTGCCTGCTGTTCAGCATTGCTAAAAGTTAGTGGTGTAGAGGAGAGTGGCATGGAGCGTTGTAGAGTGGAATAGCAAAGACTATAGTGGAGTGGCAGAGAGTATTGTGTATCGGAGTGGCACAGTGCGGAGTTGCATAGAGCAGCATGCAGTGGAGTGGCAGAGCAGAGCGGACTGATAGAGAGTGCACTGGCATAGAGTGCTGCAGAGTATAGTGTCGTAGAGTGCAGTGACATTGGAAGAAGCTGCGCACAATGCAGCGACGTACACTGGAGGGGAACGGAGTAGACCGGTGTAGTCGAGTGGCAGAGTGTAGTGGTGTAGAGTGGCAGAGTAGCATAGAGTGGTGTAGACTATAGTGTCACAGAATGTGGTGTCAGAGTGGAGTAGTATAGAATAGAGTGGGGTAGAGTTCAGTGGCAGAGGGTGCAGTGTTGAGAGTCCGTGTGGAGCAGTAGAGTAGAGGCAGAGTACAGTGATGCAGAGTAAAGTGCAGTAGAGAGGCAGAGTACAGTGATGCAGAGTGAAGTGCAGTGGCATAGAGTGCAGTTGTGTAGAGTGCACTGGCGTAGCGTGCAGGGGCATTCAGTGAAGTGTCGTAGAGTGGCAGAGTAGATTGTTTCACAGTAGAGTGAAGTGGAGTAGTGGAGTGTTGCAGATTAGAGTGCAGTTGCATAGACCAGCACAGGGTACAATGGGATAGGGAAAAGTGGTGTAGAGTACAATGGTAGAGTGCAGTGTAGATTAGAGTGACGTACATTGGACTGGCATAGAATGCATGGGCATAGAGTTGAGAGTAAAGTGCACTGGTGTAGAGTGTATTGTCACAGAGTGCAGAGGCGTACAGTGCAGTGGTGCAAAGTGGCATAGAGTACAGTAGCGTAGAGTGTAGTTGTATAGAGTAGATTGATGTGGCCTAGACTGAAGTGGTGTAGAGTGCAGTGGCGAAGAGTGAAAGGCATTGAATGAAGTGGTAAAGGGCAGAGAGGCATAGCATGAAGTGGGGTAGAGTGGAGAGGTTCAGAGTGCAGTGAAGTGGTTCAGTGTGCAGATTAGACTGTTTTGGTGTGGAGCGGTGCAGAGTAAAGTGGAATATTCACGGTGTGGTAGCACACCATTGCCATTACAGACAACACATTTCAATTGAAATGACCAATATATTTGCACAGACATACTGTTTTTAACCAATAAAACTATACAGTGCAGAGACGAAGATGTGTGGAAATTGCATCACCATGCTTAATGATTCAATTTCTCCATATTAAAGTATTTGTTTCCAACATCCCTCAGATTTAAAAAAAAATATATATATATAAAAAATAAAAAATTTACTTCGTTTGTGCATTCCCAATTCTGATATACTTACAAAGTTTATTTAAATGTTATTGTGTAATAGAAAAAACACACTTTCACTCCCAGACCAAAAAAATAGATTAGTTCATGGATCCAATGCATGAGTGATATAAGGAATTAAGTGTTTAATGAGATTGTAATTTTTAGACTAAGTGCTCCCTCGTGCATTAAAATTGAGGCAGGAGGCTACACCCAAAATGGCAGAAGGAAAAAAGGTGAGATTAAAAACCTCCTGTGGTCTGACCTGAGATATGACAATCTCCAAGTTGAAAGTTCTAGAGCCAATGGCTAAAGGAGGCTGAACTAAGGTATTTTAGAGTATGAACAGAAATCATTGTTTGACAATTGTAGCTGTTCCTGGCAAGATTATAGTCCCCGAGTGCACAATCAATCTCCAATTAGATCCAAAACGCACTGGGGCAGATTCATGTGATTTGGATTTAGTATTCTCACTGGGTAATAGTGCATTTCACCATTAGCCTTTGACGCCTGGAACTCTGAAAGGGACTACATATCCCAGACTGCTTAGTGGCCCCAGGAGGCAGCCATCTTACCAGCACCTGCATCCACTTAACCAGACCAACAAGCACTAGATAGCGCGTGGAGGCACTTCGCGGCGTGGGACTCCCCTGGAACTCTGAAAGGGACTACATATCCCAGACTGTTTTGTGGCCCCTGTAAGGTGGCCATTTTGCCAGCACCTGCATCCACTTGACCAGACTAACGAGCGTTATATAGTGCGTGGGGGCACTTCGCGGCGCAGGACGCGCCTGGACCCCGGACTTTTATTAAGTCAGGAGAGTGCTACGCACGGGATACGAGAGAACATAATCTCCAGTTCCAGCAGCAATTATGACTAATTGTCTACTCGCCTGACTTAATAAAAGACCAAGCCACAAAATTGATTGGTTGATTCATCTGAAAAATTACTCACTGGACAGCTGAATGAGTAGAGACTATGCCATCATTACCTTCTTTATAGACCACTGCATCTGTTTTTGTTGGAGAAGATTTGTTTCAGTCCTGAAGAAGCGCCATGAGATATGTATGGACGAGGTCGGCGCAAAACATGTTGACTATTAGAGTGGCATAGGGAATAGAGTTTCTCAACCACTGGTATACGAGGAAAAGGGTCATTACTCCCCTATACTTGCATTCCTGTTTTTAATCTTGACCAACTCCCTTTGATTTCAATTAAAGGAATTCACCTTAGGGGAGCTGAGTCAATTTTGACCTTATTTTTCTCTCCACTTCTCCGTGCTGTTGGTTTGCACAGTAGTCTGGTTCAGTGACCCCAATGTGGGTCCCGTCAGATGTTGCAGCACCAGTCTGGCCTGGAGCAAGCCCAATGATGAAACTTGAGGGCACTTGCTTATAAGGGAACCACTCTTACTGCTGGTGTCACTCTTTTTGGAACAGTGTACCTTTTTTGATTTGATTGACATGACATAGGAGGCCGTACACTGGATTAGTTAACCTCCTTGTCCCTATTTTTTGTGAAGCAAGATATATCACCATCATAGCGAATGCAATAGCATCTAGGGCGCCAATCCCGGAGTCTTGGAAGGGGGCCATTGTTGTCCCAAGTTTCAAAAAGGGCGAAAGAAGCCTCCCCAGTAATTATAGGCCAATTAGCTGAATAGACTGTGTGCAGAAAGTGTTCGGTCATTGCCTTCTGGGCAAGATTAAAGACTGGATGACGGAACAAGACATCCTTAGTCCCCTCCAGGCAAGTTTTCGGAAAAAAAATCTACCACTGAGCAAGCCCTCAGTTTTCTGCTCTTATACTGGAAAACAGTCTTTATTGATAAAGGGAACCTGTATGTTGCTTTTGTGGACTTGATATCCCCATTCGATTTAGTACCCCGTAACAAGTTGTGGGAAGTTCTTTCCCTAATGGGAATCCCCAAGCACATTCTTGTATTACTAACTCGGCTCCATGAGGGTAATAATGCAAGTGTCATGTGGAACGATAAGGGGCAGCTAACTGACAGAATTCAGGTGTCAAGGGGTGGGCAGCAAGGGTGTGTCCTTGCCCCCACCCTGTTCTCCCTGTACATAAATGATATTGTCCCCTCTTTACTCAGACTTGAGGCTGACGCACCATTGCTAGGCACACAGAAAATTCCGGTCCTGCTCTTTGTAGACGACACACTCTTGATGTCCAAGACCCCATGTGGATTACGTAAACCCCTTGTGTGTTTTGAGGAATTTTGCTCCACACAGGGACTTGAAATCAATGCTTCTAAAACGAAATTGATGACACTTAATCCACACAGATCATTTAGAGGAAAGTTTACTCTCGAGGGAACTCCACTTGAAAAGGTTGGCATTTTTAGTTACCAAGGCACAATGTTAACTGAAAAAAAAATGTATTGGAAATCGCACATTGCAAAGCAAGCAAAGAAATTAAAGCAAACAGTGGGGGTCTTAATAAAGAACTTTAATCTCTCACATACTAAACCAATACGCCCTGCAATCCGGATATATGAAACCAAGGCAGTAAGTTCAGCCCTCTAAGGGGCTGAACTTTGGGACCATGCCAAAGCCCAAGAAATAAAGAATTTTGAAAATAATTTCTTAAGAAATCTAGTGTCCCTCCCGCCAAGTGCTCCACTGTTCCCCCTTTTTAAAGATCTAGGCATGAAACGCATTGACCACAAAGCCCGCCTACATCCCCTCTTGTTTTGGCAGCGTCTTTGGACCACCCTGGAGCTTGCCTCCTTTACTATAGCCCTGCAGGTCATCTTCGAAGCTGACCACTCTCATAGTATCCCCTGGTTAAGACACATCAAGGGACTACTTTACTCTCTTGGGCTTAGAGAACTCTGGGACTCCCCAACCACTACTTCCTTCCCTTCAAAAAGTGACCTCAAAAATTGTACTGGCATATGGTAGACTCTCAAGACATGAGGGTTGCTCTTCACTCTACACTATCGTGTGACTTCGCCAACCTAAAAGAGATGTGCAAATATGAGGCTTTCTGGGACATAATCACAGTGCAAAGAGAAAGGAAGTTGTACTTCCAATTCCGTATTGGCACCCTGCCATTAAGACTATTTGTTGGTCACATGATGAAACAACCATCTGTCCAGCTTGTAAAGCACCCATTGAAAACCTCCCTCCCGTCCTATTTGTCTGCCCTGCATACACTGCCTCACGAAGGAAACGGCTGGCCCCGGCTTGTAGACTGCAGGGAGTTCGCAGATCCGACTTAGCTCTCCGAATTCTTAGATCAGACACTCGCCCTATGCCACTGATTGCTGTTGCAAAATTCCTTGGGGCAAGTTGGATTGTCAGAGGGAAACTTCTATCTGTATAATGGTTTTAGCAAGAATGTATTAACTTACTCTGGGAGCATACTTACATTTTATTTAATTTTATTATTTTATCTTCATATGTACTGTATATATTTGATTTGATTCTGTGCAATTATTTATTGTTGCTGTGCTTTTGGGGCTTTTGAAGTAAAGTTCTTTTGACTGACTGACTTATAGAAATCATTGAATGAAGAAGTGATTTAGAATACAGGCATCATATGCGAGTCATATAGACCTTTCGCATTGTTAAACATTGAGACCAAAATACTACTAAAGACAGTGGCAACTAGATTTAAAAAAGGACACAGCCACAATCAACACCCCAATCAGATGGCCTGTATGCCAAGAAGAAGTACACAACTTAATCGGGCCAGTCTATTTTGTTGCTTAGAGGATACTAGAGCCCTCAAAGTGCTGACAGCAGTGCTGTCATTGAACGGCGCTAAGGCATTTGACACCCTAGAATGGGAATATATGTTTGCAATGCTGGAAACTATAGCTTTCTGACCTAATCATATGAAATGGCTAAGGCTCCTCTTCATTGGAGTTAACAGGATGCTGTCAGGACCCTTTTGTTCTACCGAGAGGGACGAGACAGGTGTGCCCTCTGTCCTAAATGATGCTCACCTTGGCAATCAAGCCACTGCATGTTGGATAAGACAGGACGGCGTTGTAAGGTGTTTGAGGTGGTATGATATCTGGGACTTGAGAATCTCAATGTACGTGGATTATGTCCTACTATATCTGGCTGAGCAGAAACCAACAATAAGAAGTATTCCACGTATTTAAAATTTCTGTAAGCTACTGGGGCTTCCATGTCAATGGGGAGTGATGGGGTGGGCACGGTGGGGAAGGGGACCCGATGCAATACTTGCTTTTGGGTTGGCCTTGGACAGACATCTTGGGCTGCTCATTCACAATTGAACTACAATATTTTAAATATTTAAGCATCTAATTTACAAGGGACAGGGAGTAGTTTTTCATGCAAAAATTGTTTACGCTCCTTGACTGATTCAGGGACGCGGTTTCTTACTAGTGGGCCCTGTCCCACCTGGGACAGCCTGCATAGTTTTAAATAGTCAAGCTGCCAAAATAAGTCTACACCCTCCAAAACACACCATACCTGGTCCCAGAGGAATTTGTATATTTAAAACAATAAGACCTCCAAAACACACCGTACTCTGTTCCGAAGGACATTTAAAAAAAAAAGTAGAATCCGTATTCCAAGAACTCCTATGGGACGAAGGAGAACTTCCAATAGCCCAGACAAACTGACTAGGGGGCGCTTCCTGAAAAGCAAAAATACTGCTAGGCCTCACAGTTGAATGGAGTCAGGACTTGGTCTTTACAACTCTGGAGAAACCATCCTTCAGAATAGACAGACATTCAATGGAGCCATGGGCTACTTTACCACCCAGTATTGAAAGAAACACAGGGAGTCGTTGTTTGCATGTTTTTGCTGCAGTGAAAGTCTAGGACAAGGTCACTTAATATCTTAAACAGGAAACACTATCACAAGAGGAAAAACCACTGTGGGCAGTGACAAGTTGAAGGAGGCAGGAGGAAAGGTTGGAAGACTACACAAACCGAACACAGTAGAAATCAGTAAAATGGAGGACGTCTTGGGGGGGGGGGGGGGGGGGGAGGATAAAAACTTTCTTGGAGGCAACTACAGATGGAATGTGATATGACGGACATTCAAATAACTGCAGTTGAGACATGCTATTGCCACCCATGTGCCACCAGGGCCAACCCTAGTGGACTCAACTACACTGGAAGACAGGTACTACATGAACTCTATACAATAGCTCTCATATATAAAGAGATTGCGAACGAGGTTCATCCACTGGTGAATTTAAAGTACCAAAGGGAAAAGATGCTGGAATATTCCAAGAATGGGAGTGGGAAAGTGTGATTTGCTCCCCACAAGAAGTCAGAATAAGAGCAGGATTCAGACTCATCCAACTAAAGCTCCTGCATTGAGCTTATCCAACCAGAATACTTCTGGCCAAGACTGAGTACCCTACAAACCTTTGTGGACAGTTAAGCAGTTATCGGCATTCACAGAGGGATTGTTCTTCCCTGATGCCCTTCTGGGGAGGGGCGAAATTGCATCCTGATGGTATGGTAGCAGCTGAAATATCAGCCAACACAAAACTCTATATCCTAGACATCTGAAAAGAAATCAATTTAAACAGATACAACACGATACTCTTTCAATCGGGGCTGAGGAAAGAGGACCTAAATTAGTGTATGCTGACAGACAAAAATGTGTATAAGGGGCAGGAATGCTTAAAGAAACGCGAAAGATATGGTCACCCTGCAAAGCATATGGAGGAATGGAAATAGAATAATAAACACTGTATATCTAATACCCACTCACAAGAGAAATATGACAATCTGCAGCTGAATGAAGGTACTAAGACACCCACCATTGTAATATTGTGGATGCCAGTAACGTCAACCATTTGCAAACCCAACTATAAACCCATGTGTTCTGCGATTGTTTTCTTTCATACATACAAATAAAGTCTAGAATTCATCCTTCTCAAGCAATGTATATAACAATAGTTTGAAATACCACTCAATAGAAAAAGAACAAATGAACAAAGATTTGATAAGGAGACTGAATGATGTTAAGGAATCACTTTGGCTTTCTTTAAGAAAGCAAATGTTTGTGCACCTTGGATTATTTCTATACCAGGAATAGCTACAATTCTCACAGATAAAGTGTCTTTGGACAGATTGCACACCAATGTTGCAGGTCTTCATGACAAAATGACAGAACACCTAGTGAGAAATGATGCTAAATAAAATGCGTGCTATGAATGGAGCAAGCACTACTGCAAATACAAAGAAAAAAAGTAGAATAAAATGCCTGAAGCAAACTACAGCTGACCTGAAGTGTTGTGGCACAGGGATCAGGAAAATGAATAAAACTGCTACCACCCAGATTTACCCCAATCGTGCTGATAAAAACGTCGAGCATACTTTGTGGTTGGGCCTAGTGCCTGCGACAGGAATGGACCAAGCCAAGGTCAATAGGAACCCTTGCGTGGGGACTCCTATAGACCTGTTTGATTCCTGCAGCAGGCACAAGGCCTAACCATACAAGTGGTGCAGTGTTTTTATTGGCACAGGAGGGACAAAGCTGGGTGTCAGGAATGTTGTGGATTCCAGAAGCTTCCATCACAGAAATGTATGAATACAAGGCAAGGATTGAGGTTTGCAGGGCACTGTGGTAAGAAAACATTGTGGGATTTACTCAATGCACAGCCACCCACAAATCCCCTTATGGCCTACTTTTCAAAAAATTGTGTGTGGATGGTGGGTTTCCATGACTGGCGGCTATGAGAAAGTAGCCTCTTCCTAGCCTTGTTACCCCCCACTTTTGGCCTGTTTGTGAGTGTATGTCAGGGTGTTTTCACTGTCTCACTGGGATCCTGCTAGCCAGGGCCCAGTGCTCATAGTGAAAACCCTATGTTTTCAGTATGTTTGTTATGTGTCACTGGGACCCTGCTAGCCAGGACCCCAGTGCTCATAAGTTTGTGACCTATAGGTATGTGTTCCCTGTGTGATGCCTAACTGTCTCACTGAGGCTCTGCTAACCAGAACCTCAGTGGTTATGCTCTCTCTTTACAAATTGTCGCTAACAGGCTAGTGACCAATTTCACCAATTTACATTGGCATACTGGAACACCCTTATAATTCCCTAGTATATGGTACTGAGGTACCCAGGGTATAGGGGTTCCAGGAGATCCCTATGGGCTGCAGCATTTCTTTTGCCACCCATAGGGAGCTCTGACAATTCTTACACAGGCCTGCCACTGCAGCCTGAGTGAAATAACGTCCACGTTATTTCACAGCCATTTTACACTGCACTTAAGTAACTTATAAGTCACCTATATGTCTAACCTTTACCTGGTAAAGGTTGGGTGCTAAGTTACTTAGTGTGTGGGCACCCTGGCACTAGCCAAGGTGCCCCCACATTGTTCAGGGCAAATTCCCCAGACTTTGTGAGTGCGGGGACACCATTACACGCGTGCACTACACATAGGTCAATACCTATGTGTAGCTTCACAATGGTAACTCCGAATATGGCCATGTAACATGTCTATGATCATGGAATTACCCCCTCTATGCCATCCTGGCATTGTTGGCCCAATCCCATGATCCCACGGGTCTGTAGCACAGACCCGGGTACTGCCAAACTGCCTTTTCAGGGGTTTCACTGCAGCTGCTGCTGCTGCCAACCCCTCAGACAGGTTTCTGCCCTCCTGGGGTCCAGCCAGGCTTGGCCCAGGAAGGCAGAACAAAGGACTTCCTCGGAGAGAGGGTGTTACACCCTCTCCCTTTGGAATAAGGTGTTAAGGCAGGGGAGGAGTAGCCTCCCCCAGCCTCTGGAAATGCTTTCATGGGCACAGATGGTGCCCATTTCTGCATAAGCCAGTCTACACCGGTTCAGGGACCCCTCAGCCCTGCTCTGGCGCGAAACGGGACAAAGGAAAGGGGAGTGACCACTCCCCTGACCTGCACCTCCCCTGGGAGGTGCCCAGAGCTCCTCCAGTGTGCTCCAGACCTCTGCCATCTTGGAAACAGAGGTGCTGCTGGCACACTGGACTGCTCTGAGTGGCCAGGGCCAGCAGGTGATGTCAGAGACTCCTTCTGATAGGCTCCTTCAGGTGTTGCTAGCCTATCCTCTCTCCTAAGTAGCCAAACCCTCTTTTCTGGCTATTTAGGGTCTCTGCTTTGGGGAATTCCTTAGATAACGAATGCAAGAGCTCATCCGAGTTCCTCTGCATCTCGCTCTTCACCTTCTGCCAAGGAATCGACTGCTGACCGCGCTGGAAGCCTGCAAAACTGCAACAAAGTAGCGAAGACGACTACTGCAACTCTGTAACGCTGATCCTGCCGCCTTCTCGACTGCTTTCCTGGTGGTGCATGCTGTGGGGGTAGTCTGCCTCCTCTCTGCACTAGAAGCTCCGAAGAAATCTCCCGTGGGTCGACGGAATCGTCCCCCTGCAACCGCAGGCACCAAAGAACTGCATCACCGGTCCTCTGGGTCTCCTCTCAGCACGACGAGCGAGGTCCCTTGAATCCAGCAACTCTGTCCAAGTGACTCCCACAGTCCAGTGACTTCAGTCCAAGTTTGGTGGAGGTAAGTCCTTGCCTCCCCACGCCAGACTGCATTGCTGGGAACCGCGTGTTTTGCAGCTACTCCGGCTCCTGTGCACTTTCCGAGGGAATCCTCTGTGCACAGCCAAGCCTGGGTCCACGGCACTCTAACCTGCATTGCACGACCTCCTGAGTTGTCCTCCGGCGGCGTGGGACTCCTTTGTGCAACTTCGGGTGAGCACCGTTTCACTCCACTTCGTAGTGCCTGTTCCGGCACTTCTGCTCCTTGTCTTGCTGGGCGCCCCCTCTGTCCCCCGACACAATTGGCGACATCCTGGTCCCTCCTGAGCCACAGCAGCATCCAAAAACCCTAACCGCACGACTTGCAGCTAGCAAGGCTTGTTTGCGGTCTTTCTTCAGGAAAACACTTCTGCACGACTCTCCACGGCGTGGGACATCCATCCTCCAAAGGGGAAGTTTCTAGCCCTTGTCGTTCTTGCAGAATCCTCAGCTTCTACAGTCCAGTAGCAGCTTCTTTGCATCCACAGCTGGCATTTCCTGGGCATCTGACCACTCTCGACTTGATCGTGACTTTTGGAATTGGTCCCCTTGTTCCACAGGTACCTTCGTCTGGAAATCCATCGTTGTTGCATTGCTGGTTTTGGTCTTTCCTGCAGAATTCCCCTATCACGACTTCTGTGCTCTTTGGGGAACCTTAGCGCACTTTGCACTCACTTTTCAGGGTCTTGGGGTGGGCTATTTTTCTAACCCTCACTGTTTTCTTACAGTCCCAGCGACCCTCTACAAGGTCACATAGGTTTGGGGTCCATTTGTGGTTCGCATTCCACTTTTGGAGTATATGGTTTGTGTTGCCCCTATCCCTATGTGTCCCCATTGCATCCTATTGTAACTATACATAGAAAACAGTGCAACATTGTACAAATACTATACTGCATATTTTTGGTATTGTGTACATATATCTTGTGTATATTTGCTATCCTCATACTGAGGGTACTCACAGATACTTTTGGCATATTGTCATAAAAATAAAGTACCTTTATTTTTAGTATATCTGTGTATTGTGTTTTCTTATGATATTGTGTATATGACACTAGTGGTACTGTAGGAGCTTCACTCGTCTCCTAGTTCAGCCTAAGCTGCTCTGCTAAGCTACCATTATCTATCAGCCTAAGCTGCTAGACACCCTATACACTAATAAGGGATGCCTGGTGCAAGGTGTAAGGTGTAAGTACCCCTTGGTACTCACTACAAGCCAGTCCAGCCTCCTACAGCGGCAGAGCACAGCCCCAAATCCCACAGCTACCCCTATTTCTCATCTCTCCATGTAGTACTGCAGAACCTTTTGTGTCAAGGTCTCTTGGCCCACCTACACAACGAGTTGCTGGATGTTTTTTTCAAGTGAAACAGTGAATAAAACCTGGGTTTAGTCACTCAAGCAAGATTTATTTTTATTTCTAGCTAACACTATGATATTTTACCTGAAAGACTTGACAATCAACTCTGAACATCAGTTTGACTAAGTGTGTTTTTACCATCACTGACCTATGAAAAGTTATGAGGGGATCAAAACTGGTAGAAATATAGATACTGGCTTCCGTGAGATATTTTCAATATTTATACTACAAGAACTAAAAAAAAAAAAAAAATTGGCTTCTGTTGCTGCAGTTCTATGGAAGCATGCAAGTATTAAATCAAAAGCACTTACTGTTTTCAATTGTTGGATCATAAGAGTCAACAAACTGGCCTTCAACAAACTGAATAGTCAACGAGGATTTACCTATTAAAAAAAAAAAAAAAAAAGAAACAATTAACAGACATATATTGCCCTAAGAAAAAAACAAATCTGTAAAGTTTTCTTGGTTACTTTCTGTCCACCTTATGGTAGCAACATGGCAAATCTACCATCCAAATGCAATATGAAAACTGAAAATCACTTAGCAGTAACGCACACTAGGAGAAAGCATCCGAGATGACAATGAAATAAATCACTATATACCAAAGATGGTTTAATAAAATATATATATTTTTTAAATGTTAATTAGCAAAGCCGATAGCTCTCGCCTTCATAAAGCAAGTGTTGAGCCGTTGGCTTAGCCAACGTGATTCTATAAATGTAAAATAAAGTAAAAGAAAAACCATTTCAAAATAGTGAAGGAAAAGCAAATGCATTTATTATATTTCAAAACAGTAAAGAAAGAAAAGTCTAATTCAATATACGAATGGCCTGGTTTATTTTTAAAATACTTTTCATTCCAGAAACTCTGTACCCAATTTAAAAATAAGAAGGAAGTGTCAGAATGTAAAGTGAAACATTTGCCAAGGCCTAATTTACTTCCCACAGGATTTAGCCATTTGCTCACACTTTAGCAGTCCAGGGAGCAGATTTATGGACCCTCAGGAGAAGTGTCATGCTGAGTACACCTGCCTCAGGCACTAGTTGAGTACATGCAGCAACATACCTTTCCCCAGTGGCATATAAACCTTTGTGTGCTTTCTTACAATGCATGGAATGCAAGAGATAAAACAAAAACAACCCTTACATCTGCTCTTCAGTGGCACCAAGAAAAAATATTCTTGTTGCCTTGTTGCTGTGCCTGTAGACCTAAGGATGGGTTTGGAGGGGGGGCGGGGGGGGATATTGGGCGATTATGGGAAACACTGGCACTCCCATGGAGTTCTGAATGAAAAAGATTTTAAAAAAGCAATTCCCTAAATGTGAGCAATGGAAGGATAAAAGTCAGCCAATAAAAAAGGATCATAAAGTTGCTATGCTCCAGGGGAGGGAAATAAAACAAGAAAGGGAAGGCAAGCAATCGAATAAGCAAGCAAATGGATAGGACAAAGCCATTGCTAAGCAATGGGTAGGTTGCAAGTCGACTATAAGTTCAAAATAGGCAAGCCGCCTGGTTGCAGGAAACCTATACCTAATGCTTCTCAAAAATAGATGTAATATTTCACTCGCCTCCCCAGCAACTTATTAACAATGCAGGAAGTGAAGAATATGTCTAAATAACAGGGACAAGCAAATCAATAGGTCTTTGCCCATTTTTTTTTTTTTATTAGATAGCAGCCTCAATGCACATGCATCTGCAGTGATTATTTTGAATCAGGTTTGTAAAAAAACAAAGGGTATTCATATATGTCCCCCTGCAGATATGCTTTCATCTACAGCAACTATCTTTGAAAGGCATTCATTCAAAAGAAAGGTGCTGCGGATGTGCGCATTCTCAGCGGCAACTTCGAACCAGATTTGTTAAAAATAAAACAAACCCATTCAGAAATTACCTTCGTGCATGTGCTAGTTACAAGCAGCCATCAAGATGGGTGCCGGATAGAGGGGCAGAGCTCAAAGTTAAAAAGAAAAGAAAAAAATAATAATAATCAGAAGGATGCTGGGATGGGTCGGTGACTGGGGTGAACGGCAGTGCGAGGGCAGGGAGGGTGAGACAATAGTCCACCTGAAGCCCCTTCTCACATACAACCATAATCCCCACCAACAGCACCTGAAGTCCACAGTGAAAGGATAAAGTATCCAAATAAAACACAGACCGAAATGCTGCTGAGAGGGAAAAGCACAAGAAGCAGGAAGGTGGTCACAATCATGCACTGTGAAGAATGACAAACGCACCTTCAAATTATGAGGAAGAGTCTGACCCATAAACCACTCCACACATGTGATATGTACTGGAAACTGGTAATAGATTGCCAACAAGCAGAGATCTAAAAATGTAACTAGTCTGCAAGCCTTATTCCAACAAACGCGGTTCACCGCTTCCTGGAATTAACACTCTTCAGCAGGCTATATTCTGATCAAACAATTTTTTCTCTCCAGATTTGGAGAATGGAAAGGTCATGAAGTAGCAGTAAAAGCACCAAGTCTTTCATTTACCATGAGCTGCAGGCTGGTTTACAGTGCAAAATATTTTCCACATAAGTACACATTTCAAATATTCTCTTGCAGAAACAAAAATACACCTTATGACAAAATTAATAAGGTGTTAATGATCCAACAATGTCAAGCAACATTTTAAATGTATTTTTCATTTCTGCGATAGTTAAGATGGTATAAATACACCTGTGGCTCACTTTTTAGCAAGTCAAAGAACACATGTGGAAAAAGCAATACCTGCACTTAGCCTGTGCTCTGTGAAAAACAGTTTCTCTTTAAGCACTACATTAAGTTTGGTAATACAATACAATTTTTAGCTAATATCCTGTAACATTTGTAGCTGAGGCTCATTCAGCCTACAGAACTTAAGTATTCTACTCTTGGGTCACCTTTCCAGCAGTCGATGGAAACACTAATACATTTCATCAATATGCACCTGTTAACATACTTGCACAATACAGAGCTTATGCATACTTAGAGATACCTTATCAAGACCATAATAATTGGCTTGATGGCGCCTACCCTACACAATGCTACATGTTACGTCCTCTGACCAACGATGGTCCTACTTGGCCTTTATTGGCCACATATGCACCGCATCCTGATGCGCCCACCTTAGCAGTAGCTGAGGTTCACCGCTTGTACGCTGAACTAACCGCAATATACAGACTTTTAATACAGTTTGTAATGCAAACATTTAACACTAACCCAGCACGTGCTGCCTCAGTGCAACCACATACAGTCACACCAGGCATGAACCTTGTGACTGTACACCGATCATGGGTTAGGTACGCCCCAAATGAGAAGAAATAACCTTTTGGTTAGCTCACAAAATAAATGCACTGGAAGCAATTCTCTCTCCCCCCCCCCCCCCCCCCCTTACGGGACTGCAGAATGAACAGAGAATTCTCACTATGTGCTTGCCATTTGGGAGGGTTCCCAAAGTAGATAACTGCAATACTTGGGGCACGGTATTTGCCACTTTCTGTACTAGCGCACATGGTACACCAACACTTGGCAAGCTTCTGGAAGTGTTAAACCAAATTCAAGATGAACATGGGGCTATTACGGCCCTGGGTTTGAGGATGCAATTAATGACAATTTTGCCACTGTATCTTGAAAAATATTAAGCAATCTTAAAGGGGAAGCAGTTGCACTGGAAATGCGCATGAAGGACGTTCCTGTACAGGATCAAGAATGCAAGCTGCCAAAGATTATCGCTAAGATCGACTCAAGTATTGGTCGAGATAGTCTGGAAGCCAGGCCTATTAAACCATAATTACAGGGTAAATCCAATAAGGATTCTACCACGCAAGCACTTGAGGGTTCGAAAAAACGCTGGGATAAACAGAAACAAAAACATAGAAACAGAAAGGGGAGACTCTCCGCATTCGTAGACCCATTAAAACTGCTATAATCTTAGAAATGGAGATAACGTAAATATACAAACTCTTGATATCAATATACTGATACATGCCAATCTCCTACCTTTCAGGACTCACTGGATAAACGTAGTGAGACAGGTAGGCGGTCAGAACAGCGAACTGAGTACATGAAACAGAGAAAGGAGTCAAAAAACTCGTCAAAAGTTTCTGTTAAGAAAGAAGAGGAATTTCCCCAACAAAAACCTCAATTCAACAAGGTAAAAGTGGCAGCAATGCCTACATGAAATGCCACTCAGGATGAGAGCTTTACTGAAGAACCGGAAGTGAGCACTGGCCCTGCTTTACAGCGCAGCAGACGTCACAACAGTTTGCAGGATTCTTCAAAAGCACCTGGAGGTGAAAGCAATCAATGACTTTTCATAGGTCGAGACTGCGGACCTGCCAGTCTCCACAGCCGATAGGGTGTATAAACTAAAAATACTATCAGAAAGAGACACTGAGCGCACATTAGACGCTATCTTTTGGGATCGCGTAACCACCATCTATGATATTTTAGATTGGGCATCAGAATTTGTCCATGGTCTCTCATTTGAGGAAGAGGTACTTAACCCTCTTTCTCGCCCCTTGCTCCCAGAGAGCTCAGGGAGGCTTACGCCAGTGACTGGGCAAAGGCGCAGGAACCTGCATTATCTCACAACCATGTAGGGTCGGATAAAGATTCCCCCTACCACATGATACCAATTACATTCCAATCACATTCCAATCACCACGTCAACTCCAATATCCAATAAAGCACGAAGCTAGGGCACCCGTGAGGGAAATCCGCACACATCTAGAGTACCAGGGTGTAACTGAACCCAGTGTCCCACCAATGGACAACCCGTTGTTCCCCGTCGCTAAACCAGATCATTCATATAGGATAGTCTTAAACTACAGACATTTAAATAGTCACATGCACATTTGCCATTCCAAATGCACACAGTACAGCACTTATTAACAAGATAGTGTGCAAAAAATACAAAACAACCTTTGATATTTGTAGGGATTTAACAAGTTTTAGCACATAGACTTACAGGAAACATTTTGCCGACTCCCACAAGGGTATAAAACAGTCCAGGATTGTTTTCAGCTTGTGTTACTTCAATTCTACACGACATGGACCCTGAGGCACTGCCCTACGTAGATGATATCTACCTTACAGATGATTATCTTGTTCAACATGTAAGATGGGCGGGCCGCATTGAAGTGGGATTTGACGAATTAGGCTAATTAAAAAAAAAAAAAAAAAAAAGGCCTTTCTTAGTGTCCTATTTTTGGGATACAAACTATAAGATTAAGGCAAGAGCATAGCGCCCCAATTTTTTGAAATTTGCACACAATTGCAGCCACCAAACACCATCAAAAACCTCCAGTCACTGTTGGGGTTTTTAAACTTTGGCAGAACTTACATTCCAGATTATGCATAATGCATTAAACAATTGTATGACTTACGCCCTGCCTTTTGAAGTAAATATTGGACAGTCTAACACACGCATTCTAAGAGCACTACTAGAAGACATGCTTTCAGCTAAACACTCACACACAAGAGCTAACAAAAAACACATTTGCTCATCAGAGTAACTGCTGGTGCAATTAGGTTCACCTACGTAAAGTTCAATGAGGGTAATATAGTCCCTATTACATACAATACAAATCACTTTTGTATTCCACAGCTGAACAATGGATTGCTTACACAAATAAAATTCTGACTGCTGTTCAGATGGCGGTCATTAAAGAGACCTCTGGCCCAGAGGAAACGCATCATTGTTATATCCAATTCTAGCCCTTGAGGCCGCTGCTAAAGCCAGCGCTCCTAATGCTAACTACATCCACATTGGATTCAACGGGCAATGTCTCCAACAGTGGGAGAAAGCCAAAGGGGGTTCCCTGATTGGATGAGCGTAGCTCGTACGGCGAAAGCTACTATAGAGAGAGTATCTAAATAACGAGCTACTACAATCTACCTGTAGGAAGGATAATCCTCTGGTATATTATTACTATAGATAATGATAATCGGAGTGTTGTATGTCAAGGACAAACAAGGGCCAGCCTTTTCCTGGTGGTTTGAACAAACAAGGGCATGAGGAAGACAGTACAGCAGCACATAGAATAAAAAATGAACATATCGGTACGGGGAGTCGCGTTATATAGATGACATTTTCTTCATCTTGACAGGCCAAGAATAACATCTTAATGAATTTAGTCAGTGGATCAACGTGTGTGATCATAATCTAAAATTTACCTTCCATACCAACCGAGAAAAGGTAGAGTTTTTAGATATCTGGATTGGCCATAACAATCTCCAACTCGAGATGTTTACTAAACCTACAGCCAAAAATACCATACTTCACTTTGACAGCTTCCATCCTACTAGCCAGAAACAAGGGATACCCTTTAGTTAGTTTCTTCGTATCCGTAGAAACTGTTCCAGCCTGCGAGATTTTGAACATCATGCGGACATCTTGCAACAAAAAACTCATTTTTGCGAGGGTATCCGAGAAGACTCATTAGAGATTCCTACAAAAGAGCCAAGTACTATAGCAGGACCACCATGTTTGCAAAACAGAATAAAAACCCTAAGTCTCAGATGGTCTGTGTAGTCAACATTCCAATCTAAATGAAAAAATTTGAAAGATTATTCTTTGTAACTGGAGCATCCTTAACAGTAATCCCAACCAGGTACCATTGGATCGCCCGCTTCTGGCCTTTAGGAAAAACCATAATATCTCTAATAAATTAGTTACAGCTTCTCTACCGAAAAATGAAGATTTCTGACAGAAATCCATCTGCGGCAACCAACCTATCAAGGGTAACCACAAATGTGGTAACTGCAAGGTATGCCCCACAGCGATAGTAAGTGATTCCTTTCAATGAAAACAAAGAAACTATAAACTTACTGACATGACCAATTGCAGAACAGCCAATTGCCTTTATTTGATCAGCTGCCCATGTCCTCTACTATATGTGGGCGAAACAGGGAGAGAAGTCAAAGTAAAATTCTGGAACATATGTCCAACATACGTAATGATAAAGAGGGTGCTCCACTAGTCCAACATTGGAAAAAGTACGGACACAAAGTCAAAGATCTTACATGGACCATTTTGGAAAAAATTAAGAAATCAGGACCTATGGAGGACAATAAAATCAGGAAAAAACGAGAAGTGTACTGGATTTTTGTCTTGGACAGCTGCGAAAAAGGGTTAAACGAATACGTCCCCTGGGAAAATGCCATTACATAATTGGTCTCACATTTCTTATTTCTTTGCCTCTTTAAAGTGATACCTTATTCCAAACAATATCTCTCTCTCTTTGTATCACTACTTTTAGCTGTTCCTTCCTCCTATGCTTTTAGATTATGAAGACCTTCTAGTAACAGCTTATAAAGATGTTCTATCTTTAAATCGCTTATTAATATTTTCCGAGATTTTCTTTCATTCTTGAGATATAAAATGAAATTAGATTGATCGCAACTCTGCATTGTTGTTCTAGGTCCTGGTATGGGTCAAAATTCCTCTATGTAAGAATGTAGCATGGAACTCGGTTTCCTCCAATATGCCGACCATTAGGCCCTTTTTCTCCATTGCCCCTCCGTTGATGAATGTCTGAAGGTATCCAGACTGCAACCATCAGACACATCACTTTAACCACAGGACGTAAAACTTAGCCTCCACGCCCCCAATACATCATTTTTTACTTATATCAGGCCTTTACGGCAATTATTGCGCTTGCTGTCCTTTTTTCCAAGTTAAGTTCTTCAATTTTAACCAGTCCAACATGGCGGCTGTTTTGGACCTTTACCTTATCTTCTTAGCGCCCGTTTTAGCTCTCTCCGGAAGTCAACTAATTAACGTGAGCACATAACCGAGAACTGTTGTCGGGCGCCGCCACTAATTTTCTCACGCCAAGCCATTCGACTCTCAGGTAAGAGCATTAAATATATTAGTTGAATTTAAGAACTCATTCGACATCTTTTCACACTAATAGCATTTCTTTCTAATAGAACGGGCCGTATTGTTAGAACTTGTTTTATCTTCTTCAATTTCAACTAGCCGCTCTATTGAAGTATACGCCTGGGAATTTTCATCAGACTTAATACTAGCATGGAGGCTCTACAAACACCTTACACCGAAACCTATTTGTCTGTCCTGCTCAGCTGTATTACAGGTGATTTTCAGCCCATATGTATAGAGAATTTCTCCCATGCTGGCTATTGTCTTATTTATCCCTACCCTGAGCTCTCTACATCTGTAGTGTCATCTTACGCTTTGGATTGCCCATATTGATTAGAGCTTTTTCTTTCCATTCGGAACATTTTTTCTACCCTTATTGACAACAAAGCTTACATGGACGTATTTCCTTGGAAAATGGAATAGTCTTAATTCCAAGATGATACCACAGGTATTACACACACAAAATAATAATATACACGATCTTTACCGTAACTAATCTCACCATTCACTTGGGTGTACTTTGTTTCAACTTGGGAACAATCAGATCTCTCATTTATACACTAGGCTAACTTTTCATTTCTTCGCTTATTCTAGATCCCTCTATCATCTTAATAGTTGCCGGCCAACAATTATTCTCACAATATTATCGGTATTGGGGAATTAACTCACTTTCACATGATTAGCCTATAAATAGTGTATCGCATGGCTAAGTAAGGACCAAATATGGGTCCACACATATTTAGATAAATACATTTTTTCTTTGTCTGTTTGTTAGATAAAAAACAGTGTTGAGGATTTTTGGAGCACAAACATTATATGTATATATATTTCCCTTCATTAGATATCTCGTCTATATGTTCCATATATATCCAGAATTGGACATAAGTGATGACCAGGACGTTCGGCTGCAAGGACTAAACTAACATTAAATTGTAATATTTGGAACAACCCTGATGAAGGTGACCTCAATAACAGAGGAACACCGAAACGCGCGTAGGCTCTCTGTCCCTACTGTATTTTATCGTTCGCATAACTCCATTACTATTATTCGTCTTTTTTTCTATTATACATCCAGTTAGTATCAGAGTATAGACTGTTATTTTAACCCTGTCAGATTTGTATTTCTTTCCTCTTTTTCATTGATTGCACCACCCTTGTCATATCAGGACCATTTGAGTCCCTTGTTTTTGTAATTTTGTCGGTTTCATTCTTTAGGCCATTTTTAGCCCTGTGTGATTGCGGTATGTCTGACTTAGGTATATTGTCGATTGTTCTTTTTTGTAGTTGACTTTCATGTGTTTCGACATTGTGTAAATCCATTAAATAAAACTATTTTATATGGATAGAATATGTTCATTTTTTATTCTATGTGCTGCTGTACTGTCTTCCTCATGCCCTTGTTTGTCCTCGACATACAACACTCAGATAATCATTATCTATAGTGATATTATACCTGAGGATTATCCTTCCTACAGGTAGATTGTAGTAGCTCGTTATTTAGATACTCTCTAATGTCTCCAACAGTCACTGATGTTGGCTATGTTTTCGACCCAAAATTACAAACTCAAGAATTCCTACAATACGAACTAGAATACCCAGTTCCAGCAAACACAATGCCTATTTGAACCATCAAACAATTATGTATACTGATGGCTCAGTCCAACCTGCAGTAGTCACTAAACATCAATACTCCACTGCCTGCGCGGTCATGAGTGGTTACATGAAAGATGGTGAATTCCAATAACAACACATTTACATGCAGACCTTAGGGGACTGCACTGCACAACTTGCAGAGCTCAAGGCTCTGTAGATGGCAGGGTAACACATAGATCCAGGACAGTTAACATTAATATTCTGAGATATGTATTACTGTGTCGATTTATTCAATGAATATCTGCATCACTGGCGTCAGAATAGGTTCAGAGATTCAAAAGGTAATGCCATCACACACAGACTACTGTGGGGGAAAGTAGCGGTTCTGAAAGAAACGCTACCCAATGCCCATGTAGTTCATACATTGGGACATTAACATGTTGGAATATACGTTACCAGCAACGCCTTGTATGATGAAGCGGCCAAGTTAGCAGTATCTACGGCTTCTGTTGCTGCAATAACTCGTTCACAGACTATATTGGATGATGAAACACTGGCTTCTGTGAAAGCTTCGGCTGACGGCAGGCCCGTGCCAAAGGCCAAATATTCCTACCGCATATCTAGCCTCAATACTGCCCTAGTAACAAAAACCAGGGGTGGGTGATTGTGTGATCCCCAGCCAAAATCAAAGAACTGAGTTGATTAAAGCAGTGCATGAGGGAGTTGCTTCTGCCCATGCTGGTGTGGCAGCTACTATTTCACTATTACAAGCACATTATTGGTGGCCAGGTCTATACAAACAGACCAAGCAGTATGTCCTTTGCTGTGACATCTGTCAGCAAATAAAAGAGTCCACGGTCAAACACCCACAGCAGACACTCTTCATAATTTCCAATAAAACACTACAAAGTGTATACCTGCACTATTGTGGTCCCCTGACATTTGATGGTGCATACAAATACACCCTAGTCGCTGTTGACTCATGCTCGAGATTTCTAGGAGTATGGCCAACGCTCAAAATTTCTTTATAGGCACATATGCAGTTGCGGCTTTCCACTCAGACCCCCCAGGGACCTGCTTCTGCCCCAAAGGCATTCAGGGGTACCATGGCTTTGTTAGGGGTCCAACTGTATTATTTGTCTCCATATCATCCCAAGGATGGAGGATTTTTGCAGATATTTAAACAGCAATGATGTGAATATTAAGTTTACATATAAACATAGTGAGACATGTTTGGAATTTTTGGACGTTGAACTGTTTGTGGAAAATAATAAAATAGAGAGTAGGTTGTATCGCAAACCAACATCATGTAACAATATACTGCATTCCACCAGTGCTCATCCACAGTATCAGATTGAGGCAATACCACTTGGAGAAATGATTAGAGCACGGAGAAACTGTAGCAAACATAGTGACTTTCTCCAGGAAATTGATAATATGGGACGTAGATTTCTAACCAGGGGATACTCCGAGAAAATCATTAAGAAATCAATATATAAAGTTAAGAGAATATCACGTGAACAGACACTGAGCAGGGCTGCACAAGAGGGTGATTCTCAAGATAAAGATGAGGTTCGTAAGGTTAGGGTCATTTTAGATTACACTGAGAAATCGAAGAGATTGGTTAGGAGTATGAAAAAATACTGGTCGATACTAACCCAGGATGATATACTTAAGAAGCACATTGGTAATAGACCTGATGTTGCTTATAGGAGGGGGAATACCCTTAACAATATATTGAGTCCAAGTTACCCATTGGAGAGAAAGAACTTAGATTGGTTAGGGAAGCATAATTTAGGTTTTTTCAAATGTGTCTCTTGCACAGTCTGCAAATGGGCATGGCAGCCTAAGACGGAATTTGTTGACTATTATGGTAATCTAGTGTCTATTAAATCACATATTGATTGCAATACAAAATTTGTGATATACATGATCATATGCAAGTGTGATAAGATCTATATTGGCAGCACGATACGTCCATTAAAGGTCAGAATTTCAGAACACTGGAGGGCAATCAATTTAGAAGATGAACGTTACCCTATAGCTTTACATATCAAGAATTGCCAAGCACAGGCAAAATATAAAGTGTTTAAATTCTTTGGTTTTGATCATTGTGCAGCTAACCCATGTGGTGGGAATAGAGAATTAGCCTTAAGGAGAAAGGAGTCCTACTGGATTTTGAAGTTTAGAGCTGTAGAGCAAGGTCTAAATACCGACCATGAAATGGAGTATTTCTTGGGAGAAACTTGAATAACAATTTGATAATACTATATATTAGATATGGTTGGGCGACTTCACTAATATAGAATAATATATTATATAATTATTAATTCTATGTCAGGTTCAATATATTGGTATATAATATTAATAACAATATAATATGGATTTCACATATGTAAAATCTAAAAATACAGCGATAATCGCATAATTTCATTCGGGGATTGTAGAAAATGATGGGCTATATTAACCCATTTTGCTAATATGGAAATTATTAGATGGCTATAATATAATATTTGGTAATCAGAATGATAGTTTGCAATTTTAAAATAATATGGAGCCCCGATATTTATGTTTTCATAATAAGGCGAATTTGCCAAAGACGGAAGTCTTTTATTTATTTCTATTGGGAAACACACGGACGCTCTTACGATGTTGTCCGTCTTCTATTTCTAGATTAGAGTTAAGTATTTAACGCGGGCAGCAGAGGCGCCGCGATTGCTAGATAATGGACATTTGTCGGAGCAGCGTACTCGCGTGACGACGGCATCTTATTTAATAGCGGTAAGCGCTAGTAGTACCCAACCGTAGACATCGATTAATATGTTAGCAAGCGCCCTTTTTGGTAAATGTTTTTTATATTGTATTTCACGTCAATAGGAGACCTTATAATAATAACAGATTACAAGAGATATTCCAACAATTATACGAGTGGAATAAGTAGTTTAAGGTAGGAATATGATATCAATTTAATATAAGAGTTATTGATGGTTAGTAGGAGGTTGAGGGTCACGTGTGAACACCATTGGACAGTTTGCCTGATCACAATATTGTTTTTGGTCACTCATAACAATATATTTATTTACTTTTATAATATTCACAAAAGAATACACAGTATGGGGTGTAATGAATTTTATTGATAATTTTTGGGTTCTCACGACACACATATTCAAATAATGATGTAAATTTTCTGTCATGACATAACACAATTTAAGAATACATGTACAATACTGTTGTAGGAGGTCCTGAAGAAATCCGTGGGCACTCCCAGGATGAAACACGTGTTGACAGCGGGACGATGGGATGGACATTTACTCAGGATTGAACTGTGAATCTGATTACGCTTACTTTGGAATTGGATGAACTTTTGGGATTTAATTTATGCAATTCTGATAGGGGGACGATACGATAGATACTCATTTAAGAATAATTTTTTGGAATCGGATTATGTTTACCTGGATCGAGATGAAAAACAGTTTATTTTTTTGGATGGAATCTTTGTGACTGTAACTTTTGTTATACTAATATATGTCCTTTATTTGAGAGTCTATATTATTTTGTGTATAACTATTCTGATATTTACAGATCATAACACTATTTGTATGTGTGCTAATACTGTTTATTTTATTATAGGTAACATTGGGTTACTTTTTTAGGGGTGTTTGGAGGGTGCAACCCCAGTATTTGGCACCGTACAGTATGATATTTATGTGGCTTTATATATAGAGGTAGGAGCGCCATATCACTCCTTGTTGACCCCCATTTTTTGCCATTAGCATGTAAGCTGATAAACTGGCTCAAAAGTAACTCTTTCATTCTCCCAAGGAACTATCTGTGGCTCTTATAACTATACTTGCCTTCCTTCTTTGGATGGGGTTTGTCATTGTCTTTTTCCTATTAATACAAGGTCATTACCTTCCTGAACGCTCTACAGTTGAACTGATGGATGATGTCCTAAAACCACATTTTTCCTCCCATAAGGTCCGCAGAGACTTGTCCCTAGTGAACATTTACGCCATACCATATCCTGATGTGATTGTATGGGATAAAGTACCTTTCAATATATATGGCCCAACGGAGGTTATTCAAATTCCATATGTATTTAAACTTTCAACGAATGACGTGATAACACCTGGAGCTGTTTCTCATGATTGGGATGTAAAAACAGTTGATTCTATCCTATCTGAATTAGAATATTTCACTGTATTTGAAAGTGAAGATGTTTATCAATCGAAAGAAAAGAATGGAGATATGTTCTGTTATAATTATTATGGACATCATTACATTCACAGAGCAAGTACCCCAAAGACTATTTTTAATTACACACATTGGGAACAATGTTCAACTCCGCCAATGGGGAGTTCGAAAACATACTCTGAAAAGTTAGCATATTTTATTTTGTCGTATTATTGTAAATTGCTAGTGATGGAAATACAACATATCTTATTAACTGTTACAAAAATGATTTATTCTGATTCCTTTGTTTCCTGGTTGGCTATAGAAGGCTATGAATATTGACTAAAGTCGGCTGATTTAAAAAGTGTATGGGTAACTAGAAATTGACAGATAAGGGGAAATGAAGCTTTATTTAGAGCATGCCTGATGCCTTTTCAAATGATATTTATAAATGAAACAGTACAACAGAAACGTTGTTTAAGCTTGGTGAAAATTAAGGATATGAATTTGCCCAGTATACCTGGCCCTGCTAAATTTTATAAATGGCAAAAATATATTAATGCAACTGAAGATCAGCTCGATAGGTGGGTCCAAAATAGAACACCACATCACTTTTGTGTCCTGGTGGGTGGTTATTGTGGCAAGTGGACACAAATGGTTGGAATGCATGTTTTGTTAACTCAACAGGGGTTTTTAGAATGAATAGAACAGACCCTCGCTATGTGTCATCAGAACATTCGGGTATAGTAACAACAAAGCGTAGGGAAATTATGCCAGCAATAGTTAAAAGGTTCCTCACTAGATGATGTTAAAGAACACCTCAGGCTCCTGTCTAATAACACAGACTTCAGGATTTCTTGTTAGGCCCCAGAAGACAACGTTAAAAAAGCACGTCTTATACGCAGTTTATAATGAAATTTGGAAACTTTCTCAACAAGAAGCTGCTGTCCAGTTACGGCAAACAGATCAGGAAAAGTTACAGAAAGCTTTGGCTATTGTAGATAAATAGGATTAACACCTTGTCCCACCGCATATACACTTTAAACAACACAGTTTCATCTACGATAGACATTGTACAAAGTGACATGTCATTTTTAAGACATGGACAGCGTCAGCTAAGGTCCATCATGCAAGCTGAGTAGGACACTAGAGACCCTGAAATCTGGTTGCATTTCCTGGCAACATGTCAGCGCGAGGGATATATTTTCTGCATTCAATCTGATACAACAAGAAGTAATGGCCAAAAAAGGAAGCAACTTATGTTATGCTAAACATCGAGAAGTTAGAAAAGTTGCCTTTTAGTGTGGCTGAAATATCATTTGCTGAATGATTAATACATGTGGCTAATCTGCCTATTTCAACACTGCAATTCACGTCCTTGAAATATTGCAGCAGGCAGATACAAAATGCTAGGAGATAGTTACTTACACGAGGTGTGGGAGCTTCCCTTTTCACACAAATGTTTCAATGGCATGAAAGAGGTCTTTTTCAGCGACAGTGAATGCAAGACTTCTGTGAGCCATTCAATGGTTTGTAGACAGCTGTCCTTGCAAGGGGGCGTGTAACACTTCGGCAGCGAATTTAGCTTGCTATCTGAAGGGAGTTCCAGTCCCCTTGATTAGTCCTGCGTTATAGGTGCTCTCTAATGGAAGCCATGTGCTCCTTAACAGCGAGAGCTGATGCGGGCCGGAGTTGCTTAAGTCGTTTCTGGCTCTCAAAGTGTTACCTGTTGCAGTAATGTTCTTTTTCCCCCCTACACCGCCGACAAAAGTAGCAGATATTTGGTCTCACATTGCTACTTCTAATGTAAAAGACTAAAGGCTTTATTGTTAAAAAATAATAATAATAATGCGGCGCAGACATCTGCACACGAGACCTATGCGCTCCAAGTGGCGAGGTCATAAGCAGAAATACAGTCCCTTTTAAATACAAACTGTCCGAGACACTTTGGTGAGCTTGTAGGATGAATTTTTTGCGCGTCTAGTACTACTGGGGTTGTAAATTTCTTTAAGGCTATTGGCTCTGGTTTCGTTAATACCCTTTTCTCTATATTTAGCTTAATACCTTCAGCCATACACTCAATATTTTAGAGTATTTTCAGGGGATTTCTAATTACTTTGGCTACAATAGGTGACATCTTGCTATTTTTTTATTCGCAATGGCTGTCCCATCACAACAAGAAGGACTGAAAGCGCTTCCACCAGTGCAACTGTCGTGAACGCATGATGCAGTATTTCAGAGCACCACTCCTGGAAGAACTGGAGTGCAACTGGTCTCTGTCATTCAGACCAGTTTTGGATTGTGTGCAGCCCGTGCTTCAATGACTATGGTGCCTTTTTGAATGTGCACTAAATGTTTGTCTTTCTACCCGGCGCTTACTTTCTTTGGATGCTGATATGTTGATGTTCTCGCTGAGGGCTCATTACAGACATGCGCGCTGGGGTGAGTTTGCTACAGGACGCAGTCTATGAGCTGCCCTTTGTGGATAATGCAGCTCTTGACTTAACATCGGGCATAACACTGACCGCTGCTGCATCAGCTGGAGCTCAGGCTTTGGAACCTGGGTGCTTTCAAAGCCGCTGATAGATCGAGAAGGATCAGGGCTGCTGTCTCACTGCGATCAAGGAGGGTTGTAATGTCGCTGGTGGCTGCGATCAAGGCGCCCAGTGCTGTGGCTGGCTTGGAAGCCAGATTGGGAGGTGTCGAGCAGGTTGTGTTTTCTCCAGATGTTCGGTATGCTGGTGGTTCAAGGCCTTCAAGGACTTTGATGAGGTACAGGAGCAGTGAGATGGGGCGATAATTCTTGAGCTTGCTGCAGTCTATGAAGGGTTTCTTCAGGAGGGATCTGACCTCAGCATGTTTCTACTGTTCATAGAAGGTCGCCATGGTGATAGAGGCTTTAAGGATGTTGGCGAGTTCTGCGCCAATTTCCTATGTCTCGAGGTTGAAAAATTGGTGAAGGGGTGGGAGCGTGCTCCAGAGTGGATGGAGAACATGATAATTGAGGTTGTCTGTGTGGTGAGCAGGGTACAAATAGTGATAGAGTGGCAGGTGAGCATGGGTTGGTCGAAATTGTTGTAGATAGTCTCTTATCTTGCTGTGGAAGTTGTTCAACAGGGTGTCTCAGACGTCTTGTGAACAGCGAATAGTATTCTTGGTGGCTAAAGGGGAGGAGAATTTCCCAGACTTTGTTGAAGAGTTCCTCCCTGTGTGATTAGCGCTTGTTGCAATGAGGTTCGTGAGAGCTGCTTTTTTGGTTTCCTCGATAGGTTGGTGGTATTGGTTGACAGCTGATTTGTAGGCAGTTCTGTCCGAGAGCTTTTTGGTGGTGTGCCATTTCTTCTCTAGTTGTTTGCAGTTGTGCTTGATGGTTCCCAGTTCCGGGGTATACCAGCTAGCTTGTGTTGAGACTTTGTTGGTATTTCCTGGATTCATAGGGGCAACTAGGTCTGCAAAATTTAGTGATCCAGTCGGATAGGTTCTGCACTGCCTGCTCCAGGAACGACATTGCTTCGTGCTGGATGATGTTGAGGGCATGTGTCCACAGGGTTTCGGTCATCCTCGTCCAGCTGTGGCAAGAGGAGCTGCAGGGCTTGGTGGTGGGTGTCCTGGGAGCTAGTGGTTGTGAAGTGGACCATACCGTGGTCGGTCCAGGTGAGTTTGGTGATGTGGCTGTACTTGACTGTTGCTGGATTGGGGTCGGTAACTAGTTGGGTGAGGCCACTATTGCTCATGCTGTCCAGGATATTGGTGGAGTTGGCATCATCAAGGACGGCAAGGTGGAAGTTGAGGTCTCTAAGTAGTATGTAGTGTTTGGAGTCGATAGCTAGGAGGGGATGAAGTAGGAGATGGCGTTGCAGAATGCGGGTCAAGGTCCAAAGGGTCTGTAGGCGAGGGTGCCTCTGATGGTCATCTTGGCGTCTGTTAGGAGTGGGAAGTGGAGGCGTTCTATGATTAGTGTGGACTCATATTCGGTGGCGATGCATTGGATACTTTCCTTGTGGGTGATGGCGATGCCTCCCCAGAGTTTGTTTGCGAGGACTTAGTGTATCATCTTGTATCCGTCAGGTGTTGTGGTGGCGAAGCTGAGGATTGAGGAGAGGTTGAGTCAGGTCCCGGTGATGAAGATCATGTCAGTGAAGATGGTGGTGATGGTGTCCCAGATTTCCATGGAGTGTTTGCAGTGGGATTGTGCATTGAGCAGACTGCACTTTAGTAATTTGTGTGTTTGCGGTCTTCTGGGTGGGTGTGGCAAGGGTTCCTGTGTGGGTGGGCAGTTCTGTGTTGCAGCAGAAGCAGCAGCGTTGGAAGGAGAAGGGACCTTTGGTTGATCAGGGGAGGCGATGCAGCAGATGTTGTGGCATCTGCGGTCCAGAGCATGGAATTCCGCTGTGGGGTACTGAAGGGTGGGCAGAGGTGGCCCTCTGGGTTCCTGATGCTTGCTGTGCTCCAAGCACAGATGGGTGCAGATGGGCTTGCCTTTGGCACACCTACTGCGCACAGCAGCCTCCATAAGTAGTCCTGGGAGGGGCTAGTAGGGAGGCGGGAGGAAAAGGCGGCAGTGAGAAGTAGGCAGAAAAACGATTAACAATGCAAAAGATTACAATAAAATACTGACAATTACAGAAAAGTGACAAAAGCGAAAATGAGAGCAATACCAGGGCAAATAATTGTAACTGCTATTATGGACTTTAAAAAAAAAAAAAAGAAAAAAAAAGCAGTTACAAATGTGGACTAACAAATACAGATTGGGCATAGTAATAGCTCAGACAATGTGGGAAACGCCAGGTAAAACGAGCAGTTACAACATGGAATAAACAATTAAAGACCAAGGCAAAGTAAAGCAAAATGTGATAGCGAAAAGCGCATGGTAACAGGTGACCTTGTGGGCAATAGAAACAGCAATCACCCAGGCTGCAGGATCGAACAAGAGGCTCTAGGGCTGAGGCCGAGACAGCAATGCCTTTCGGCTATTAACCAGCAGCAGGGCAGCGGCGTGCTTGTCCAGGTGGTGGATAACAACGTAACTGTGAACAAAAACTAGTCCAGTCTTCTCAAATCATGATTAAGATTTTTTTATTCGTATAATTCAGAGGATTTTTATCATGAAGAGACAGCTGCCATGGTATCGGTAAACAAGGTAGAACCCTTGAAATAAATGTGTAAAATCACTCAAACGCTTCAGTGTGTGAAGGACACCAGAGTTTCACATTTCACATCCCAATCTATTTGAGAGCAGTCAAATGACTACCCAAACCTAGTGCCCATTTGCTGAGGATACTCCATTATGAATGCTGGCCTGTTGCACACGTGCTGGTCTAGGGGCCTTAATATCTGCAGGGGCCAATGATGACAACCCTCAATTTTTCTAACAATAAAACTAGCAAAATCACTGAATTAAAATAAAGGCACAGACATATAGAGTCAATCGGAATTCACTGCACACCATTTCTAAAAGCAGTCTCGGCTGGTCTGTCTAAAGTAAAACACAATTGGGCAGACCTGACGTAGCCAATTATAGCATCTCTGATAGGAAACAATATTTCCATTCCTCAGCCTGTTGGAACTGTGCTTAACGAACGTTAAAATCAGATAGAATGTCTTCCATAATGTTATCAAATTCGGGCAACACAAAGTTTGTTAGAATTGCCTGCCAACATTAAGGTGACCTCTGAATAAGAGGCATACTAGTGCCTGATCACCATTTAAACAGTTTACCGGCTACTCAATGGTTCCTACACGATTTGGAGAGACATGCAGATTTAACAGTAATAACCGGACAACCTCACTTTCCTGTGAGTTAGAGTAGCGATCCGGCAAAGCCGCTGAGCACCACCACCAATTCAACAAATATAGCCACCTTAACACAAACTTATGTCAGCAGACAAATGAGAAAGATGGTTATGAAAAGCAGTTATGTCTAGGACCATATAATTAGGAATCAAGGGGCAATTCTGGAGCCAAGTCTCCTGTAATAAAAAAAGAGTTTCAAATTCAGCAAAACAGTTAACACTATTAAAGCCATGGGCATTTTAAGACAGTAGAGTTAGGACATCAGGGGTCCCTTCTAGTTAGTAAACACTCATGGCACTTCAGTTGTTACCTACAAATGCTTAAAGCACCCAATATATATTCTTACACGAAAGAGCACTTGGTAACACGACAAGATGAATTACCTGCAAAAATTAGAATGTTGCCATTATAACCCCAATTTGGGGTTAACTGGTACAGACATTTGCCCCTTTGAGAGAACAAAGGCTAACGTTACATTCTATCCAATAGGCTTTATTGATCCAACTGGCAAAACCAGCTGGTAAAATACCAAACCATGTAATTAAACATGGGGTACTGGTAGTCTAAACTGCTTGAATCTCACCTCCTGGGACCACAGCTGGGCCTACAGCTCGAAGGTCAGCTTTCGGGTCTGCTGCTATTGCCTTGCCGAGCAAAACTTTATTTTTGATTATGTTTGATAAAAGTCAGCCAGGTCAATAAAAAAGTTATTTTATCAAAACATGAGAAGATAATTTAACAGTTGATGGGATCTCATTTATTGCTTTTCTTCAGCAATGGGCTTACATCTAGTTAAAGCACCAGAGGGGCTTCCAAACTTGCTTTTTACCTTCCTCCAAACTCTCGGTTCATCTTGCATGATTGTTAAAAGCTGGTTTTCCCCTCTCCCAAATCTGACAAGTGATTGTAAACATTCAAAACATCATATATGCCTTGCCACTCATATTTACCCTCATGCATTAGTTCGCCCATCCACTGACTCACTCATGCATTTACCCTTTCACAAAGGCAATACAACAAATTTGCAACAACATAAGCACCAGTCCACAGAAGACATAGAGGGAACTAGTAAAGGTCCCTCCCCCCCATGCATTCTTTTCCCTCAACTGGTTCTTCGTGGGAACACCACCACTCGACCTGGGAAAACACATCCTAATCCTGGAGATCAGATGCAGTTAAAGTCTATCATTACAGAACATAAGCTGACTTCTCCTTCAAACAGGAAATCTTTTCCCCCATCGTCATTCCCAGGTTCAGGGTATTCTCCAATACCTCTGCCTTGTACAGGCATTTTTATTCAATGTATTTTACCATATGAATTGCTTTACAATCTATACAAAATGAAAAATAGCTTTAAAGACACAGCACAGCTCTTAGTATTGTGTGTTTCTGGAGAATCTACAAACTATGTATCAGCGCAACCAGAAGGGTCTATCACTGACAAAAAAAAGTTACAGCTGATAATGTTGTCACAAGTAGTTATTATATTGTATGTGTTTGGAGAACATACAAACTTTATATAGATATCCCTGCAACAGGAAGGGTCTGTCGGAGGTAACAGTATATTGCTTTTGTAAATCTGACAAGGAAAAAAAGGTTCAGATGAAAATGCTATCACAAAGAGTTATTATAGTCCAACTCCTTTTCAATATGTATTTCAACAATACGTTTCTTAGGGAAAACTCAGATCTACACAAATAAAACCTTGCTGAATTCAGAATTAGGTCTACTTTTCAGAAATGTGTAGCTGTTTGAGATCACCTATGGGTTTCACACCTGTTTCCACCCATCAACTGCAAAAATAGGTGGAAGCCACAAAGATTAGGAACAAAAGGACAGAATAAAAACATTTGTGATGAATTTAATTACAGTTTTAATCCCAAAATGATGCCCACGTTTTAGCTTTCCTCTGAAGGAGTTGCGTTCCACCTGATAGAAAATTTCAAGCAGAAAACGAATAACCCTCAGTTGAAAAAACTTTCTAGTGCTGATCGTAGAAAACAAGTTGCGACAAGTTACAAACCTTATCTACACAGACAATGTGCATAAAATACTCCAGTGCTGCAGTTCTTAACATTTCAACTTCTGGGAACACCCAGTGAATCATTACTGGAATCTAGAGACCCACAATGAATCATTAATGGAAGCTGAGGAACCCTGGCTTAAGCAATTTCTATGATTTGAACCTCAAATACAATACACAAAAATACAAAAAACAAGTACACACAAATACTCAAATATTGAAATAGTTTGTGTAATTCACAAATATATAAAATGTTTTCATATTTTCAATTTTGGTTCTTTATTTGTATATTCTTCATTTTAAACTATTAAATTTTAACATTATTCAATTTTGTAAAACAGCTGCATACCTTCTGAGTGGGCCTCTTGGTCCCACAGAGGTCTTCTGAGCACGAAGAACCACTGCTCCAGGGCAAAAAAATAAATAAAAATAAAATAAAAAATACAATAAATGGGTATCAACCACTTTCCAGTCAACGCTTCACCCACATCTGTGGGCTTTATCATGACAAAAGGACACTTAGCACTGGACATTTAACTGAATGACCAAATTGCATACTTGACCACAATGTGGCACGCTGTTCCTCTCCAACAACTGCCATAATCATTCTGTTGAGCCTAAAATAATCAAGGTATATGGTTATCCATTTCTGTGGTGGGGTACTGCAAGATCACACTGGCTAAACACACCGTTTAGTTTTCTAGTACAAATGAGTTACAGTAGATCCCTGTGGTAAATGTTTTTATACAGATGGGTGCCCCAAATAATATTGGAAAAACTGCCTCATGATGAGGATAAACTTTTTTAATTCTGCTCAATGGTGTGTAAAGAATTCTGTGCTTATGAGTGCTAGAGGAAGGAGTGCTGCAGAATGTGCATCTTCCCTTCAAACTGAATTGCTGGCCTCTTTCCATCCAGCATTTAACTATTTCCAAGTTGGGATAAAGCTGAGCAAAATGTATTTGTTAGCAGAGCATCTCCCAGCAGTACATCTCTACAGATGTTATATCGCACAGCAGGCCTCGAAAAATCATGAAAATGTTACTAGACCTGCAGGTTGAGTAACTCAATTTACTCAACTTAACTCTAGTGTCTTTGACCAGTAAACATCTCAAATTGTGTGATCCCAGGCACACGGTTTACAGAGTCGCCTTTTTCTTCATTCTCATATAGGATTGCACCTTCAAATATGTAAGCTCAGCATTTCTACAGTACAAAAAAACCCTCTTGTTTAAGGAGACTAAGATTTGCTGCATGTATCACAAGAATCTAGCCCACATATAGGGGTCACATACACGTGACCCATGACGTCTTGCAGTTTACTAACCGCATTGCCATCCGTGAAGGAGTGTTTCTCAGTTTGTTTAAACACTCACTTTTAATAAATATATTACTAAACCACGATGTGGTAGCATATTGTCATCTACACACTGTAAATTTCCAAGAAAAGTCGAAAAACCATTCCATTAACTTGCAGCTTTACTGATAAAACTATGTAGTGTATTAACATTCTGCGAAAAATGGGTTTCAGAAAACATATCCTTTGCACAGCAACATGTGAAGTGTTCTGATTTGTTCTCACCCTATTAAAATATTTTTTTCATCAAACAAATGTATAAAAAAAAAAAAAGGCTTTCACAACTACTGAAAAATGTTGAAATGTTTGCACAGTTGACTTAGTCATTTAAAAGTGTGTTAGGAAAAACCTAAAACCCCATAACCTTTTATTTTACACTCTAAACAGCAGGTCAGCAATTCAGCTTATAAAGTTATGGAAATCTACACTCAGAACGAAAATTTATTGCAAGACAAACTGCCTTTTGACCTCTGCCTGGGAACACAGAGGCATGTGACATAAGAACAAGATTTAAAGGCATCATTAATTGTCCCTCCACTTTTCAACTCATTAGAACACCATTTTTGTTAATTTTCCAGAAGGGGTGACCTGATGAGCAAGTGGGCCAGTAGATTTGTCTGTGATAATAGCTTCCCAAGGAAGAACTTCTAAATCTGCAATTGTTTTGAGTAAATTTCCTAACTTTCTCATTATGGAAAAAGATTAGGGAAGAGCTGGTGAAAATCCTTAAATCATGCAAGTTAGTAGGTTTGCAGACTCAAAGGCATTCCAGCCCTGTAACTAGTGCGTACTGCTTCCTCTAGCACCAGTATGTAGATCTATAGAGGGGTGGCAAAATAAGGAAATTGCTTTTGTAGGGATTGAAACTGCAAGTATTCAAGCCCTACTATAGTAGTAGCCCTGGCATAATCAGAGAGACTATATTCAGAGCTCTTACATAATTGCTGCCATAATTTGTGGCCGCACTACATGGCACAAATGGGACAAGTAGATTATTTTACAGGACAAGTAGATTTAAGAAGCAACCTGCCCCATGGACAAGAAGATATTTTATTAGATTTCACACCCCTGAGCACTCTCCCTGGCAGACTTCAGAAAGCAACACATGACCTGGCTTTTTAATGCAGGTGCAGCAACCTCAGAGCCCAGATACCCATATGGGTGACAGTGTTGCATGTTAAAAAAGACTGAAGGAATGAACAAAAAAAAAATAAGTTGAGATCATTAAAGCTTTTTCCAATATATGACGTGGCAGATCTCATTACCCATTTGACTGTGCATATTTCAGTGTGAAAATGTTTCTATTCCTAGCAAACCTCAAAGCATTTGTAAACATTCCTCTAAAATTACTGTTGTGTAGTGAGGCTGGGTTCTGGTCCCAGGTTTGTTAGACAGTTAGATGTGTTGCCTTATTGTCCTTTGTGGGACTGCTGACCCATGTGCACAAAACTTAAGGCAATACTGAGCCCAAACATTTCTGGCTACAGAAAAGGGTTGACCTGCTAAGGGACATGGGAAGCACAGGCTGGAGTCTGGTCAGTCGTGCAGAAGCTTGGGCCATGAACAGTGAGTGAGGGAACATGTAATACAGACTATCCCCCTCATCCTGCCACAGGGAACTTAGAGATAAAGGATAAGAAAATCAACTCATGATTTTAATCACAACTTTTGCTGGGTTTAGGCTGTCCTGCTTCCCCGAGTTTTCAAATGGTAAATTTGTGTTAGAGAAAATAAAACCAGAGTGGAACAGTCTGGACAAGGCGTCATTTCTGACTGCACTTTACAAGTATAAAATCTGTATCACAGAGAATGTGTGCTCCACGGTTTCAGAGCCCCAGAAAAATACCCACAAGATCATTTTTTCAATTTCTATTGGTAATGGGGGAGGGGTGATTCAGAGGCTTATGAAGTGATTGAATACGTTTCCAACGCTTGGAAGTTAAGGGGGGGGGGTCAAGATGAGAATCAGGGCTTAACCATAAGGTGTCTGATACACAGCAGTTAAAACTGTTACCCAATATAAAAAAAAAATGTTACAGAACTAGAAGCATAAGCTTCATAATTTTAAATGTGTAAACAGTATGTGACCAAAAAGTTGCATTACTGTCCTGTCAAGAGTAATCAATGGTCTCAAAAATAAAGGATGAATTGCTTTTTCTTTGCAAATCACAGGATTATGTTCCCGAACGTTTTAAACAAAGAGAGGTCTATGATAAGCGATATCACAGAAAGGATTGATACAATGCAGGAGTGCTGCTTAATTTGACTGTTTGCAAAGTTGACTAAATTAGGCCCATTTGTGTAGATGGCTTTGTTAGTATTTGAAAGGTTTGATCAGCCTTATCTACTATAAGTAGTTTTGCTCCATGATATGTACTACAACACCAATAATGAATATCTTAATGTGAAGCTTATTCAAGGTACTTCTAACACTAAAAACCTACCAGGGTTGTATGGAGAGCAGCTACGGTATAATCAGCTGATCTCACATTGGTTCTTTTTCACTAAAAACAATCTTATCCTGAAGATTCTCTCTCAGCCCAAGTCCTTTATGATAATGCTCTAAAAAAGAAAATCACCAATGTGAAAGCCACCTATCAGACAATCAAATGTAGCTGCCACATTTTGGGAATTCCTTAAAAGGTGGCAGTGTTCAAGAAAAATCAGTACTGTATAATCAGGACGGGAATGTCCCCTACATGGTAAACTGGCTTGCACCACTGCCCTGATGACCAGACTGGATTTGAAACGGGTACCCTGATTTTGTTCTGGCCCCAGCACGCATGAATTTCTGTGTGCATAGTGAGGCATAGGCCAGAAACTGCCCACGAGACCTAGGGCTTTGCTCTTAAGTCAAGAAGAAATAGAAGTGTGTACTCTCTAGTGGACAAGTCTACTGCCCATGTCATTAGTAACATGTACGGTAAACAGTGGTCAGAGAATAGAGTTTTTGAATTCATAGTATTAGATAGACCTTTCTACCTGTCCACGGTAAGAGTGTGAGGACTACAGGCCTGCTTATGTAAAGTTCTGCTTAGGTGTCATGACCAGATCTTATGCCGATCTCCCTGCATGTGTATGTATGGTGAATGTTAGCAGGGCTCTATAATGTTTGCAAGTGTGTGAACGCTGAAACCAGTGGGATCAATTTTGGATTTCCCTTGGTTTTACCCAGCACAAAACAGAGGTTGGGATACAGCTGCTCAGACTCTGAAGGTGTACTGCCTGCATCCCTCAAATGAAGGGTGCATCCCCAGACACGGAACATAGGGCTGCCTTTAGAAATTCTATGGTTAGTTTTAGCAGAGGATTGCCTATTAGTATTTCCTCAGTGCTGCCATTTGGCCAAGTATGGATCATTGACGGGCGAGTCAGCAGATTCACTTCTTAGAGAGAGAAGTTTCTGGAGAGGACCTGGTCCTCCCCTTGGCTGGCCCATCCAGGAAAGCTGATAGTAGCCAGGTGCACAGATTTGCACTTTTTGTGCTCATGTTATGGGTACCCCTACTGGAAGCAAGCCTACTAGGAAAGCCATCATCTCACACAAAGACTGTCTACTCTGCAGCCAGCCAAAAAACAAAATGTGAAAAGGAACCACATCAAATCCGTTCCTGGAGTTTAGATACTGGATTCAAACCACTTGTGTAGAAATTGTGCATAAAAGTGGGAATAAAACGTTCATACTTCATTCCAGTTCAAGGATTCTTCACTGACTACGGATGGAAGTGTTTTGCAGCGTACTGGAAGCTGCTGTTATCCAGAGCAAGTATCGCTCACAGCCAGTCTCCCAGAGGGAAGGGGACATCACTTCAAGCTTATGCATCATCCTAGTGAGCTGCGAGTCTGCCTCCTACTTGGGAGCTTGTCTGCTGTGAGAGTCAGAAGGAGCATCTTGTCTGCCCAAGAAAGAAAACATGCGCTTCCAAATCCAAAGAGAAGTGGTCAGAAACAAGTAGACAACAGTGGAAAATGTTTCCAGAATTCACCCGAGAGGCTTCGGGCCTCAATGTTTTTCCAAGATCAGCTGTGACTCTCCAATGTACATGCTCAAATGGTTGCTACAGATGAAGAAGATCAGTGGACATAAGACGACTCTGCCTTTTGATGTACCCTCAGGACCACAACCCTGCTCCTTAGACCAGAAGGAATCACCCATCCAAAAGTGCTGAACTTGTCCGATTAGTGTGCCTTTATCATTGCGGTTTCCATCATCCTGACATGTACAGGAGGAGTGGGGGCTGAAGTCGTTGCTGCTTGCATTGTGTGGTTGAAGACTGCCAACCGGCGCTTGGAGGTCCTAAGAGCCATCCACCTCAGGTAATGCTAATGCCTGAACAGAACACTGAGAATCATCAGATTTTGGTGGGGGGCAGGCTGACCTGCAAGTCAAAGAATGCAGGAAACCACCACTGCACATCTGTGTTTAAAATATAAAGTTTCTGTCTGTATAGAAACCACTGTAGCATGTGTAAGTACACATTCCTTGTAGTAATGCATTTTCCTTTTGTATAATATTGAGTTGTAGTATGAGTAACATACTTCAGTTTTTCTTAAAAGAAATGCATTAGGTTGGAAACTAGCATACTGTGTGTGTCTTGTTTAAGTCCAGAGTATCTACCCCATCCCCCACACTGCCTCCCTGAGATGCCTTGAACTGCTCGTCCTCACTACCTTAAGAGTCAAGTGTGGAAGGGAATTACTCAGACCAGTTTGTACAGTAGTGGGACAGGCCACAGGACACCAGAGACAAATGACCTCCAATCACGACAGTTGAGAACATGTAGTCACCGACCACAGTAACAACACAGCACATTATACTATGCACAGCTGAACGGTTAAATAGATCAGTAGGGGGTATAACTTAATAACCGGAACAAAAGACCTAATAATATGATCAATTTCACCACATATTTATTTTACACTACACAGGTGTGAAATTTTAGGCTTGTGAAAACGAAGTGATTTGCCCACATTGTTATTTTGTGGTCCAATGCCAAACCTATAATGGAACAAAAGTCTCTTACTTGAAGGTCAACAACCTAGTCAATCATAGCCTTGCAAAACAATACCAATATGTTTTTCATGCTAATCTGATCACTGCACAAAAAGTGGGAATCTACACGTATCACAGCCACAAACCAAGATTTAAGTATTTGTGTGTAAGATCCCTCAATGCAATGAGGATTTTTTGGGACAATATTTTGTAAATAAATTATATTAAACATTGACCTATTACCTTAAGAGACTGCTACCTTATACATCGTAGACGATGACCTCTTGACCAAAGATGAAGATGCTCCATGCCTCCTGATACTGCTGTAAATAGCTGCCATCAACACAACCATCCCGCCCTCCTATACACCAGCCTCAAATGGAATTTACCTGCAATGTCCTTCTTTGGTTCTCCTCCTACCTTTCCACCTCCAGGTTACAAAAGATCCTCATCACTGGTGGAGTCCCCCACGGTTTAATACTTTCACGTCATCTTCAACCTTTATATGGAGATGCTTGGTGGTGAGTTCTACTCATAGATCGCAGCATCAAGATTGACCGAAATTCCGATGATATACAACTCCACTTGAAAGTCTTCTCTGCTTCAGACATCAAACGCCTTAACCAACGCTTAAACATAATCCAGACCTGGATGTCTAGCACCAACATAAAGCTCCACCCAAACTAGACAGAATTCCTATTATGTGTTAAGCACATCAAACAGAATACAGTACAAACTTAGATCAAGGACATGAACCTTGACTGCTTCGCACTTCTACTTTCACTGAATGCCAAGTCACTTACATTTACGCTGCACACCTACCTGACTTTCAAGGAACAGACTGCCAAAAGCAACAACAAAAAAGGCTCATACCAGCTCTCTTCTTCAGAAAGAGAAAATGTATTCCAGGAATCTATTTTAGAACTGCTGTTCATCTCTTGTATACTTGCATCTGGGAAGAGGTAACGCCCTACTGCATAGCCTCCTAGACTCCACACTGGCGTTACTTAAGGACATCCTATATGCAGCAGCACATCTCATGTCAGGACTGATTGCAAAATAATCACATCACTCATCCCAATGAGAAGTCACTGGCTTCTCTAGCTAGTCAGTGCCATCTTCAAAACCAGCGGCATTGTTTAAAAAGCCATCACGACCAGCACTCCTGCTTATCTTGCAGATAAGCTCACCCTCTCTGGTGGTTCTCAGCACACCAGCATCTAGAACACCATCAGACCAAGAAATCCGGAAAAAAAAAAAAAAAAAAAGAGTCGGGCCTTCTCCATCTATGCACCCATGATCTGGAACAACATCCCTGTATCCATCAGGACCACCCCCAAAACTACTACATTTTAGAAAAGTCTTGAAAGAGCAGTACATCACAATTCATTAACAGTCCACAGCCCAGCTTTCTCCTATTACTCACTGACTTTAGGCTGCTCTTTTACCATGTACAGCAATTTGCAGCCTTTTTGCGAGGCTTGCACTATAGAAATACCACCGGTATACTTAAATAGAGTTGTACAATGGGAAAACTTTGTTGTAGATATCATCTGTACTATTTAAACTCAATACATAACATCAAGTAAGGGTACGGAACTATAACAGCAACTGCCATGGAGACAAAATGGAGACCATACTATGAATGTTACATTTTCAATTCATATAATGGACTTTGGCGTCCCGTCCCCCTTTAGTATTTATACCAAATTTAGAATAGGGATTTAAGGTAATGAATAAAGGAACATCGTGCATATGGTAAAGTGTAATCCCAAAGTATGGTTGAAAATAAACAGTTTAAGTGGCAAGTTACAAAGAAATGCACTGTGGACAAAATTGCTCCCTGCCTCTTTCGCAAATGCCGCTCTTTTCAAATCCAATTGTCGATATGAGCAATATAGTATAAAGTTAATAATGTGTGTGTGTATATATACACACACATAAACATATATTTGCGTTGGTGCCTGACTACACCATACAACTAATGCCCCCTTAGTGGAGGCATATAGTTGAAGAGAAAAGAAATAACGTTTTTTAAATGGGACATGAGCCCATGAACAAACGCAGGACAGATCCATTTCATAATTAGACAAACGCTAACTTTGGGGGAAAAAAGGCAATTCTTATGTGAAAAATACTGCTATTTCGTGCCCCAACATTCACTGTTTGGTGATATGCTCAAGCACTCCTCCTTTCGAAGAAATAAGCAAAATGGTGGCTCCCATGGCGGCGGCTGGAAGTGAGGAGAGATGGCCGGTACACGAGGAAGTCAGTCAGAAGCTAAACGCTTCAGTGTTGTGGCCCAAGGACTTACGTTTACAAACGTACCAGAGTAGTGGGCACGCCGCCCTTCACCCATTTACTTCACCTCAGTTACGGCCATCTCTCTACGTGATGGGGCATTTACGTGTGGTTTTATACAGAAGACATACTACAACGCGATGGTAGCGCGTGTCGGTGTAAACGCGTGGGCGGCTAAAACACGCTGCTGCCGCTTGCAAAATAATGTGCACAGAAAAGGCAATTCGAGGCAGCCTGCGGGAGGAGACACCAGTGACAGCTGGAACCGCTTTGACACCTCAACCGTCGGTGACAGCTGGAAAGAACCACTTCGCTACCTCAACTGGGCGTAAACTGTCAAATGCATTTTGGGGTGCTTCACTGTGTACCAGAACGCGGCTCATGCCCACCCCACTACACTAGAATCGGCCTGTGGCCCCCTCAGTGTCGCAATCCGCCTGTCAATTCCTTGCGTCACAATCCGCCTAGCGGCCACGTCTTGCGTCACAAGCCGACTCCAACCAACTCGTCCTCCCGGGCTGTGGCCACGCGCGCTGTACTCACCCACGGAACGGTAGCCTAGAATGGCGACCTTTCGAGACTTGGGCTGCGGCATCTTAAATCCCACCGAGAACCGCCAGCTGCTGTCCCCCTCTTAGATCTAGCCTCGGATGTTCAAGTGTGCTGCATCAATCCCGCTTCGCCAATGGGTAACACACCGGAGAGTATTACTGTTCGTCGGGTAAAGAGTGACCGCGCAGCTGAAGTACGTGAGCGGTACCAATAAACACGCCTTCCCTTTACACACTACACTCACGACTTAAGTCCTGCTGGGCGTCAGCGTTCGTGACTGGCGTAGATGACACGTCTCCTTCAGTTACACACAAATATATGTATATCAGAACTTGGGAGGATCTCGCAGAAAAGTGTACGAGAAGAAAACCCGCTGCGTCATCCCACGCCCAGGCATCCGAAATTCAATATTCATCATTGAGATTCTCCGATTGGGCGAACTGCCGTGACTATTAGCCAATCAGTACAAAGGACGCCCTAGTGTAGAAACAGCCTCTCGAAAGATTGGATGGCTAAGCTTGACAATTTAACCCGTTAAGAAAGTCTGATTGGGCTCCTCAATCAAGAGGGATGAGCATAGTGACTGGAGAGCTCCGATTGGCGGAAACTTCGGAGAGAGATCCACAGTTCTCCTAAACAAGTATATAACAGAGGATGGGTAATGCTTTTAGAGTGGTTTTCCAGTGATTAAGTACGAGTGGGAAGGACACACAACTACTCATCCAGTTTCAGAAATCTGGGGTCCTAGTGAACCCTCAGGCTGATCTAAATAAACATCAGCGGTAGGATTATTAACATAAGTAAGGTTTCTCCTTTTGAATTCGGGGACTAGTTAAGGTTTCGTCCTTCCAAGGGCAAGGCCATGACCACTGTGCACCTTCCGATACTCCAGACACCAAATGATGACACAGTGCTCATTCTATTCTTGTTGCTTAATTAACCGGGGCGGTGAAGCAGCGAGTAATTGCTTGTACGCGACCTCCTGAGTCGCTCCGTATCGCCTGTCTTCCTTTATTTTTATATATGCCCTGACGACATCAGGGCAAAACCAAAACAATTGCGGCAAGAACATAGAGGGAAAAACACGTCTGGCAAGGGAACACAAACACCCAGTTTACCCCCACTGATGGGAGTGTCCCAGTACCAGTTACATCACTGGTACGCAACACTACATTCCTCCAAAAAATTAAAACGAAGAAACAACACATACAATCGTACACAAGTCACCCATCAACGAGATGGTCACGCAGCCTTATAGAAGAAGTTGGGTTGCTGCGCAAATTGTATTTGGTAGCACTTGACCTTACGAGAACAGGGCTCTGAATAGAGTCTCTACAGGAGACGTCATCATGGACAGGGGCCTGCCCTGTATCATCCGCGACAGGCAAACAGGGATCACTACCAGCATCTCCACCATGTATGGACTCCACATCGTCATTCAGAATTGGGGAGCCTGGGTTTTGAGCGTCACTGGCCGGAGGACAGAATCTCTTGAATAGGGATATGTTACGGGTGACAACAACAGCTCCACGCTGTGCCACAACAGAGGATCCGTTCCAACGGATGACAGTCCAAGGAACCGTACCAAAAGGCATTCAGAATTTACTGCTAGACGATATTTCTTTCAGCAGCACTTTATCACCAGCTTTGAGGTCAGAGCTTACAGCACGTCTCCTGCGACTGGCATAGTTGTTGGTTGCCAACCGTCACTCAAAGACTTGGTCTCCGTTTAGAGTTGGCGGGACCCAGCACCAGTGATGTGGGATGGAATCAACTATTACCTGCCCGAGAACTACATGTCCAGGAACTCGGTTAGTAGTAGAGGGAGGGGTCTGGCGATAGTTGCGTAAAAAGGAATAAATGGCATAGTCGCTAGTCTGACCACTCGTATGAGCGATGCCAATCACTTTGTTTAGGGTCCTCATGAAACGCTCTACTTCCCCATTGGCTTGAGGCCAATGGGGCGTGATCCGACAATGTTGAATGCCAGTGTTCTTAAAGTACTCAGCCATTTCTCGACTCTGAAAAGGCAGGCCATTGTCGGTTTTAACTTCAGCGATGAGACCATGGGTGGCTACAATCTTCTCCATACAAGATATCACCATTTCAGCTGTGAGAGCCGGTAGGATGGAGTAAATAGATTGCATCTCCCAAAAGAGGTATCCCCAAACATTACACATTGTCTCCTGCACCTATTTTTATGCAGAATGAGAGCACAGCTACAACCAACTCACTTTAGTCCTGTTACTGCACTAGTGAACACAACTAGATTTGACACCACCCCAGAAGTCCTACAAGTCCTGACAGGAAAACAAGAGATAATGGAAGAGATATCAAAAATTAAGAAAGCAAGGCAAAAAAAGGTCTCACCCAGATTGGGAAAAAGGGGTATTACATCAAGGTATTTTTGAAAGGTCTTACCCATCATCTGAATGTAGTAACTATGTAGCTAAACCCCTGCCCCCTAATTGCGCACACACAGGTTCACAGGATCAGTATTTGCCCATGATAAATGGCATACCGAGGCCAAAGTCATATGTAGGGCAATATCATTATGGAATGGCACTGACACACAAGGTCCACTAAGTTTTAATAAGATAATAGGCCAATGTCAGGAAATATGGGATGGGAACATACAGAGATATACATGGACAGGAACTACCATACACCCTAGAATAGCAATTAAATTAACACAGTTTTCTCTTTGTTTCAGAGGGAATGGGTCAGTGAAGGTGGGGAGTACCCTCAACTGCAACATCACCACCTACAATGCTGATATGAAGGGCAGCACCTCCAGCCTGATGGATCACTACTGGATGTGTGGGGCCTGGCTCCACATACAAAAAACCCCAAACTGGAATGGCCTCTGCTCCTTAGTGAATTTGCACCCCCCCTCCCTGGTGATACCAGGTGTGGACATCTCTCAGTTACATGACCATCCCATGAGCTGTCCAACAACCTTGCTTCACCGTTACTGGACAAAAAGAACTGCTGAGTATTTTGGTACTGCAGTGTGGAAAGACGTTCCACAGAAACATAGACTATTTAATGATGCCCAAATCTTTTTTGGTAGCATCCTACCATTTATTTAGGCGAAAGCAACTGCACGCTGGCTGTAGATCACACGCTTTGAATTGATGAAGACCATAAATGCAACCGAAGATGGGTTCAATGCTATCAAGGAAGAACTCCGAGCCCTTAGGCTGATGGTAATGCAACACAGATAAGTACTTGATTTAATGATGGCCATGGAAGGAGGGGTGTGTAAGAAGATTAGAATGGGCTGTTGTACTTATGTGCCGGCCAATGATGCGGACAATGGGCCATTCAGACATTGCATGATCTACAAAAGAAAATGATCGATGAAGGGGGTGCCCCTGATGGGTGGTTTGACGGCTGGTTCGAATGGGTGCCGTCCTGGATGTCGGGGTTGTTCAAGGCCTTTTTGCCTTTGATCGTGTTGGTGCTCTTGATGTGTCTTATTTTTCAGGTAATAATAGCATGTTGCAAAAGGATAACAGCTAAATTGGGAGGGACAGAGTAGTGGGTATGTGGTGATTCTCCTAGTTTCATTAGTAGATGGGAAGGTAGGAAAAGTAGTTGAATAATCAACCAGAGGGGGGAATGATGTAGGACGAATAGGAACACATCATATACATCACATACATACAAACATAAGTTCCCAAACCCCAATACAAACATTTTAGGCTAGGGATAGTTGTACACCAATGTAAGTAGTGAAAGGCTTAATACATGACTTGCTAAAAAAAAAGACAGACTGTGGGTTCAATAGAAAAGGCAGGTCATATTTAGGACAAACAAACACTTATTATTTAGGAAACTCATACACATGCTGCATTGTTAAGTTAGCTGTGCTGAAACACACAAGAGGCCCAAGCCACATTAGAATTTGAGTTTTTCTTTAAAGCTGCACCAACTGTCGCTTTCAAAATCTTCACTTAGCACGAACAGGGTAGAACAAAAGGGTGTATCCTGCCTTAGCGCAAGGGTCCTAAAAACCACAAGTCATTCATATCTTGGTGAGGAGAACTGTGTAAGGGTCAGATAAGCATTTGCACAAGGCAGGGCTACCGTGAGCATCATGTAACATATAATCACTTGTCGTGCAAAAAGAGATGTTGAATGACGTCAATGTTACTTACCCACCCCTGAGGCGACCAATAATCGTGCGTGTGCTCTTTTTAAGAGGTACCTCTCCCCTATTATCTTATCTGTACTGCTTGTTCTTGCTTACGTCAATACTGAACTTGTGACCATAGTTTTTTGTGTTTTTTACAGTATAAATACCACTGCTTGTGAACTGGAACTTTGAACTTCAGTCATGGCCTCCATTTTGAGACTGCCTTTGTTCCCAGCTGAAAATCGATTAACCCTATATTACTTTGTCAAATTGATCTGTCTTATTTTATTAACAGATTTCCTTCTAACATATTGGCCAGCTAAGCCAGGAGCTTTACTTTGATCTCACCAACTGCTGGACTGGGGGCCCTGCCTGTCTCCACGAGGCGATTTGCGCACTTTTTAAAGAGGTAAGGGAGATGCCAACATTTAAGTCAAAATCTCTGATTTTATGGGGACAGATGGGATTCAGGTGTTTGGCATTAAGGTGGACAAAGTACGAGCTTGTTACGACTCTGTCGTCCCATTTCTAGGGGGCTCTGTAAGGGGACTGTTGGAAGCCTGGGAATCACCTTAAACACTTATCTAGAGTCCCTTGCTGACTCCTGTTTGTTTCTCTTTTCTCCATGGTACACTTGTGTAGTACTACATTTGCTTCCTGGGACTGCAAATCCCATAATGCACAGCTTGGTAGTCAGGAAAACCCGGATTCTGTTTCCCATTGTTTTCTATGGGAGAAATCCATTTGCTCCTTTTCACCGGATCCTCTCCTCCAGGACTTGCAAGTGTCTGAAACTACACACACCTGAGACCTCTCCTGTGCAGCCCAGCTTGGAACTGCTTATAAGCAGCCATTTCCTCAAGATCCCTGTCGTGCATTGGAGTTCGATTCCTTTGTGTTACAGACCCCTTGTCGGATGGTGTTCCAGTTTTGTCCCTGTGCTCTTCCAGCTTGATCCTGTTTCTCTGCCCTGTTCCTGATTGTTCCAGCCAGAGTCTGCTCCATACTTCTTAGCCTTGTACCTGTTTGTTTCTTCCAGAGCCTGCTCCCTGTTTCTCTGCCCTGCTCCTGCCTTGTTTCAGCCTGAACCTGCTCTCTGTTTCCCAGTCCTGTTTACTACTCATTCCAACTCCCTGTATTCCAGTCCTGTCCTTGCCTGTTCCAGCCAGAGCCTGCTCTCAGTTTCCCACTCCTATCTCTGTTTGTTCCAGCCAGAAGTTAGCGCCCTGTTTTCAAGTCCTAGTCCTGCCTTTACTTCAGCCTGAGCCTGTTCCTAGTTCTTGCCTCTGCCTCTTAGTTTGTTCCCTTCTGTTTCTGTTTCTTCTTGGTTCTTTGTGTCTGGTAAGTGTTCTATCAGTCTTCACCAGTGTATAAGTGTCCTCCTTTGTACTGGGGCTGGCTCCTGGTTTTCAGGAGGCAATTCCAGCCCCCATCCTTGTCCAGTGTTATACGTTGTCTTTCGTGCCTAACAGTGACAGTGTGCTATTGCTGTTTTCTCAGGAATCGCCACTGTGTTTCCAGCTGGACCCACAAGAGCGTGTCTTGTGTATGTAAGTACTTTCCTTGTTTGTGCTCTAGGGTCCAGCGACAGAAACATTTCTGCTGCCTCCTTTCTATGGGGCTGGCAGGGTGACTATCTGTAAGAGCAAACTGCACAGAGGCATTGACATTCCCTGTCACTGTGGGAGTTTCTGCGCCTTACTCTGTATACAAACCCAGCGTGTTTGTCCCTTTGTAATCTGTTTCCTGTTTGTTCACACAAGGGTTGCTTTGCTTTTACTTTCCTGTGCCTATCCATAGCTGTCCTTTCCGTGTATGCCTTTAGCTGCTCCTCTGCCCCAAGATACTACCTCTTTAGGATATTCGGTGACCTCAAGGGGTGTCCCAACCAAAGTCCTGATCAGACCAGCCCGAAACCGTGACAGAATGCACGACCCAAAAATTTCAAGCTCCCCAGGCAGCAAAGGCACACACAGACCTAAAGGGCTTTCCTATCATGTTAAGACACCCCTTTCTAAACCTATACATTCTCTGAAGACCTCTAAAAAAGGCCTTAGTTTAAAGGATAGACTTGTTAAAGAAAACCATAACCTGCAAGTTCAGTACTACACTGAGTGGCTTGCTAATCTTTCAATGATAGACAATTATGTTATTTGTGACTATGACCCCCAGTCCCTGTCTGTAGAAGAATTACAAGGACGTAATGAGTTTTTGTAGTATCTATTAGCTGAAGCCAGTAAGAATGTTCCTAACAGTGAAAGTGCTTTTGCTACTTCTGCACAAGACATTTACTCTCAAGAAACCCTGGTTAATTCCTTGCCTCATGCTAGTGCATCCCAAATTCACTTCCAGGACTCTGTCAAAACAAAGAACCCTGACACTGTTCAAGAAGCCACACTAGGGATTCCCTTGTTTTCTGTTGAGTGCTTCAGCCCATCTAGGCCAGTTCCTCAGAATTCAAAGTGCAGTGCTGACTCTTATAAAGACCTTTCAGTCCCTCAGAGCTATCAAGTCAGCAGGCTAGATGCTGTATCTAATGGATCAGTAAAAACTGTGGGATTCCTTAGTGCAACTCAAATGGCTTGTGCTCCTCCCAAATTGGATGATAGTACATCAGTCTCAATTCCTAAGTGTTGTGCTGACTCGTGTAAGGATCTACCAGTCCCTCAGTGCTTTCAAGTCAGCAGGATAGAACCTGTATCAAAGGGATCAGTAAAGACTGTGGGATTCCTTAGTTCCACTCAAAAGGCTTGGGCTCTTCCCAAACTGGATGATAATATACCAGTCTCAATCCTTAAAAGCTCTGCTAAACCCTTCTCTATTCTGAGTGGGTTTGATAACAATATGGACATACACACACTAAAAGAGCAGTTTTGGCAGATTAAAAGGCAGATATTGGACTTCTATGATGAATATGTTGTAACATACACAAGAAATCGTGCACGTGGGCTCTTTTCATCAATGCATATTTCACTGTTGTCAGAACCAGACATTCTGTTTATCTGGAAGGTAGACGAAGTAACAGAGCAGCTGATGGAAACTACTGCAAGGCAATTTGAAAACCTGAAAAAAGAAAATGATCACCAGCTTTGGCTTAAAGAACAGTATGCTACCTCATGTGCTTCTCCAAAGACTACTATAGAGCAGATTTTCCCTGCTATGAATGAATGTCAAAAGACTGCTCCAGTTATAAATATATCAGCCTCTTCTTCAGACTCTCTCTCAGCCTGTGGTTCTCCAGTGAAAATTCCTGTACCGTTGATTGAATCTCTGACATCTCTGAGAGATTTGACACCTCTTGATTCAAAGGATGGATCGGAGTCTTCAGAAGGAAGTGTCTCAGCCCCTGTAGCAGAACAAATAAAGCCAAAGGAAGAAGAGAGTTCTGATGCAGACTCCAATAGCTGCACCTTAAGAAACCAAGATATGACTTTACTGGAGATTAATGGCAAGTTGTGCAACAGTGTTGAAGAATCTGAGTCTAGTGATGACAGTGGTTCCTGCCTTGCCGTGAACAAACCTGCAGATAGTGCTGTTCAAATGGCGCACACACCAGAATTTTCAGACTGTGGGGATACTCCTGCCCTTTCAAACAATATCATAGAATTTTCAGATAATGAAGAGACAGTTACTGTTTCAAGTGAACTAATGGATTTTTCTGACCGTGAAGAAATACCCGCAATTACTAAGAATGTAATGGACTTCCCAGAAAGTTTAAAAATCTCTTCTGTGTCAAAGCAAAACGTGGAGATTTCAGACAAGGAAGAAAGCCAGCAATCTGAAACTAAACAGCCTGTCATAAGAAATGAGAGCCATCTCCTAGAACAGGACACAGTTGCAGCCTCAACCACCGATCCTGACTTACTGTCGCTTGCCACTGTGTATCCTGTTTCCAGCTCAACGGTTACTGAAGAACAGATCTTTGATCTACCGGTATCTGATCTTGATGTTAAACCAGCCACACCAATGTCACCTGCTGTGTCCCTGAAATTAAAGACTCCTGAAAACCAGCAATCTGAAACTCAAGTACTGAAAGATGTAATATTTCCCACTAAAACTAAAGACTTGAATTTGAATCTTGTATTCGAAGATCTGATGATAAGTACTGTTCTTAGTGTTTTATTGCAAGAAACCATCATCAATTTAAAGGCTAGAGCTGAAAATGTAGGTAACAGTGTAAAGGTGATTTCTGAAGAGTCTCCAGTTCTATTTCTTTCCAAAGAACAACCTTTCAATGTTAACAGATTTGAAGATCAACTACCTGTAGTAGAAACGCCTTGCAAAGAAACCATTTCTGCTACCACGAACACACCACAGAGCACTTGCAATGAAGAAATCCCAGTCTTGTCTGAAGATCACCCTAACGAATTAGCTTGTGGCACTTCTACATTTTCAGATGTTAATCCAATTTCTAAAGACTTAAAAACTCTTGTTGATCCTGTGATTGATAATCCGAAGTCATCCAAAACTAAAGAAAATTAAATTCTGACTTTTTCATGTTCACCTTGAGAACACCAGTTACCCATGTCTCCCAAGTTTCTATGCTTTGCAAGCCTCAGACCACAATCAATGCAAATACTGCTGCAGAAACAGACATCCTGCTTGTCGGAAGGAGTTACAGACCTTACTAATACGCCAATTATGTCCTCCAAAGAAGACAGTACTGAACAGGAAACTAAAGTCCTAAAGAATACCACCCATGATGCAATTCCAGATCTCCTTGCTCCTGAATCCACTTCACCAGAAACCAACTCCATGCACTCCTCCCGTATCACTCGAACAATAAAGAGGAAAGACATCAGAGCCCATATGGGTATTAATACATGCTTTGCTCATTGGATGATTCATCTGTGGCAGGACTGTAAACTTATCAACCAAGGTTGGTGTTGGATTTTCTTGCTGTGGCTTTTCCTCTTCAACTTTTTTCAGCCGAAGAATCGCCTTCTCTTCTTGAGCAGACTGGTGGGAAGGGGTATACTGTTATGACTCTGTCGTCCCATTTCTAGGGGGCGCTGTAAGGGGACTGTTGGAAGCCTGGGAATCACCTTAAACACTTATCTAGAGTCCCTTGCTGACTCCTGCTTGTTTCTCTTTTCTCCATGGTACACTTGTGTAGTACTACATTTGCTTCCTGGGACTGCAAATCCCATAATGCACAGCTTGGTAGTCAGGAAAACCCGGATTCTGTTTCCCATTGTTTTCTATGGGAGAAATCCATTTGCTCCTTTTCACCGGATCCTCTCCTCCAGGACTTGCAAGTGTCTGAAACTACACACACCTGAGACCTCTGCTGTGCAGCCCAGCTTGGAACTGCTTATAAGCAGCCATTTCCTCAAGATCCCCGTCGTGCATTGGAGTTCGATTCCTTTGTGTTACAGACCCCTTGTCGGATGGTGTTCCAGTTTTGTTCCTGTGCTGTTCCACCTTGATCCTGTTTCTCTGCCCTGTTCCTGATTGTTCCAGCCAGAGTCTGCTCCCTACTTCTTAGCCTTGTACCTGTTTGTTTCTTCCAGAGCCTGCTCCCTGTTTCTCTGCCCTGCTCCTGCCTTGTTTCAGCCTGAACCTGCTCTCTGTTTCCCAGTCCTGTTTACTACTCATTCCAACTCCCTGTATTCCAGTCCTGTCCTTGCCTGTTTCAGCCAGAGCCTGCTCTCAGTTTCCCAGTCCTATCTCTGTTTGTTCCAGCCAGAAGTTAGCGCCCTGTTTTCAAGCCCTAGTCCTGCCTTTACTTCAGCCTGAGCCTGTTCCTAGTTCTTGCCTCTGCCTCTTAGTTTGTTCCCTTCTGTTTCTGTTTCTTCTTGGTTCTTTGTGTCTGGTAAGTGTTCTATCAGTCTTTACCAGTGTATAAGTGTCGTCCTTTGTACTGGGGTTGGCTCCTGGTTTCCAGGAGGCAATTCCAGCCCCCATCCTTGTCCAGTGTTATACGTTGTCTTTCGTGCCTAACAGTGACAGTGTGCTATTGCTGTTTTCTCAGGAATCGCCACTGTGTTTCCAGCTGGACCCACAAGAGCGTGTCTTGTGTATGTAAGTACTTTCCTTGTTTGTGCTCTAGGGTCCAGAGACAGAATCATTTCTGCTGCCTCCTTTCTATGGGGCTGGCAGGGTGACTATCTGTAAGAGCAAACTGCACAGAGGCATTGACATTCCCTGTCACTGTGGGAGTTTCTGCGCCTTACTCTGTGTACAAACCCAGCGTGTATGTCCCTTAGTAATCTGTTTCCTCACACAAGGGTTGCTTTGCTTTTACTTTCCTGTGCCTATCCATAGCTGTCCTTTCCGTGTATGCCTTTAGCTGCTCCTCTGCCCCAGGATACTACCTCTTTAGGCTATTCGGTGACCTCATGGGGTGTCCCAACCAAAGTCCTGATCAGACCCGCCCGAAACCGTGACAGAGGGCTGGTCCTTTTATTTTTATAAAGACATTTACAATTTTGACACTGTAATGTATATAATTTTGGTGTTTGCATGCAAGATTGTGTATGAATTGATCCAATATTAAGGGATCCCGGTGGTAAGTCCGGAAGATACAGGGAGCTTGACTAAGTAGTCAAAAGTGGTCAAGAGTAGTGTTGGACTTGGGGCTGAGCAATCAGTTTATGTTCTAAAGAACACTCAAGTCAACCTAACCTAGACCTTAAGTCTGGAAGTCACAATTTGTAGTTGCAAATAGTGAAAAGTTGTCCCCTCTATGAATCCAGAGGCACATGACTAGTAGTATTTTGTTTGCCCTAGTATGAAATTAAGAATTACTGTGTATGTATTTTTCAGCATTCTCCTGCACCAAGACAGTCACTATTTGACTGCATTTTCCTATCGCAGTTAACAGTACCTTAATTCCTGATTACCTCAAGGGTACTGTGAGTCCCCTAGTGTCATTAACAGGATGGTTAAGAATGACCTCACCAATTTTCAATGTGACAGCACAGTGTTGCAGTATGTCGATGACCTACTGATCTGTAGTCTAGCAGAGGAGCAGTGTAGAAAGGACACTGTGTCCCTGTTGTGCACCCTTGCTCAAAGAGGTTACAAGGTGGACAGGGACAAATTACAGTACTGCCAGGAAGAAGTTCAATACTTGGGGCAACTACTGTCAGCATCAGGCTGCCGAATTATGCCCGGGAGAGCAGAATCCATTCAGCAGATGACAGAGCCTGAGACTGTGAAAAGAATGTAGAAGTTCCTAGGCTTATGTAATTATGTCAGACAATGGGTTTTTGACTACCATACTTTAATAGCCCCACTGCTTGCATCTAACAAACAGGTGAAAACACAGAAAGACAGGATAACATGGACTACGGAGATGGAACAAACCTTCAGTAAGCTAAAAACAGAGATAACAAATGAACCAGTGTTAAGGAACACCAGACTACAACAAAGAGTTTTTTCTTTTTTGCCACTATAACAGCCAGGTGATGATGGCTGTCCTCACCCAAAAGTAGGCCTCAAACCAATTGCATATTTTAGCAGCCTACTTGATTCTGTCATGAAAAGCCATTACCCTTCTGAACAAGCACTAGCCACAGCAGCCTTTGCAGTAGAGAAAAGTGCCCCCATTGTCATGGGTGCACCTCTGACACTGTATGCTGAACATGCTGTGTTTGCAATAATTCAGAAAGCTAAAACAACACTAACAACACAGAGAGTATCAGGCTACGAGATAATATTATCATTACCATCCTTGAAGGTGGTTAAATGCCACATAGTCAATCCTGCTACCTTCTTTGCACACCCCATTTCAGACACTGACGATGATGCCCATGATTGTGCCACATATACTCCAGATGAGTGTAGCCAAGCAACAGGAGACCCCATTCCAGGTAGTGTTGTATATTTTGTGGATGGGTCTTCCACAATAGATCAGGACACAGGGGTAAGACATACAGGTGCTGCAGTGGTCAGAGCGATGCAGCAACACTCTTCAGACACACTGCAGATAACCGAACAGATAACTTTGCCATCTCAATATTCAGCCCAGGCTGCTGAATTAGTAGCTTTAGTTGCAGCCCTTAAACACTGGGAAGGATAAAAACAATAACAGTGTACTTTGATTCAGCCTATGTCACTACGACAGTGCATTCCAGCATTATGCAGTGGAACAGACGTGGATTTCTCAAGTGTGATGGAAGCCCTGTCATGCACCGCCCCCTTTTAGAGGACTTGATACAAGCTTTAACACTGCCACATGTAGTTGTAGTAGTGAAATGCGCAGCCCACACTAATGGTCAGGATGTTGTGTCCCGTGGAAATGCCCTGGCTGATTGGGCATCCAAAGATGCAGCAACACGCCCTCTTAGTGACACACATACCACAGTTTTGTTAGCTAGTGAAACATTGACACCTTCAGACCCTTTGAATGCATCCAGACATTACACAGAGACAGCTCATCTGCATATAAGAGAGATCAAAGAAAATGCCCCAGAGCATGAAAAACAGTTGTGAGAAGCCAGAGGATGCACACAGACAGGAACAGATTTAATATACAGACAAATGTCAACAGGGAAGCCTGTCATGCCTCAAGCATTGCTACTGATAGCTCTAAACCAGCTACATCTTCCTTCACAAACTGCTATAGACAATATGTCCCTCCAAATACGTCAGAATTGGTTTGTCCCTAACTTAAATGAGATGATTACAATGTACATACATACCTGCACAGTGTGCCAACAGTATTCACCAAGTCCCACCTCTAAGGTAATAGCTTCCACAATACCTCTTCCACAAGGTCCCTTTAAGGAACTGCACATTGATTACATTGATATGATTGACAGATGCAATCATTATCGCTATCTTATAGTTGTAGTCTGCCCATTCTCAAGGTGGATTGAAGCAGGATCTTGTGTTCACTGTGATGCCAGGTCTGCTGCTAATTTTTTGATCCGTGAGGTAATACCGCGGTGGGGTGTCCCTGAGGGGATCAGATCCGACAATGGCACCCACTTCGTCAATAATATCTTTTCTCACCTCACCACCTTGTTAGAAATAACACAGAAATTGTCCTCAGCTTATCATCCGCAAAGCAATGGAATTGTGGAGTGCCTTAATGGCTTCCTCAAGAACAAAATAAGTAAACTATGTGTGACTTTGAAAAAGAAATGGCTATACTGCCTCCCATTAGCACTCTTTGCTTTGAGAAATACCCCAGGATCAGATCACCATTTGACTCCTCATCAAATAGTGCCAGGTAGAACAATGAGCACATTTGTGCCATCAACTAGGCATAAATTGGAGACTGAGAGTGCACCTGAAGTTATACAAACTGAAATGAATGAATACATGCCAGAGCTAACCAAAGTTGCAAAGTTCTGTAAACAGGTTACACTTGCAGCCAAGAAGCGCGCCCTCACATCTCCTGTAAAGGATCAACAAACACCATTACCTATGGGAACTTCAGTATATATTTGCAATTTTGTGGAAGTGGAAGGATTGCAAATTCAATGGACCCTTCCCAGTGACAGACAGCACGACTACAGCAATGAAAGTCCAAGGCCATAAACCATGGTACCACCTCCAGGACATCCTCCTGGCCCCGACCATGCCATCCTTCCCTTTGGACACCGAGCAGGAAAAAGAGGGGGGAGAACAGGAGAAGCAACCGGAGTAAAGACTCCCTCTAAAGCTCCAATATTAGACAATTCTTCTTTCCAGTTATGTATTTTATGTTTGTTTTTTCTCCTCGGTGCACTGATATTGATGTTTTTAGCCCTTGGATATTTTTATTTTTTTGATCCTATATCAGTTATTACACACATGGGTAGAACTGTTGATAATGATATTGGCCATCACCCTCTCCATACTGCTTTGTTTGATAATATGTGGTACCAGTCCATGCATAGTATAGGCACATCCACGTCCAACACCAGTTGTTATGTATGCTCTCTCATCCCCCATGCTGCTGGAGTAGATAGATTGCATCTCCCAAAAGAGGTATCCCCAAACATTAAACATTGTCTCCTGCACCTATTTTTATGCAGAATGAGAGCACAGCTACAACCAACTCACGTTAGTCCTGTTACTGCACTAGTGAACACAACTAGATTTGACACCACCCCAAAAGTCCTACAAGTCCTGACAGGAAAACAAGAGATAATGGGAATGATAACAAAAATGAACAAAGCAGGGCAAAAAAGGTCCTACCCAGATTGGGAAAAAGGGGTATTACGTCAAGGTATTTTTGGAAGGTCTTACCCATCATCCGAATGTAGTAACTATTTAGCTAAATCCCTGCCCCCTGATTGCGCAGGCAGGCCAGTTCTTAGTATCACAGGATCAGTATTTACCCATGCTAAATCAAATCAAATCAAATCAAATCATTAACATTTATAAAGCGCGCTACTCACCCGTGCGGGTCTCAAGGCGCTAGGGGAAAGAGGGGGTTACTGCTGCTCGGAAAAGGCAGGTTTTTAGGAGTCTCCGGAAAGCGGAGTGGTCCTGGGTGGTCCTGAGGCTGGTGGGGAGGGAGTTCCAGGTCTTGGCCGCCAGGAAGGAGAAAGATCTCCCACCCGCTGTGGAGCGGCGGATGCGAGGGACGGCAGCGAGAGCGAGGCCAGAGGAACGGAGGAGGCGGGTGGGGACGTAGAAACTGAGGCGTCGGTTGAGGTATTCCGGTCCCTTGTTGTGGAGGGCTTTGTGTGCATGGGTGAGAAGTCGAAAGGTGATCCTTTTGCTGACTGGGAGCCAATGCAGGTGTCTCAGGTGTGCGGAGATGTGGCTGTTGCGGGGTACGTCGAGGATGAGGCGGGCCGAGGCGTTTTGAATGCGTTGCAGGCGATTTTGGAGTTTGGCTGTGGTCCCAGCATAGAGGGTGTTGCCGTAGTCCAGGCGGCTCGTGACGAGGGCGTGGGTCACGGTTTTTCTAGCGTCGGCGGGGATCCAGCGGAAGATCTTGCGGAGCATGCAGAGGGTGACGAAGCAGGCGGAGGACACGGCGTTGACTTGCTTGGTCATGGTGAGAAGAGGGTCCAAGATGAAGCCGAGGTTGCGGGCGTGGTCTGTGGGGGTCGGTGCGGTGCCGAGGGCCATGGGCCTCCAGGAGTCGTCCCAGGCGGACGGGGTGTTGCCGAGGATGAGGACTTCCGTTTTTTCAGAGTTCAGCTTTAGGCGGCTGAGCGTCATCCAATCTGCGACGTCCTTCATACCCTCTTGTAGGTTGGTCTTGGCACTGGCAGGGTCCTTGGTGAGGGAGAGTATAAGTTGGGTGTCGTCGGCGTACGAGGTGATGATGATGTCATGCTTGCGTACGATGTTGGCGAGGGGGGTCATGTAGACATTGAAGAGTGTCGGGCTGAGTGATGAGCCTTGAGGTACGCCGCAGATTATCTCGGTGGGTTCTGAGCGAAACGGAGGGAGGTAAACTCTTTGGGAACGGTTTGAGAGGAAGGAGGCGATCCAGTCCAGGGCCTGGCCTTGGATCCCGATGGAGCGGAGGCGGGTGATTAGGGTGCGGTGACAGACGGTGTCGAAGGCAGCCGAGAGGTCGAGGAGAATGAGGGCGACTGTTTCACCATTATCCATCAGGGATCTGATGTCGTCTGTGACTGAGATGAGGGCGGTTTCCGTGCTGTGGTTGGTTCAGAATCCGGTTTGTGAAGGGTCGAGCAGGTTGTTGTTTTCCAGGAAGGTGCTCAGCTGTTTGTTGACGGTCTTCTCTATTACCTTGGCTGGGAAAGGCAGGAGAAAGATGGGGCGGAAGTTTTTCAGGTCGCTCGGGTCAGCCGTAGGTTTCTTTAGTAGGGCGTTGACTTCGGCGTGTTTCCAGCATTCGGGGAAGGTAGCAGAAGAAAAAGAAGAGTTGATGACGGCCTGGAGGTCCGGGGCGATGATGTCGTCGGCTTTGTTAAAGATGAAGTGAGGGCAGGGGTCCGAAGGGGCGCCAGAGTGGATAGAGTTCATGGTGGATTTGGTTTCTTCAGTGTTGATGTGGGTCAAGTTGTTGAGGGTGATGGCCGGGGGTGCGGGTTCGGTGGTGTTAGGTTGGGTCTGGTGTCCGAAGCTGTAGTGGAGGTCGCTGATCTTGCGATGGAAGAAGGTGGCGAGGGATTCGCACAAATCCTGTGAGGGCGTGACGGCGTTGGCGTTGGGGTTGGAGAACTCCTTGACGATGCTGAAGAGTTCTCTGCTGTTGTGGCTGTTTTTGTCCAGTCTGTCGGTGAAAAAGTTCCTTTTAGCTGCGCGGATCAGGTGGTGGTGTTCGCGGGCAGCGTTCTTGAGGGCGGTCATGTTGTCAGCGGTGTGGTCCTTGCGCCAGGCCTTCTTGAGGGCGCGACAGGTTTTCTTTGATTCTTTGAGGGTGTCAGAGAACCAGAGAGGTTTTTTGGTGTTGGTCTGTCGATGCGTGCGTTTGAGGGGAGCAAGGTTGTCTGCGCAGTTGGAGATCTAGTTTGTGAGGCTGAGGGCTGCGTCGTTGGGGTCGGTGGTGAGGGTGGGTTGGTTGGCGGCGAGTGCGGAGAAGAGTTGCTCTTCGGGGATCTTGTTCCACTGTCGACGAGGGATGGGTTGAGTGCGGAGGTGGCGGGTCACGTCGGAATGTGAAGTGGACACAGCTGTGGTCGGTCCAGTGTAGAGCGGAGGTGTGGCTGAAGAAGATGTGTTTGCTGGCGGAGAAGATAGGGTCGAGCGTGTGTCCGGCTATGTGTGTGGCGGTGTTCACCAGTTGTTTGAGGCCGAGGTTGGCGAGGTTGTCGAGCAGGGTGGTGGTGTTGGGGTCGTTGTTTTGTTCCAGATGAAAGTTGAGGTCGCCTAGGAGGATGTAGTCCGGTGAGGCGAGGGTGTGCGGGGAGATGAAGTCGGCGATGGCGTCGCTGAAAGGGGCGTGCGGTCCGGGAGGACGGTAGACGAGGGATCCTCTGAGGGTGGTCCTCGGGTCGGTGCGAATCTGAAAATGCAGGTGTTCAGCGGCGAGAGGGGTGTCTTCAGTGGAGGTGGTGACGCTGATGGAGTCTTTGAAGACGATGGCGATACCTCCTCCAACTTGGTTGGTGCGGTCTTTTCTGGAGATCTTGTAGCCTTCGGGGATGGCGGTGGCGATGTCTGGAGCAGAGGAGGCGTTCATCCAGGTCTCCGTGATGAAGGGGACGTCCGGTGCTGTGGAGTCCAGGAGGTCCCAGAGTTCAACGGCGTGCTTGTGGACGGAACGAGCGTTGACCAGGATGCACTTGAGGTGGTTGATGGCGCGTGGGCTTATGGTCGTGGTAGTTGCATGGTGGAAGATGCGTTTGCAGGAGTTGCAGGTGAAGGGTCCATGGGTGCGTTTGGGGTGACCTTGGAAGCAGGTGTTGGAGCGCCCTGGGTTGAGGGCGTGGAGGGTGGTGGGGTCGTAGCGGATCAGCGGGGCTTGGGAGAGCTGGGGACCAGGGGTCGTGGCGCTGGGCGCGGGCCAGGCGCGTACGGGCGCAGACGGGCGCAGACGGGCTTGCCTCTGGCGCGCCACTGGTGCGCCAGCGGCTCGGCCGCCATATGAGGTGGGGGGGAGGGGTCAGCTGAGGGCGAATGGGAGCTGGGGGGCGGGGGCGTGCAGGAGGTCGCGGCGGGGAGGGCGAGGGAGGGGGGGGACAGGTAGAGTGAGAAGAGCTGGGGGAGGGGGGTTTAAGGGTGGAGGGGGGTGAGTGTTAGGAGGTTTAGGAGATTAGGGAGAGAGATAGGAGTAGGGTTGTGAAGATAGGGGAGGAGGGGTTGTAGAGGTGGGTGAGAGTGAGAGGTAGAGTGAGAGGATAGGAAGATAGGTAATAGAGGGGGTGGCGGGAAGGGGGGAGAGATAGAGAAATAGATAGAGAAAAATAGATAGATAGAGAAAACGATAGATAGAGAAATAGATAGATAGAGAGATAGGTAGATAGGAGGAGGTGGAGAGTGAGGGAGTTAGATAGTGGGATAGAGAGACAGAGAGATAGGTAGATAGGAGGAGTGAGGGAGGTAGATAGCGAACGGGTTAGATAGGGGTGATAGAGAGGGGGAGGCGAGTGAGGGAGGGGGATGAGGCAGGAGCAGGAGGGCAGGCACGGGGAGAAGAAGACGGAGGAGGCAGAAGAGCCGAAGGCAGGAGATAGAAGACAGAAGAGCAGAAGACCAGAAGACCGGAAGAACAGAAGAACCGAAGACCGGAAGAACAGAAGAACAGAAGAACAGAGGACCGGAAGAACAGAAGAGCAGGAGACCAGAAGATCACAGAAGAGCAGAAGATCACAGAAGAGCAGAAGATCACAGATGAAGATACGGAAGACGAGGAACAGAAGGCAGAAGACAGGCAGAAGACCTCAGAAGAAGATGAAGAAGAAGAGAGGCGACAGGAGAGGCAGAGAAGCACACAGAAGAAGAGAGAAGACAGGGAGAAGAAGAGTACAGAAGAAGATTACAGACAAGCGAGGAGGAAGAACAGAGAAGAGGAAAAGAAGAAAAGAAGCAGGAGCAGGAGAGAGGGTGAGTAGCGCGGGCAGGGCGAGGGGCTGGGAGGTGGGGGGGTACTTACTGTGAGGTGGGTCTCAGGAACCTGGAGGAGCTGCAGCAGCAGGGGGAGCGACCTACCTTTGGGTCAAGGGTCGCTACCACTGTCGCGCAGCGGCCGCCATATGAGGTAGGGGGGGGGAGGGGTCAGCTGGGGCGAATGGGAGCTGGGGGGCGGGGGCGTGCAGGAGGTCGCGGCGGGAAAGCGCGAGGGAGGGGGGGACAGGTAGAGTGAGAAGAGCTGGGGGCGGGGGGTTTAAGGGTGGAGGGGGGTGAGTGTTAGGAGGTTTAGGAGATTAGGGAGAGAGATAGGAGTAGGGTTGTGAAGATAGGGGAGGGGGGGTTGTAGAGGTGGGTGAGGGTGAGAGGTAGAGTGAGAGGATAGGAATATAGGTAATAGAGGGGGTGGCGGGAAGGGGGGGAGAGATAGAGAAATAGATAGAGAAAAATAGATAGATAGAGAAAACGATAGAGAAATAGATAGATAGAGAGATAGGTAGATAGGAGGAGGTGGAGAGTGAGGGAGTTAGATAGTGGGATAGAGAGACAGAGAGATAGGTAGATAGGAGGAGTGAGGGAGGTAGATAGCGAACGGGTTAGTTAGGGGTGATAGAGAGGGGGAGGCGAGTGAGGGAGGGGGATGAGGCAGGAGCAGGAGGGCAGGCGCGGGGAGAAGAAGACGGAGGAGGCAGAAGAGCCGAAGGCAGAAGACAGAAGAGCAGAAGACCGGAAGAACAGAAGAACCGAAGACCGGAAAAACAGAAGAACAGAGGACCGGAAGAACAGAAGAGCAGGAGACCAGAAGATCACAGAAGAGCAGAAGATCACAGAAGAGCAGAAGATCACAGATGAAGATACGGAAGACGAGGTACAGAAGGCAGAAGACACGCAGAAGACCTCAGAAGAAGATGAAGAAGAAGAGAGGCGACAGGAGAGGCAGAGAAGCACACAGAAGAAGAGAGAAGATGGGGAGAAGAAGAGTACAGAAGAAGATTACAGACGAGGAGCGAGGAGGAAGAACAGAGAAGAGGAAAAGAAGAAAAGAAGCAGGAGAGAGGGTGAGTAGCGCGGGGCAGGGCAAGGGGCTGGGAGGTGGGGGTACTTACTGTGAGGTGGGTCTCAGGAACTCAGGAACCTGGAGGAGCTGCAGCGGTAGGGGGAGCGACCTACCCTTGGGTCAAGGGTCGCTACCACTGTCGCGCAGCGGGCGCCATATGAGGTGGGGGGGAGGGGTCAGCTGGGGGCGAATGGGAGCTGGGGGGCGGGGGCGTGCAGGAGGTCGCGGCGGGAAAGCGCGTGGGACGGGGGGACAGGTAGAGTGAGAAGAGCTGGGGGGGTTTAAGGGTGGAGGGGGGTGAGTGTTAGGAGGTTTAGGAGATTAGGGAGAGAGATAGGAGTAGGGTTGTGAAGATAGGGGAGGGGGGGTTGTAGAGGTGGGTGAGGGTGAGAGGTAGAGTGAGAGGATAGGAAGATAGGTAATAGAGGGGGTGGCGGAAAGGGGGAGAGAGATATAGAAATAGATAGAGAAAAATAGATAGATAGAGAAAACGATAGCTAGAGAAATAGAGAGATAGAGAGATAGGTAGATAGGAGGAGGTGGAGAGTGAGGGAGTTAGATAGTGGGATAGAGAGACAGAGAGATAGGTAGATAGGAGGAGTGAGGGAGGTAGATAGCGAACGGGTTAGATAGGGGTGATAGAGAGGGGGAGGCGAGTGAGGGAGGGGGATGAGGCAGGAGCAGGAGGGCAGGCGCGGGGAGAAGAAGACGGAGGAGGCAGAAGAGCCGAAGGCAGAAGATAGAAGACAGAAGACAGAAGAGCAGAAGACCGTAAGAACAGAAGAACCGAAGACGGAAGAACGGAAGAACAGAAGAACAGAAGAACAGAGGACCGGAAGAACAGAAGAGCAGGAGACCAGAAGATCACAGAAGAGCAGAAGATCACAGAAGAGCAGAAGATCACAGATGAAGATACGGAAGACGAGGAACAGAAGGCAGAAGACAGGCAGAAGACCTCAGAAGAATATGAAGAAGAAGAGAGGCGACAGGAGAGGCAGAGAAGCACACAGAAGAAGAGAGAAGATGGGGAGAAGAAGAGTACAGAAGAAGATTACAGACGAGGAGCGAGGAGGAAGAACAGAGAAGAGGAAAAGAAGAAAAGAAGCAGGAGCAGGAGAGAGGGTGAGTAGCGCGGGGCAGGGCGAGGGGCTGGGAGGTGGGGGGTACTTACTGTGAAGTGGGTCTCAGGAACTCAGGAACCTGAAGGAGCTGGAGGAGCTGCAGCGGCAGGGGGAGCGACCTACCCTTGGCATACTGATGCCAAATTCATATGTAGGGCAATATCATTATGGAATGGCACTGAGACACAAGGTCCACTAAGTTTTAATAAGATAATAGGCCAATGTCAGGAAATATGGGATGCGAACATACAGAGATATACATGGACAGGAACTACCACACACCCTAGAATAGCAATGAAATTAACACAGTTTTCTCTTTGTATCAGAGGGAATGGGACAGTGAAGGTGGGGAGTACCCTCAACTGCAACATCACCACCTACAATTCTGATATGCACGGCGGCACCTCCAGCTAGATGGATCACTACTGGATGTGTGGGGCCTGGCTCCACATACAAAAACCCCTGAACTGGAATTGTCGAAGCCAAGTCGGAGTAATTCAGATCCAGACAATTCAGGAAACAAACCAAGACCAGCCGCTCTTCCTTAGATTACTTTTAATAAGAACTAATAAGACATAATAAGAAATACATGTGCATGGAGACTGAGCGGCCTAAATCCAGCTCGAACAGTCTGCACAAGGAAGGAATGCATGATTTTTTATAGCATTAAACCGCAGACACATTAACACATTTAATTGGTTCTTGATATTGTCGTATGATTAATTGTTTTCTATATAGCACACGTGATGCTCCATATAACAGGTTAGAATCATAGACAAGAAGCTTGCACAATATCCTCTGAATCAAATGTCTTGTGATACATCTATATGTGGAGAAAGAGGAAACATAAATGCATACGTTAGTACTTTTAGCAGTGAGTATTCGAAAGCTAGCATGCGGTGGTGTCTTGTGATGGCCGTCAGTTTAGCAAGCCTTGCAACATAATGTGTTTCAAGCACAATAGACATTTCTTCAAGGCCTAGCTAATTCAACATTGTAAGGTGTTCAACAGAAACAGGCCTGCATTTTCATTGTGTATCACAGGGCCTACTAGGTCCAAAATGGATCCAGGAGAACGTGATTCCACATTCCGCCCTCTGATACCCAATGAAAACACTCATTGACAGTTTAATTATCCTGATGGACAGGTGTCATTTCAGTAGCATCATCTTCCCTGGCCTCATCCTCATGCCTTCTTTTACGATGGTGCTCAGTGTCCTTATGACACATTTTCTTCATTAACATGGTCAAACAGGAAGGGCACACCCTTATACCCACCACCAGTACTTCTGTCAGCCAGGATCCCCAACCACGGAACCAGGCTGCAATGTCATTTAGTATTCCTCCTATTTCTGTCACATCCGCCACTTTCCTTGCTCCCTCTTCTACCTCCTCTATTTTCCCTATTGCCATCCTCACATTCCCACTGTTGTCCGGTATATAAACACAGCATTCCTGATGGATCACGTTACATACACCACCAGCTCTTGCTAAATTGATGTCTATTGCAAGTCTGTTCTGTATTACAACAGCTCTTAAGTCTGTAAGTTCTTCAGTAATGTTACCTAGGGCTGCTGTGGTAGAACTTGCTAATGTTTCTACCAATACTGCCAATCTGTGTATTTGATATTCTGAATGCGCTATCCCTAATGGCATCACAAATATTCCTTCCACTGCTATGAACCTATCCAACCAAGTAGGTGTCCTTCTTCTTCGTACCCTTCCGGGTGCCCCTAGTGTTGCATTGGTCAAATTGGTTATATGCAACATTCGGGGTAGTACGAACGCCAGGTAGCAGGAGCCCTGCCACCCTGCAGGCAGTCTAAAATATGCAGATGTCCTGCATACTATGTATATTCCCCTTGGAGCTGGTAGACCTATAGACAAACCTTCTGGGCCCTTCCGTATGTTATCCAAATCAGCGTATTTGGAGCAGGTGCTATCTCCTACCTTTATGCTGCTATTATTATGGTTGGGGAGGTGTATGTTAGGGCATTTCATTACTGGTGTAACCATTCGACACACCTTATCATAAATTGTGTTTGGCCTTGGGATGCTGCCTTTGAGGTATCAAAAATACCTTGATCCCTTTTTCTCCTTATGTATAGAAAGGGACATTTGTGATATATCTATGTCCTTCTCCCCCTGTGCATAACCCTTATCTCTTCTTATGTTGAATGCTTCCAGCAGCTCTGTTTCACCTTTTTCCGGTACTAGTTGTCCACACACACCTATCCTACCTCCTCCTTTACTTTCTCTTCCCCCCTACTGTTTCCCTGCTTTAATCTCCCTTTTCCAACCTTCCTCTTCCTTTTAGGTGGCCTTCTCTTTATAGTCCCATTCACTTCCTTTGAAAACATGCTGTTTACTATGTGACATGAAACATACTGGGGAAGAGGAATCTGAGCGTAATCTGTCCTTCCCTGGGCAGAGGTGGGCAAATGTGTACAAATATAGCAATTCCACACATTTGCCAATTCCTTATAAAATTTCACCATTTGCACAAATGCATTATCCCTGTAATTGTTCCCATCTTCCTCCCATTTGGTAAATTGTATCCACTGTGTCCTGTTCCCCACCCTTTCTACCACACTAGAGTTCTCCCCTTGTTCTTGTTTCACCGCAATGGTAATCCCTATTTCATTTACACTGTTACTGATATACTGTTCTTGGTCCAGATATGGGATTCGTATTTCTTCTTGATATATAATAATCATTATGGTGATAATTATTGCTGGAACCGGGGTACATATGGCAGTACCATAGGCCACTTTTTCTCCTTTCTTCTTCTTCTAGGCATTATTATACTCTAGGTGTCACAAATTGCACTGTTTAGTCCTTGTCTGTTACTCTCTTATTCTCTGTATCTTCTTGTTGGCACGTCACAGAGTGGTGTCAGAGGTTACTAGCACTTGAAACCACTTGCGTGATATATGTAGATATTCAGGTAAGACCCGCTTGCACCCATCCTTCTCCTGAGGTGTGCAGCACGAGCAGTCTATGAAGAACTCCTTGATGGACCCGCTTGCGTCTCCTGACTCCTGTAGGAGCGCAGCACGAGCAGCCCTGTAGTCTCACCTCAGGACCCGCTTGCACCTCCTGACTTCTGTAGGAGTGCAGCACGAGCAGCCCTGTCAGTGTTGTCTGGTGTTGCTTGTTGATCGAAGGTTGTACCCCTGCGGTGCAGGTGTGATCTTTATGGGTACCGTAGGTGGTGGCTGGATGACCTCAGGTCCAATTGCTCTCTGTGTGTGTGATCTGTGGATCCAATATTTGAAACCCTCACACTTGACTGCTGTGGCTGTTGTCAGTAGGACTTGGTAAGGCCCTTTCCACCGTGGTTGAAGGCAATGGCGTCTAGTGTGGGCCTTGACCCAGACCCAGTTGCCAGGCAGTAGTCCGTGTTCTGGTGGCGTTCCTCCTTCTGGCAGGGCCTGCAGTACCTGGCGGTGAAGACAGCGTAACGTCTCTGTTATCTTCCTGCAATACTGTAACAAAAGATCATCTGTTATTGCCAATGGGGACTTAATTTTGTGACTCTATCAGGGGTACTTCTCATAGCGAGGAGCGCTAATGGTAATGCATCAATCCAAGATAGTTCAGTCACTGCGCATATTTTACCTATTCTGTTTTTCAACACCCCATTTTTCCTCTCTACTGCCCCTGCTGCAGGTGGATGGTATGCGCAAAGCAACTTTTGTGTTATTCCCAGCACTTTGCAAAGACCCTGAATAACATGCGAAATGAATCCTGGTCCATTGTCTGAACTTAAAAGAATCGGTACCCCAAAACGTGGTATTAACTCTTTTAAAAGGCACTTAGCCACTGTTTGTGCATCACAGTTCCTGGTGGGGCTTTCCTCAGTCCATTTGCTGAACATACAAACTACTACCAAAACATATATAAGCTTGTATACCGGGGTCATCTCAATGAAGTCCATTTGCAGGCTTTCAAAGGGTCCATGTGGCGGTGGGAAATGGCCTGAAGCAGTTGGTGTACCTTTTCCCGTGTTGTACTATGCACAAACCGTGCATCTCTTACATAAATGTTCTGCATATTGCCGAACTTTGGTATTAAACCAACATTGTGAAAACAGTCGTATCATTCCATCCCTACCCACATGTGAGGGGCCATGGAAAAGGCGTGCCATAGAGGACAGTAACGTGGATGGTAGACATATTTTACTGTTGGGTCCCACCCACACACCCTCCCCGTCTGTCTTGCAACCGCCCTTTTCCCAATCTGTTAGTTCTGACCCATCAGCCTGCTGTTGAACACATTTTGGATCAAAATATGTACTTTCCTCCTTTGTTATTGTGGTGGGTTTAACCTGGACCATTACACACTCACACCCACTGAGGGCTATTCTTCGTGCCTCTTTGTCAACAAAAGCATTTCCCATAGAAACATAGGGGGTCATTCTGACCCCGGCGGGCGGCGGTTGCCACCCGCCTGGCGGGAACCGCCATTTGGCCGCACCGCGGTCAAAAGCCCGCTGGTGCCATTCCGACCTTCCCGCTGGGCCGGCGGGCGCTAACAATGTTAGCGCCCGCCGGCCCAGCGGGAAGGGGGCCTGCAACACTGAAGCCGGCTCCGAATGGAGCCAGCGGTGTTGCAGGTGTGCGACAGGTGCAGTTGCACCCGTCACGCTTTTCACTGTCTGCTAGGCAGACAGTGAAATGCAGGCTGGGGCCCTGTTAGGGGGCCCCTGCACTGCCCATGCCAGTGGCATGGGCAGTGCAGGGGCCCCAGGACACCCGTTCCTGCCAGCCTCTTCCTGGCGGTGTAAACCGCCAGAAACAGGCTGGCGGGAAATGGGTCAGAATCCCCTGGGCAACGCTGCTTGCAGCGCTGCCCTGGGGGATTTGCCCAGCCGGGGGAAATCCGGCGGGAAACCCGGCGGGAAACCGCCAGACCCGGTTTTCTGACCGCGGCTTTACCGCCGCGGTCAGAATGGGCAGGGAAGCACTGCCAGCCTGTTGGCGGTGCTTCCTCCATTCGCGGCCCTGGCGGTCTTTGACCGCCAGGGTCGGAATGACCCCCATAGTCCTTAGCAGAAGTGTGGGCTGCACATTTTACAATTGCAACTTTTCTGGGCAGTAGTAGAGCTTGCAACAAGGCAACAATCAATGAAGCATGTTGTATGTGTTGGCCTGCTGAAGTGAGAAATCCCCTCATTGCCCACAGTTGACCGAAATCATGAGTGACCCCAAAAGCATATTGGCTGTCTGTGTAAATATTCGTTGTCTTTCCTGCTGCCAATTTACATGCTCTGATTAGTGCTACTAATTCTGCTGCCTGGGCACTTTTAATCTTTGGTAGCCTTCCTCCTTCAAGTAGTCTTCTGGACGTCCCCACAGCATAGGCTGCTTGTAGCATCCCAGTGTGGTCCCTAATGCATGAACCATCCACAAACAAATCACCCTCGGCCTCAGGGAATGGGGTGTCTCTGAGATCTGGCCTCACCTTGGTGTGTGTGTCGACTGCCCTAATACAATCGTGGAAAGAATGATCTATGGTGGGATCATCGTGATCCATTTCGGTAGGCAACAGGCAGGAGGGATTCAGTGTTGTGCATCTCTTTATCCTTATATGTGGTGCCAATAGTGTCAACTCATAGCGTGAGAGGCGAGCATTTGTCAGGTGCTGGGTCTTAGTGGTAGGTAGTAATGTGTCAGTTGCGTTTGGGACATGTAACACCAAAGTATGAGCCAGGCCAATGTTCTCTGATTGTTCCACTGCTAAGGCGGCCGCTGCTACCGCCCGCAGACACAGGGGAAGACCTGCTGCTCCTGGGTCCAGGGTAGCCGAATAGTAAGCCACTGGGCGGTAGAAGGTGCTTTGTTTTTGTGCCAAAACCCCTAAGGAGCAACCACCCTTTTCATGGCAAAATAAATGGAAATCCTTGGTGTAATCTGGGAGGCCTAATGCTGGTGCCGCGCACAATGCGGGCTTTAGTTTCTGAAAAGCCTCTTCACAGTTTTCTGACCATGGTACTTTGTCTGGCACATCCTTGTGTGTTAAATTCAAAAGTGGTTGTGCAATCAGGGAGAAATTTGGTCCCGTATTTATACTTTTTTTAGCGCCGAGTTTGCGCCGCTTTTTGACGCAAAACGGCGCAAACCTACAAAATACAATGGTATTTTGCAAGTTTGCGCCGTTTTTGCGTCAAAAAACGACGCAAATGCAGCGCTAAAAAAGTATAAATACGGGCCTTGGTATCCAATGCCTGCAGTAACCTGCCACCCCAAGGAAAGACCTCACCTCCTTCTGTGTTTGTGGCCTGTGGTGCTGAGTTATTGTAGCTATCCTATCTGGCAACAATCTCCTGGACCCTGGTGACAGTTCGTGCCCTAGGTACTTCACCTTTGATTGGCAAAACTGCAACTTCTTTGGGGAGACCTTATGTCCTTTTATGGCAAGGTGACAGAATAGGGCCACGGTGTCCTGGACACACACTTCCCGTGATGGTGAGGCTAGCAACAAATCATCAATATATAGTATCAAAGTTGATCCTCCTGCAAAGTGCAATGATGCCAAGTCTGCTCTTAAAGAGTCTGAGAATAATGTTGGACTGTCTACAAACCCCTGTGGGAGACAAGTATATGTTAGCTTTCTATTTTTGTACGTAAAACAGAATAGACCCTGAGATTCCCTATGAAGAGGCACTGAAAAAAATGCATTACTGAGATCCAGGACTGTGAAGTGCGTAGCAGTACTGGGAATGTTTGATATGATGGTGGCTGGGTTGGGAACCACAGGGAATGATGGTATAACTGCCTTGTTCAGTTCCCTAAGATCTTGAGTAAATTGGTATACCGGGGACCCATCTGGCCCTTTTGTTGCCTTTTTCACGGGGAGAATAGAAGTGTTGCATGGGCTGTGTCGTACCTCCTGCAGTATTCCCTTCTTTAGAAGCTCTTCTATTACTGGAGCTATCCCCTCCTCTCCCTCTTTGGCTATTTTGTATTGTGGCACCTGTGGTAGACGGACTCCAGGGCGCAGTGTCACTCGCACTGGGGAACAATCTTATATTCTTCCCACATCATTTGGCCCCTTTGCCCACACTTCACTGGGGACTGAGTCTTGTAACTCTTGTGGGAGACTTTGCTCTTGTCCCTTGCCTCCGGAGTCACATCTCATGAAAGCCTGTAATGCTATCCCATTCTCCTTGCTTTCCAGGAAGATCCCTTCAGGTGAGCAGCTGATGGTGCACTGTAATTTACATAGGAGATCCCTTCCTAGCAAATTTACTGGACAGTGTCTCCCAAAAATGAATTGGTGATTTACAGTATTAGGGCCTACTTTGAATTTCAATGGTTGTGTTAAGTATTCATTCATAGGTTGTCCTGTCAAACCTACGGCTGTTATTTGAGTTGCTGATAATGGTGCGTTGGGTACATCAGAGGCCTTTAGCATTGACCTAGTGGCCCCAGTGTCAACTAAAAAGGGCACAGTTCTGCTTAGCACTGTTCCATCTACATATGGACCTTCTTGATCAACCGACAGTACTGGGCCTGTGAAATGCATCTCCACAGGAGGTGGATATGGAAACCCATGTCCCCCCTGAGGTGCCTGTGGTATGTCTTGACATATACCCCACACCGCACAAGCCGGGTCATTTACAGTGGCTGCATCATATGCATTGTTAGTATAAGGTGGGGGTAGTAACTGTTGTGTCCCTTGTTGTATACTGCCCTGTTGTTGTCTCTGCTGACCTCTACCTCTTTGTCCCCTGGCTAAAAAGGGGCAATCTGCCTTCCAGTGTCCCTGTTGGTTACAGTGGAAACAGGTGGTACCTACCCGTCCACCCTGCCCCTGCTTTGATTATTATTGTAAAATCGTTCTTGTGCCACCATTAGTTTTACCTTATCCTTTTTCAATTTCTCATCGTCTGCCTTTTGGATATTTGTTTGGTAGTCTGCGCAATACCTTGCTGCTGCTAACACTTTGTCAATGGGTTCTTGTTGCCAGCACACAAAAGAAGTTTGGTAATGAGTTTGTATAGGCTTCTGTAATCCATATTCAAAGTTGGTCACAAACGCAGGCATCGCCTCACCCAGTGGGTTCCTCATTCCACTACTCTGCTGGTAGACCTGTAGAAGGCGGTCATAGTAACTTGTCACACTTTCATTCTTCTCCTGTTTTGTATGTATTATTTTAGACCAATCAACCTTTTCCTCTGGTACTTTTTCTCATATGTATTTCATCACAATGGGGGTCATTGGCACTCCCACGGCCCCCATCACAACATCCCCGCTGGGCTGGCGGGCGCAAACCAAGTTTGCGCCCGCCGGCCCAGCGGGGATGAGGCTGCAACATAGGAGCCGGCTCCTAATGGAGCCGGCGGTGTTGCGGCCGTACGACGGGTGCAGTTGCACCCGTCGGGCTTTTCACTGTCTGCTATGCAGACAGTGAAAAGCTGGCCGGGGCCCTGTTAGGGGGCCCCAGGACACCCCTTACCGCCAGCCTCTTCCTGGCGGTGCAAACTGCCAGAAACAGGCTGGCGGTAGGGATGTCATAATCCCCAGGGCAGCGCTGCTTGCCAATGCGGCCGCACTCCCGCAGCCCCCATCACGACATCCCCGCTGGGCCGTCGGGTGCAAACCAAGTTTGCGCCCGCCGGCCCAGCGGGGATGAGGCCGCAACATAGGAGCCGGCTCCTAATGGAGCCGGCGGTATTGCGGCCGTGCGACGGGTGCAGTTGCACCCGTCGCGCTTTTCACTGTCTGCTATGCAGACAGTGAAAAGCTGGCCGGGGCCCTGTTAGGGGGCCCCTGCACTGCCCATGCCAGTGGCATGGGCAGTGCAGGGGCACCCAGGGGCCCCAGGACACCCCTTACCGCCAGCCTCTTCCTGGCAGTGCAAACCGCCAGAAACAGGCTGGCGGTAGGGATATCATAATCCCTAGGGCAGCGCTGCTTGCAGTGCTGCCCTGGCGGATTATCACCGCTGGGGCTAAAACGGCAGGAAACCGCCGGCCCCGGCGGTGCGACCGCGGCGCTACCTCCGCGGTCGTAATAAGGGCCTCCGTACCGCCAGCCTGTTGGCGGTACGGACGCTACATTACCCCTGGCGGTCTCTGACCGCCAGGGTCGTAATGACCACCCTTTTCTCTTGCTTCCTCTACCTCTTGTCCCGGTGCCCCCCCTTTTCCCCTCACCGATTCCTCTGCCGGCCATCCTACCACCTTCTTGCAATCCTCCCATAAATCTTGTGGTATTATTATACTGAATAACATGTTCAAATCCTTCCGCAGCATTTCTCCCACTGCCACTATTCTATTCAATTCTGTGTACCATTTGTGTGGCTCATCGCGTAATTTTGGGAAGTCTTTGGTGAAGGAAAGCAGGTCAGCTCTGTGCCAAGGTACATAGACGTATGTTGGGGTATGGCCATCCTGTCCTAAGGAGGATGAAGGTACTTCTCTCACAGGCATCATCTTTGTCTGTACCTGTGCTGTCCCTTCCTTATTTTTCTCTATGCTCTGCAGGACCTGAGCTGCTTTTAACCCTTCTTTCAATTCTTTCCATTTCTGTAATTTTAATAAAGCATATTACAGTTTTTCAGACAATTTATCGTTACCCGAGGATGGCACGTCTGCATCTGTGAAACTCATTTGAGAAGCGTCCCAACTGTATTCTGTTGGCAGGGGACTTGTGCTGTTGGTGTAGCGTGCATATATCTGGTGTATCTCAGGGCCTAGGGCCATCAGTTCCGATCGCGCCATGGCCAGTAGGTCCTCTCTGTATTCCCTATTGTTATCTCTTTCTACCTCCACAAATGTCTGTCTTCTATCAATGAGATCTGTGAGTATGGCACAACAATTTTTTCTGTCTGATTTCAGGAACATAGGGCCAGATGTAGCAAAGGGTTTTTCCCATTCTGTGTCAATGGGAAAATGTGTTTGTACATATGGCCCTTAGTCTTTCTTAGTGTGCTGGGAGAAGCACTCGGTATGGTGAATTTCCTTTCGCCTGTGTTCCTGTGAGGCTGTTTCTCCTTTCAAATAGACTTCCGTCTAAAAACCTTGTCATAATATCAATGTTATGCTTCGTGTGGTGTGTGAAAACACATACCTCCCATATTATCTCATGCAATCCCTTTGTCCCAACACTACTGTCCCTGGACGCATCTTGGAACTGCTGTTTCCAATGTGTATTCAACAATTTTGGTCCATTTCCTTTCTTTGTAGCCTGCGCCAACAAACTGTCACTTTCCTGGTTCGTTTACTGAGCAATGTGGGCCACTTCCTCTCTGACTTCCTGCAGCATTTGAAAGTCTGTTACTCGTTCAAGTTTCATTTTTGTTAGTTCCTCTTTTATTAAACCATGTGCGAGCTCACGGGCTGCAGCCTTCTGAGCCAGTGATAGCTCAGTCACTAAGTGCTCAACGTGCCCTTTTTCCTCCGAACTCACTGTTTTGTTCTCATTACCTAACCTCCCCATCAGTATGTCTTCAATGAGTGCGTCCTCGGTCTCTTCCTTTGTTGTTCCCTGCATACTGTGTTCCTGTGATGGTGCACCTACCACTGGAAGACATGGGAATGTTCCTACCATATCGAGCATTTTATCCCTCCGCTCCTCCCTTTTCTCATTCCTCTGTCTTTCAGAATAAAATCCGTCTTTCAACACCACCAATTCCTTGCACACTTTAGCTTTTATATCATTCGTATTTCTAAGGTCCCGTAGGCAATAGTCCCACAAATAGAAAGAGTCCCACTCTAGGTTACGAATCTTACGTCCCTTTAGAATCAGCATTTGTCTCAAGCATGACAACTTGTTCATGTCATATGTGCCATTACTTGGAAACTGTAAGTCGGGTTGCCTGGACGTCAGTCTATGCCATTTGTCAAGAAACATTAATGCATGTAGTCCTTGCTTAACGGCTACTTGGTAGGCAGGACTATCCCTAGGGGGTGTGATTTGGTGTGTGTTCAAATGTTCCTTGCTAAAGGGGTTCCCCATAGCTAAATAAAAGGTCACTGCTTTCCCTTACCACTTCACGTAAACAGTTCGGTCACACCAGGAAACACCAGGGAGTCGGCTATCTCTGCTGCTCATGTCAAATGACACATGAGGAAAACCCACACTCAAATCAGCACTGCCAACTGCATTTGTTATTAGTGAAGCAGAGAGTTTGTCTGCAATCACTCAACAGTACACGCAGCCTTGTCCACCGCAAGCATGCACAAGTTGGAATGAAAAAAACAGTGCCAAGGTGCTGGTGACGGCGTACACTGGCGTCCTTTTAGCAAATAAAAGATGACAGAAAGGTCAAGAGAGAAAGGCAAAGATCCCACACCTTTGCTTTCCTGCCCTGAGGTAGGGTGCGGCTGTATGGGATTAGAACCCGGACCAGATCCGTGGCGGGTGACACACAGGTAATGCAAAAATGGTGAACAGTGCACCCAATCACATATTGGACAATACGATAACAATATAACAAAAACAGGTACTTGCCCTAAGTGATGGTCATGCCTCCCACCCTTTGTGCTGGTGCGTGGTGACAGCAGAGTGTGGTGCACAGGCAGACCCTGTTAGTTGTAGTAATCAGTCACTGTAACGGTATTGGCAGGCATACTTCTCCTGAGTCCTGGTAGAATAGCAGCTTAAGTCAGTCAGTTAATACACATGTCAGTACACCCCACATATTTTATATCACTACGTACCCCACACTCCTTCCTCACTACTATCCTAACACATAATTCATCCACACCATCTATTTCTCCAACACCCTTTTCCTACACCTCATCCATTCATCTCACTCAACTCTCCATGTAACCAGCAGGGGAGAGAGAGAGAGAAAAAAATAAAATAAAAATAAAATCAATATCACACCCCCATAGAGCACAACACTTCAACGCTATCTGAGCAGGAAAAACAAAATATGCGAGAACACGCCACTGCCTGCTCCACTGGAGTGGACGACTACCACTCAATAAGTCACCAGGCACAACCTGCCCTTCCTGCTGGGGTGGACAATCACCACCCCATCCGGCCAGAGTATTCCTCCCCAGTCCCTCCGGCTGGGAAATGCTGCACCAACCCTTTCCGGTTGGAAGCTGTGGCCACACAGCGCCTCCCTCTGTGTACCGAGACCATACCATTAACAGTCTCACACATGTAGCGTCGCTGGATAAACAGAAACCCTTGGCTAATATTTACAGCAACTACTGAACCATGAATTCGTTAGGCACTGAGAACAAAAGAGGGAAGGAAATGGCGCAATAAGGCAGAAACGATAATATCAACACAAAACTCCAGCAAACGGCCATCTGACGGCCATCATCTGAATGTCTGAACGAGGTACTCTAGAAGAGCCTGGAATAAGGGGGACAGGAACATCCGCATGCCAGCGTAAACAAAGAACAAACATAACAAGAAAGAACAGCAGGCTAATAGGAATAGCATATAGTACAATTATCCACAACTCCATTTAGAAATGCAGACGTAAATCACCCCGCCACCCCCCCCTTTACAAGCCAAACACCCTCTACTATCAGAGGGAGAGAGAGAGGAGAGAAAAATAAATGTAAACAGAAACAGACGGGACCGAGGAAATTACAGATACTCACGACAGCACCAGCATCCTGCCCCGGAGGGTGCCCGCCCAGCCCAAAACGCCATTGCCCCCCCCCCGCAGAGAGGCAGGAGCCGTGCCAGCGAAACCATAAATCCAACCGCAATCCTCCACCAGATGTCGAAGCCAAGTCGGAGTAATTCAGATCCAGACAATTCAGGAAACAAACCAAGACCAGCCTCTCTTCCTTAGATTACTTTTAATAAGAACTAATAAGACATAATAAGAAATACATGTACATGGAGACTGAGCAGCCTAAATCCAGCTCGAATAGTCTGCACAAGGAAGTAATGCATGATCTTTTATAGCATTAAACCGGAGACACATTAACACATTTCATTGGTTCTTGATATTGTCGTATGCTTAATTTTTTTCTATATAGCACACGTGAGGCTCCATATAAGGGTTAGAATCATAGACAAGAAGCTTGCACAATGTCCTCTGATTCAAATGTCTTGTGATACATCTATATGTGGAGAAAGAGGAATCATAAGTGCATACGTTAGTAGTTTTAGCAGTGAGGATTTCGCAAGCTAGCATGCGGTGGTGTCTTGTGATGGCCGTCAGTTTAGCAAGCCTTGCAACATAATGCGTTTCAAGCACAATAGACATTTCTTCAAGGCCTAGCTAATTCAACATTGTAAGGTGTTCAACAGAAACAGGCCTGTATTTTCATTGTGTATCACAGGGCCTACTAGGTCCAAAATGGATCCAGGAGAACGTGATTCCACAGAATGGCCTCTGCTCCTTAGTGAATTTGCACCCCCCCCCCCCTCCCTGGTGATACCAGGTGTGGACATCTCTCAGTAACATGACTAACCCATGAGCCGTCCAACAACCTTGCTTCACCATTACCGGACAAAAAGAGCTGCTGAATATTTTGGTACTGCAGTGTGGAAAGACGTTCCACAGAAAAATAAACTATTTAATGATGCCCAAATCTTTTTGTGGTAGCATCCTACCATTTATTCAGGTGAAAGCAACTGCACGCTGGCTGTAGATCACACGCTTTGAATTGATGAAGACCATAAATGCAACCGAAGATGGGTTCAATGCTATCAAGGAAGAACTCCGAGCCCTTAGGCTGATGGTAATGCAACACAGATATGACTTGATTTAATGACGGCCATTGAAGGAGGGGTGTGTAAGAAGATTAGAACGGCCTGTTGTACTTATGTGCCGGCCAATGATGTGGACAATGGGCCATTCAGACATTGCATGATCTACAAAAGAAAATGATCGATGAGGGGGATGCCCCTGATGGGTGGTTTGAGGGCTGGTTCGAATGGGTGCTGTCCTGGATGTCGGGGTTGTTCAAGGCCTTGTTGCCATTGATTGTGTTGTTGCTCTTGATGTGTCTTATTTTTCAGGTAATAATAGCATGTTGCAAAAGGATAACAGCTAAATTGGGAGGGACAGAGTAGTGGGTATATGGTGATTCCTCTAGTTTCATTAGTAGATGGGAAGGTAGGAAAAGTAGTTGAATAATCAACCAGAGGGGGGAATGATGTAGGAAGAATAGGAACACATCATATACATCACATACATACAAACATAAGTTCCCAAACCCCAATACAAACATTTTAGGCTAGGGATAGTTGTAAACCAATGTAAGAAGTGAAACGCTTAATACATGACTTGCTAAAAAAAAAGACAGACTGTGGGTTCAATAGAAAAGGCAGGTCATATTTAGAACAAACAAATACTTATTATTTAGGAAGCTTATACACATGCTGCATTGTTAAGTTAGCTGTGCTGAAACACACAAGAGGCCCAAGCCACATTAGAATGAGAGTTTTTGTTTAAAGCTGCACCAACTGTCGCTTTCAAAATCTTCACTTAGCACGAACAGGGTGGAACAAAAGGGTGTATCCTGCCTTAGCGCAAGGGTCCTAAAAACCACAAGTCATTCATATCTTGGTGAGGAGAACTGTGTAATGGTCAGATAAGCATTTGCACAAGACAGGGCTACCGTGAGCATCATGTAACATATAATTACTTGTCATACAGAAAGATAGAGATGTTGAATGACGTCAATGTTACTTACCCACCCATGAGGCGACCAATAATCGTGCATGTGCTCTTTTCAAGAGGTACCTCTCCCCTATTATCTTATCTGTACTGCTTGTTCTTGCTTACTTCAATACTGAACTTGTGACCATAGTTTTTTGTGTTTTTTACAGTATAAATATGGTATAAATACCACTGCTTGTGAACTAGAACTTTGAACTTCAGTCATGGTCTCAATGTTGAGACTGCCTGTTGTTCCCAGCTGAAAATTGATTAAACCTATATTACTTTGTCAAATTGATCTGTCTTATTTTATTAACAGATTTCCTTTTAACACATCAATTACAACCATAGTGTGGCGACCATCTGGGAGGCTTCCAAAATCAAGACTGGCTGACACCCATGGTGTATCAGGGCTGGGTTCAGTCTCGACTAGGCTCTCCAGAGGCTTGGCACCATACACAGAACCATACCACTTCCTCCACTTGCTCCTCAATGAGAGGAAACCATTCTTTAGATCTCAATTGGCTCTTTGTCTTGACCATACCTTGATGTCCACGGTGAGCCAACTGCACCACACTGGCCGTGAGAGACGACAGTACGACCAACCTGCATCCTCTGAGCAGACATCCATCCACATCTATGGTAAGTTCGTCCCTAACATTATACAAACTCTCAAGAATGCTCTGGGAATCCTAATTTAGACTTGGCAGTTGTCTGTTCACCACATACCATTGGTTGGTTCGGATTGCAGCTAATGCCTTTTGGAAACACTCATAACTTGCTGTAGCTTCAACTATCTCACTGACTGAGATAGGCAACGGTCTTGATCGTTCTGAGACATACTTAACGTATTCCTCCGTCTCTTGGCCATTATATACTTCTTCATCTGAAGCGGCTCGTGGGTGTCTGGATAGATAATCTGCTGGATTTTCAGACCCTGGGCAATACAACCCACACCGGTAGTCCTGTAATTGGAGCATCCATTTTTCTATCCTGGGAGGAGGTTTTGACGCAGTGCCATTGAACAATGGCAACAAAGGCTTATGATCAGTTGTTACCACGAAAGGACATCCATAGACGTAAATGTGAAAGTGTTTACAACCCCAATGCACAGCAATTGCTTCTTTTTCTATTTGAGAATACCTTTGTTCAGTCTCAGTCAATGATCTGCTGGCATACGCTACAGGGGACCAATTTCTGCTACCTTGTTCCTGAAGCAGCACAGCACCTAGTCCTTTTGGACCCACATCAACTGCAACCTTGGTCTCTTTCCTGGGGTCAAAATATCTCAGGGTGGTATCACTGGACAAAGCATTCTTGATGGCTTTGAACGCTGTCTGTTCAGCCGAGCCCCAAGTCCATGGCTCAGATACATTGGTCAGATTCCGGAGCGGCTGGGTGAGAGTTGACAAATCCTTGATGAATCTCCCACAGTAATTCACCATTCCCAAAAAGCTTTTAACCTCCGTTATGCACGTGGGCGGAGGTGCATCTTTGACATCATGCACTTTCGCTGGGTCAGGCGCAATGCCGTCTGCTGAGAATATGTATCCAAAAAAATGTATTTTGTTTTTCAAAAACTCACACTTCCGGCATTGCAGCGTCAGGGCAGACTCTTTGATCCTCTGCAAAACACTTCTGAGGTGGGAATGATGTTCTGCGATAGTAGGCGTGTGTATCAGAATGTCATCACTGACATTGAGGGTCCCTGGTAGATCAGTTATTAGTTCATGTATCACGTATTGGAAAGATTCAGCAGCACTGGAGATTCCAAAATTCAAACACCTGTATCTCCTCAGCCCTACATGTGTGGAAAAAGTTTTGATGTATCGTGACTCTTGATAATACCAGTTGATGGTACCCTGATCGTAGGTCAAGTTTTGAAAACCAGCACGACCCGCTAAGTTCACCAATAATGTAATCGATCTTGGGAGTCAGATGTCGTTCACGTTTAATAGCGACGTTAGGGAGGTGCATATCCACACAGATGCAGACTTCACCAGACTGCTTGGGTTTGCGGGCAACCACAATAGGAGAAACCCACGTAGTGGGCCCCGTCGCTCTCTCTATAGTGCCCGCCTTCTCCAGGTGATCCAGCTCTTTCTCTACTTGGGGTCGTAGATGAAACGCAATGCGTCTATGGCGAAGGGCGACAGGTTGCACAGTCTTATCAATATGTAGTTGCACCTCTTTGGTCTTCAGACAACCAGTCCCTTCAAATATTCCTTGATACTGGCTCAAAAGCTCTGTTATCAACTCCTGGTGTATACTGAGTGCAAAGGTGACAACCGCCAAGTCTTCAGCAGCTTTGCAGCCCAGTAACATTCCACGTCCTTCTTCTGCCACATAAACCTTAGCTAGAATTGTCTTAGACTCATGGGTAATGGTAGTGTTAAACACTCCTCTCAGGGCCAGTGGGGTGGTCTGTCCATAGGCATAGACTTTTACTTTTGCTCTTGACAGCATTGGAAATGGAGTAATTTTGCAGTGTTCGTTTGCAGCTAAAATGTTGATTGAGGCACCTGTATCAACCACTGCCAGAACCTCGTGGATGCCTAATTGGACTTGGCATTTTGGCAATTTTGTCGACATATGAGAATCGTTTCCAATAGTGAATATTGAATGAACCACATGTACCTCAGCTTCATCATCATCCATGTTGCTACCGTGTTCAGACTGGCTTGTCGACACGTTGATGGAAGCGTTTGCAGTCTGAGTTTTGCTTGACCTACACACTTTCACAAAGTGATTTAACTTCCCACAATCAGCGCACTTTTTGCCTCTGGCTGGGCATTCGGACTGTCGGTGTGATGGTCCACCACAATACCCACATTGCTTTTTCGCAGGTTTGTTTGCACAGAATCTTGTCTTGCTCGTGGCTGGAGCTACTGTGTTTGTGGCTTCTTCTTTTATTGGTCTCTGTAGGGCTGCTTCCATATGAGATGCTCGGACCTTGGACAACTCTTTTGTGCGCCCCATCTGGAAAATGTCAGGTAGGGACCTTCTGGACTCCTCCAGGATACGTTCTCTAAGTTTTATTGCCGAACACCCTTGAATAATTTGCTCTCTTATCTCTCCCGCTTCGTCGGCGAAACTGCATGTGCCGGCCAGATCTCTCAGCCTCTTGTGGAAAGAGTCTATTGATTCTTCTGCTAGTTGGCCGGCTTGCCTAAAAACAAAACGCTCATAATCTGTATTGGCCATGGGCACGAAATGTCTATTTAGGGTGGCAATTAAAGTGGTGTGTGTTTTGGGGGCCTCTTCAATAAGGTTTTTAGATATTTTGTAGATATCTTTTCCTCCTAAATGCAAAATCAAGGCACGCTTCTGAGCACCTTTGGCCTTGGTGGTCTCAAAATTCAGTAAAACCCTTTCCACCCACTCTTTCCACTTAGGGGCTTGGGCAGATGGGGCCCCATCCACAATGAAATGCTCGGCGGGTGGTATGGTTGACATGATAGCAGCAGGCAGGTATGCTTATAATTTGCAGAAACAGTCTTGGCCCCGAAATACTAACTCTGGCACTCACTGGACTGTTGTCAGCACCAAAAAAACACTGCTGGTGCTAAGCGATACAGGTACAAAGTCACTGCCAGTGGCACTCACCGGGCTTCCTCAGGCTCAGATGGGCACGAGAGTGACCTGAAAGGTGAGCAGTAACCTCTACAGAGACACCTTCACGATGGAGAAATCAGAAGCTTCAGGGAAACCAGTCTCATTCACAGAGAAGTCAGCAGCAAGGCAGCAGCTACAGGGTAACTCCAAGGAAAAAAAACAGTCTCATGCAGAGGCCCCCCTTCCAAGGGCACAATACAGCAATAGTAGTGTGATGCAGGACAAACAGGCTGTGGTGGACGGGGCCTCTGTCATAGGCTCCACCAGCGTCAGCGTGTTGAAAATAAACACGCCCAGAGCTGCTCTGCAGCACAATTGAGAATTGTGGAGCCTCCGCAATCCTCTGCTGCGAGGAAATATTCAACCAGAGAGGGTGTGGCAGACAGACAACGCCTCCACACGACAGCCTACGTGGCACGAGCACCGCACAGATAAGTGGCAGCCACAGGGAGAGCGGCGATTCATATCACACACCCGCTCGTTGCCAATGTAGTGTGGGCGCCTTCCGACACTTCGTACCCCAAATAATGACATGTCACTCACTCTATTCTTGTTGCTTAATTAACCGTGACTGGGGGCGGTGAAGCGGCAAGTAATTGCTCGGACGCGACCTCCTGAGTCACTCCGTATCGCCTGCCTTCCTTTCCCCAGGCACGCCCTTTATTTTTATACATGCCCTGACGACAACAGGGCAAAACCAAAACAATTGCGGCGAGAACATAGGGGGAAAAACACGTGGGGCAAGGGAACACGAACACCCAGTTTACCCCCACTGATAATAGTGTCCCAGTACCAGTTACATCACTGGTACGCGACACTACAACCACTAGGCAGCAGAGTAGCACAATGTATCAGATAGTATCCTATAAGGAGATTGTTCTGTTGAATTCTAGCAGGCTGATGAAGGGTAATACCCTGAAACCGGTCCCAGGATGCTTGAATCCCCTCTAGGGAAGACCCGGCTTGGCAGTTCGGGCTAGACTGCTCCTATTGGGAGCAGGGTCAAGACTGATTTGCATATAGCTGGGTTCAAACTGGGGTGAATGTGGCAAGCAAAATAATGATGGATTAAACCCAGATCTGTGATTGCGGGGTGAGTGTTTGAAAACACTCCGTCCATCATTTTATTTTGTGATATTGCCTTGTGCGCCCTAAGTGTCTAGGGTATGCCCAGACGTGGGTCACTTGCTTGCTGTGCCACTGGATTCAAGCTAGCTTGGCTGATGAAGGGTGATAGCCTGAAACCGTCCCAGGATGCTTGAATTCTCTCCAGGGAAGACCTGGCTTGGCAGTCCGGGCTGGACTGCTTCCATTGGGAGCAGGGTCAAACTGATTTGCAGATAGCTGGGTCCGAACTGGGGGCTGTGACGTGATAACGATGGATTAAGCCCAGATCTATGGCGCAGGGTCAATAATTTTATTTTATTTTGTGATATTGCATTGAATTCTAGCTTTCTTCAGATATTAACATACTGACAGACATTAACATACTGAACTGCATTCAAAATATTTTCTCAAATTGCTCATACTTGCTTACTTACCTATCGGTGGTGTACATGTATATTTTATAAAGTGGCGGTTGACACTGTATTGTATTGCAGCCTTTTTAGCACTTACAACCCCTACATGGGGCTTTGAAGTGCTTACCTGCATTTGTACCAAGCTATGCCATGTAGTGTGTGTGTTTGAAAAGGTGTTGTGCTTGTTTTGAGATAAAATGGGAAAGTGTTTCCCTCGTGTGTAAGGGCAACAGGGGTGCAGTTATTGTGTAATGGGACGCTGCACAAAGCAGTGTGGTGGGTGATGTGTGACAAATAGATTCACAATTTCTGTGTTACAGTGTATTAGAATCTTTGCATAGCTCTGCAGCTCCCTTTATGATATTTTTTATAATTGTAGTATGCTTAGCTGGTTACTGCACTGGATTGTCCAATCTAAGATTTTGTTTATATTTGAGGTTCTGAGCTGGTATGGTTGAGAGAGAAGTGGAGAGATCTGCTGGGATGGGTATTTTTATTCTCATCCCATATCTGTGTGTCATTGAAAAATATAAAGAAGCGGTCAGAGTGTATAGATATTTATGGCCTTCAGTGGTGGACTGTGTTAAAGTCCTCTGAATCGTCCAGTGCTGTGTGTCAGTTCTCTTCAGTTGTTCTATGACGTTCATTTGCTGATGTCTATTTATTAAGCTGTACAGTACTGGTGTTGGACAACCCTCATAGCTGATATGTCGTATGCGAATGCAGGAGGTATAAGTTATAATTGGCTGCTGACAGTTGAATATTATGGTTTTAGTATTATTGTGGGTCATAAATGTTATATATGAGATTACATAGCTATATAATGACATGGCGAGCCATAGATCAGTCCTTCTTAGCTTACTTGTCTATCAAAACTTGTTTGCTGGTTGGGTTGCTTCCAATATGTGGGTTGTAAGCTGAACATAAGCTGAGAAAGCAGTGGTAAAGTCGTATGACAAGTGGGGCAAACACTGTTATGTTTTGTTTGTATTGCTTGAATTTAACTTGTATGTATAGTGGTCCTTTTCCTTGGGAGGCTCTGTGGACACTGCAGAGTGCCCAGAGTAATGCCCTTCTAGCTATAGGTACCAGTGGAGTGATTGCACGGACTGCACCATGCGTTCTCTTGGGTGAAGGCAGAGAAGAAGCCTTGGGGCAGCATTTTGGATGAGTTATATTTTGCATATTGTTATAATAGTCAAGCTTGGAGATCCCAAGTTAGGGTGACAAGTTGTGCTGGATTTTCCCTAACAGTGCCGGTTTTCCCCATGCAGTCCAGGTTTTGGGGGCTCTATGCTGATGTCCCAATACTTTTAACTATATTGAATATATGTATTTGAACAAAATGGAGTGAGTGTATGAATTATTGCATGTTCTCTCACTTCCACATGCGCCTCTGTGGTGTAAAATAGAGCTAATTATTCATGAAGCTGCAGCTGCGTCAACCTCATTCAAGCAACATAGCTGGAGCTCAGCTTGACCTTCAGTTCATGCAATACGCACCCCTCTTCCCTTCCTGCAGGGGAGGAGGGTACTCGGGGCAGGTGGATTCCCTGCCTTAGTGAAGTGTTTCAAAATCTGTGGCACATGTGGCACACACTGGGGGGGTCATTAGGATGTTGGCGGTTCCATGACCGCCATGTTGGTGGTAGTGGTCGTACCGCCATCAGGCTGGCAGAGAAGACCACCAATTTATGACCATGGCGGTATTCATTCACAACAGAATACAGCCAATCCACCACCTTCACTGCCAGTGCAATCAGACCGCCACGGACAGCGGGACCATGTTACTGCCAGACATATTACGAAGTTGCACACCGCAAAGGTTTCCGCCGCGGTTGCACCACCAGAGAAACCCTAGTGGACACCAACAGTATAAATGGAGACACAATTTTTCAGGAAGTCACACCTGTCTGGAGCTGCCATGGAACCTGAACTACACGTCTTCCCGCTGCTCCTGCTCGCCCAATGACGATGACAACGGCAGCAACCGTGAGTACACACACTTATGTGTCACTGTTACAGAATAGCAAGGTTGCAACGCACACACAACATACACATCCGGAACGTGTGGCCAGGGTGACAGTACTACCCCTACACTGACATGCACATTCACACTCAGCCATATACACACACGCACTGACTCAGGACACACACCACGGCCAACAAGGACTACCAAAACACGTACTGAGCTGCAGACACATAGCACCGGCACTGTCAAACATAACAAAACACAGCATTGGCAAACTATACAACAACCGCAACACTTCAAACGCACAGTCAATAGGTCACAACTCACACCCCCACCTGACAATACATATATACAACACAACATAACAACACCATTGTCTCAAGACATACAATCACACAGCCATACAACAAGGAATACGTCAAACCATGCAAACCCACCACACAAGGGTTTAAACAAACCAATCATCACACACACACCCAGTACAACAACACAAGGGCATACCACACTCCAGATCACAACAGACAGCACAAGCAATTTACACAAAGCAACCTAATTGTATATCCCACACACATACCTGCCCAACACATCATACCCAGCCATCACTGTGGGAGAAATGCAAAGCACACACCCACACAAGCAGCTCAGACACAACAGGCTGCACAACCACCACACAAACATAACATACTCACTCACAACATGAAGCAGGCAAGATCATAACAGCCATGATGAATGAAAGGCAGGACAAAGATGATAACGTTGGAACCAACAACTGGTTGGCCCACATGTATATAGATAATGTAAAAAATATTTTACACAGCAGTATTTACAAATATATTAGGTCTTAGGTCAGTCCCAAATTTGAAAGTGCAACATGCGCAGCTGGCATGTCAGACTGCCCCAACTTGACTCCTGACTGCTAAATTACCTCTAGGGGTAGGGGCATAAAGGGGACAGGCAGGCACCTCAGGGATTAGTGTGGGATTGGGGCAGTGGGGCGGGTTTGGGCCTAGGTTTGGGACAGGGGTCTTTGGGCTTCGGAGGTGGGGGCTTCGGACGTGGCTTAGGGGAGGGCTAGGAACACTTAGGAGGGGTTGACTTCTTGGCGGGGGAGGGGCATGGGTACTTGCAGAGGAGGACTTGGAGGTGGAAGGGTTGGACTTGGGGAGGGATACAGATCTTTTGGTGGTCACACGGGGTGGGATAGGACTAAGGGAAAGGTTTAACTCTGAGAGAAAAAACTTCTAAGACACACGGGATGGTCATGGCAAAAAGGTTTGGGAGTGGAGGGAGAGAGAGTGGTTGTAGGACATGCTTTGGTGGATGTTTTGGGTGTATGTGTGTGCGAGGAATGCTTGTGGGTGCTGGGTGTCTGTTGGGTCGGTGAGTGTGGGCGTTTGTGCCTTGGGCAGAGGGGGTTGGAGGAGCTGGGAGATGCTGTGTCTTTTGGGGTGGTGACTGCAGGTATGGTGGATGTGCTGCATGTGGATGTGTCGGTGATTGTGGTGGCTGTGGATGTGGTGACTGGGGTGGATGTCTGCGGGTCTGCTATTGTGCTGACTGTGGGTAGGATTGGAGTTGTAGCTGGATCTGTGAATGTTGGTGTGGTGTCTGCTGGTGTGTCAGGTGTAGTGTATGTGAAGGTGGGGATGGTGGGGGAGTCTGTGCAGGTAGTGGCTGCTGGTGTGTCTGCAGTTGGGTGTAGTCTGTGTGCGTGCTGGTGGTGAGTCTTCTGGTGCTTGTTTTTGACTGCGGTATCCTTTTCTGTTGAGGTGGATGCATGCTTGCCTGCCTGTCTGTGTGCTCTGACTGGGGCGGGGAAGAGGGGTGTGGGATTGGGTAGAGAAAGATGGAGGGTGGACGGAAGACAAAGGGTGACTGGATGCCGTCAGCGCAGAGGCCAGAGCCTGAAAGGATCTCTGTAGGCCAACTAGTGTACCGTGAATGCCCTCCAGGAACGCACTGGTCTGTTGGACTTGAGCTGCAAGTCCCTGGATGGCATTCACAATGGTCGACTGACTCACAGAGATCGACCTCAGATGGTCACTAGCCTCCTCACTGAGGGCAGCAGGGCTGACTGGGTCAGAAGTGCCTGCGGCGAAGGAGACGCCCACCCTCCTGGGTGAGTGGGCATGGACAACTGGTTGGGGAGCTACAGGGAAGACGGTGGTAGTAAGGGGGATGGCAGACAAAGATAGTATTGAGGTGGTGGTTCCAGATGGGTCCGCCGCCATCAGGGATTGTCCACTGGAGAAGGATTCCGAAGATGATGATGATCTAGTCTCCCCTTTGGCACTCCCCTCGCCCTCTGGGCCACTTGGTCCCTTGCTGTCACTGGTTGCAGCACTCCATGTCCCGTGGCCAGCAGCATCCCCACTCACCTGTGCCCGGTCTACTTCGCCAGCTGATGCTGATGCACACAAATAGAGGGAGAGGGAGGGAGAGACAGAGCGGGAGAGAACGGTTTATCACATTCCTTACATACACACATGGAAACATGCAGTACTACAGCTGAACAGATCCAGGCCAGGCTATCTCCTTTGGCATTACACATATCCTGCATCATGTAAGATCATGTTAATACTATCCACCCCTTCAGGTTATCCCTCTCACCCACCTCATATTTTGAGTAAGTTAGCACGACTGGATTAATCCATCTGTACACCTTTAAAGCCATGTCTACATGCTACTCATGCCCTTGCAGAAGAAGATCTATTATGCATATTCCTGGTGCTATCTCCCCATACTCCTATCACCAATTGGAAGAGCAGGTGAGTGATCCCAACACATCATGCATGTCCTGAAACTACACCTGACCAGTTCATCTCAATTACTAATGTCCCTTGAAAGTGTAAGCTACCCCATTCACATCGCACACAGCACATGCCATACATATCACATTGTTGGCTGACCCCCATACATGTGTGCCAACAGGGGTACCGGAACTGATCAAGCCACAACACGTGGCACTCCTATACAGGTGACAACTGATGTGTAGAAAACATGTCTGGAGAACAGCCATGGCATGACATTCACACAATCACAGAGGAATAGCAGCACACACTAAACATATATATATACTCCGGATCACTTCATTATTGCATGTCCAGCTACAATGGCCTACATAGCACCCATCACACATTCATAGGCAACAACTACACTAGAGGCAGCCACTATAGACATCATAGGCCACCTACCATTCCATCCGACATGCAGTCAAAGGTCCAGGACTTGGCAACATGAGTACACCTAAATCACTCACATCATACCTGATGTGATTACATGTATCTAATTCAAGACTACACAAATGTCACATGGAAATTACATGTACACATGATTTACACATGGCCCAACATGACTGCATTAAGAACATCTTCCAATACAACACATACATCCTTTCGACATAGTGGTACAACCAGACCATCACTTCATGACCACATAAGTGATGCAATACATATTCTTCACCTGACTGGACACATCAGCTAGGCCAAGGCTAACATAGATTGTCCTACTCCACATGGTGTGCCCCCAATTAACCATTGAGACATGATGTAGGCAGCATATTACTAAGGTTACAAAGGAATTGGTAGGGCATTTGCACACATACCATTGACATCACATATTGTATAAGGCTGGCTCTGGCAATCCACTAACCTTCTCTATTATTCCCACACTGGGACAGAATGAAATACCCACATGTCAATCACATGGAAAAACAATACTATTACGAATACCCAAAGCACATCCCAAAGTAGAAGGTCTCTTCATTGCTAACTTCACATACCCCATTGAATGGAGATAAACAGACAATGGAGTTACAACGACAAAGACAGATAGGTACTGGCCTAGAGAGGCCATATCTGTGTTGTACATGAAATGGCAGCCTCACATGGAGTCCAGACCTGTACTAGTAAAAGTTAATATTCGGAGCCTGTACCAAATAAGTAATTCAACCTGTTGCTACAACAGATGATCAGCACAGATGGGAGTGATCAGACACCTTAGAGCCACTAACTGGCATATGCAGAGGGATGGTCATGGATAAGCTAAAAGGGCATGTTGAAACACCTGGTCACATGCATAGGAATAGCAGGGTGTGTAACACATGTGCCTTTGACATAAGGGCAATTACACATGTAGTAAGAATTATGTTTTGATACATGATTCCATAACTCACACATAGCAAACCATGATGGCTACTTCATATCCCATACACTGGCAAGGTTGTACCAACTGATTAACACTAGTCTAGAAACATTTGTCAGCTACTGCATTGTCACGGAAGGTACAGTGAGACAGCAAACAGCATTCAACCAGAGCCAAGTACCAGGTACCAGTCAGTGTTAGAAATGGGGTCTCTGATTGGCAGTCAGTTTGCACTCTGTTCAAGCAGGGACCCTCACTCTAGTCAGGGTAAGGGAGTTACACTCCTAAGACAACCCCTGCTCACCCTTTTGGTAGGTTGGCACAAGCTGTCAGGCTTACCTCAAAGACAATGTGTAAAGTATGTGTACCAATACATACAGTAATACCGTGTAAACACTATAAATGGACAGCACACCAGCTTAGAAAATAGATAATACTTATCTAAATAACACAAGACCAAAATGACAATACGCCAACATACAGAAGTCAAGATATGAATTTAAAAAAGAATAAGAGTCTTACTTCATAGAAAACAATGGAAGCGTTGGTTTTACACAAAGTACCTGGCTTGCGTAAAAAATAAAGCTACACGGGTAGTCAGTGATGCGTCTATTCCTTACTCGCACGGGAGGCCATGCATCGTTGCTTCTCCGGTCGGGTAAGCGATGCATCATTTTTCTACCTTGCAAGAGAGCGGTGTGTCGATTTCTGGACAGAGCACCTCAGATCTGCGCAGGTTCACGATGGCTTTGACGCTTAACGACGATGCATATGAAATACGGTCACACGGTGTTGGAAAACCGTGCTTTGTGGGGTTTGTGTCGTTATCCACAGCCACAAGCGGGTGTTGCGTTGTTCCTCAAGCCGCGATGCAGATCGAGTGTTTGTTTTAGCCACAAAGCGGGTGGCCCAGGGACTGGATGGGGCACAAATTAGCAGGGCAGGAGTCTCAGCAGAGAGTCCAGGTGCTGGCAGTGGAAGTCTTTGATGCCCTTGAGACTTCAAAACAGGAGGCAAGCAAAGTCCAAGCTCTTCTTGTCAAGCTGGAATGCACAACAAAATCCAGTCTTTGTCCTTTTTCACAGACAGAAGCAGCAACTGCAGGATAGCCCAACAAAGCACAGTCACAGACAGAGTCAGTACTCCTCCTCGGCTCTTCAGCTCTTCTCCTTGGTAGAGGTTCCTCTTGAATTCAGAAGTGATCTTGAAGAAATATAAAGTCTGGAGTTTTGGGTCCACTACTTATACCCCTTTCTGCCTTTTAAGTAGGTAAACTTCAAAGGAAAGTCTCTGTTGTTCACAAGATCCTGCCTTGGTCAGGCCCCAGACACACACGCCAGGGGGTTGGAGACTGCATTGTGTGAGGGCAGGCACAGCCCATTCAGGTGTAAGTGACCACTCCTCCCTCCACTCCCGCCCAGATGGCTCATCAGGATATGCAGGCTACACCCCAGCTCCTTCCGTGTCACTGTCTAGAGGAGATTCACAAACAGCCCAACTATCAGTCTGACCCAGACAGGGAATCTACAAACAGGCAGAGTTACAGAGTGGTTTAAGCAAGAAAATGCCTGCTTTCTAAAAGTGGCATTTTCAAACTAACAATCTAAAAACCAACGTCACTAAAAGATGTATTTTCAAATTGTGAGTTCAGAGACACCAAACCCCACATTTATATCTGCTCTCAAATCTCGAAGGGAAACTGAACTTTAAGGATATTTAAAGGCAGCCTATGAGAGAGATAGGCCTTTCAACAGTGAAAACCTAAGTTGGCAGTATTTCACTGTTAGGACATGTAAAACACATGAGTACACGTCCTAACTTTAACATACACTGTACCCTGCCCATGGGGCTACCTAGGGCCTACCTTAGAGGACCCCTACGTGTATAAAAAGAGAAGGTTTAGGCCTTGCATTAGACAGGCTTAGGGTGGTCACCCCAACTTTCTGCCTGCCTCCTTCCACTTTTTGACACTGTTTTTGTTGGGTTTAGGACTCTGCACACTTTACCACTGCTAACCAGTGCTAAAGTGCATATGTTCTCTCCCTTAAAACATGGTGAAAGTGGCTCATACCCAATTGGCATATTTAATTTATTTGTAAGTCCCTAGTAAAGTGTACTTGCGTGTGCCCAGGGCCTGTCAATTAAATGCTACTAGTGGGACTGCAGCACTGATTGTGCCACCCACATAAGTAACCCCTTAACCATGTCTCAGGCCTGCCATTGCAAGGCCTGTGTGTGCAGTTTCACTGCCACTTTGACTTGGCATTTAAAAGTACTTGCCAAGCCTGAAACTCCCCTTTTTCTACACATCAGTCACCCCTCAGGTAGGCCCTGGATATCCCACAGGACAGGGTGCTATGTAGGTAAAAGGCAGGACAAATACCTGTGTGTTTTATATGTCCTGGTATTGGAAAACTCCTACATTTGTTTTCCACTGCTGTGAGGCCTGCTCCTTTCATAGGTTAGGGCTACCCTCATATACTGTTTGAGTGGTAGGTTCTGATCAGAAAGGGATAGACGGGTCATATTTAGTATGGCCAGAATGATAATACAAAATCCTGCTAACTGGTGAGGTTGGGTTTAATATTACTATTTTAGAAATGCCACTTTTAGAAAGTGAGCATTTCTCTGCACTTAAAATCCTTCTGTGCCTTGCAGCCTGTCTCCAATCCATGTCTGGGCTGGTTGACAGCTCCCTTGTGCATTTCACCCAGACAACCACAAAGACAGGATGCTCAGTCACACCTGCACACATCTGCATACTGAATGGGTCTTCCTGGGCTTGAAGGGTGGAGGGCCTGACACTTACATTTCTAAGGACAGTGGCCTGCTCTCACAAAATGGACTGCCAATCCCCCTACTGGGACCCTGGCAGACAGGGTTGTACTGAAAGGGGACTTTGTGCACTTCAAAACCACTCTTTGAAGTCTCCCGCACTCCAAAGGCACTTTTGTAAATATAAACTGGGCCCCTGACCCCACCAACTTAGACACTTCTTGGGACAGGCACTCTGCAGCAGAACCTGTACCCTGCCTAGAGAAGCCGCCTGACTGCCTAAGGGACCCACCTGCACTGCTTTGCTGTAAAGGACTGCTGCCTTGCTGGCCTCTGGCTCTGCTGAGAAGTGCTCTCCAATGGCCTAGATTGAGCTTTCCTCCTGTTCCTGAAGAACTTAAGACTCTTCTTGTTATTACCAAAGTGATATTTCAACTTGTGATTATCAAATCTTGATAGTTTTGACCTTAATTTATTCAGATAAATATCTCATTTTTCAAAAACTGTGGTGTATTTTTGTGGTGTTTTCACTGTGTTATTGCATGATTTATTGCATAAATACTTTTCACATTGCCTTCTAAGTTAAGCCTGACTGCTCAGGGCCAAGCTACCAGAGGGTGGGCACAGGATAATTTGGATTGTGTGTGATTTACCCTGACTAGGATTGTGGTCCCTACTTGGACAAGGGTATATACCTCTGCCAATTAGAGACCCCATTTCCAACATCAAGTGGGTACACTTGCCAAGTCAAATTGCAGTTTAAAACTGCACAAACAGACACTACAGTGGCAGGTCTGAGCCATGTTTACAGGGCTACTCATGTGGGTGGCACAATCAGTGCTGCAGGCCCACTAGTAGCATTTGATTTATAGGCCCCGGGCACCTCCAGTGCGCTTTACTAGGGACATACTAGTAAATCAAATATGCCAATTAGGGAAAAGCCAATTACTCATATAATTTACACAGGAGCACTTGAACTTTAGCACTTGTCAGCAGTGGTAAAGTGACCAGAGTATCAAAAAGAGCAAAAGAGTCCAGCACACCGCAACAACCTGGGAAGCAGAGGCAAAAAGTTAGGGGGACCACGCCAAGGATGCCAGGTCTAACAGTCATTACTTACACCCTTGTGGCTGCTGTGCTGCGGTGAAATGCCCATCCACCTCAGGGTAGGCCACTGCCAAAATGTGGGCCAATGGAGGGTCAGGGTCCGATGGGCACCACTCCCTCGTTGGGAGGACATCCCCAGCTGGGCCTCCGCGGTCTTCCAGGCCCAGCATCTCAGGTCCTCCCACCGCTTCCGACAATGGGTGCTCTGCCGGCTGTGGACCTCCAGGGTCCACACTTGCTTGGCGATGGCACACCAGATCCCTTTCTTCTGATGGGCGTTCACCTGCATGGATGACACAGATGAAAGCAGAAAGTCATGTACACATGCACCATACCAACAGTAGTTGACACAACACAACTGTAACTGTAGGTGAGCACACATACCCATCCTCACTGCCCGCTCGCCTGTAGGGTATGCCACATGCATGCATCTACACCAACAACAGTTCACATGGCCAACTCACCCTCACACACATCACCAATCACACACGGCTAGGGCATTGGACTCACCTGTTGTGTTGTTTGACACTTCAGAATAACAGAACTATGCACTTCAGGACAATTTAGGGCACAACATGAAACAATCACTCTCAAACACCTTAATAAGTAGAATAATCAAGTTTATTTATGGGACAAGTTCTCATATTTCAAAACTGACCACACTAAAATAACATGAAAAATAACATGAGAATAACTGCAAGAATATAAGCACTCTTTGATATAATAACTGCAAGAATATAGGCATTCTGTGATATCATGAAAAATAACTTGAAAGTAGCTGCAAGAATAAATGCATACTACACATACACAACATGCTCAAATGACTATAAAATTAAAGGCTTCACCGAAAAGAGATTCTGCATCCCTCCGCCGTACACCAAGCCGGGTAACCCAAATCCACTTGCGCAGGGAGTCTCGTTCGGGACAATCAGTCCTCCTGGCGTTGCGTCCAACCCAGAAGAGAGTTCTTGAGCTAGTTCCTAAGGGCTCCTGACCTTTATAATATTTACTAATGCCCAGGAGTCTTTTCGAGAAAAAGACCCCCTCCTTTACAAATTGTGCAATCAGCGGTACCTTGTTCACCCTTCGAGACGTCTCCTTGGAACAGGCCAGGTTACCAGAAGAGGGCTCCAAAGTGAAGCTTGCATTCCTCCTTAAGTACAGGCGCATCCCACTGTCCTAACTGATAGCACGTGGAATGTAAATAGCGCCCTCTGTCCCAGGCAGATGGAGTGAAGTTGAACAGAAAAACACCCCACCCTGCAGCTTACAGAAGCTTGTGGAAAAACAGAACAGTGCTTCACGCACAGAACCAGACTTGACAAGATGGAGTCGTGAGTCAATGTAAAATGGAAGCAGAGGCCCAAGGTCTATTGTATATTTCATTGGCCTTACACTGCACCGCTGTTTACCTTGCACATAGTGCATGTAGCAATACATTCCACCCTTGGACCATTTGGCCAATTCACCAACTATAAGCTGAAATGGCAAAGCGCTTGGGCGACACTGAGATAGAAGGTTAGGCACACACTGAATACAACAACATAACAAAATTAAAATGCAAATTATAATAATTATTACACCAAAGATATATTGCAGTTGACCTAAATCAGGCAGCCATCCAAAAAACCAGTCACACCACCCCTCGTCAACATCTTCCTTCACCCCCTTCACTAACTTATGCAGGGCCTCTATGTGGGAGTTGATTGATACGGAGTGATCGGATAAATTAAAACAACACAACCCTTCAAAATCGCTGCAGCCATGGTTGTGCTTGAGCAGCACGATTCTGCAAAGCAGCTTTTCTAGTTCCCTGTACATCTAACAACAGGTCAGCTAAAGCAGCTGATGTATGATCAATATTCTTAACTACTAAACATGCAAGTTTATTAATAATTCTGATATTATACACTGCGAGCCCAGGCACCCCTACGATAGAAACAGCTAAACTGACATATTCTGTTTTGGAAAGCAATGATATTTCAGAATCACAGACTACAGGCAATTGAATAGTGTCTCTGACATAGCGAGGGTGTAGAGCTGTATCCATAGGAAACATGAGAAAGCCTAAGCATGTCCAGGTACAAGGCCCTCCGGTTAGATTGGCTGGGATATTGGTAAAAGAGATGTTACCACATGAAAAGAGCCAACCTTTAGGCAACTTAGGCCCGTATTTATACTCCGTTTGCGCCGAATTAGCGTCGTTTTTTTCGACGCAAATTCGGCGCAAAACTAACGCCATATTTATACTTTGGCGTTAGACGCGTCTAGCGCCAAAGTATGGGCAAAGAGCGTCATTTTTTAGCGTGAACGCCTTCCTTGCGTTAATGAGATGCAAGGAAGGCGTTCCCGTCTAAAAAAATTACGGCGACGCAAATGCGTCGTATTTATACTCCCGGGCAAAAATCACGCCCGGGAGGTGGCGGGTCAAAAAACCCCGCATTTGCGCCACTTTTTAACGCCTGGGTCAGGGTAGGCGTTAAGGGGCCTGTGGGCTCAAAATGAGCCCACAGGTGCCCTCCCCTGCCCCCAGGGACCCCCCCCCTGCCACCCCTGCCCAACCCAGGAGGACACCCAAGGATGGAGGGACCCACCCCAGGGACATTCAGGTAAGTTCACGTAAGTATAATTTTTTATATTTTTCAATTTTTTTTGGGTGGCATAGGTGGGCCTTATTTGTGCCCCCCTACATGCCACTATGCCCAATGACCATGCCCAGGGGACATAAGTCCCCTGGGCATGGCCATTGGGCAAGGGGGCATGACTCCTGTCTTTACTAAGACAGGAGTCATTTAAATGGCGACAGGGCGTCGAAAAAATGGCGCAAATCGGGTTAAGACGATTTTTTAGCGTCAACCCGACGTGCGCCATTTTAAGACGCTCTAGCGCCATTTTCCCCCTACGCCGGCGCTGCCTGGTCTACGTGGTTTTTTTTCCACGCACACCAGGCAGCGCCGGTCTGCTTGCGCCGGCTAACGCCATTCCAAAAATACGGCGCCCGCATGGCGCTTCGGAATGGCGTTAGACGGCGCTAAATTTTTTGACGCTAAACTGCGTTAGCGCCGTTTAGCATCAAAAAGTATAAATATGGGCCTTAGGCCCGTATTTATACTCCGTTTGCGCCGAATTAGCGTCGTTTTTTTCGACGCAAATTCGGCGCAAAACTAACGCCATATTTATACTTTGGCGTTAGACGCGTCTAGCGCCAAAGTATGGGCAAAGAGCGTCATTTTTTAGCGTGAACGCCTTCCTTGCGTTAATGAGATGCAAGGAAGGCGTTCCCGTCTAAAAAAATGACGGCGACGCAAATGCGTCGTATTTATACTCCCGGGCAAAAATCACGCCCGGGAGGTGGCGGGTCAAAAAACCCCGCATTTGCGCCACTTTTTAACGCCTGGGTCAGGGTAGGCGTTAAGGGGCCTGTGGGCTCAAAATTAGCCCACAGGTGCCCTCCCCTGCCCCCAGGGACCCCCCCTGCCACCCCTGCCCACCCCAGGAGGACACCCAAGGATGGAGGGACCCACCCCAGGGACATTCAGTTAAGTTCACGTAAGTATAATTTTTTATATTTTTCAATTTTTTTTGGGTGGCATAGGGGGGCCTTATTTGTGCCCCCCTACATGCCACTATGCCCAATGACCATGCCCAGGGGACATAAGTCCCCTGGGCATGGCCATTGGGCAAGGGGGCATGACTCCTGTCTTTACTAAGACAGGAGTCATTTAAATGGCGTCTGGGCGTCTAAAAAATGGCGCAAATCGGGTTAAGACGATTTTTTAGCGTCAACCCGACTTGCGCCATTTTAAGACGCCCTAGCGCCATTTTCCCCCTACGCCGGCGCTGCCTGGTCTACATGGTTTTTTTCCACGCACACCAGGCAGCGCCGGTCTGCTTGCGCCGGCTAACGCCATTCCATAAATACGGCGCCCGCATGGCGCTTCGGAATGGCGTTAGACGGCGCTAAATTTTTTGACGCTAAACTGCGTTAGCGCAGTTTAGCGTCAAAAAGTATAAATATGGGCCTTAATGTTTCGAGTGTGGCTGATAGCAGGCACCACATTCTGGCAGAACATTGAATTATTTACATTCAAACAGGTCATGTCATTTCGTGAGTGGCACAATGTCCGTTGTGCAGCAGTCAAGTTTTTGTTTGAGTTCTCTAGTTTAAACTGAGCACATTTACCTATTTTAATAGGATCACAGGTCAGTGAATAGCACACATCTCCATCTGAGATGTTAAACGTGAGTATTGATATCATGTTACTCCACAACTGCCTGCCCACCTCAGGGCAATGACTGCAGTACTCATAGAGTGACAGATGGGAACAAACGTCACTCACATCCACCATTTCATCCTGGTTTGTACCATTAAAGATGTGCAATAATACCACAGCAGGAGGGGGCACCGCCACCAGACAAGTGGTAATCAGATCTTGAACGATTTGCATGTTACTCATACAGAAGTGAGCAACATTCAGCACTTCCTGCGCCATATGAATCCAAACGTTGTTCGGTTGATGCAGTAGCGTCAGCATCTGCGGCTGACGACTGAATCTTTGGGCTATGAGCCCCTCCTGCTCCCCGGGGGAGCCTCCCGAAAGAGCTCCATACACCACACTCATTGCACAGACACTCTATAGGATGATCTGAAAAGAACAGTAGACAAAACACTTATTATCATTCTCGCAAATAACATTTGTCAGCGGGAACATGTTCCCATTTGTCTTGACCAGGTCGCATGACTACCAGAATATTGTCTAGTCCAGTGGCAATGACATCAGCGGGTTGAGGAGGGTTATTTGGGGATTCAATCCACACTTTGGCCCCTGGGTTCTTGTCAGTAGATCCAAACCCTCCTTTGCCTCTTACAGTGAGAAGGGCTGGGGCAGTCCCCTTTTTTACAACACCTCCATAAACTGGCATAATGACATTCTGGGCAACGCGATCACTGGGTTGCACCACTAGGCCTGTGTCTCCACTGTTCAAAAGAATGACTTTCAACTCACCCTGGTAGTCGGCATCTATCACTCCTCCTAAAATTTGGATGCCTCTCAGAGCAAACCCAGATCGAGGGGCGATCAGACCTTAATTCTCAGGGAGAATCTGAATGCCAACCCCTGTTTCAATCAGAGTGATGTCTCTGAGCTTCAATTGATGCATTTGTACAGCATGCAGGTCAAGCCCTCCAGATTCTGGTGTAGCCCGATATGGGGCCAAAGCTCCTGGAGCTGTTTCCCAAAACACAATGGCATTGCTTGCTGTAAATGGATTAATCTGTAAAGCAGGTGTGAGCATTCTCATGAGAGGTGTCTCAGCATTCATAAGGGGTAGGTTGTTCAAAATTTGCAAAGCATCCTACAAATTATCCCTCCACCCCTTCAGTGTCCCATCAGACAGTTTGCGCAATTTTTCTTTCAACAATCCATTCATTCTCTCAATCAGTCCCGCTACTTGCGGGAAATAAGGTATGTGAAAAATCCATTCAGTGTTATGTTGTGCACAATAGTCCTGCACTAGTCTGCCCTTGAAGTGGCTGGCGTTATCACTCTGAATTTGGAGCCGCACTCCATAGTACAGAATCAACAGATCTAATGTTTTCAAGGTGCTCTGTTGAGTTGCGCGCTTGCAGGGAAAGGCTATGAGATAACCAGAGTAAGTATCCACCACTGTGCAGGCGTATTGACACCCTCTGCTCACTGACATTGGTCCAATGTAATCAATCTGCCATATCTGTCCTGGCAATTTACCTCTGCCTAGCTGGGCTCTCACCACTTGTGGGACCGGTCTGTGCTGTGTATGCTGACAAATGGGACATTCAATGATTGATGTTTTAATTAAATCTAGGGGAAGCTGCATCCCTCTAATCTCTGCCCACCTGTGAGTAGCTTTTTCTCTAAGATGTCCGCATTTCTGGTGTGCCCATTTAGCCATTCCCACCAAATCAGAATTCTGCGCCTCCACTTCAGCCTCTTGAATCTTGGCGCAATCGTCTGCAAGACAATTGAACCATTGGTCTAATGTATCAGTCGGACAGTGAGCATCCACATGGTAGACAGTAACTGTGCTTTGAGGTAACATTTCCCAGATCTCCTGCCATAACTCCTTCCCCCATACCTCTTTGTTATGGATTTTGTACTGATGTGCATGGCACATGGGAAGCCAAGTAGCTAACCCAGTGGCGGTAGACCTGGAATCTGTATAAATGTGACATTTTCTAGGTAGCTCTTGTTTTAAAGCTTGATACACAGCGTAAAGCTCAGCAAACTGGCTACTTTTTCCCTGTCCTGTAGTTGTCAAAAGCGTCTTTCTAACCGGATTGTAAGACACTGCTTTCCAGTGCCTTTTCGCTCCCACCCATTTTGCTGAGCCGTAAGTGAACCACACATGTTTTTTTATCATCTGCAGATAATTCTGTGAATGGCTGGCCCCATCCTGCCGGAGATTCACACTCTGGAGGTACATTGTGCAACATTTCTGAATTCTCCACGGGAGCCTGCACTACCTGATCATGCAAAACGGCAGTTCCTTTTGGACCCACTCGTGCCCTGACCTGGACATACCATTTCCATTTTATAATGCTGGCTTCTTGCGCATGCCCAATTCTGTGAGTCTTAGGAGAACTCATCACCCACTGCATGATGGGGATTTCAGGTCTTAAAATCACATTATGTCCCAATGTCATTTGCTCGGTATCAAGCAGAGCCCAATAGCAAGCCAGCAGCTGCTTCTCAAAGCATTGGGTAACTTCTTTGTCCAGAACCCCATGGGCACCCTCTTTCTTCCTTGTTTCTGCCACAAACTCTAATTAGCATGCTGTCCCTGGACTGTCACATTCAGCTCAATGTCTCCCTCCCGAATCAGACACAAATCCAAAGCACGCTGAATGGCGTCTTTTGCTTCGCGCGCTGCTCCTGCTCTCCCCATTCAAATGCATTCTTCTTTCGTGTAACATTGTACAATGGGGCCAAAATCTGAGACAAATGGGGTATGTGTTGTCTCCAATACCCGAAAAGTCCAATAAAGCACTGGCCTTCTTTCCGATTTTGCGGCACTGCAAATTCCTTAATCTTTTGTTTCACTTTTGGAACATTTCGCTGTGTCCATGATTCCACTGAATGCCCAAACATTTGACGCTCTGAGACGGTCCCTGCACTTTCTCAGGGTTAATCTCCTACCCTTTACTCTGCAAATGTTCCACCACCCTGTCTAGCTGAATCTGCACCTGTTCTTGTGTCTCTCCCTGGATCATCACGTTATCTATGTAGTGGGAGATTTGCACCCCGGGAACCACTGGTACTTCATCCAAATGCTCTGCCACCAGCCGGTGACAAATGGTGGGGCTATGTAAATACCCTATGGGCAACCTACAAAAGGTGTACTGGCGCCCCACCCACTAGAATGCCAGCTGGGGATGGCTCTCAGAGGCTACTGGTATAGTGAAAAAAGCATTGGCAATGTCAATTACCGCATACAAGGTCCCACTATGTTTCTGAATGTTTTCAATCAAAGTAATGGTAACTGGGAACGCAGCAGTCAGAGGAGGGGTATATTTATTCAACTGGTGATAATCAATACAAATCCTCCAACTGTTATCACTTTTGCAAACAGGCCAGGGGGCATTATTCCATGCAGTAGTGATGGGAATTACCACCCCAACCTCCAGTAAGTCATGTATAGTCTGGCTGATCTGTACTTCTTCATTTGAAACACCTTAGTGACCAGGGGGAGCGTTAACGGAGGAATCTTCAACAGCCCCACCCTCGCAGCTATTGATAGAAATCTCTTGGAACCAAATTGATAACATCCATCTTCCAAATGTAGGGTCATCCCTTTCAAAATGTCAATCCCAATAATGTACTCAGGAATGGGCACAATCAAGACAGTGTATTCTCTCTTTGGGAGTGTCCCTATTTTCATAGTGACCACTATCTGCACTGCTGGGGTTTCTTTTCCACCCAATCCTGTGAGGGTGAAGTACTGTCCATTGAATTTTCTTGGGTTTCCATGAATTAAAAAGGCCTCCGCTCCGGTTTCGACAAGGGCTCGAACTCTCTGAACATTCCCATGTTTCTAAAAAATTTCTACTTTAACATTTGGTCTGTTATCTTTGCAGGCCCATCCCTGCACCAGAGTTTGACCTATTTCCTAGTCTATTTTCACTCTGCACACATCGGACTCTGCCCAAGTCAGATCTGGATATAGTCTACGGTAATTCTCAGGGAACTCCTCCTCCCTGTCTCTGCCTCGTAATCTCTCTGAATTTGCCAGCTCCCGCTCCCACTCTCTGTCTCGAGTTCTCTCGAGACCTGTGGGTTCCCGGTCTCTTTCTCCGCTTCGGGTTCTCTCTGAGCCTCTGTGCTCTTGCTCCCAATCTCCCTCATCCAGGGATCTCTCTCTGCTGCGGGGCTCTCTTTCTTTCCCTCTCTCTTTATCCTCACGCTCCTCAAAATCTGCCTTTCTCTGGTTCACCTGTTTGTAATCTTTCTTGTTCCCTTTCCTGCTTCCCTCCTTCTTACCCAAACCGTGCTTGCGGTACCTCTCCCACATGTCCTTCGTGGTTATGACGTCATTGTCATCCCTGGCTACCCCATCTTTCAGCAAGGCCATAAACATGTCCCACCTTGACACCCTGTTGTTATCAGTGCGCGTCTCAGACCGTGAATTTCTCTCCGGCTTCGTCCACTCACCTAAATCACTTAACTCACGCACGGCTTCTACCACCTGAGACAGGGGATTACCAGTCTGATTAATCAACAGCGTCATGATGACATGCTTATATGTAGGAGGAGCTGACCTAATCAGCCTGTTTCGCACACACACATTTAAAATTCCATTCATCAAATTATGAGCGTTACCCAGAAAGATAGCTGTTTTCATTCCTTCCTCCTTTAATCTCTGTACTGCATCTCTTAAAGTATACCAGGGTTTATCATTCGGCGGCTAGTCTGACTCTGTCGGATACTTCAGACCACACCCTCGTGCCGCTAGCTCCAACAGATTGGTCATGGGACCATTCCCTGGATAAGTTCTAAACTCATTTTGGATACCTGGGTCAGTACTTAGGATACAAAGCCTTGGGGCGTCACCGTGATCTAATTGGACCACCTGACCCCCCATGTCATGCAATTGCACCATCCATGTAAGCAAGGTTTCTTCTGACCTTTGTCAAAATCTGTCTACCACATCACTTAGTTCTTGCTGTGTGTAATCCTCCAGGACATCCAGCATCACCCCTCCAGGGTTAGCTGGGCTATGCTGTAACGTTCGCTAATATATTGGCTGTGCATGGACAACATTCCTGCGCTCTGTCTTTTCCTGACTAACATCTTGACAATTATCACCCCCGGACTCATCTGAAAAATCAGACGTGTCCCAGATGTTTCCATCCCAAAATTCAGGGTCAAAGGCTAACCCTGCCTGAGAGATGGCTAAATGTACCTTCTTTTTATTAACTTTCTCTCTTCGTCTTTTGTGCTTATATTGAGCAACGCTAACTGCCGTCCTCTCTGCAACCAGCTAGTACATTTCAAGCTTATCACTTAACACTTTATTCTGACAAGCTAACATGGTAGAGGAATTTCGGGCTTATACTAAATCTTTTTCCATCTGCCCGTGGTCTCTCTGTAACTGTAAACATTCTTCATGCAACTTTTTGTACGCGGAGAGCAAAATTCAGCCTCGCCTCCCTAATGTACAAATCTCTTTCCCCTTGTCGATCGACACTTTTTGTAAACATGTTAAAACATTTTCAGGTTCTGCATTCAACATACATGCACTCCATTTTTCACATAAACCAGCACCACGTTACCATTCCTGAGCTAAAAGTTTATACAGGGCAGTTTCCCACTCCGGTATTTCTATGTCAGGAATTGATATATGAGAACTTGCTTTTGAGCTTGCCTTTAATTTGTTAAACATTTTTTTTCCCCTTCGAATTCTGCCGACTACTCCAAAATGTGTTGCTTGACACTTCAGAATAACAGAACTATGCACTTCAGGACAATTTAGGGCACAACGTGAAACAATCACTCTCAAACACCTTAATAAGTAGAATAATCAAGTTTATTTATGGAACTAGTTCTCATATAGCAAAACTGACCACACTAAAATAACATGAAAAATAACATGAGAATAACTGCAAGAATATAAGTACTCTGTGATATCATGAAAAATAACTTTAAAATAGCTGCAAGAATAAATGCATACTACACATAAACACACAATATGGCCAAATGACTATAAAATGAAAGGCTTCACCGAAAAGAGATTCAGCATCCCTCCGCCGTACACCAAGCCGGGGAACCCAAATCAACTTGCGCAGGGAGTCTCGTTTGGGACAATCAGTCCTCCTGTCGTTGCGTCCAACCCAGAAGAGAGTTCCTGAGCTAGTTCCTAAGGGCTCCTGACCTTTATAGTATTTACTAATGCTCAGGAGTCTTTTCGAGAAAAAGACCCTCTCCTTTACAAATTGTGCAATCGGCGGTACCTTGTTCCCCCTTCGAGACGTCTCCTCGGAACTGGCCAGGTTCCCAGAAGAGGGCTCCAAGGTGAAGCTTGCATTCCTCCTTGAGTACAGGCGCATCCCACTGTCCTAACTGATATCTCGTGGAATGTAAATAGCGCCCTCTGTACCATGCAGATGGAGTGAAGTTGAGCAGAAAAACACCCCTCCCTGCAGCTTGCAGAAGCTTGTGGAAAAACACAGAACAGTGCTTCATGCACAGAACCAGACTCAACAAGATGGAGTCGTGAGCCAATGTAAAATGGAAGCAGAGGCCAATGGTCCATCGTATATTTCATTGGCCTAACACAGCACCACTGTTTACCTTGCATGTAGTGCATGTAGCAATACACCTTTTGCTTTGGTGCCCCATATAGCTGTTCATACAGGGGTAGGACCTCCTCCACCAGCTTTTCCAGCTCTTCTTGTGTGAAGGCAGGGGCCCTATGACCTGCAGTACGTGATGGCTCCCAGAGGCAGTTCACAGCAGCTCATGTAGTGGAGGTCTTGCTAGCAACAGTGCCAGGAGTCATGTGAGCAAGACTGCCGAAAATGGCAGTCATGGCCGCCATTTACAGAACCGTCACCGCCAGCGGTCATCGCCATTGGCCCAAGTCCGCCATAGGCAGCAATGTTAACCTATGACAAGTTACACGGCGGTTGCGACCGCCAACCCGCCCTGACAACTTCTGCCGGCAGACTTAGGTCACTTTCAGCTGTCCCGAAAGGTAGGTCAGGTGCCTGCCATTTTGGGCACGTGTACTCGATGTACGTGCTTACATAGGTGTGTCAGACACCCGATCGACCAGAAATCTAAGTCACCCAATATAGTGACTTCATGATAGTGTTACATAATGGGATAAACATGAAGAAATGACGTGTTGAGCCTGTATATATGTGGATAAGTCTGCATAGCTACTCTGAGGTACCTAGGCAACTGATAGTAATAGGTTAATTTAGTCACATATTTGTCATCAGTGCAGGACTGAACAGTCACCCATACATATGTGTCACATGTCCTATCCGACTGATATTCCAGTCTATGTGCTGCAATGACGGTGTCTGATGTGCATTTCCATGGTCTGTAATGTTTATGTCAGCACTGCTCTGCATCCCCTACACATGTGTAGGTGTCTGAAAGTAAACAGTGTGCCAACAGCATGACTTATTGTACATTTTCTCTTCTCAAATTAGAAATCCTGCCATGAGGGAAATGACACAACCACCAGAGTACCATCCACTGGTAGACCTGGCAACCATGGAGGACACGCATGTCGTCCAGACTTACCGTCTGAATCGCCAGACCATCATGGATCTATGTAGACAGTTGGAGCCAGACGGGATGCCAGGTAATTGCAATCCCTATTGCATACCTCCCATCGTTCAGGTATTGTCAGTGCTACACTTACTGGCCACTGGCTCGTTCCAGCATATTGTCACCTTAACGGCAGGGATGTCTCAGCCCATGTTCAGTCTGGTATTGAGAGATCTATTGTGTGCTTTCTTGCAACACTTGGACAGCTACATCAGGTTTCCACAAGGAGCGGATATGGCCAACGTGATGGGACTGATTTCTCATGTGTTAGGGGCCATTGATGGCAGACATGTATCCCTGGTCCCTCCCACTGTCAATGAACAGATGTATAGGAACAGGAAGAACCACCACTCAATCAACATGCAGGTGGTGTGTCTGGCACACCAGTATATCTTCCAAGTGACTGCCAAGTTTTCTGGATCAGTGCATGACTCTTACAGTATACGGAACAGCAATGTCCCAACCATGATGGCACGCCTACACACAGAGAGGGCCTGGCTGGTTGGTAAGTATACATTGTTATGTTTTTAAATGTTATGTGACTGTCATCACAGTCTGCACAATCGCAGTACCTCAATTGGTTTTGTTCTACCACTGTGTTCACAGGTGACTCTGGCTATCCAAACTTTCCTTGACTGTTGACACTTGTGAGGTACCTAGTCACGCTAGGGGAACTGCACTTCAGTGAGGAAAAGGCATGTAATAGAGCATACAGTCGGCCTCCTGAAGGCAAGATTCAGGTGTCTGGACCTATCTGGAGATGCTCTCCTCCCACAAGGTATGCAAATCATTGTTGCCTGCTGAATGCTCCACAATCTAGCCCTGAGGCATCGGATACCATTGCTAGCTGATGAGTGTGACACAGCGGTACCTGTGCCTGCAAATGCTGTCTGTAGGCCTGAGCTCATCAATCAGTACTTCAAGTGACATACAGGCACGTGAGGTGGACACTTTCATGTCTTGTCAGTGCAAAATCAGTAGTGGATAGCTGACATTACACCTCCTGACCTGTGGCAAATGTGATGGTGTTATTATGTCCAGTGCCTGTGTGTGACTTCTTGTAGTGAACAGAAGGGATGTTAGTTATACAGTATTAGTGGTTCTGGCCTAACATGTGTTGTAGCAACTGATTCAAGCATTCACTTCTCCCATGGACTGACCAGTTTAGAGCTGAATTTCATGTATTCTCCAATTGGCAGCTCCTCTCACCCACTGGATGTGGATATCATCTGTGGGTCTGCTACCTAGGGCTTGGGGTATACATAGTCAGTAGTCGGTGGTTGAAGAGTACAGTTCTGATTGGTGTTCAGGACAGATAGCTTGTTAAAAATGATATTAGGAAGGCCCTGAACCTTGTGCTGTATAGGTCCTATCTAGATGCCCATGATTTACTACAAAAGGCACACAGTTGATTACCTTTACATGTGCTTATTGTGTACTCATGCCTTCCATCCTGATGGTACTCTCTATCTTGCTGTAATTGCAGATGCCTCAACGGTCATTGCCCTGGTGTTACTGTGGATTTCTAAATAATACTGTGACATCTGTCCAGTGACATTATTGTTATCATGTGTGTCCTCCTGAGGGGGCCTCTGTCTGAGGGCCATTACATTGCCAGTTGGAATCAGGGGGCCATTACCTGACCATATTTGTGTTGAAGGACATGTGTTGTACTATTAAACACACATGTACAGTAGCTGTGTCCATAAGTGATTAAGGTGGTCGTTACAACCCTGGCGGACGGCGTTAAAGCGGCGGTAGGACCGCCAACAGGCCGGCGGTAAAAATTTTGCAATTACGACCGTGGCGGAAACCGCAACAAAAACAGCCACTTTAACACTCCGACCGCCACAGCGGTACAAACAAACAGCGCGGCGGTCACCGCCAACAGACAGACGGGAGACAATGTACCGCCCACACTATTACAACCCACCAATCCGCCACCTTTTCCAGGGCGTATTCACCGCGGATAAAAACACGGCGGAAACAGGACTTCGAAGGGAAAACGCTCACCTCTACACACCCCACGAGGAACGAGGACACCATGGACCTGGAACTCCAAATCCTCCCTGCGATAGTCTTCCTGCTCCTCTACCAGGAGCACGAACGGCGGCGGCGAAGACCACGGTGAGTACTGCACCTACGACACGGGGAGGGAAAAAACAGGGACACACACACTCAACACCCCCACCCGCACCTTCACCCTCACCCACCACAACACACACACTAATGCATCTTGATACATCAAAGTTACCCTCCCCAAACCCCCCCGGAAGAATGCAAAGACAACAGAAAATGAGTGTAACCATTGTAATATATTAAAAGCAAGTAGGCAAAAATATATATACACCATGTACAAAATATATACCAAGCATTGTAGTCCAGGTAGTGCTCCAATTAAGTCCATGGAACACTGGGCCCACACGGTATGGGCGAGGCCCACACAAGATCCCCGACCATGACGGAGAGAACACTGCAGGGGCATCAGAGAGCAAGAAAACAGGCACCTCGGAGGAGGGAAAGGGGGGGGCACCTCAGCCGCTTGAGTGCACAACGCCAAATCCACGAGAGGGCCACATGTTCACTGTTTAATCCTGGGGAGTGCAAAGCCACAGTCACTCAAGTCTCACAAGTGGGTGGTCTGCCCACTGCCATATCCTGGGGAGTGCAAAGCCACAGTCTCTCAAGTCTCAACAGTGGGTGGGTTGCCCACTGTTCCATCCTGGGGAGTGCAAAGCCACAGTCTCTCAAGTCCATACAGTACAGTGGGTGGGTTGCCCACTGTTCCATCCTGGGGAGTGGAAAGCCACAGTCTCTCAAGTGGATAACAGTCTCCACTGGTTCTGGAGGGGGCATGGTGCCCAGGGTGCTTCATCCTGCTAAGGACAGAGGTAGCGCTTCATCCTGCTAAGGACAGAGGTAGTGGATGGATCTCTCCACTGGTTCTGGAGGGGGCTTTGTGCCCAGAGTGCTTCATCCTGCCAAGGACAGAGGTAGTGGATGTAAATCTCCAATGGTTCTGGAGGGGGCCTTGTGCCCAGAGTGCTTCATTCTGGCCGTGATGGACTCAGTAGCGTCGGTGCCCTGTTCAGCGGTGCATGAGACGGCGGTGCCCTGTTCGGCGGTGCTTGAGATGGCGGTGCCCTGTTCAGCGGTTCTTGTGGCGCCAGTGCCCTGGTCAGCGGTGCTTGAGACGGCGGTGCCCTGTTCAGTGGTGCATGAGGCGGCGGTGCCCTGTTCAGCGGTTCTTGAGGCGGCAGTGCCCTGTTCAGCATTGCTTGAGACGGCGGTGCCCTGTTCAGCGGTTCTTGAGGCGGCGGTGCCCTGTTCAGTGGTGCTTGAGATGGCGGTGCCCTGTTCAGCGGTTCTTGAGGCGGCGGTGCCCTGTTCAGTGGTTCTTGAGGCGGCGGTGCCCTGTTCATCGTTGCTTGAGATGGCGGTGCCCTGTTCAGCGGTTCTTGAGGTGGCAGTGCCCTGTTCAGCGTTGCTTGAGACGGTGGTGCCCTGTTCAGCGGTTCTTGAGGCGGCAGTGCCCTGTTCAGCGGTTCTTGAGGCGGCAGTGTCCTGTTCAGCGGTGCTTGAGACAGCAGTGCCCTGTTCAGCGGTGCTTGAGACGCCGGTGCCCTGTTCAGCGGTTCTTGAGGCGGCGGTGCCCTGTTCAGCGTTGCTTGAGACGGCGGTGCCCTGTTCAGCGGTTCTTGAGGCGGCAGTGCCCTGTTCAGCATTGCTTGAGACGGTGGTGCCCTGTTCAGCAGTTCTTGAGGCGGCAGTGCCCTGTTCAGCGGTTCTTGAGGCGGCAGTGCCCTGTTCAGCGGTGCTTTAGACGGCGTGGCCTGTTCAGCGGTGCTTGAGACGCCGGTGCCCTGTTCAGCGGTGCTTGGAGCGGCGGACTCCATTTGCAGTGACTCAGCTGCTGGCGGTCCTTCATGGCCCAGCAGGGCTTGTGCTGGCGGTCCTTCATGGCCCAGCGGGGCTTGTGCTGGCGGTCCTTCATGGCCCAGCAGGGCTTGTGCTGGCGGTCCTTCATGGCCCAGCGGGGCTTCTGCTGGCGGTCCTTCATGGCCCAGCGGGGCTTGTGCTGGCGGTCCTTCATGGCCCAGCGGGGCTTTTGCTGGTGGCCCTTCATGGCCCAGCGGGGCTTCTGCTGGCGGTCCTTCATGGCCCAGCGGGGCTTCTGCTGGCGGTCCTTCATGGACCATCGGGGCTTGTGCTGGCGGTGGCCTCCTGGGCAGCTGGGCTTGTGCTGGCGGTGGCCTCCTGGGCAGCTGGGCTTGTGCTGGCGGTGGCCTCCTGGGCAGCTGGGCTGGTGCCGGCGGTGGCCTTCTGGGCAGCTGGGCTGGTGCCGGCGGTGGCCTCCTGGGCAGCTGGGCTGGTGCCGGCGGTGGCCTCCTGGGCAGCTGGGCTGGTGCTGGCCTCCTGGGCAGCTGGGATGATGGAGGTCTTCTCCACCGTGCTGCTCTTCCCAGACTTGGTGACTTTCTTGTGCCCCTTCCCCAGCTTGGAAGGTGTCGCAGCTGACTCCACACTCCCACCTATACCCCTGGGAGTGGCTTTGGTGGCTGGAGTCTTCCCCCTCTCCCGTGGGCACTGGCCAACTTCTGATGCTTCACAGGTGGGGACTGTCTGTGCTGTGGCTCCGTGCCACACTGGCTGCCCTGGTGGCCGGTGCACTCCAGATTCCGGTGACTACAGGCACCACTGGTCCCGGAGATGTTGTGGCTGAGGTGCTAGTTCGGGACATATGAGAAGGACGGGGTGGGGGAGGTGTGGGAAAGAGGTCAAGGTTGGACAGGAAAAGTTTTTTTGACACACTGGGACGGGTAGCTCGAGGGGGTTTGGGAGTGGAGGAAGAGGTTGTGGTTGTAGGAGGTGTTCGTTAGGTGACTTTGGGTGAAGGTGCATGCGCTGGAGGCTGTTGTGAGGTGGATGGCTGTTGGGTGGGTGTGTGCCTGCGTTTGTGTATCTTGGGAGGGGGCGTCACAGACACACTGGGAGAGGACACAGGGGACGTGTGAATGGTAGTGGGGGCGGTGACTGCACGTGAGCGGGTGTGGTGGTGGGTGTGCTGGTGATGGTAGTAGTGGCTGTAGAGGTAGTGCATGCAGGTGTGAGATGAGACAGTGAGGGAGGAGAGAGACGAGGAGGAGGGGGCACAGTGGAGGCAGTGGATGTTGGTGTGTCTGCATGTGTGTGATGCTTGCGTGAGTGCCTGTGGGATGTGTGGTGCTTATGTTTGCCAGAGCTTCCCTTGTGTGTTGACGTGTGTGCATGCTGGTCTGTAGGTGTGCTTGGGATAGGCTGAGGTACAGGGGATTGGGTCTGGGTGGAGGAAGTTGGAGGGGGGAGGCCAGACACAGGGACAAGGGCTGCCATCAGTGCTGAGGCCAGAGTCTGAAAAGCTCGCTGAAGGGCCGCCTGACCAGAATGAATGCCCTCCAGGACTGCATTTGTTTGTTGCAACTGCCTTTCCACACCCTGGATGGCATTCAAAATGGTAGACTGCCCAACAGTGAGGGACCTGAGGAGGTCAATGGCCTCCTCACTGAGGGCAGCAGGGGTGACTGGGGCAGGGCCTGAGGTGCCTGGGGCGAAGGTGATGCCCACCCTCCCGGGTGAGCGGGCACGAAGTGAAGGTTGAGCGGCTGCTGGGAGGGCGGTGCTGGAAGGGGCGGTGGCAGCTGTACCTGTAGATGGGGAGGCACAGATGTTGCCGCCACCACAAGGGAGCTCCCATCAGAGGACGAGTCTGTGTCGCTGGTCTCAGCTCCTGTCCACGTCGTGGAGCTCCCCTCATCCTCCGTCCCACTGGTGAAGTCCGATTCCGTAGTGTGGCCCACCATGGCCATGTGGGATGCAGCCCCCTCGTGCTCCGGTGCCACTGCTCCTCCGCCTGATGATGCTAATGCACACAAGAACAGGGAGACCACAAAAAGGGGGGGGGCAGCAGAAGAAAGACATGTTGAGTGCATGCATTACCGCTACCATTGGCGGACACGACAGACACAGAAGCCCCCTGCACTACGCCGCGCTCTTGGGCCCCACTGTCCCACTGTTCAATTCCTGGGAAATGGCCTACTAGGCTATGGACGAGATCTGCACATGTGGATGACACAGGGGCATGACTAGGTGTACTTGGCACTCTACAGAGGTGCAGTGGGGTGCCACATGGCCTGCCTTACGGAGGGACCTTGCCTACAGAACTCTGCCTGGCCTAGGGGAACCCACAGACCACCTCCCCCACCCAGACACCTCCACTGCGCGCAAAATCAGCAGAATGCGAGTGTACTCACCCCCTTGTGGCTGCTGTGATGCCCTCAAGCGCCCATCCAACTCCGGGTACGCCACCGCCAAGATCCTGAACATCAGGGGGGTCATGGTGTGACGGGCACCCCTCCTGCGTTGGAAGGCCATCTCCAGCTGAGCCTCCGCCGTCTTCTTGCTCCAGCGGCGAATGTTCTCCCATCTTTTCCAGCAGTGGGTGCTCCATCTGTGCTAGACCCCCAGGGTCCGGACGTCCTTGGCGATGGCACGCCAAATATATTTTTTCTGGTGGGCGCTGACCTACATGAGTTGTACAGGAGGAAGAGAAAGTTATTACCAACTGCACCGTCAAAGTGATTGGCCCCCATCCCTACCCTTGCCATGTGGCACATGCACTCACCGTCGTTTCATACACGCCGCACTCTCCTCCCTTCCTTCTTACATCCGCCCCTCTCCACACAGGCATAGCCCATACAGCATGCTCCCAGTGTACTTACCTGTTTGTCTGGAGGAGGACCCCGTCCACGAGTTTCTCCAACTCCTCCGATGTAAAGGCAGGGGCCCTTTCCCCAGACACTCGAGCCCTTGTCTCTTCCAGACCGAGGTCACAGCAGCACTTGCAGTGTAGGTCCTCTCCTGTCGAAGATCAGGTATCGAGTGATTGAACAGATAGAAAATGGCGGTCACGTCTGCGGCGGTGTGTACCGTCACCGCCGGCGTACATCGTCATTGGCTCCTGGGACCCATAGGGTCCAATGATAACCAATGCAGCATTGCGCTGCAGTCTTCGACCGCCTACTGCGACGGTGTACAACGCCAGCGCAGTTACCTCACATCCCATTGTCCCACTTTAGTGGTCAGGCAGCTGCCATTTCAGGGGCCCACATGGCTTAATTTTTAATTGCGTCACACATACCTAGGCCTAGACTCAACACACATACAGGCCACTTTTTGGATTATGAATGGTGTTCTTAGTATGCTGTGGGTACGTACCTCTGAGTTGTTTGACTCTGTGCTCGCTGTTGTCCTTCATAGGCACCGTCCGCTGGGACATGTGAGGAGATGGCGGCATCCTCCGGTTTCCCGACCGTTGCTGGACCTGTCGACAATGGAGGAAAGACATGTGATAATCACATACAGGCTTGACCGTGCCACAATCCAGGAACTGTGTACCCAGTTGGAGCCAGACCTGATGTCAGCTATCCGCCATCCCACAGGAATCCCCCCTCAAGTGCAGGTGCTGTCCATACTCCATTTCCTTGCAAGTGGGTGATTTCAAACAATAGTGGCCATAGCATCAGGGATGTCCCAGCCTATGTTTTCCAACGTGTTGTCCAGAGTGTTGTCTACCCTGATGAAACACACGCGGAGCTACATCATTTTCCCTCAGGTGGAGGGTTTGCCTACAGTGAAAGGTGATTTCTATGCCCTAGGACATATCCCCAACATCATAGGTGCCATTGATGGCACACATGTGGCTTTGGTCCCCCCCCCACAGGAGTGAACAGGTGTACAGAAACCGGAAGAGTTATCATTAGATGAATGTACAGATGGTATGTTTGGCCGACCAGTACATCTCCCATGTGAATGCCATGTTCCCTGGCTCAGTGCATGACGCCTACATCCTGTGGAATAGCAGCATCCCTTATGTGATGGGTCAACTCCAGAGGCACCATGTGTAGAAGCTAGTCAGTGGGAATGGTTGTCTGGGGATATCCCTCCAGGTTAGTGTGTGTCTAACAGTTGTCCCTCGCCATTTGCAGGTGACTCTGGTTACCCAACCTGTCATGGCTACTGACCCCAGTGAGGAATCCCATGACAAGGGCAGAGGAACGCTACAATGAGGCCCTTGGGCGAACTAGGAGGGTGATCGAGCGGACCTTCGGCCTCCTGAAGGCCAGGTTCAGGTGCCTCCATATGACAGGTGGATCCCTATTCTACTCACCAAAGAAGGTGTGCCGGATCATCGTGGACTGCTGTATGCTTCACAACTTGACTTAGCGACAACAGGTGCCTTTTCTGCAGGAGGATGGTCCAGATGGCAGTGTTGTGGCAGCTGTGGAGCCTGTGGACAGGGAAGACGAGGAAGCAGAAGAAGAAGACATGGACAACAGGGACTCAGTGATCCAGCAATATTTCCAGTGACACACAGGTAAGAATACAGACCTGCCTACTACATGTACGTAAACACTACTGCCTCTCTACTGTTTGTCGTTTTCACCCAGTGTATGGTCACTGAGTTGTCACTTTCCCTTACGATTTCACAGATGTGGGTCCCACTGTGTGACATCTGCTTTGATTCCTCATGGACTAGAGCTGTGTGACATAGGTATGTTGACATTACCAATGAAAAAGCTTTTTGCCAGTTATTGCTAATACAGTATTCCGAAATCACAGACAGACTCCAGATTGTTTTGTGCTTTAAGGGTGTTTATTTAAGTGCTCAATATTGGTGGGGGTTGTAAAATGGTGAGGCATGATGGCGGAGGAATGTCCATGGCAGAGTCCAGTCTATTAGTCTCACAGGTGCATTGCCCATATGGGATTAGGAAGTGGAGCTGGGGCAGTTTAAGGATGGACAGGGTGACAAAGTGGGACAGAAGGATGACAATCAGGGTGGTCTCATTTCTTGGCGGGGGTCTTGGCATCGTTCTCTGTCTTGTTCCTGGATCTCAGGGACCGTTTGCGAGGTAGTTCTCCCTCTGCAGGGGGTGGGGTGCTGGTGTGGGGGTCCAGTGGCTGTGCCTCCTGTCCACTAGTGCCAGCGGAAGTGGTGGGCAGTTCATCGTCCAGGCTAGTGTCAGGGGCCCCTTGTAGTGCCACAGTGTCCCTCCTGGTGTTGAGTACTTCCTTCAGCACCCCTACGATGGTGCCCAGGGTGGAACTGATGGATCTGAGTTCCTCCCTGAAGCCCATATACTGTTCCTCCTGCAGGTGCTGGGTCTCCTGAAACTTGGCCAGTACCGTTGCCATCGTCTCCTGGGAGTGGTGGTAGGCTCCCATGATGGAGGAGAGGGCCTCATGGAGAGTGGGTTCCCTGGGCCTGTCCGCCCCCTGTCGCACAGCAGCCCTCCCAGTTCCCCTGTGTTCCTGGGCCTCCGTCCCCTGGACTGTGTGCCCACTGCCCCCAGTTCCCTGTTGTTATTGGGGTGGTGGGTTAACCTGGGTTCCCTGTAGTGGTGGACTCACAGCTGATTGACGTGTCCTGGGGACAGAGGTATGGGCCCGCTGGGTGGGTGCTGTGCTGGTATTTCCAGAGGGGGGAAGCTCTGTGGTGGCCTGTGACTGGGTGAGGGGAACCGACTGTCCAGAGGTCCCCGATGGGGTCCGGGCTGGTCATCTAGATCCAGTTGGAGAGAGGTGTCAGAGTCACCAGATCCTCGGGGTCTGTGCACGTTCCCAACACTTCCACCACAAGACAGCTCCAATACTCTGATTAGATTTATCACAGAGTCTAAGAGAGTCCAAGTGGGGAAAAGGGGATTAGGACGGGAACAGCTGGGAAGGAGACCTGTAGGAAGCAAAAGGTTAAAACACAACATCAAAATTATATCTCATGAAATCAGTACCATGCTACAACTCTAAGCTTCGTCTTTTCTGAAAAAAAAACATGAACAACCCTAAATTAGTCCTAAAACTTACCAGGCTTTAGATGACCGAATGCCTGAGGAGGAAACAGGAAAAGTTAAATAGGGCTTTCAGATTCGAGTACTTTCTTTAGCATGAGAATCAGGAAACACTCTGAGCAATTTCTAAACAACCATATGAATCTCCTTTTAAGATATATCAGGAACACACAGCATTACATCTAGAACTCTGGTATTGTTGTGTTCATCTCAGAAAAAAACATTGGGAAGTGAATTGTGCACATTGCTGATTTTTATATGAGTATTAAACACCATAAAGGATTGTGCACCATGAAATCACACAACGTAGATTCAAGGAATAAATCACGCAACGTGTCAACTTGAAATGCTACCAAGAAAATGTCTTAGAATAGTAGCGCACAGTAATTTACATTATTTATACACGAGGAAAGAATTGCGCGTCTTGCCGATTCAAATGCCACCATACAAATGCCAAGAAATGGTAGCGCACAATGAATAACATGAAAAAACACTCAAGGAAAGAATCGCGCGTGTTGCCGATTCGAATGCCACCATGTAAATGCCAGAAAATGGTAGCGCACAATGAACAGCATGAATTACACACGAGAAGTGAATCGCTCGTTTTGCCGATTCGAATGCCACCATGTAAATGTCAAGAAAAGGTAGCGCGCAATGAACAACAAAGTTAAATGCTCATGAAACGAGTTGCACGTCTTGCCAACTCGTAAAACATCATGTAAATGTCAAGAAATATCAGCGCGCAATGAACAACAATGTAATAACGAAGTCAAATCTTTATGGAATAAATTGCGCGTCCTCCCTATTTGCAAACCACCATATAAATGTCAAAAAATGGCAGCACACAAGTAATCTGTTATTCATTTAAGAATTAAAATCAAGAATATGAAAATTCTCAATTACGGTGTTGGGAAATGTCCAAACACCGTCTTACCGCCTGGAAACAGTGATCACCAATGAGAGATGAGTGCACAAGACTGGAAAATCCAAATAGTCCGCCGGGACAGGAGTTCAGGAAGAAGCTGCTGCTCTGCACCGGGACCTCTGAATAGTGAGCACTGGAAGTTGGGCTGACTCTCTTTTATAGAGTCTTGGCCCAGCCTAGAACCACGCCCAGGCATGTTGCAGGGAAAGTCTCTAGAAGGCCCTGGGAAGGGACCACACCCTAACACACTCTGAATGTCTGCAGCAATACATTGCAAATGTACAGTATTTATAAGCACCTTAAAAATGAATCTTTTGGATGGAATTCTGCAATGCAAAAGGTTAAACAATAACATATCATCACAATGCATAAATTACATTATCTTGCGAGTGTTGGGTTTTTGCATTCTAGATGCCCGTAGAGCGCGCACTGTCCTGGTGTTGACAGTACTCCCCCCTCCCAGGCGCGCTCTAGGGCCTGGTTTATCTGGATTGAGACGATGAAAGCGTCTCACAAGTACTGGAGCATGAACATCAGATGCGAAAACCCATGAATTACTTTCAGGGCCATAACCTTTCCATGAGATTAAGTACCATAGGTTACGCCCTCTCAGTTTAGAGTCCAACACTTTCTTGACTTCATATTCTTCTTCCCCCTGTACTAGAACAGGAGCTGGATGAGGGTGGACCTTTTGGACTGCCTTTTTTAAGAGGGAAGTATGGAACACTGGATGAATCCGTAATGATTTTGGCAATTGTAGTTTATAGGTCACAGGATTGATTTGCCGAAGAACAGTGTAAGGACCTATAAATTTGGGGTTGAACATGTGCTTCTTCTTGAAGTCTATATGTTTTGTGGAAAGCCACACTTTGTCACCAGGTTGATACTGCGGTCCCTCACAATGTTTCTTGTCATAATGCTTTTTGTATTTTTTGTTTTGGCTTTTTCTAAATGTTGTTGAATCGATTTCTGAGTTTGATGCAAATGTTGAATGATTTCTGACACAGCTGGAGTGAGAGAACTTTCTTGAGGAATTGTGATGGGCAAGGTGTCAGGATGATAGCCAAACAAACCAAAGAAGGGTGTAACGCCAGTAGACGTGTGGAAGGAGTTGTTGTAGGCTAACTCAGCTAACCAGAGCATTGATGTCCATGAATTAAGTGCCTTTTTAGCATAAGCACATATGTATTGCTTCAAAGTCTGATTTAGTATCTCCGTTTGACCATCTGTTTGAGGATGGTGGCTAGTAGATAGGGTAGATGTCACTTGGAGTGTTTTACACCATGTCTTCCAGAAGTTGGAGGCAAATTGCGATCCCCGATCGGAGAGGATCACTTTTGGCAGTCCATGATAACGAACCACTCTATTCAGTAAGATAGTTGCCAGTTCACTAGAGGTGGATAATTTCTTACAGGCAATGAAATGTCCATATTTCGTGAGACTATCTACTACCACCAGAATTACTGAATGCTGTTGAACCACTGGCAGACCTGTAATAAAGTCTAAAGAGATGTGTTCCCACGGACGACTTGGGGTTGGGAGTGGGTGTAACAACCCTTTCGGTTTTGAATGACTTGTTTTAGTGCGAGCACAGACTTCGCAGTTGTTTACCATTGTTTTTACATCCTTTGTTAAGGTAGGCCACCAAAAATAGCGTTGGATTAATTCAAGAGTTTTAGGAGTACCAGGGTGACCTGCTGTAGGTATAACATGCAACCAATGAAACACTATCTTGCGAAGTTTGGTAGTGGGCACGAACAAACGAGCATCGTGAAAGGGTAATCCTTGCTTGATTGATCTTTTCGGATCTGCTTGGGCTCACGCCTGCCATTTTTCAACAGTGAATGAATTGCGGATGTCTTCAAAGAAATCTTCTGTTTAATGATACGTAGGACCTTGTCAGGAGCAATGATAGCTCTGGAGGTTTGAACTGCAGGCAATGTGGTAGACTCTTGGCGGGACAAGGCGTCAGCTTTGCGATTATCTTTACCAGGCCGGAAGGTTACCACAAAATCAAACTGGGCAAAAAACAGCATCCAGCGTAATTGCCGAGGAGTCAAAAGTCTGGCAGAACTCATGAATTGAAGATTGCGATGATCAGTATATACTGTGACAGTATATTTAGCTCCAAACAAATGATGTCTCCATTCTTTAAAGGCGTCACGAATCGCCAGAAGCTCTTTTTCAGCAATGACATAGTTCTGTTCGGCTTCGTTCAACTTCCAAGACATGTAAGCTACAGGATGAAGCTGACCAGTGTCTTTTTTTCGTTGTGACAAGACTGCTCCTATCGCCACATCTGAAGCATCAGCTTCCACTATGAAAGGTCGATCCTCATCTGGATGAGTCAAGACTGGGGCAGTGGAGAAAGCTTCTTTCAAAGTTGAAAAGGCTTGGTCTGCTTCTGGGGACCATACAAATTTTTCTTTCTTTCTTAATAACTTAGTAATTGGAGCCACTGTCTGGGAGAAATGATTGATGAACCTCCGGTAAAAATTTGCAAAGCCCAGGAAACATTGTACATCACAAACAGTCTTTGGGATGGGCCATTCAGATACAGCTTTTACTTTCCTTTCTGCCATCACCATACCTTGAGGGGTAAGGATAACCCTTAAAAACTCAACTGTGGTAACATGAAACTCACACTTGGTTAGCTTGCAATATAAATGGTGTTTACGAAGGGCTGCCAAAATTTTCTTGACATGTTGAACATGTTCATTCTCATTGTCTGAGTAGATCAAAATGTCATCAATGTAAACTATGGCAAAGATATCCAGGTACTCTCTAAGAACGTCATTTAAGAAAAATTGAAATGCTGCTGGAGCATTGCACAGACCAAAAGGCATGACGGTGTATTCAAAAAGGCCATATCTTGTTTTGAATGCCGTTTTCCATTCGTCACCCTCTCTCATTCTGACCAAATGGTAAGCACCTCGAAGATCAAGCTTCGTGTAGATTTTTGCTTTCTTTACTTGTTCCAGTAAGACCGGAATTAGAGGCAAAGGATATTTGTTCTTGATGGTGATTTTATTCATGCCCCTATAGTCGATACAAGTTCGAAGCTCTCCGTTCGCTTTTGGAACAAAAAATAAAGGAGAAGCTGTGGGAGACTTAGAGGGGCGGATGAAACCATTCTCTAAGAATTGATGCAAGTATTTTCGTAAATGTTGATTTTCATGTTCTGACAGGGCATACACACGACAGTTGGGAAGTATCTCCCCTGGGACTAGATCAATTTGACAGTCATAAGATCTATGAGGAGGTAAGTTCTCTGCTTCCTTCTCATCAAATACATCTTCTTAAGACGAATACTGTTTGGGCAACCGAACTTCTTTCTCTGCGGCGGTAGCTATGTAAGAATGGCGAACTTCCTATTCTTGAGTCCTTTGGAGACAATGTTCTTTACATAGCACTGATGAGAACACGATCTTTCGTTCTGCCCAATTAATCTCTGGATTGTGATGAGTTAACCATGGCAAGCCAAGGATGATCCCATACTGGGGAGCATGGATCACGTCAAGGATGAGTTCCTCTTTATGTTTCTTTCTTTGATTTTTACCTTCACAAATGATTGTCAAGGGGACAGTCTGAAGAGTTATCGGACCTCCAGTCAAGAGTTTTCCATCAACTGCCTGAATGGTTTCTGGGGTCTTCTTTTCAATACATGGGATCCCCCATGCACGAACCAATTGGGCGTCAACAAAGTTTCCGGTAGCCCCAGAGTCGACTAGAGCCTTCTTGAAATAGGTCTTTTTCTTGACCTGAACTCTTATTCCCAATTTTAGATGTTTGGATTGTGAAGGATCCACAGTGACACCCAAGAGCAACCCTTCTCTGCAACTTGGGTGCTTTAGATTTTCCGACTCGACTGATGCATTGGTTGCAACTTTCTGAACTGAGCCTCGCTTGCTCTTTGTTTTGATTGGACAATCTTTGGCGAAATGACATTTCCGCCCACAATAGAGACATTGCCCATTTTTTCTGCGTAGGTCCTTTTCATCTTTGGTCAAAGGTCTCCTGATGGTTCCAATTTCCATCGGTTCTGGCGTTCTTTCTCTCGGAGTTCTTGAGTCTTTGTTATCATGAGCATGCCAAGAATGTTTTTCAGTCTTTTTACGCGTTCCTTTTCGTTCATTTAAACGATGATCAAGCCTCAAGACAAGGTTTATTAAATCTTGACAGTTTGCAGGTTGTGGGTCGATTTGCGCTAAGATGTCTTTTAGCTCCTCTTTGAGTCCTCTGTAAAACAAGGCTGCTTGTTTTTCTTCAGGCCAGGATGTCTCAGCGACCAGCCGATTAAAGTTGGCTAAATATGACACTAAGTCCTGATTCCCTTGGCGTTAGTCTAATAATTCACGATCTGCTGACTGTGTTACAGTTCTACGATTGAAAACTCTCTCAAATTCACGAACAAAATTTTTCCAGTTGTACAACAGGGGACTATTTTTACGCACAAGAGGAATAGCCCAGGTAGCTGCATCTCCAGACAGATATGACAACAAGAAAGCTACTTTAGACTGGGCATCGGGGAAAGTATGTGGTCTGCAGGTGAAGTGAAGTTCCACTTGAACCAGAAAAGATTGCGCTTTCAAGGGATCACCTGAGAAGCGTTCTGGGGAGCTAAAAGAATGGCTGAAGGAACATTGAGGGAAATGTTAGTCGGATTACCTCCAGAAGTCTGAGAAGAAGTACCTGGCCAAGACACACCTGTGGGACTTTGTTCTTTCTTCTCAACCTTATTCTGTAACTGACTCACCCTCTCAGCTAGACTATTTGTCAAATCCTTTGATGATACCACTTCTGACTGGAGCTGGGTGATAGCCTTGACTAGTTCTTCCAGTGTGGCCATGCTGAGAACATACACAAACCAGGAGGATAATAATTCGTGGGCTCACTATTCTGTCAGAGTCACCAGATCCTCGGGGTCTGTGCATGTTCCCAACACTTCCACCACAAGACAGCTCCAATACTCTGATTAGATTTATCACAGAGTCTAAGAGAGTCCAAGTGGGGAAAACGGGATTAGGACGGGAACAGCTGAGAAGGAGACCTGTAGGAAGCAAAAGGTTAAAACACAACATCAAAATTATATCTCATGAAATCAGTACCATGCTACAACTCTAAGCTTCGTCTTTTCCGAAAAAAAACATGAACAACCCTAAAATAGTCCTAAAACTGACAAGGCTTTAGATGACCGAATGCCTGAGGAGGAAACAGGAAAAGTTAAATAGGACTTTCAGATTTGAGTACTTTCTTTAGCATGAGAATCAGGAAACACTCTGAGCAATTTCTAAACAACCATATGAATCTCCTTTTAAGAATATATATCAGGCACACACAGCATTGCAGCTAGAACTCTGGTATTGTTGTGTTCATCTCATAAAAAACATTGGGAAGTGAATTGCGCACATTGCAGATTTTTATATGAGTATTAAACACCATAAAGGATTGTGCACCATGAAATCTCACAACGTAGATTCAAGGAATAAATCATGCAACGTGTCAACTTGAAATGCTACCAAGAAAATGTCTTAGAATAGTAGCTCACAGTAATTTACATTATTTATACACGAGGAAAGAATTGCGCGTCTTGCCGATTCAAATGCCACCATACAAATGCCAAGAAATGGTAGCGCACAATGAATAACATGAAAAAACACTCAAGGAAAGAATCGCGCGTGTTGCCGATTCGAATGCCACCATGTAAATGCCAGAAAATGGTAGCGCACAATGAACAGCATGAATTACACACGAGAAGTGAATCGCGCGTTTCGCCGATTCGAATGCCACCATGTAAATGTCAAGAAAAGGTAGAGCGCAATGAACAACAAAGTTAAATGCTCATGAAACGAGTTGCACGTCTTCCCAACTCGTAAAACATCATGTAAATGTCAAGAAATATCAGCGCACAATGAACAACAATGTAATAACAAAGTAAAATCTTTATGAAATAAATTGCGCGTCCTCCCTATTTGCAAACCACCATACAAATGTCAAAAAATGGCAGCACACAAGTAATCTGTTATTCATTTAAGAATTAAAATCAAGAATATGAAAATTCTCATTTACGGTGTTGGGAAATGTCCAAACACCGTCTTACCGCCTGGAAACAGTGATCACCAATGAGAGATGAGTGCAGAAGACTGGAAAATCCAAATAGGCCTCCGGGACAGGAGTTCAGGAAGAAGCTGCTGCTCTGCACCGGGACCTCTGAATAGTGAGCACTGGAAGTTGGGCTGACTCTCTTTTATAGAGTCTTGGCCCAGCCTAGAACCACGCCCAGGCATGTTGCAGGGAAAGTCTCTAGAAGGCCCTGGAAAGGGACCACACCCTAACACACTCTGAATGTCTGCAGCAATACATTGCAAATGTACAGTATTTATAAGCACCTTAAAAATGAATCTTTTGGATGGAATTCTGCAATGCAAAAGGTTAAACAATAACATATCATCACAATGCATAAATTACATTATCTTGCGAGTGTTGGGTTTTTGCATTCTAGATGCCCGTAGAGCGCGCACTGTCCTGGTGTTGACAAGAGGTGCTGTCATCACTGTGGGCCTCTTCTGTTGGTGGTGTGGACATGTGTGGACCCTCCTGTCCTGTGACGTTGGGTAGGGGTCCTGCAGGGGTATAAAAGGATGGTTGTTACATCTGTGTGTGGCATGGTGTGCAATGGGTGGGTGACCGTGTACCCTAGTGCTTGCATTCCTGTGTGGGACCTTGTGTGATGTTGGTTAAGGGGGGTTTATGGGTATGTGCAGTGGGCATGCTTTAGTGATGGGTGTCCATGCTTTGTTGTTGCATGCAGGGCTCGGTGTTAGGATGTTTTGTTTGTGATGTTGGGATATTTGTGAGGAGGTAGAGTGATGGGGGTGGGGTGAGGGTGGGGGTATGTGCTAGCGTGCAGGTAGGGTGGGGGATGTAATAGTTAAGATTTGACTTACCAGAGTCCATTCCTCCACCTACTCCTGCCAGGCCCTCAGGATGCAGAATCACCAAGACCTGCTCCTCCCATGTTGTTAGTTGTGGGGGAGGAGGTGGGGGTCCGGCGCCAGTCCGCTGACCCGCCAGGTGGTGTCTTGAGACCATGGAATGCACCTTCCCCCGTAGGTCGTTCCACCTCTTCCTGATGTCATCCCGATTTCTTGGGTGCTGTCCCACTGCGTTGACCCTGTCCACTGTTCTTCGCCATAGCATCCATCTTCCTTGCAATGGAGGTGTGCTGTACCTGTGATCCGAATAGCTGTGGCTCTACCCGGACGATTTCCTCCACCACGACCCTGAGCTCCTCCTCCGAGAACCTGAGGTGTCTTTGCCGTGCCATGGGGTGGTGTAGGTGATGTGTGGGGTGGTGTGTGGGGTGATAAGTGTGATGATATTTAGTGGTGTGTAGTGTGCGGTGCGTGGAAGTTATGTGGGTGATGGTGTTGTGTGCCTGTGGATGCTAGTGTTGCTGATGGTGGTGTCTCTCTCTGGCCTTCGTTCGTGATTTGTTGTCGTAAGGGTTTGTGGGTGATGTGGGTGTGTGTTTTTTATTGTATTGAGTGTGTGGGAGTGGTGTGTGTATGTGTAACAGGTGTGTGTTTTTCGAATTGTCCAATGTGGCTGTGTTTTGCAGATGTGTGTGTATTTTGAGCACGGGTCGTGATAGTGTGGACGTATTTCTGTTGGCATGACGGTGGAGGTTTTGTTTTCGCCAGTTTATCACTGACCTTTGGTGTGGTGGACTTCTGTGGGTGTCTGAATTTTGGCGGATTCCGAGCTGTGGGTCATAATAGCTGTGGCGGAATTCCGCGGCCGCGGCTGTGTGTTGGCGGTCTTCTGCACGGCAGTAAGCAGCTTTTACCGCTAATGTTGTAATGACCGCCTTAGTGTGCATATCAGTTTTGTGAGTAGTCCAATCAAAAGTGTACAACATAACAAACAGGTGATGAGTGGAGTCATGGGAGACAGATTGATCAGAGTATCTGCTACAACATTTGGTCACACAGGTCCTGTGTCCTTGTACCATGGGAAAATTGAGTTAGGAATCAGAATAGTCAACAGGGTGTCTTCAGTGGCACACAACGGTGTCTAATCAGGAGAGGTTCTCATCCTGGCAGTGGGTTTGGTTTTGGCATCTGCTGCAGCCAGATGTCTGGATGGACACCCAGGTTTGTGGGGGTGTTCTTCTGCTACAGAGGTAGGGCTGTCTGAGGCTTGGGGTTCCCCTGGCAGGGCATCCATTCCACTAGCTGCCGCTGATGTAGAGGAGTCAGATGTAACATTGCTAGTGAACGGGGCCTGATGGGGGTAGCTATATCACGCAGGGTTGTGTTGATGTCGCACAGCACCCCTGTTATGGAGGCAATGGTGGCATTGTGTGCCTGCCACTGCTGCATGTCCTCCTGGTGGTATTCCCCCTGCAGCCTTTGACTTCCCCCCAACATGGTGATGATCTGGCCCATCCTGTCCTGGGAAGATTGGTATGCTCCCAGGACATGGGAGATGGTATCCTTGTCAGTGGAGTCCCTTGGCTGCCCCATCCTCTGTTCCACAGCATCCCTCCCACGCCCCCTGCCCCCAGGTGCCTGTGCCCCTGGCGCGGTGTGCCGACTCCCAGTGTTAGCAGGTCCATCATTGTCTGGGGTGTCAAGGTCAGACTCAGGACTCTGTACTGTGGCACACACAATAGTTTGAACAGTCCTTGGGACACAGGTTTAGGGGCGCTTGCTGGGATGTCAGAGCAACAGGGGTGGGGAAATTGATGTGGGCAGGATGAGACTGGGAGTTGTCGACTGATCAGGTGTTCCGGATGGGCTAGATACGTCGTCACTGTCTAGACATCCAGGCTTGTTGCCCCATGGGACCTTCATCCTGAGGAAGGCTGCCAGTGTTTTGTATCCTCTCCATGGTGGCAATGGCAGGGTTACTTGTGGATGGAGTGAGACACAGAGTACAGTTAAGAAAGTGTGTTTGGTACCCTCTTTGTGCGATACAGACAATGGCTTAGGATGATTCCCAGCAATGACAATGACAGTTGCTGCACAGCATAGCTTGGTGGTACATAGGAGTCTGTGACAGGAGTGCCATACTCCATGTTGTGTGCTGTCATCATGTTTGGTACATACAGCACTGCAGATGGGTTTCTGTAACTATCTGATACTTGACATCACAAATAGATTCTAGCACCTGGTGTGTAGTCAAGCTTGGTAGTAGTCTCACACAATGGCTGAACATTCCCCCATGATGTCCCATAGATAACAGAATTTGCGGACATGCAAGGCTAATACTCCTGTCTCTGGATCTTGTTTATGTGCATGGAGTCTGGCAACTTACTTTTCAACCCATGGTCAGTACATTACAGGCTTGGGGATATGGATAAGTGTCCATTTTGAATAGTTACAAGGCTGTTGCTGTGTTTTGCCTTTTTTACCATTGTGGTGTGCCATTACATTGCTGTCATTGCCATGTACTGGTCCTCAGTCGTACATTCTAGATCAATGGTTCCCAACCTGTGGTCTGGGGACCCCTGGGGGTCCGCGACTGCTTAGAAAATTAAATAATATTAACAGATTAGTTCCCCAGCTTTCAGTAGTGACTCAGTGGGAAGTCCCCGGGTTCCAGTAATGATAAAGTGGGGGAGTCCACAGAACTCAAAAGGTTGGGAACCACTGTTCTAGATGGTGTAGGTAGTACAATTGCCATACATGCATAAAATGTGACCTAATGTGCACATTGCAGGTTTTCGCATTAATGGTTTGGTGCATTGTGGGAGTCGTAGTGATGGGATTAGGTTGTGGTATCCCTGCCCTTGCCAAGGACTGTGTGGGCAGTAGGGCTGTATATGGTGGTGGCATGCAAGAGAGGGCCATTGGGTGATTGGCAGATGCGTGCAGTGGGAAACTCAATGAATTATGGGGTATTTGGGTGGTAAGAAAGCATTCAGGACACGACAATTGTGATACAGTGATGTTGTGGGTACTTACGAGACTCCAGTCCCCCAAGTATTCCAGTCAGGCCCTCAAGATGCAGTATCTCCAAGACCTTCTCCCCCCAAGATGTGAACTGTGGGGGAGGAGGTGGGGGCTCACCGCTAGTCTTCTGCACGGCTATTTGGTGTCTTGATGCCATGGAACGCACCTTCCCTTGTAGGTCATTCCACCTCTTCCTGATGTCGTCCCTTGTGCATGGATGGCTGCCCACTGAGTTGATCCTGTCGACTATATAACTCTATTTTCCCAGCAACTTATGTTAGCTGGACCTGTGCTGCAAACAGTTGTGGCTCTATCCTGACTATTTCATCCACCATGGCCCTCAACTCATCGTCGGTGAATCTTGAGTGCTTTGATGGGCCAGATTGGACATCCAGATCCAGGTGAGCAGAGTCGCTGTCATCACTGTGGGTCTCTTCTGTGGGGGGGACTGGATGTTGCTGGCACCTTTTCTCCAGTGACATTGGCTGGGATACCGGTGGGGATGTAAGTGCAGTGTCATTGTTTCTGTGTGTGACATATTGTGCATGGGAGGGTTGCCCTCTATGGTTGCTATTGCCCTGCAACTTTCACTTGTTTACGCTGGTGTATGGTGGGATGATTACTTCTGATTATCACTCCATGTACTCATACCATAATACTCTGCAATTCTCTTCCTTCGATTATGATGCAGCAAGGTCACTGAACAGCTCTTCCGGTGTTCATGGAAAGCTATCAGATTAATTCTAGGGATTATCAAAACTGGTGCAAACAAAGTCACAATGGAGCAGAGTCCATCCCAGTTTGGTGGCAACTGGGCACACAGTAGTTCGCCATACTGCCAATAATAGTCCATGAGGTTGGAGGTGACCACCCCTGCATGTCGGTGTTATCTATTGTAGTCTTACAGTCAATGTTTTGGCCCACATTAACAGTGCCATTGCCTCTGAAACATAAAGAAACAGAAGTTAGTCTCATGACAGTCTGAGGATTCACTGTTATCTATCCGAGAGTCACTTGAAATGTTTACATGCCAGATATGTGTACACTTCCATATCGCATCCTGACTAACATTAATGCCTTTCCATAAAGATATAAAACTACAAAATAATTTAATGTCAGGATGCCATTGATCGTGGGCAAAGACTGATCATGTGACTCTAAATCCTGGACTACAGACACAATCTGGGGGCAAAGGATTTACTAAATAGCTGTTACACAGAGTGAGTGTGCAGGCGTGTTACTCCTAGAAAACCTAGATCTAGGACTTTCTGAATCCAATACACAGTAATAGGACAACCTGACTTCTTCATGCGATGTATCTATTCTTTTATGTCTTTTCTGTCTGTGAGAATGTACAATATTTCTGCCAAAGAATCATATTTCCTAGCATTAACTAAGCAAGTGCTACTTTACTTTAACATGTGTCAACTGCATTTGGTCCTTAATCCTACATAACTAAATATGCAATAAACATAAGGCTGTACTTGGGGGAACGTTTTCTTCTTAGATATACCCTGATACCACATATTTTCCAACAAGTGAGTATGGGCATTAGGGGTCACATTGTTATGAAAAGAAAGTTCACCTCATACATATAAATATTATAGCTAAAGAACTCATTATTGTAGAAAAATAGAAAGGATGGAATTGAGAAACAAAAAAACAACAATACATATCTTTTGTGATGTTCTTTAAAAAAAGAAATGTCCAAAAGCAGAGGTGGGGGAGGTATTTTTACGATAACTATCTTCTTCCCCCCTCTTGTTCCATTTCCATTGTTTATAAGTCTTAATGAGAAGCTTGACTTAGACAAACGTGGGTGTGGTGAATCCAAGGTGTTCTGTAATCCACCTTGATGGCGATACAGGTCACCATGGTCATCGTGTACAGTCCATCGATGCATGGTTCTCTCCATTTGTGAAGGAAATTTCTCACAAAGACTTTGGCCCTCATTATGACATTGGCGGTAAATCCCTCTTACGGCCATGCTAACTGCCACCAAAATACCACTGCCGCGGCGGATATCCGCTAACCATATTATGACACACACACAGCAATCCATCACTATTTAGCCACACACACAAATCAGCCAGCCCAAAAGGTCAGTGATAAAGTGGCGGTAGCAAAACCCACACCGTTACGCCAACAGAACTACGCCCACAACATTATGACCCACGAATCACCACGGCGGACATTCAATGGCGGTAAACCATTGACGGTGCATACCACTGCACTCAAAATACACACACATACAAAACAACACCAAATTGGACAATTCAAACTACACACACCTGGCACCCATACACACACCACACCCACACACCCATACCACTATAAAAAACACCCCCACACTACCCACAACCCCTTATGACTACAAATAATTGCCAGCAGAGAGAGACAGCAAGGGCACTAACACAACCAGAGCCACATACCACCATCACCTATACACCACTCACGCACCTTACATCACACATCCCAACACATCACCCTACACACCCTCACCCACACCCACACCACTCACACTACACCCATGGCACCACAACGACACCCCAGATTCTCTGAGGAGGAGCTAAGGGTCATGGTGGAGGAAATCATCCGGGTAGAGCCACAGCTATTTGGATCACAGGCGCCGCAGAAATCCATTGCTAGGAAGATGGAGCTATGGCAGAGGATCGTGGACAGGGTCAACGCCGTGGGACAGCACCCCAGAACAAGGGATGACATCAGGAAGAGGTGGAACGACCTATGGGGGGGAGGTACATTCCATTGCAGCAAGATACTAGCTCGCAATCCAGAGGTCTGGTGGTGGACCCTCACCTCCTCCCCCACAACTTACAACATGGGAGGAGCAAGTCTTGGCAATCATGCATCCTGAGGGCCTGGCAGGAGTAGGAGGAGGACTGGATTCTGGTAAGTCAACTCTCAATACTATCACCCCCCTAACTGCATGCCATCACATACCCCCAAAGTGGTGTTAGAAGCCAAGCCCTGGACAGAGATACAGGCGCATATAATTCATTTTTGTAAAAAAAAAACGGAAAAAGAGAGGAACAAACAGGAAGTGATAGACAAAGCAGCAGCCAAATTAGTACAGCAAAAGTTGGCAATCAAAGAAGCAGCAGAAGGAACTGTAGAGGCAGCTGCTACTCAGATGACTGCAATATCTGTGGGATCAGTCACAGGGACCACTAAACAACGATACCCACAGCAACAGGACAATGTAAGGATACAGGGAAGTAGTAGAGGTGGACGAGGAGGAATAGGAAGAGGTAGGATGCGTCCTCAAAGATTGGATCAGGTATGTCATTATAGTCAGAGTAAATGGACACTTTATTATAGATTGTACAACTAAGAGATGAGCTAAGCAAAATGGAAGAGTAGGAGTTTATAATCAGTCAGGGAATACAGCGGTACAGTCACAACCTAATCTTCAAATCATATATGTACCTCAGGCGCCATCACAAAATATGCAACCACCAGTAATACCACAAGCACAGCAGGTGCCAGCTCTCAGCAAAATTATCAAACACCCCCAAAGGTGATTCCACCTCAAGGTGGACAGGGAGGTGTAGTTGTGAGAGGAAAGAGTCCTATTCAGATTAATTCTTCTGAAGTATATGCACAATGAAGGTGCCCGCAGAGCATTTCTATGTGTCCAGTATTGTCAGTGATGTGCAGGCCAGATGAGGAACCCACTCGGACAGTAGCTATCAATGACAAAAGGAGCAACTAGATCCTGTGTTAAAGAGGGGGGCTACTGATTTCTAACAGATCAGTGGACACACACAGATTCTCTGGGGAAGTAATGAGGGTTCCTTTCACTAAACCGGTGGAGAGGAATTAGGAGGGAGGTACATTGATGACTGTTTATTATTTTGTCCAGATAACGTATTAGGAAGAGAACCTATGGCCAAATTAAATATGACTATTCATTTTGAATATGATGGTACCATGATTTGTTCAACCCCAGGAGTGTCTCCTTCCAGGGTGATGGCAGTAGCAGTAGATTCCTCCACTGGAGACTAAATCAGAGCAAGACCTGTTGATATGGAGCCATTTACAACAGCAGTGCATTCAATCATAGCAGAGACACCAGAGTTATTGTGGAAGGAGGTTCAGTTACCTAAAGAATTTCTTTTTCGGCGGCAAGGACAAAACCTTTGTTTGCGTGATACTGAACTAATATTGCAAATAGAGGCCTTAGAAATAACACTAATCTATGGCACTCTGATAGCCAGTGACTATGATCATGTCTTAAGGGCATGTATTATTTTTATAGAACCAAGAAAAATGGTTAGAGACATACTGGGTGACCAACTGTTTTCTGATGACAGTTCTAAGAAAAAAGTTGTGTTTTTTTTAAAGTGACATACCGTTGAGTACAGTGTTGGAAGTGAGTACACCCATACCAGGAAGAGCTTTTGATTCTGTTAGGAAAGCTGATCTGTCCCAAGTACCAGACATTTTATGGATTAGGATCCTCATTATCTAGGCCTTAGTTGTACTACTACACAATTCTGAACTATATTAAGGGAGGGTGCTACCTTACCCAGACTGAGAAAGTATCCTCTTTCTAATGAAGCAGACAAGGGTATTGCCCCTACTACACAGGTCTTGTTAGAGCAAGGAATAATTCACCCTGGAATGTCTCCTTACAACACCCCAATTTACCCAGTTAGGACGTCTAAGGGCAATACTTGTTGCATGGTTCAAGACCTGTTCCCCCAAATGATGCAGTGGTACTAGAATTTCTAATTGTTCCTGTTTCATCTATCATTCTGACAAATATTCTCAGGATGCGAAGTATTTGTCCGTTATTGATCTGAAGAATGCTTTCTTTAGCATTCCTCTTCATCCAGACAGTCACTATTTGACGTTGTTCTTTTATCGTGAGACTCAGAATCTGTAATCTCATTCACCCCAAGGGCACTGTGAGTCCCAGAGTATTTTTAACGGAGTAGTAAGAAACGATTTGTCAAATTTTCATTGTGACAGCACCCAGTTGCAATATGTTGATGACATACTGATTTGTAGCCCTACCAAGCAGCAGTGTCGAAAGGACACTTTGGGACATTTTTACAAGAAAGTGGCACATCGGTCCTGATGAGCCACTTTTCTTGCGTCGCTCCTGCCCTGCCTAACGATACGATGGTTGCAGCCTATTTACAATACAGCACACCACAGCGGTTGTTAGGACAATAGCATCAACATTCTTGATGCTATTGTGGTGCTTTGCTTCACTACCGTCAAAAACTTTGATGCTAGTGCAGCAAAGCACAGGGAGGCCCTTTGATTAAAACAGGTACAGCATTTTGACGGCTGCTCTGAGCAGGCGTTAAAAATTATGGAAATAATGGTGCAGTGAAATGTTGTAAATTTCACTGCGTAATTTTTTGGGGCGTCCTAGAATACCACCTTGCATACATTATACCTGACGGAGGCATAATGTGGCACAAGGGTTTACAAAGTGGTGCAATACAAGCATGGGCGCTGGAGAAAGGCCTCCTAAACTCTGCCTTAGGGTAAATAAAAATGATGCTAGGGAGGCACAAAGTGGTGCTAGGGGTTTGTAAATATGCTTCTATATCTCTCTTACTTACTCTTGTGCAAAGAGGATACCAAGTAGAGAAAGACAAAGTACAGTATTGTCAGGAAGAAGTTCATTATTGTGGACAATTGTTGACAGTTTCTGGTCAATGAGTAACCCCTAAAAAAGCAGCATCTATTTGTCAGATGACAGAACCAGAAACTGATAAAGGAATGCAGAAGTTTCTTGGTCTCTGTAACTATGTGAGACAATTGTTTTTTTATAATAGTACCTTGATTGTGCCTTCGTTAGGTTCTATCAAACAGGCCAAAGATAGAGGTGACAGGATAACATGGACATCAGAGATGAGGGAGACTTTTCAGAAATTAAAGTCCAAAATAACAAATGCTCCAGTGTTGGGGACTCCTGATTATACCAAGGAATTTTATTTATTTTGGCAGTCAGGTGATGACAGCCATCCTTACATAGAAATATCCTTTGTAACATAAGCCCATTACATTTCTCAGTGGACTGTTAGATCCAGTGATGAAAGTATATTATCTCTGTGAACAGGCTCTCGCTACTGCTGCTTTGCCAGTGCAGAAGGGCACCCCCATTGTTATGGGGCACTTTTGATGCTTTATCCAGTACATGCAGCATTTGCTGTCATTCAAAGGGCTAAGACTCCTCTGACTACAGAAAGAGTGTCAGGATATGTGGAGATACTGTCACGACCATCTTCGAAGGTTGTGAAGTGTTATATGGTGAACCTCGCAACATCCTTTGCCCATTCAGTATTAGATCCTGAGGATAATGTGCATGATTGTGCAACATACGTTCCTAATGAGTCTGGTCAAGCAACAGAGGATCCTATACCGGTTAGCATTGTCTATTTTGTTGATGGTTCTTCTACCATTGACCAAGATACAGGAATTAGATACACAGGTGCAGCAGTAGTCAGGAAACAACAGTATGACTCTTCTGATACACTCCTTATAGTGGAGCAGTCGACATTACCAGAGCATTATTCTGTGCAAGCAGCAGAATTAATAGCAGCTCTTAAGAAAGGAACAGGAGAAGTTATTACAATTTATTCAGCTTATGTGACACCTACTGTGCATTCCAGCATCCTGAGATGGAGCAGGAGAGGTTTTCTTAAGTCAGATGGAAACCCTGTTAGGCACAGAAAAATCCTAGAAGCGCTAATAGAGGCACTTTCACTAACACAGGCGGTGACAGTTGTGAAGTGCACAGCACATAACAGTGGACAGGATTTTGGGTCTCAGGGTAATGCACTGGCAGATTGGGCAGCTAAAGATGCAGCTAGACTCACTCCCTCACTTGTCCCAGAGGCATCACAACATGTCCCTGTCTTGGTAGCACCAACTGCCTCACCACCTGAGTCTGAATTTAATTCCATCGCAGACAATGCTACACGTCATTTTGCTGAGACAGTGCATTTACATCAGCACAAATTGCAGGAATCTGCTCCTCAACATGAAAAACAGTTATGGGAGGATAAAGGATGTACCCATTCAGGGAATTACCTAATATATAGACAGCTAACTACAGGTAAACCAGTGATGCCACAGGCCTGACTTATGATAACTCTTGATCAGTTGCATCTACCAGCTCATCCTTCAAAAGATCACTTGTCTATGCAAATGCAACAAGACTGGTTTCACTCTAATCTGCACAATATACTTACTATGTACCTTCATAACTGCATTGTCTGCCAGCAATATTCTCCTTATCCCATACTGAAAGTATAAATTCCACCATTCCAGGACCACCAGGTCCCTTTATGGCTCTTCACATGGACTTTGTGGACATGATTGATGGGTGCAGCAAATATAGGTATCTTATAGTTGTGGTCTGCCCTTTTTCCAGATGGAATGAAGCATAACCAAGCGTACATTGTGATGCTAAATCAGCAGCTACCTTTTTAATTCATGATGTTATTCCGCAATGGGAAATTCCAGAGGGAATGAGATCTGACAATGGCACCCATTTTATCAATGTAATATATATACATATTACAACACAGTTAAGGATAAAGCATAAGTTATCCTTTGTGTTCCACCCTCAAAGTAATGACATTGTTTAACGCCTAAACTGCCTTTTGAAGAGTAAGATCAGTAAGCTAGGTGCTACATTACATAAGAAATGGCTTTATTGCCTACCATTGACACTCTTTTCCCTTAGGAATACACCTAGTTCTGATCATCACTTGACACGCCATCAGATAGTGACAGGGAGATTTATGAATACACAAGTCCCTGCCACCAGAAGTATTGTACAGGAGGAAAACTCTGCAAAAATTCTAAATGATGGAATGCATGTGTATCTTGTTGAGTAAAGGAAAATCACAAAGTTCATTTCTAAACAGGTGGCTCAGGAAAAGGAGAAGCACGCCAACGCTGAGGTTGACCTCCCAGTTGTGCACATATGAGACAAAGGGGGTCATCACAACTCTGGCGGTTGGTGATAAAGTGGCGGTAATACCACCAATAAGCTGGCAGTAAACACCGACGAATTATGACCATGGCGGAAACAGCTCAGACAGATAGCCACTTTAACACACCGACTGCCAGGGCGGAATCAACAAGCACCCTACGGCAGTAACCGCCTACAGCCAGGCAGACAACAATATTCCGCCCACTGTATTAAGACAGTCCAATCCGCCACCTTTTCCGTGGCGGTGCCAATGACATCAAAAGCCTGTCAGAAACACTGCACAGAAGGGAAACGACTCACCTGTGGAGACTCAGGGAACAACCACTCTGCCATGGAGCCTGAGCTGCATATCTTCCCCATGATCTTCTACATGCTGCTCCACTACGAACACCAACGACGGCGAAGTCAAGCACTGTGAATACAGCTGCCTAGCACACGGGGGAGGAAAAAGAGAGCAACACACACATGCAACACCCCCACCCCCAACACCATACACACAAGCAGATGCAGCAACATAACAAATTGACCCGTACCCCACAAGAATAATGCAAGGACAATTACAATAGAGTAAAAAGAGTATAATAAGATAAAATAGTAGCAATACGTGCATCCAAAACAAAAAGTATATAGATATGTACAAATGAAGGGACATTGCCCAGTCCTCAATGTTCGTGGGCCACAGGGCCACATTACAAAGTCCAAGGCCCCACTTTACTCCTGCAACAACACAGAGAGAACACTGCAGGGGCATCAGGTCAAAAATAGGCAGGCACCTCAGGGGGGCGGGGAAAGGGGAACGGGGGGCACCTCAGCCGGAAGATGGTACAACGCCACTGGTCCTGGAGGGGGCAACATGCCCTGTGTATGGTCCTGGTATGTGCAAGGCCACAGTCTCCCAAGTGGGTGACTTGCCCACTGGCTCTGGAGGGGGCAACATGGCCATTACTCTGTCCTGGGAAGTGCAAGGCCACAGTCTCTCAAGTGGGTGTCTTGCCTACATGCTCTGGAGGGGGCAACATACCCTGTGCTTGGTCCTGGGAAATGCAAGGCCACAGTCTCTCAAGTGGGTGACTTGCCCACTGGCTCTGGAGGGGGCAACATGCCCATTACTCTGTCCTGGGGAGTGCAAGGCCACAGTCTCTCAAGTGGGTGTCTTGTCCACATGCTATGGAGGGGGCATTGTGCCCTGTGAGCTTCATCCTGGGGACGATGGGGTGAGTGGATGTCATCCCCACTGGTTCTGGAGGGGGCATCGTGCCCTGTGAGCTTCATCCTGGTGAGGATGGGGGTGAGTGAATGTCATCTCCACTGGTTCTGGGGGGCATCGTGCCCTGTGAGCTTCATCCTGGGGAGGATGGGGTGAGTGGATGTCATCTCCACTGGTTCTGGAGGGGGCATTGTGCCCTGTGATGCAGATCTTGGGGAGTGCGAGGTCACAGTCTCTCAGGTGGGTGTCATACCGACAGGATTTGCAGGGAGAGGCCCACAACAACCCATGGAGGCAGGTCTACAGAATGTCTGCCGGCGGTGTCAGCTGTTCAGTGGTGCCAGTGGTGTTGCTGCTGCTGCTGGTGGTGGGGGAGGCTCCAGCCCATCCCCTGCAGCCTCGGACGGCTGCCCCCTGGTGCTGCTGGTGGTGGTGCTGATGGCGGTGCTGCTGGCGGAGATGGTGGTGGTGGTGAAGGGAGGCTCCAGCCCATCCCCTGCAGCCTCGGACGGCTGCACCACCTTGGTTGGTGGTGGGGTCTCCGACTGAGTCCCAGCACCATGCCCCTTGTCCTCACTGCCTGCTGGTACAGGTCCCTTGCCCTTCCTGCCAGCAGCTGGGGATGGCTCCTTGCCCTTCCTTCCTGCAGCACTTGGGGCAGGCACCCTTCCCGTCTGGCTGGCTGGTGGCCGGTCCTTTCCCACCTTGAGTTGCTGGGGACACTACTGTGCCTGTAGACTGGGTGGCTGAGGTGCTTGCCTGGGTTTTGACCACCCTGGCCTGACTTGAAGGACGGGGGTGTAGGGAAGAGGTCAATGGTGGAGAGGAAAAGCTTCTTAAGGACACTGGAGCGGGAAGAGGGAGAGGGTTTGGGAGTGGAGGAAGAGGGAGTGGTTGTAGGAGATGTCAGTCTGCCGTGTTTGGGTGCAGGTGCATGGGCTGGATGCTGTTGTGAGGTGGATGGCTTTTGGGTGTCTGAGTGCTTGCGTTTGTGTACTTTGGGAGGAGGGGGCACAGACACAGTGGGTGAGGACACAGGGGAAATGTACAAGGACGTGGGGGTGGTGACTGCCAGTGAGGTGTGTGTTCTGATAGGTGTGCTGGTAATGGTGGTAGTGGATGAGGATATAGTGCATGCAGGTGTGAGTGGAGACGCAACTGGGAACGAGGTGGACAAGGAGAAGGAGGGGGCCACAGTGGGGGCAGTGGATGTTGGTATGTCTGCATCTTGTTGGTGTTTGTGTGAGTGCTTGTGGGATGAAGTGTGGTGCTTGTGTTTGCCATGTCCACTCTTGTGTGTTGTCCTGTATGCATGTTCGTCTCCCTGTGTGCTTTGGATAGGTTGGGGTTGAGGGGAATGGGATTGGGTAGAGGAAGTTGGAGGAGGGAGGGTGGAAACAGGGACAATGGCTGCTATCAGAGAGGAGGCCAGAGCCTGGATTGATCTCTGTTGGGCCCCAAGCCAGTGTGAATGCCCTCCAGAAATGCATTGGACTGTTGCATTTGGGCTGCCAGCCCCTGGATGGCATTCACAATGGTTGACTGCACAACAGAGATGGAACTCAGGAGGTCAATAGCCTCCTCACTCAGGGCAGCAGGGCTAACTGGGGCAGGGCCTGAGGTGCCTGGGGCGAAGGAGATGCCCACCCTCCGGGGTGAGCGGGCATGGGCAACTCGATGAGGGGCTGCTGGAACGGCGGTGCTGGGACAGGGGATGGCGGCTGTACCTGTAGCTGGGGTGGGCACAGAGGTGTCCGCCACCACCAGGGAGCTTCCATCGGAGGAGGTATCTGTGTCCGAACTGTCCCCTCCAGTCTCCGCCATGGTGCTCCCCTCGCCTTCCGTCCCACTGGTGCCCTCACCGTCGGTGGACTCGGCCTCCTGGGTCCTATGGGATGCAGCTCCCTCCATTGGCAGTGCCTTTGCTCCTCCACCAGATGATGCTAATGACATAAGGACAGGATGACAAAACAAAAAGGGTGGGGGAAGAGACAAAGAATACACTTGGTCAATGGCGGCACCAACACCACTGTTGGCATACACAATACACTCACACACACACACAGGGAACAGCCCTACTCACTAGGCAATGCACTACCAGTTACAATGCTAATCACCAGGCCATGGGTATGGACACATACCGCCAGCTGCAGCATACCTGAGACCCACACACACCTGCCTAGTAGTGGATGCCTACTATCTAGATTGGAAAACTTTCACATCAGAACCCTGCTCAACATGGGACCTACTCTGCAATGTCAGGCCTGGCCTAGGCGTACCCACAGGCCCACATCCCCCACCCAGACACTACCCCACCAGGCGTAAGTAGTACTGAAGGGCACTGTACTCACCCCCTTGTTGCTGCTGTGATGCCCCCAAGTGCCCATCGAGCTCTGGATAGGCCACCACCAGTATGCAGGCCATCAGCGGGGTAAGGGTTCGACGGGCACCCCTTCCTCTTTGGGAGGCCATCCCCAGCTGGGCCTCTGCGGTCTTCCGGGCCCAGCGTCTCAGGTCCTCCCACCGTTTCCGACAGTGGGTGCTCCGCCTGCCGTAGACCCCCAGGGTCCGCACGTCCTTGGCAATGGCACACCATATACCCTTCTTTTGATGGGCACTGACCTGCAGAGAAATACACATAGGGAAAAGTATTAGTCCGACCATCCTGCCTGTTACACTCAAGGCCCACCATGCCCCTTCCCATCCCCATTAGCACAGACATGGCCCAGCATACATGCTGCATGCTGCCCAGGGCCCATCCACCAACCCCCCCCACACGAGGCCTTCACACACAGCACTCCATACATTCATGTCCCATGCATTGTACTCACAGTGTACTCCCCTGTTGGTCTGGAGGCCTATACAGCAGTCGGTACTGGGGTAGAACCCCATCCACTAATCGCGCCAACTCCACTGAGGAGAAGGGAGGGGCCCTTTCCCAAGTCACACACGCCATGGTAGGTTCCAGACACAGGTCACAGCAGCACATGCAGTATAGGTTCTCTCCTGTTGAAGGTCAGATAGCAAGTGAGTGAACAGATAGAAAATGGTAGTCACGTCTGCGGCAGTGCGTACCGTCACCACCAGCGTACATCACCATTGGCCACTGTACCCCATAGGGCCCAATGATAACCAATGAGGAGTTGCACGGCGGTTCTCGACCGCCTCCCGCAACGGTGCACAACGTCAGCGGAATTACCTCATTTTCACCTGTCCCTCCATACTGGACAGGCAGATGCCATTTCATGGGGGGGACAGGGGCAGGCCATGGATCCGAACTGCGTCACAGTTCACAATTTCACAATCTGGACATATGCCACCAAAATATTGTAATAATCACTATATGCACTGAACTGTAATGGTTACGATGTGCAGATAATGACCAGCTGCTCACTCTTTTACCCCATAGAATGCAACCGCTGCGGATGAATAGAAGATGGAGACATCCCCTGTGTACAGACCCCTGGTGGACTTGGCAACAATGGAGGACAGACACATTATCCTCACCTATAGACTTGACAGGGCCACAATCACGGAGCCTGACCTGCTATCCGTCACCCCACTGGGATCCCCCCTCTTGTGCAAGTGCTATCAGTTGTCCATTTCCTGGCAACTGGTTCTTTCCAAGTGACAGTGGGCTTGGCAGCAGGAATGTTACAGCCAATGGTGCTGACCAGAGTGTTGTCTGCCCTGATTAAACACATATGCAGCTACATAGTTTTCCCCCAGGTGGAGGATTTGGCCACAGTGAAGGCTGACTTCTATGCAATGGGACATGTCCCCAACATCATTAGCGCGATTGATGGGACACATATTGCATTTGTCCCCCCACCCCTGGCAAAATGAACAGGTCTTCAGAAATCGTAAAAGTTAGCACTCAATGAATGTGCAGTTGTGTGTTTGACGGACCAGTACATCTCCCATGTCAATGCTAAGTATCCAGGCTCGGTGCATGATGCTTTTATCCTGAGGAACAGCAGCATCCCAAATGTCATGGCCCAACTCCAGAGGCACAGGGTGTGGCTAATAGGTGATCCCTGGTTTCCACCCAGTGGATGTTGGTGTATGGATATGGTGTGGGCCATAAGGGTTAGTGTGTGGCTGACAGTTGTCCCTCGATATTTGCAGGTGACTCTGGTTACCCCAACCTCTCATGGCTATTGACCCCTTAGGAGTCCCAGGACAAGGGCAGAGGAACGTTACAATGAGGCACATGGGCGAACAAGGATAATAAAAAGGACCTTCGGCCTCCTGAAGGCCAGGTTCCGGTGCCTCCATCTAACAGGTGGAACCCTGTACTACTCACCCAAAAAGGTCTGCCAGGTCATCGTGGCATGCTGTATGTTGCACAACCTTGCCTTGCAACATCATGTGCCATTTCTGCAGGAGGAGGAGGCTGGAGATGGCCATGTGGCAGCAGTGGACCCTGTGGACAGTGAAGATGAAGAGGCAGAGGAAAAGGACAAAAAAAGTGCAGTCATTCTTCAATACTTCCAATGACAGACAGGTAAGACAGTGTTATTTAACATTTCATTGGCAGTTTGATGTGCGACATTGTCACTGGCAGGCTGTGAATTCCTACTTCTATGCCCACTCACTGTACACATTGGCATCTCTTTTTGCAGATGTTGGTGCCCCACTATTGTTCCTGTTGTGTTCACTGCAGCCATCTACAGGTCTTTTCTACGTAAACATTACTGTACAGTTGAATTGTAATGTTTGAACCTTGTTAAACAAATACATTTTAAAATCATTTCACATACACCATACTTGTATTTTTTTCAAAGTGTGTTTATTGCAGTGCTAAGAAGAAGAGGGACAAGTACATTGGGATGGGGTGATGATGGAGGAAAATCCAGTTTAGAGTCCAGTATATTTATTGCACAGGTGCATTGTCCAAACGGGCATAGGAAGGGGAGCAATAGCAGTTCAAGGTGGACAGGATGACAGAGTGGGACACAAGGGTGACAATCAGGTGAGTCTTGTTTCCTGGTGGGGGTCTTGTCAATAGCCTCTGGCTTCTGCCTGGATCGCAGGGAACGTTTGCGGGGTGTCTCCTTCTGCAGAGGGAGGGGTGCTGGTGGCCTGTTGATCCTGTGGCGGGGCCTCCTGCCCACAAGCGGAGGTGGAGGGCTGTTCAGTAGTCTGGCTAGTGTCAGGGGCCCGCTGTTGTGCCACTGCTTCCCTTATACTGTTGGCCATGTCTGCCAGCACTCCTGCAATGGAGACCAGGGTGGTGTTAATGGACTTCAAGTCCTCCCTGATCCCCGGGTACTGTCCCTCCTGCAGCCGCATGTTCTCCTGCATCTTGCCCAGAATCTGTCCCAGCGTTTCCTGGGAATGTTGGTATGCTCCCAGATCACTGTGACTGCCTCTTGGAGAGTCGGTTACCTGGGCCTGCCCCCCCACTGATGCACAGCAGTCCTTCCAGCTTCCCTGTTGTCCATTGCCTCTGTCCCCTGAACCGTGTGCCCTCTGCCACTGGCCCCAGGTCCCTGATTGTCCTGTGTTTGTGGGGTGCCCTGGGGTCCCTGTAGTGGTGGACACACTGCTGACTGACGTGTCCTGGGGACAGAGGTATGGGCCCGCTGGGTGGGTGCTGTTGTGGTGTTTCCTAAGGGGGGAGGCTCTGTGGTGGTGTGAGACTGTGCCTGGGTAACGAGTGTGCGGAGGTCCCTGATGGGCAGGTTGGTCATCCAGATCCAGGCGACCAGAGCTGCTATCATCACTGTAGGCCTCTTCTGTGGGGGGACTGGATGTTGCTGGCACCTCTTCTCCGGTGACATTGGGTGGGGTACCTGTGGGGATGTAAATGCTGTGTTATTGTTTCTGTGTGTGACATCTTGTTCATGGGTGGGTTGCCCTCTATGGTTGTTATTGCCCTGGCAGCTTTGCCATATGTGAGTTGTTATTTGGTGGGCTAGGTGATTCTCTCAAGTGTGCATGCTGTAGTGATAGGTGTCCGTGCAGGTCTGTGAGTGGTGTCCATGCATTGGTATGGCATGCAGGGCTTGGCATTGGGATGAGTAGGTTGTGATGGCGGGGTGTGTGGGAGGTGGTGGAGTGATGGGATTGAGGGTGGGGTATATTATCTAGGCTATCCTGTACATCAGATGGTAACCCTTTTTTCACCATGTTATAAAATAATACAGTGCTTCCTCCTGTTACCTCCCAACCCTGGCCTACTTCTTGTATCCGTTTGTTTTTCATCCCATTAAGGAACTGAGCAGGATCCTCATTTGGTGCATTGACTGAGTCATAAGAGATCCAATAACTGGCCTTTCAGGATACATCTTCCTGAGCTGTTCCCAAGTCACTGTTCTTACTAAATGAAATGGAGACCCATCATATCTATTTTCTGTGAAGGTAACATTTCTCACTTCTGCCTTTTGAAAAACAATACCTGTTTCATCTTCTATGACAGAACTAAGCACACTTTCTATGTCCCTTACTGCTAAGGTAATACTTGCAGTTTGTTTTTCAAAACTCTAATCCACTTCCCTGCTCCCTCTGTAAGCAGCGGCAACAATTTTCTAAGATGTTCCTTGTCCATTTGTAGCCTTGGAACATAATGAGGTGCTCCTGGTCCCGTACGTATCAGGGGTACCTGATGAAAGGGAGTGGTAGAACGCTGTGGATTATGCTGTCTAGCATATTTCTGCCGTACATGCAAACACTTCTGAATGTAGGGTAATCCCAGTCTGGATCTCCCTCCCCATAAAGAATGCAGTCTTCTGCATTGGCCATATCGTGTGGATCAAAAGATCCTTTTTGTGGCCATGGACCAATCTGTGATGATAGCCATTCAGTCCAATCCACTAAATTCTCTACATATGGCTCAACACTATGCTAGCTATTCTCTCCTTTTGCAACTGTCTCACTAGGGGTGAGAACTGTACTATGCAAAGCTGATTGAATACTCATTTGCTGCACTGATCTGTCCTATAGTGTCAGGTATCTCATAGCTTCAGAAGATCCCATCCCATGGTCTGGTTGGCCATGTGTTCCATAAAATTGGAATCTCTCAAGCTCTGTTGCTCGAGCTTTCCAAACTCTGGAAAACTTCTCCTGCTCTCCCCCTCTAATACCAACTCGATCAGATAGTCCCCTTGCACTTTTTATCTGATCCAGATCAATATGGTCTTTTTTGAATATCAGCATCATAGATAGAGTGCCTAACTCTTGGGGGTCGAAGCAACTCACCCATACTATCCGCATGATTATATATAGACTCTATCTTATTTGTTACTTTTCCAAAATCTCCCCTATTCTCACTTTCCGATAACTTTCTAGTAAAAATATTACGTTCCCCTTCTCTTTCTGCCTACGTGGTAAACTGGCTTTAGTCCCATTTTTTTCTTGGGATGATGGCCATCGTGCCTTACTAGCAGTTCTGTCCACATAGTCACTCCATCTAACATCATCTGCATTTCTTCGTTGTGAGTTGGACATTTGTTCCCTAACTACCCTTCCTGTTGTGTCTTTCCTCTGCAACAAATGGGATGTTGCTAATGAATCATGTGACTGGTCATCACTACCCCTGAACTTAGGTCTTCACTTCTGTCCTGCTTGGGAGAGGCTGGGTATAAACATAGGATGAACTGTGCTTCTAATTGTCTTGAAAACTGAGATTCATTTATCTTTGCTTGCTGCCAAGGTGTGCTCACATATTGTGGCTTTGGCATTTGTAAAGAAACATTAGGGGTAGATTTTGGGGATTGTGAAGAGGACTCCATATCGGGATTCTCAAATTCCAGTGCAGCTTCTTGTAGCTACACCAGTGGGTAAATACTGTGTACCCTGGAAGAGGTATTCGTAGAATCGTATGGAAGCGCGAAAACAAATGAGGTGTTAGGGGTATTATTTTTTAAGGGGTCCTTAGATTTTTCACAAAAAACTTGCCACAGGGCTAGAGAGTTTCTTTCATTGAATGTGCCTTCTTTTGGCCAGGGAAACGTCCGTTTTTGGGTGGCTTTAGAACATTCTAAACAACATTGTTGTAATTTTCTCAGATTATGTGAAAAAACCTTCTGCAAATGTGCTAGGGGAGTCTCCATAATTACTCTTCTTCCCAATATGTTGAACCTTTTTATCTATCTAGCCAAATATCATTCCTCTTTTAAAACTTACACAAATATTTTTTAAAGCAGGAAAAATTTACAATTTTATCTTTGTCAATTATACAATACATATTAAAAGAACATTATTCAACATTACACACCAACATCACACAGTGAGCACTTCATTCATACAGACATGCACTTACTATCAGCATAAAAACATATGAAGACATCAACTATTTCCGGAGTATGAATCACCAGTTTTTCTAAATCTAAACAGTAAATACAAACGGCAACCCCATGTCACTTCCTTTTGCACCTAGAGAAGATAACCTTTTCAAACTATGCCATAGAGTGACTTCTGGATATTAGATCCAGGGTAGTAATTTGGGTGTCCAGATTGTGCGTAGAGGAAAATTTGAATAACATCATCCTTCCTGCTGTCCCTCTAAGTCGAATCATTAGACATGCATTGGCTACCCCCAATTTGGAATTACCCAAATTGACTACATCTAACTAGTCATTAGGAATAACAAGTTAAACGGTTATGCAGCGCCCAATCAACAATTTCTTACTCTAAACTGTAAGTGCAACTGGTCACCACTGGTCACTTTTCTCCACGCTCAGAGAAGATAAACATTTGAAACAGTGTGTCTCACAGACCATGGAATGACTTCCAGACATTAGGTCCATGCCACTAATTTGAGTGTTTAGGTCCTATTTGGAGGTAAAGTTTAGTGACATCAGCTTTTCAACTGTCCCTCTAAGTCAACAAGAAACATGTATCCAGCTCCCTCCAAATTTCAAATTACCCACATTGACCACTTCCAGCTTGTCTCTAGGATCAACAAGTGAACCAGTTATGTAGCGCCTTTCTTGATATTGTGCAACACGTACACAATTGTGCATACGATAACTTTATATCTCTTATTATAACCTTATATGTCTATATCTGTGTTTACCATTGCCAAGGAAAATGAGTCATATAGTAAATAAAGAGCATGGAACGTTAGTCTGCATTTGCCCTCACCTTGAAAATATTGCTGTCCCCAGACTCTTTCCCAGCCCCCATGCACAGGCAGCCCATCAGAAACCATGGTGCCTGTTTACCCAGGCAAAGGGGCACAATAATCTGTACAGCGGGTGTAGGTGGTCCTCTGGTGTCAGCAGTCAGGTAAAAACAAGAATAAGACCTCCTATGCTAGCTCGCCAACTCTTGCAGGGTAAATAAAAATGTAAAATTGGAAGAAAAAATCTCTTCTTCGGCAATGAAAAGACAGTCCTTTACTGTTGCAACAGGGAGATCGACCCTTCTCACTCAGGCAGGCAGGCGGCCTTAAGTTTCTGTTGCACAGACAGCCTCTGACATACAAAATTACACAATGCTTTATTACAAGACAGTAAATAATGATTGACTGGCCAGTCATCTATTTTAAACAGAAAAACATTTGAACACCTGTGACCCCATAACCCCTCAAATCCAAACTAATCGTCTACACATTCTTCACTTGTGGGATTAAAAATGCTCAGCAAATGAACCATTCTTCACTCTTGAATACAAACATTTCTGCAGCAAATACAATTTTAATACCATGTGTGCCTTATAATTGTAACCCTAAGACCTCCATGTACTTCGAGCTGATTAGATTTCCTACACCCATTGTCCAATCAGGTTTACAATCTATTTGGAAACAAGAAGTACGTGCCAGGGAGCCTGTATGCCTAAAATTGTAAATACCTACATGTTTGCTAAACACAATTTAGCTTTTAACTGTGACCCTTTCAAGTTACTCATTTCAGTGTTCTCAAGTGAACACTTCATCTTATTCCGGTCAGCAATGGATTTGGACCTGCAACGTTGTTTTATTTCATACAACTGCATAGTTGATTAATCTGTTAAACAACTAGACAATTAAATGTACTCATTATTTCATGCCAAATTTTACATTGCTTAATACCATCTCTTCTCATATTCCCATGCTATAACTTTTTATCGTTTGGCAGCACCTTACTCTAAAAGTAATTTTCAACATATACAGTCCACTTAGTTATACATATGGCACCCTCCACATTTTATTTCCAATCATATCAATGAATTAGTGTCTGTTTCTGTTATATAATGTAACTCCAAAGACCGAATATCTGATTATTACAGTAGTCCATAATTCAACATCTAATCATATGATTATGATAGTCGTATACAAATGAAGAGATCGAACAAGTTGGCAACCCCATACCAACCCAGTAATCAATGTTGTAACAGCAATATCTTAACACATGCCATCAATACATTTCAGTTTTTAACTCCACTGGATGTTCGGCACATGCTACCTCAATGTTACTGTTCTGCGACCTCAAATTCAACTACAGTTTTGCTTGAAATATTTTGTATGCGTGATAGTACTTCGTAATAGAGCTAACTTACAGACAAAAAAAATACAAAAATTTACATTAGCAATCAAATAAGCAACACCCGAATCCAGATGTATAATGGTATTAGTACTTAGTACTCCAATGTGGGCATGTGTCCCCTCCAATCATATATCCCTAGTTTAATTAAATGCAGCACCCAAATTGATCCGCATAATGGTATCATCAGTACTTAGCACTCCAAAGCAGGCATGTATTCCCAGTGATCATATATGTATAGTTTAATTTAGAAGTCCAATTATTGGGATAGTGTAGGCACTATCCACCCATGTAAATAAGTCAACTCGCTCTAACTTACCTTCCTGTATTTCAGTAAAGTGCTTGAGACACGGGTCAGCATTCCGGCAGCATCACGGATTGCCAGCATAAAAATGCAGTGTTATCACTAGCCTTTTTATAGTCGCTCATCTAATGATGGTTTACAGATATTCACAACATTCCCCCAGGGCGCAAAGAATAGGCATCATCCTAGACTATCTATCCATTTATCCAATAGGGTTCTAATTCAATTATCCAGCCCATGCTAATGCAAAGATCAGAAATAACTTTCTTCCTTGAAATATATTGCCACTTAATAGAAAGTTCATTTAAATGAACTTTCTTCCTTGAAATATATTGCCACATAATAGAACATTTTTGGCCAGACAGTATTTGTAATCTATTTACATCTTCTATCATGCTGTTCAAGTCTCCACCCATGACCATTGAGAGGTGGACCATTGAGGCTAATTGGGATGAAACTCCTTCATAGAGAATGGGTTGATTAGAGCTTGGATATATATATACTGACCTGCACCACATCACCCCCATTTAGCCTGCCAATGACAATGACATATTGTGCCTCCAAATGTGTGACTAACCTAGTAGCTTGGAATGGGATCCTAGGTTAAGCCCAGATAAGAGTGCCCTTGGCGAAGGATGAGAAATCAGTATATAACAGTGGCTCTCTCCAGGTTTTCTGTAGGTTGCCCCTTTCATTCTGCATGAGTTTCTTGTAAGTATGCAATACGAGGCCCCCTACACTTAATGCATGAAAAAGTTTATATCTTTTGGTAATATTTTTCATTTATCTAATGCTTCACATGAGAAACTTGAATGTGGTTTGCGAACCCATGAATGCTTGATGAACAAATAATTACCCCCAATCTGTCTCCACTTTCAGAACAACAAGTGCTTCATTCCCATAAATGCCTCCATCCCTCAAGTGAAACTACGGACAGATGTCTTAGTTGTGTGTAGTTCAGCCATCATAGACCCATAAAACACTAACCCTCAGACTCCCCCAACAAACCTGCAGTGGGACTGAAAGGCAATGGCCCCATATTTATAATCAACTAAAGAAGCATCTAGATCTTAACCCAGCCCCAAAACCACCTGATTTGGGGTTGGAGTTGGGTCAAAACCCTACAGCCCCTGATAAACGCTGCCAAGGTTCAAATGGCTCATAACAAACAAATTGCAGATCAACTACTATTTTACAACAGATTTTGTAGGAAACCTAAGTCACCCAAGTGATGTCTTTCTAGCTTTATATATCAAAAGTAATTGTCAGACTCAGGGTTATAACTGGTACAGGTAAATGACCAAAATATCTCCAAAATATTGTGGTAGAAAAATATCATATCAAACATATTCTCAAGTCACAAAAATTGAAGGACAGAGTATAGAAGGTAAGAATGTTGTTTTTTATATGCATATAATATTGCCTTTTGGTAAATTCTATATAATATTGTTTAACTTAACATATTGTTATTAAATAATGTTTTTTAAATTTATTTAATATATTATTGGTATACTTTTTTGTATAATTTGTAACTTTTAGGGACAGATTTATACTTTTTCACGCAAAACTGCGTTAGCGCAGTTTTGCATGAAAAAGTATAGCGCCGGCTAGCGCCATTCCAATATGCCGGCCGGGCGCCATATTTATGTAGTGGCGCTAGCCAGCGTTAATGCCCTGTTAGCGTCCTTGAAAAGGACGCTAACAGGGTGGGGGAGGCGTAGGGGAAACTGGGGGTTGTGCGCCGAATTATGGTGCTACACTGTTTAGAGGCAGAAAAATTGCCTCTAAGCAGTGTAGTGCCATTTTCTGGCACACAAGCCTCATGGACATGGCTCCTGTCTTAGTAAAGACAGGAGCCATGCCCACAACCCAGTGGCCATGCCCAGGGGACAAATGTCACCTGGGCATGGCCATTGGGGCTAGCGCCATGCAGGGGGCCCCAAGTCAGGGCCCTGAGTGGGATAATAGAAAATATATATATACCTACTGGGACTTACCTGGGATGGGTCCCCCATCCTTAGGTGTCCTCCTGGTGTGGGTGGGGGTGCCCCTGGGGCCAGGGAAAGGCACCTGTGGGCACTTTCCATGGTCTCTGATCATGGAAATATGCCTACAGATCCCCTTATGCCTGCCAATGCCCAGGCATTAAATAATGGTGTTAAGGCCCCCATCCCCCGTGCTGGATTTTAGCATGGGGGGATAAATATGGAGCAAAGGCCACATTGTCCTTTCCTGGACAGAAACGCCTACCTTGCATCTCATTGACGCAAGGTAGGTGTTCACGTCCAGAAAACGTCGGTAACTCCATAACTTTGGCGCTAGACGTGTCTAGCGCCAAAGTATAAATATGGAGTTAGGTTTGCACTGAATTAGCGTAAAAAAAATGACGCTAATTCAGCGCAAACTGACTATAGATATGGGCCATAATGTATAATTTTCTTACCTTTAAGTAGTAATTTATAATTCAGAAGTGGGTTGTTGGCTTTGTAGAGGAATAGGATGGGTGTTTTATTTAGAAATTGTTTTTTATTTTTCATTTTTTAATGTTAACTTTTATATTTAATTGGAAATTAAGTAAATTATTTAATTGATTATTGTTTTCAATTATTGTATTTTAATTAAGTTAACTCATTGATAAGTATATTTAATAATACACTTTTTAAAATTAATCTCATAGTTTTGTTTTAATTTTATCAGTATTATTTTATTACTATTTTATTGTTAATATTTTGTTTATAATTTGAATTATTCAATAGGTATTTATTTTGCTTTATATTATTTAAATTCTGTTGGTATTAAATTGTATTTTTTCCTAATACATTTATTTGTATTTATTTACAATTCATACTTTTTATTTTAAGTAGGTTTTAATATTTAAATGTATTTAAAAATGAGTAGGAATTTCAATGGTATATCTAATCCTTCTAAAGTCCAAGTAGGAATAGTAAATCTAATCTTGATACTTTTATGTGATCAAGGCCCACTTTTGCAGGTGAAACATGTCATGAGCCATTTTTCACGCATGAAAGCATCGACCACCCTGGATTTACTGAGTGCGCACTTATATTTCCTGTAGACTGAAGGAAATTATATTTGTAAGTTATTGTCAGCCTGCTCCACCAACGTCAGCACATCACCCCCTAGGGTGAGAGGTTGCCTCCCAGTAGCTTCTGTTTTAGTGTGTGTGTGTATATATATATATATATATATAAATATATATATATATATATATATTGTTCACATTAATTAGCACAGTATTAATTATAACTATTTTATATCAATTTTAATTTTGAAATTGTTCCTGAAATGTTACCTTATATATGTGTTTGTTAACCAACAACACCAACTTCTCGAACTGCTCCACCAACTTCAGCGCAAGACCCCCTAGGGTGAGAGGTTGCCTCCCCGGTAGCCTCTGTTTTAGTATGTGTGTGCGTGTGTGTGTGTATGTGTATATATACATATATATATATATATATATCTATATCCATATCGTTCGCATTAATTAGCACAGTATTAATTATAACTATTTTATATTAATTTTAATTTTGAAATTGTTCCTTAAATGTTACCTTATAAATGTGTTTGTTAATTTTTATTTTGAAGTTGTTATTATTTTTAACGTAGTGGTTTAAAAAGTGTGTGTATATGTGTGTGTGTGTGTACACACCTGCATGTGCCTCTGTCCAGGTGCAGGCATCCTTAGTGTCTTCAAATAATGTTGTTTTATTGACAACTATTTTTTTAATATTTAGTTTTGCAGGTAACAATAGGATGTACTTAATTCCCAACTCTCTTATCTTCCGTTTCACTTCAAGGAATGATGTGCATTTTTGTAAAAAGATCATGACTTTACTGTTGTTTACTTCATGGTGGCTTTTTCATCTCACCTCTTTAGGGATCAAGTAACGATCTTTGTGATTTATCAGTCTCTCCACCACTGGTGCTGGGGTTGGATGGATGGTAGTCTCTCTGGCCGGTACCCTCTGTGCCCTTTTGAGCATGTACAATGTACAGAGTCATTCAGTAACCACTGACTGTGCTGGCCCTTGTCTCATATATATCACCACATCAGCACCTTCAACTGTTTCAGGACGTACCCCCATTTTTTACATATTGTTCCGTCTAAAGCGGCCTTCTGAGTACTCCACTCTATATTCCAAAAAGTGGACCCTCTCTGTAAGATCCAGCACTTGTTTGCATAAGGCGTATGTCACCGGTTCTTTCAACGAGGATTTGTTCCAGCCAATTCTTTCAAATTTGTTTGGTGCTTTCTAACTAGACCCCGGTCAACTGCAACAGTAGCAGTTTAGTATTCTAAGGTGTCTCTAGTAGCTGTAATTGCTTTAAATAGTGTGTCCAGTTTATCTACCATACCAACATTTTCACCTTAGTCTTCAGCTCCTCGGATCACCCAGCAGAACCTGTGGCAGTCAGGATGTGATCTTTATTGTGTGTAGATTATAGAGTTATTTCTCCCCATATCTTGCCCTCATAATGTACTATCTCCACATCTAGGTCCCTGAGCTATACAGTAATTGCTAGTCTGCTGGTGGTTCAGAACTAGGACATCATGCCAGCGTCGGCCAGCAATATATATTCAACAGTGACAGACATGAGGCTGTCTGACTCTGACCAATATAATGTGGTAGTTTATTGCATCCCTCTCAGGACTGAACCAACGACCCCGGTTGTCCTTTTAACACACCTCTGGGCCAAAACAACCCCCCCCCCATCTCCGACCCATTGATGTCTGATATGACAAAGCAACACTTTCCAGTTAGCAACTTTCTCGTGTTGGTACTGCCCCTGAGTCGCTCCATTGATGGAGAAGAACAGGCCATATTTTTTCCCCATCTTTTCCTCTCTTGCCTTGCCCTTTCTGGCCCTCTACTTATTCCCGGTTGGCTGCCAAGCTCCAAATCTATTTTATGTCAGCTCTCCAGTTTCTCTCTATTTCTTAAAGGTCCTTCATTAGTTGTAGTGGGGACAGGCCATTGTGATTGTCATCTGTCCATAACCTCTGTGAAGCTTTACAGCAGGCTCCTTGCTAGTGTCCTGATGTTCGCCCTATGCATATGCTACACACCTGCATCTGGGGATTTTGGGGGAGGAGGACAAGCTGTTGCACTTACACTTCCATCCACAGCAAATGCACCTCAGTACAGATTAGCCAAATTGGAGACAGGGAAACTCTTACTTGCTCCATTGCACCAGCTTTATTGACTCACCCTTCCTAGGCCCAGCGCTTCTCTACAGCCCTGGACCTGGCCTGTGTTTCGCTACGTCAAACCAAACCCTGGAATCTAGCAATCAATATTGTGGACTCCAAGTGGTCTCCAATGAGTCCGCTCCTTGTTCTTGACCCCCCTTGTTTCATTCCCACTTAAGGCTTTAGCAGGTTACCAGGACACAGCCATTATAGGAAGCAGTGGGGAGGCTTCTTTAACTGTCTTGGCCTCCATCTTGGTCAGGTCATGTGGCCACTGTTTATAACTCCCTACAATCTATTGAGGCTTCCGCTGATTTCCTGCACACATCGGAACACTGCACCCCTACCACAAAATTAAAATAGGTAACTGGGACAGCACGCTTCGTATTCATAATGGCAGTTCAGTGCTTTTCTTTGAATCCCTTCATTCAGTATTCTGCGCACAAAGCAGTTGGTTTGTTAGTTTACTCTACTTTTAGTTAGATACGCTTGAATTCATCAGTTAGACTGTCATATATGTTAAAACTCAGTCGGGTACATATGTTTTGTCCCCCTTCCCTCAAATCTTTCTGAGACTTTATCAAGGCTGAGAAACATTACAAGAAGGAATACAATACATACATTAGAATTCGGAATCAGTTTAACAGGTAATCGTCAAATACATTACAAAAAATTAAGTAACAGTTACACATCGTTAACACTGTTTTTATCTCAAGTAATTATATGACGACTGCGGTGATTATGCAGCACCCAATTCATTGGTGCTGAAACAATCAATCTAGCATCATGTCCAGTCTTATAGGTTTGTTGTAAGCATCCTATATTGGTGCTTATAAAAGTCTAGTAAGTGTAACGTGCTGATAAATAAATGGGGCGAGGAAATAAACAATAGCGTATGGATAGGAAGAGGTCTCATATACCTGGAAACATGAGGTGGGAAATATGGCTAGAACCTTATCAGTATATGATTATGATGTTATATTTCATGATTAATTGTTAGCAAATTATTATTGGATCTCACCATTCATGGATATGTATGTTTAAAGGAACAATTGGGATGAAGTATTTTATCACGCCTACCAAAGTTAAGAGAGGATGGTGCCAGAAAACCTCGGAGAGAGGACGTGTGTGGAAGCGCAGACAAAAGACTTGGTAAGACCAAAGGTTAATTATGGTCTTCAGTAATATCTGTATTCCAAATTAGATAGTATGCCCAGTGGGTGTAGCGTTATTCCTGGCATCTACAGAAACTGACCCAGTATAACAAGAGGCGAGTAACACAGGGGAGCCATTTAAGATCTATAGTGTAGTACATAGTGTTGGCATTGCTAGTGAGTAGCCAAGAGAATAGAGTGAGAGGAAACACACCTTTACATGGATGGAACCTGGAGCTAACTTGTATGGGATTCTGAAAAATAAGGGAAAAAAAGTGTGAGGGCAAAAGTTAGAAACCCAAAATAAAATATTAAGAAAATTAAACTAAAAAGGAGAAAAAGTCAGTAGATAGGGAAGTAATTATATGCACATTAATTTAAAGATAAAACTATTGATACACATCAATACAGAGAGAGAAAAGTGAGGGAAATGACAATTCTTAAAGTAGGTATATGAGATATAGTTAGAAATGCTACAATTTCTTTTTCTAAGCCTCCGTACAATAGGTAGAAGAAACAGTATGGTAAAGTGGTGCTCATTTCTGCCTAACAAGACTCCAAACGTCATGTACCCAGGTATCAGTGATGCCATTCTATAAGGAACTGAGCAATACTTAACAACACACCTAACACGGTGTCATGATGCAAGTTGCTTTGGGGGTTAGATGGTGTAGAAACACCTTAAGTGATAACACCATATTATAGCTGTGAAAACACTTATGAAACATTCTGAGTACACGCTAAGATAATATAACCATCAAAAGTTGGGACATAAATTAAATATATGTGTAGGTCCTTAAAATGCAAGAATGCAAGAATGACAATATAAGAAAGAAGAACATGCACATTAAAGTTGGCATATTATTATCAGTATAAGCCCTTCTGTAAAGAGTACCGTTGGGGATAAGACTTGTCAAGAGTAACCTGTAACGGTATGTAAGATATCACAATATATAGGTGTATATCCCAAAAGAATGCTGGTTTAGTAATCATATTGGGTAGTAAATTACAGTGAATGAGCAAGTAAGTTTTAGATTTTTTTTTTTTTTTTTAATCTTTTTTTTTTTTTAATAAATATTTTTATTAACTTTTGCCATTTACAGGTTGCATTCTTTACTACATGTACAGTTTCAGACATTATTTGTGCTTCTACATCATTATTCTTTTTTTTCCCCTCTTTTTATTTTTTTTCCTTTTCAGCATGCGTCATTGTTATTCGTTTCCTATATGTTCGATGTCTTATTCTGCATTCAGTTTAGTGAGGTGTAGTCATTAATTGGTCTTTGCTATTATCCTGTCAGCTTACCTAAACTTAAATATGAACTTAAACTTTCTGGCGCCATTTTCCCAAATGTCTTTTTATGTGGGTGCAGTTTAGAGCATTGTCTTATTCCATCCTGTTCTTGATTAGTTCTTACCCCTTCTATTGACAAGTTGGGTCATTTACTATTCATTGGTCCCTCAGTTCCACATTACATCTTTTCTGTTAATGTGCAGTTTATTGCTTCTTGTGAGTCATATATAATTTCGTCTCTCTCTCTTTGGTGTGATGGCTGTATCGGAGTGTGTTTCTTGCTATGTCTTATTTCACTTGCCAGTTGCTAATCTGATCCTTCTGTGTCCTTGCTTTCTTCCATTACTTCGCTTCTCCAATTTGACAATATCTCTTCCGAGGCCTGGGCTATTGGTTTTTGGCGCAACCCTCTTGCTTCCTCACTCTTCAGGGCCTGTAATTCAGCCCTCGCCCATCTCTCTACATCCCGCCTCCACTCGGTTATTACTGGGGCCTTAGTGGATTTCCAGCCTGCTGCTATTAGCCGCCTATATAGTGCTAGCGCAGTATCTATGTAACGCTCCTGCACCTTCCCAATTTTGAGGTCTTGTTTCAGGCCTACCAAGCATATCGCCTGGGTCTGTGGCATTGGGCATCCCATTAGCTTCTCTAGGTCATTTGTCACCAGTCCCCATCCAGTTTGGATCTCTGGGCACTGCCATACCATATGGTCTAGATCGGCACTCACCACACCACATCTGGGGCATTCCACCGGGTTGCCCCCATATATACGGGTTAAGCGCTGTGGGGTGAGATATGTCCTATGGGTGTAGTTATACTGGTTATATCTTAAATGGGTATTTCTCAATACTTTCTTTGGGTACGCCAGTATTTTCCTCCACTCCCAGTCTGTGAGGTCTTTTCCGAGTGTTCTTTCCCATTTATCTCTCAATGGTCTCAATTGGTCTAATGTGCCTTCAATTTGTGTTTTGTATAGCTTGGTGATTTGGTGGGCTTCTGTCCCTATTGTCAGTAGTTGGTGTAACATGCAGTGCGTGGCGGGTTCTGCGTTAACCGTTTCCCAGTGTTCTTGTATAATATGGGTTAGTCTTTGGTGCACTAGGAACTGACCTCTGGGAACCCCTTTTTTTTCTACTAACTCGGTGAATGAGCTCAGTACCCCCTCCTCAAATAGGTCTCCTATCGTCCCTATTCCAGCCCTTGTCCAGGGCCCTAGGTCTGTGTCCATCCATTTCCCATCAATTGTCTCTACCTTCAACACATGTAGTGGTAATGCCGGGGAGTAGGGCTTACCTATTCCTATCCTCTTTGAGCATCTCTTCCAACACATCAATGCTACTTTCGTCAACATGCTTTTTTCTTGTAACTTCAACTTTCGTCCTATCATTTCCGATATGATCTCTTCCATGCTTAACACTCTGCTCCCCGTGTGTCTTTCTAGCTTGCCCACCCCTGCGTTCCATCTGGCTGACCACTGTAATTGACAAGCTAAGTAATATAACTCAAAGTCGGGAACTCCCAGTCCTCCCTCAGTAGTTGGTCTACATAATATAGATAGTGCTGTGCGACTTCGGCCTCCGTCCCAGACTAGCTCTCTGAGTAGTGAGTTTAGTTCGTTAAACCATTGCATTGGGATCAATATTGGTAAGTTAGTAAAATAGTAAAGGAGGCGAGGTAACATGATCATTTTGGTTAGTGCTGTTCTGGCCTTTATGGAAAGTTTCAGGGTTCTCCAGAACCCTACGGATGCTCTTAGAGAGCCGAGCGCCCTGCCAAGGTTACCCTCCTGCAGATCCCTCTGGTCATGATACACCTGGATGCCTAGGTACCTAAATGTGTCAGGAGCCCATACCACTGTCTCCGGGAATGCCGCTGGCTGGGTACAGCCCTTAGTGATCGGAAAAACGTATGTTTTGCTTCTATTAAGTTTTAGCCCTGATAGCTCGGCAAATCTATCCAGGGCCTGTAAGGCCCATTGAAGTCCAGTGTCCCCGTCATTAAGGTAGATTAGGATATCGTCGGCATAGAGTGAGATATTGCGTTCACCCCCTCCCCATCTCACCCCTCTGTCTTTACCCTCCCTACGGAAGTAGGTGGCTAGCGGTTCAATGGTCAGGGCAAACAGTAGCGGCGATAAAGGACATCCCTGCCTGGTTCCCCTATGAATGGTGTAGGGGGTTGAGATAACTTTCCCTGTCTTGACTCTCGCTTGTTGGGCTGTGTAGAGCAGGTCTACCCATTTTACCCATTTGTCTCCCATACCCATCTTTAGCATTACCACTCTTAGGTAATCCCAGCGGATCGAGTCAAAGGCTTTCTCGAAGTCTATAGCCAGCAACATCCCTATGGGTGGCTTCGCTGCTGCTGGCATCTGTAAGATGGCAAAGAGTCGTCGGGAGGTTGAGTGATGTGTTGCGATTCGGTACAAACCCGTTTTGGTCCACATGTACCAGAGCTGGTATATGTTGCAGCAGCCGGTTAGCTAGGATTTTGCTGAGGATTTTAAAATCATTGTTTAGCATTGAAAGTGGTCTAAAGATGGTGACTGAGGCCTCGTTAGACTTTATTTTGGACAGTGGAATCGCCACTGCTTCCCTGAGTGTGTCTGGGAGAAGGCCTCTCTGTGTAGTGCCTCTGCATAAAGGTCTACCAGCTGTGGGGCCAATAGCTTAGGGTATTTCTTGTAAAAGTCCATTGGCAACCCATCAGTCCCTGGTGTTTTGCCTGGGGCCAGCTGTGTGATAGCCTCCAGTACCTCTTCCTTCGTAATTGGGCCCCCTAGTGTTTCACCTTCTCCCCTGTCTAAGGTCGGGAGCGGGAGTGATCGTAAGAATTCCGTTAGTCTGTCTTTCTCTAGTTCGTCTGGTTCCCTATATAGGTGAGTGTAATACTCTTTAAAGACCTCGTTAATGGGTCCAGGTTGGAATCTGTGGTTTTCTCTCATGTCGCGTACACTCACTAAAGGTGTTCCCTCTCCTCCCGCTTTCACCAGCCATGCTAGCATCTTCCCCGATCTACCCTCTTCTGCTTGTACTGTGGCTAAGTGTTTCTGGAAACAGTGGCATTGTAGCTGTTCCTCAGCGCAGGAGTAGGATTTCATCGCCTGTTCGTACTCTTCCCTTTCTTGTGCACTTTTGTGCACTTTCTTTTCCCAACTATGTATTGCGTCCTCAAGCTTGATTACTTCTTGTTCTAGTGTGCGCTTAATCCCGACTGTCTGCCCTATACTGTAGCCCCTCACCTCCACCTTTAGTGCCTCCGATTCTAGATACCTAGAAGACGTTGATCCTTTGTTTATGTTAATTTGGTCTGCTAGGTGGGATCTAAGATTTTCTCTAAATGTCTGATCTTCTAATGCTGTTGGTGGAAGTCTCCAGCTCGGAATGGGGGGCCTATCCTCATCTAGTCTCCATCTCACCAAAAGCGGGTTGTGGTCTGATATTGTTCGTCCCAGGTATTCAGTATGGAAGATACCTCTTGCTATCCCAGTAGTACATACCACCCTGTCGATTCTAGTGTGTAATTGGTGTAGTGCAGAGTAAAAGGAGTAATCCTTTTCGTTTGGGTGTTGTTCTCACCAGATATCTACCATTCCCCACGCTTCTATCCACTCTCTTACTTTCTTCGTTGTTTTATGTGTCGCTGCCCCTTTTAGTGGAGGTAAAGAGCGATCTAAGTCTACATTCATGACACTATTAAAGTCTCCCCCTATCAATAAGTCCCCATTTTGTTGGCAGGTGATGCGGCTCGAGAGACGCTGCAAGAAGGGTGCTTGATCTTGGTTGGGGGCATAGATGCTTCCGAGCATTATTGGGATCCCATGTAGTCGTCCCTCCACCACCACAAATCTGCCCTCCCGATCTACCTCTATTGATCTCGCTTCAAATGGCACACCAACACGGATCCAAATTAGCGCCCCCCTGGAGTAAGACGAGTACCCGGTGGCAAACACCTGTCCTCGCCATCTGCGTTTTAACTTTTCTACCTCGTTCGTTGTCAGGTGGGTTTCTTGAAGCATTGCTACATGTATGCCTCCTCGTTTCAAGTAGGCCAATACTTTGTGTCGTTTTGCCGGTGACCCCATTCCCCATACGTTCCATGTCAGGATGCTATATTCTGTCATCTGGGTATATCTGTGAGGGATGCTGGTCCCACCCCCCCCAATGACCTCTTCTCTCTGTTGTGTGTTCTGGCGACCCACGTGTGTATGATATTTTCCGTTTATGCACCTATTGGTTCCAAACTTACGCAACCCCAACTCCCCCGCCCCAGGGCCCCTCCCTAACTGTAGGGTGCCCAGAAAAAATGTGCCAACGAGCAACTTAATACAACAAGTCTGTCTAGTTCTCGCCATTCTACTGAATAGGCGAGAAGTCTGTTGGGGGGGCTGGTGTAGAGGCCATTGGGGCCTTACTTCTGGTCGGTGTGTCCCACCTTGGTGCGCGGCTGCGCCACAATCACCCTAATTCGTCCGCCATCTGCGGTGTCACTATCGGCTGGTTCTCTGAGCCGCAAGTGCTCTCTGCAGATGATGCTGCTGTGTCGTCCGATTCATTGTAAATTTTCCTCTTTGGTGAAGTTTCTTTGTTCATTGAGGCCGCTGCCCTTAGGGCCTCTTTTTTACTCAGGTCTTTCTGAGTCTGTGATGGTCCAGCTTGTGAACGGGGTCTGCGTCTCGTCCTCTTGTTCCCACCTCTGGCTGGGTAGGTGGGATCATGCCCTGGGCCCTCAGTTTGCTTTCCGCCGCTTCCTCGGGCCTCCAGCCATTCCCAGGCTTCCTCTGGACTAGGGAAGAACCTGGTGCTACCGTCGATCATCACCTTCAGCTTGGCCGGGAAGATGAGTGAGTACTGTATTCCCTCTTCTCTCAGTGCTCTCTTTACTGCCATAAAGGAGGCTCTCCTGTTTTGAACCTCAAGAGTAAAGTCTGGGAAGAGGGTCACTTCTCCGTTGCCCACTCTGTGGGGGCCCATCTCCCTAGCCCTCTGGAGCAGAATGTCCCTGTCTCTATAATGTAGCAGACGTGCTATCACCTTCCTTGGCGGTCGATCTGGTGCCGGCTATCTCGCAGGAACTCGGTGCGCTCTCTCTAGCGCGAAGAACGGTGTCAGGCAGTCTGGAGCTACTGTCTCCTTCATCCACTTCTCCAGGTATTCCATCATGTTTGTGCCCTCTGTTCCTTCTGGCAGACCCACCACTCGTACATTGTTCCTCTGGCTTCGTCCCTCTGCATCTTCTGCTCTTTGTTCTAGCCTTGTTATTCTCTCCGTCGAGTGCAGTACAGTGGATTCCAAGTCCTTTTGTCTCGGAGTTATATCTGTCAGGGTCTTCTCTATGTCTTTAACCCTGTCTGCCAGCTTTTGATGATCTGCTCGGAGGAGACCCACTTCCACTGCGACCTGACTGATGTCGTGTTGCAGTGTGGTTTTTGTGTCTTCTATTGCTCCTAGGATTTGGTCCAATTTTTCCTGCATCGTGGATTGTGTTGGTTCATGCTTGTCTCCACCTCTACTACCATCAAGTGCCTGACGCTCCATTTTTTTCCCTCCTAGGCGGCTTTTTGATGTCATCAGCGCTGTTATATCGGGTTCCAGCTTTGGATATCACTTGTACCTCGGGCCTCTGTGTGCTTCTACTGCCATCTGTTTTTACCCCCCGGTGGTTCTGTTGGGAGCCGACCACTCGCCTGAGTTGTTTGTGCGTAAGTGGTGCTGCACCTCAGTGTGCGGGGTGCGTCACAGGTCCGTTTCGCTCTTTGCCAGGCTCTCCCTGATTCCTGCTCTCTCGGTTCTTTTGCTTGTGGGGTAGTCGTCAATTATCTCTCGTTGGCTTCCTCATGCCCCCCACCTCAATCTCAGTGATGTTCGTGGGCTCGCCCCCGATAGGCCGGGGTCCTGTATCGCCTCTTTATTATTTGTTCAGCTTCTCCGTTTCTCTCCGATACACGATCATAGTCTCTCTGGCCGTGGGCCTTGGGGGCGTGCTATCAGTTCCTAATTCTTCCTGGCGTACTTTTGTTGTCCTTTCTTCGGCTGTTATCTTGGGTGCTCCCCCCTTCCATGGCCCTGGCTGGGGCTTCGCTCACCTGGGTTGCTGTGTTGTGCGGAGTAAGTTCTTCAACATGGGTTCCTTCCCTGCCCGGACTTCCTCTGTGTCGGTCCTCCTATCTCCCCTTCAGGGGGGCCTCAGCTGGCGGGCGGTGTCCACCCCCCGTGTCACCGTGTTTTATCTTCTGGGCCCAGGCCCGTTACTTGCAGAGGGTTGGGCCGCTGCTCCCTGCCAGGTCCTGCGCCCCGGATCCCGGCGATTTACTGCGCCTCGGAGGGAGAGCCAACAGCATCCCCTACGCTCAGGGGCAGACCCGCTCCGCTTGTTACGACCTCAATAGGCGGGCGTCACTCCCTCCGTTCGGCCAAATGAGGGTGGTCGTCCTCCGTTCAGCTCGTTCACCCGGGGGCAGGGGTCGCTAGCGTTCCACTCGCCTTATATGTCCGCGCCTCCTCTGTTCAGTCGTTCGAGCCCTGCCGTCCGGCGTCTACGTTTACTCGAGCTCCTGGTAGGCCCCAGGTGCAGTGGGGTTTCTGGCTCCAGGTCCCCTCAAGTCAAGCAGCTCTTCCTCACGCGACACCGCTATCTCTAGCGGCAGATCAGCACTTCTCAAGTGCCGACAGCGTCCCCCACGCTCAGGGGCAGGCCCGCTCCCTCCGCTCCGCTTGTTAAGTCCTCAATAGGCGGGCGTCACTCCCTCCGTTCGACCAAGCGAGGGTAGTCGTCCTCTGTTCTGCTCGTTCACCCGGGGGCAGGGGTCGCTAGCGTTCCACTCGCCTTATATGTCCGCGCCTCCTCTGTTCAGTCGTTCGAGCCCTGCCATTCAGCGTCTACGTTTACTCGAGCTCCCGGTAGGCCTCAGGTGCGGCGGGGTTTCTGGCTCCAGGTCCCCCCAAGTCAAGCGGCTCTTCCTCACGCGACACTGCTATCTCTAGCGGCTGATCAGCACTTCTCAGGTGCCAACTTCACTCGGGCGGGGCTCCGTTTTTTGCGGATAATTGCAATGCCCCGTTGGAGCACACGGACTACGCGTCCGACATCTTGGCTTCCTCAGCCACGCCCCCCTCAAGTAAGTTTTAGATTTAAACGTAGAATACCACGTAGGAAAAAGCAAAAAATGGAGCATACCAACAGTAAGTAGTTACCATTTTCTCAATTCTAACAAATTATATATGTCTGTTGACAAAACTAGATTGAAAATAAGCAAATCTAATATTTGTAAATGGCTACTAAACAACGTGCTATCTACAGAAGCCAGTGACAATATGCAGCAAGCTGGTGTTTTAGAAATCCAGTCAGAAACATTCATTTTAAGCAATAATACACTTATAACTCAAAGTTTAGTAACACATTTAGGGCCAGATGTATCAAGCTCCCAGTTTGCATTTCATAAATAGCTAATTTTAAGAAACCGCTATTTAAGAAATGCATAATGGGATGTATGAAATTTGCGAGTCGGCAATAGCAATTTCTTAAAATTCGCAATCGCTATTCCCGAATCGCAATTAGGGAATGGGACTCCATTCATCCCTATAGGCCCATAGGTGCGAATGGTTTTGCATTTCCCAATTTGCAAATTCCAGTTAGGAATCAATGCATGTTGGACTTCAAAGGTATAAGAGGCTAAACATTGGCAGGTCTAGTGCTGTGGGAGCTTTGCAGAACTGTATCAGAGAGGTTGTCTCGGGCTTGAGTGGGATCATCAACATCTGGAAAGACATCTCGATCTATGCTAAAACAATGGAGGAACACTACTTGTACCTGAATGCCACTCTGCAGCCACCCCAAGACTGCAGCCTCACGTTGAACAAAAAGAAATATGAATTTTGACAGCAAAGACATTTTTGGCTACCATTTCTCAGGAGGTGAAGTAGCACCCACATGTAAAGTAGAACCATCCAAAGTGCAAGCTATCAAATCAACTACTCAGTTGTCTTCAGTATCTGAAGTATGTAGCTTCATGGGCATGGTCATATACTGTGACTGTTCATTCAGAGAACCATACCACTTTTAAAGAACCACTAGGATCTTTTTAAATCTGCCTCGCCTGGGAGTGGTCAAGTGAGCCACAGCAAGCTCTTAAAGCAACCAAATGTGCTTCATCAGCAGATAGCACACTCCATTAGTTCAACTCTGCCAAAGAAAGTGACATCATAGACACTAGCCCCAAAGGTATCCGTGCAGTTCTCTTTCAAAGGTAAAAATGATGAATGGTCTCCAATGGCCTACCACAGCTGGGGACTCAAAACCACTGAACAGAAGTACTCATAATTCAAGAGGGAAGCAATAGCAGTCCACTGTAGATGCAGACACTTCTGTCTTTCCCTTACAGCCACACCTTTTGAATATTAACCAGCCTCAAACGACTCATTCTTTCAAGGGTCATTACCAACATTTTGATTAGAAACAAAGAAATTGATCCTGCAGCTCTGGGAGTATTTCTTGGCTGTTGTCTACTGTCAAGGGTCCCAAACCTGGAACATCACCTAATTCTATACCCTCAGCCAACAACTGATACTGAAGTTGAGTTTGCAGAAGTGAATGAAGAATATTTCTTTCTGGTGGTAGAAGGGTCCAGGCGTTTACCAATTTTGCTGTTCTAATATTGACACAACTACCACACCTGATGACTGCCATCATCTGGCAATTCAAGCCATCTGCCAGGATTCTTCGAGAACAGCAGTGGCATGCAGGGCCCTGCCAGAGTCTGTCATCATTGCAGCACACCATAGATGTACTCGAGGTATCCCCTGGTAGATTAGTCTTAAGAGGCTCCCATCTTGTCATGCCAACCTCTTTCACCAGTTGTGCTCCATTTTGTGCGTGCTAGTCACAAGGGTGTAGTGAAGACCAAGGCCTGATGAGGCCTGATTCCTGCAGCTAGACGGCATGACAGAGATCTTGACAAAAGATTGGCTTTGCATTAGGGTCAAATGTTTTATTAATTTGTACTCTATTTTTCTAAATAAATGCAGGATTTTGTTTGTGTTGTGTTTTCACTTTACTACTGTTTGAGTGGTGCATAAATATTTACACAATGCTTCTAAGTTAAGAGTGACTGTTTTGTGCTTAGCTATGAGAGGGTTAAGCACAGATACATTTTGTGACTTTTGTGCTTCACACTCACAACTAATGCTTGAGGAAGGGTCACACCCACCTCAACCAACAACCCAATTTCTCACATATACCTGTCCTGCATGTGCACGTATCATGCATAGTCACTTAAATGCGTAACTAGTCCTCTGCAATTTCGTGCAGGCATAATCCATTTCAGAACCAAAGTCTCATGCAAATGAGTGGATGAACGTATGACAGAGTGAGATAGCCAACGGGTAAAGTACTAATTTTTAGCAGAGAGTGAGCTGAGTGTTTTGGAAGACATGTACGTGTTGGCTTACTTCTTTATTTTGTCTTTTGACATTTTTGACATAAGGTCTATGCTCTTGCTAGTACTGTTGATAATTTTTATTGTTGTTTCTACAGTATTCTTCAAAACTCTCTTTGACGGTGTCAATACAATCACAGGGTCGGTTAACAGAAAGATAAATCCCTATTGATACCTAATTATATGCAGAATATTGTTCATCGACCAATCGCTTGTTTGTTTTCTTTATTTTTCTTAATGTATTGCCCTACATTTGTTATGTGGGAGTAATAGTGTAGAAAATAAAAAATCGGATAAAGAATTACATAAGATAAGATTAATGTTGATACTGATGCCATCCATGTCAAAGTGGAGTAATTCTTGAGCTCCCCATCGAAGATGGGGACATAGACACTTAAATTCTATTATCTTTATGTCTGACTTATCTGCTTTTTACCCAAATTCCTTTCTTTATGTTAGGTTTCGTACTGTTTTACATGTACCACTACTATACTAATGAACTCTGTTTTTGTCTGGATCTTAACACTAACTAGTGTCTGTGGTTTTGTCTGTTATGCTCCAGCTTTTTTACCTGACTTTCTCTTGTTTCAAATACTTTTGATCATATTACTTTTCTGGCACATTGTGTTTTATCTATTCATGTAAACGTTGTTAGCACATTCTTTTCTAGTGTTTAATTCAGGCGTTTGTTTTTTGTGTTTGAAAAGACAGTAAGTGAGAAAGAATTAAATATCTGATTTAAGATGAGTTAATTTTAGTAGTCTCTCAAGTGAGATCACAGGGGTCCACACAATGTCTTGGAGTACAAGATTTTCCTGGTGACATCCGTATCTCTTTGGGCCATTACCAAAGTCCCCTGCCTGTTGGGTAGTTTTAATAGATTAATCCATAGGGAAATCTAAACTTGATGCTGGGATGTTTGGTTTTCATGAGGACTTTTTTTGCCTTTGTTATTGTGAAATACACGAGATCAAGAGCAGGTACTAGTGTTGTCATTATCATTTTGACATCTCCTTGAGGTGGCTCCATCACCAAATGAAATGGGGACTCAGTGTTATGATATGACATTCAGAGACTGTTTTGACACCGCAGAGCAAAACCGGAGGATGCCCCTTGTTTGACAGTCCTTTAGCAGAGTATAGTGCCCACTCTGGGTTGTGCCCTGGTGCATAAGCTATGGTAAGAATTATATTCAAGGTGCACATAAATGCATTGGCTTCGCAAATTGGCTTAAAACCACCAATTAAAGAACAGAATGTGTTGCATCTTGAGTGATCTCAGGTATTTGGCCATGTCTTGGCTTTGAAACAGAGAACCAATATTGGTTTACAGGTCTTTCAGCAGCCAGCATGAGGAGAGGATTTTCTTGATCTGAAGGATGGTCAATGCTACCATCACTTCTGGGCACTTGAAATAGTCATCAATGACAACTAGGAGGTGTTTACCATTCGGAATACACCCTTTGCTGATGCTGGGTGAGATGGAATGTCCTCTGAAACAACAGGAGGCAGTGAATCAGGTGTTCTTTCTGCTTGACATCCAATCAGTAAAACCAGAGTTATGGATTTTTAACGTGACAATTATCGCCTAAATGTTCAATGTGCCAACTTCTGACATCTAGCTTGGCAACACCGGGGCAGAGTTGAAAGTTATAGCCGTGATGGAGTGCAGTTTGGATACACAAAGTGGATTGGGCTGGGTCTCCACTTACCTTCAGACTTAGCAGAAAGTTTGAGAAAATGTCTTGAGAAGGTAAAGTTCAGCAGAGCAAGGCAGCCAGCGGTGTCTGTGGAGGAGGTGTCATCATCATTGGGGAGCAACTGGATGAAGTTGTATTGAAGGTTTCTATTTTCATACTTAGGGGCTGATTATGATCTTGGCAGCATTACCGCCAAGACCGCCAATATAGTGGAGGTGAGGCTGCTGTCAAGGCGACGGCCTCACCCCGTCATATTACAGTGTTTCCACTGGGCTGTCCACCGGAAACATCGTATTACAACATTTCCGTGAGTCAACCCGGTGGAAACAGTGCAGCGGCATTGCCTTGGCTCCCTTAGGGAGCTGAGGCCAATGCTGTCAGACACAAGCACCCTTGGAATGCGCACTGTGTGGATAGCAGACAGTGCACATTCCGAGGGTGCTGGCGGGGGGGATCCTGTACTGTGCTTGCAGGGGGCCCTCCATTGCCCAAAACATGGTCTTGGGCAGTGCAGGGGCACCCCCTGTGGCTCCCAGCACTGGCTTTCCGACAGCCTTTCCATGGCGCTGCAACCGGTGGAAAGTGGAGGCGTGATCAGCATGGCAGTGCCGAACTCATCACCGCCGTGGCTTACTAGGAGTCTGACCTCCACCAACCTGTCAGGATCCCTGATCCCGGCAGAGGCGGCAGTCTTCTGGCAGTATGACTGCCAGGATCATAATCTGGTGGTCGGATCACCTGGAGTGCAGGGATGCGACCGCCACAGCATGTTTGGCAGTCGTTGGACCACAAAACTCGTGATTGGGCCCTCAGTCTCTATTATGGAAGTCGAAAATCTTCAGCGGAATGAAACTGTAGGCTGTAGCTGATGAGGGCTCCACGAAGGTAGATACCCCTTCTGTGAGGAGTCGCTGAACAGGATTTGCTGCTGTGGAGGAGAACTTTGGGTGGGTAGGTGAGCAGGCAGGTCCTGGTGTCTTCTTGGTTGAAGATGCAGCATCTTGCCTGATGCTGATATGGCTAAGTCCCAGAGGAAGGCTGCTACTGCAGCATGTTTGCCTTTCAGAGAGAACATTACCTTCACACCTCTGCTGATAATGACAGTTCTTCCTGTCAAAAAGATATGCAGTGTGTTGCTTCTCCCTAAGAAACACTTGACTGCAAGTTGTTTTACTCTTCATGCTCTCCTAGAGTAACGCATGGAAGTAGGTTTTAGGGTGTTAGATTTTAGATGACATATTAACCATGTTAGAAATGTTCTCTTTATTTTCACTGTTCACAACTTGCCTTCTGGCTGTTTTTATGATATCCTGTGTAGTTTTAGGTGTGCTGAGAAACAGGTTCAACCTGATGTAATAAATGCTTTTAGTTAAGTGTCTGTTCTTCTTAGTGCAATGTGCAGGTGATATTGTGAACAACAAAATAGGTTTGTTTCTGTTAACATGGTGCCCTTGATCCCGTTGCAGGGATTGTTACTAACCCAAAAGCAATAACTCTACTTTATGTAGTAGGTGGGATTCTGTGGGGCTAAAATAAACTGTCTTTCACAATCAGTGTTGGTACATTCAACTCGTGGGTGGGAAAGCAAACCCTGCAGAACTACCCCAAAGTCGTAGTATACCCAACCGCACCAAGTTCACCCATGGATGGGAAAACAAACCTTGTAGAACTGTGCCAAAGTAGTAGTTTACCCGACAACAACATCAACAGCAGCAGGGCAGTTCTTTGAGGGCACAGGGCAGGCTTCGGGCAGCAGGGCAGTCTTCTGAAGGATACAGCAGGCCATAGGCAGCAGGGAATTCATCAGAGAATCCTCTGCAGGTCCAGAAGTGAACTGAAGAGTGTGTTTGAAGGGCTTGGTGCCAGCTTTGAAGTGGAAGAAACTTCTACAGTTTCCCCTCACAGAAGGTGTTGGAATTTCCTTCTTCCCTGTCCTGGTCCCAGGATGCCTGGGGGCACAAAAGGCTAATATGAAGTTCTTTGTGTGAAGGCTGAGGCAATTGCTTTGAAGTGCAAGTGAGGCTGCGCAGATCTCCGCCCCTCCGATCCTGTCAGGATGGCCCATCCTGCTGACACCCAATCCCTCTATTGTGTGGCTGTCTGCAAGGAATACACAAAGGCCTAAGGCCATTTACACCTAGTCATGTGACCCAGGAAATAGGTGGCAGGATATTAAAATGCCAAATTTCTAAAAGTGCATGTTAAGAAGTGTGACTTAAAATTCAACTTTACCATTAAAGATCATTTTAAATTACAATTCCTTAAACACTAAACATTACATTTTTGCCTGCTTTTTACCAAACGTTATTACTTATTAAATGTAATAAGGTAACCCAATATTTTTCTATGGGAGAGGTAAGCCTCACAGTATTGATAAACAAATGTGTGGGTTTTTCACTACGAGGACATGTAAAACGTAAAAGTTCATGTCCAAATGTTTAAATACACTGCACCCTGTCCTATGGGCTGTGAAGAGCCTACTTTAGGGGTGACATATGCATTAAAAGGGAGTTTTAGTCCTGGCAAAAGGTTTACAATTGCACACAGGCTGCAGTGGCAGGCCTGAGACATGTTTTAAGTGGCTACTCGAGAGACTGCAGGCCCACTAGTAGAATGTAATTTACTGGCCCTGGGTATATGGTTTATGTGAGGACAGCCCAGAACCATTCTATTTACCTGTGACTAACACTGAGGTTGATTCTCCCATTGCTCATGAGTTCAGGACCCCCTGTATTAAGGAATAGAAACAAACTGTCAGCAAAAGAGGAGACTCCCAACGAAACAGTAAAGATGGACTATTCTTTTTTAGGACAGGAGGGCAGAACTACGACAGTTATGACCAATCCACGGAGCAGAGAGGTGTAACCCAGTACGATGCTGCAAAATGTTGTGGGGACCGGGAAAAGCACCTTGAGAACCTCAGAGTAAGAGAAAGCACCAGAGAGACGCAGGTTGACCTGAACAAGGGGAACTGGAACCAGAAGGATTATGTCACTAACCTCATTGAACCTTCTGAGTCATGGTCCGAAGAGTGGTGGTTGCCACTGGAGGATGCAGTCTCACCTGCCACAAATCCAGAGGGTTGTGGCTTTGCAGGTGAGTGACTCAGGATGGGAACGGGGAGCACTGTGGTGGGTTAATTCACACAGCGGGAAGGGAGAGAGAGGAAAGCGATACCAGAGGAACTTCTGTTGCTGTACTCCATAAGAAGACTAAAAGAAACCTCCTGCAAGATAGAGAGAGGTGTTTTATAATTTGGTGTGCATTTTGGGTTATTAAATCAAGAAGAGCGCAATTGTCGGCAAAGATGAGGAGAAGTGACTCCCATTTATGGAGGATTTCTTTTTTTTTTTTTTTTACCGTTGTTGAACCGAGAGGTTACTGGTACAAAGGGTGGTGGGGAGCAGAAGTCCACAGAGACAAGCGAAGTGAAAAGGGAACCCACAAATTTGAGACCCCTAAGCACATAAAGGGTTAAAAGGACCCCTCACAATAATTTATTTTTGCAGGATAATTTTCAGAGGTATCAGAGACTGGCTACACATCTTGTAGAGAACATCCTACTTACTGCCCTTTCTTTTTCCAAGGCCACCAGTGGCAACATCCACCCAGGAAGACCTGAAAGAAAGAAGAAAAACATCATTAGTAGCATCATCCTTTGCCAAAGACCCACCTTCCCCCCCGGAGACCTTAGCATTACTTTTTGTAAAGAATCAATAAATATCCAAAATCCAAAATTAGATTTCCAATACCTCATTAAGGCTGGTCAGTGCCTTAAGACGTGCATCAAATCACATCCCAGTGCTGTACATCTACAGCATGCTGAGTTATCCAGTAAGCCAGCCAAGACTAGTTTCCAAGGAGACAGGACCAATTATGGAGGATATTAAAATTACAAAATTTCAGTCTGCCCTCCCCAATACCTATATCATGCTGCTCCAAGATGTGGACCCAGTCCTCATTCAAATACTCATAATAGGAGAATAATTTTACAGTCCATCCTAATTGGTCTTTCAGGGATTTAGAGCATGGTTGCCCCACCAGTGTGTTGTAGAGACTTGAAACAATCTTCAGTACTGCCCCCAGGATGTAAGAAGTGCAATACAGTAGGCTCCTGCAGTTCTCAAGGGGTGAGTCCTAATCCACAAGTAAAGCAGTGGGTTAGCTGGGTGTACCTTCAGTAAGGTAAGATGAATTTTGTTTGGAGAGAGGTAAAATATATTATTAAATGGACAATTGTATATTTCTCCACTTCTTTCAATGTTTTCCATTGAATGAATCCCAGACTTACCCCAAATTGGTACTTCTTGCGGATTTTAGGATTGTTACAGAACAATCTATGAGAAGATAGCCACGTTCTTTCCATAGTCTGAATCATGGGGTTTGAAGCTTTAGAGCCATGGAAGAGTTCTAGTCTCGGCCCAGTCTTAGAGTCTCTAACAATATCCAGACTGGTGTTTCCCTGCCTTCTTGCATTAAATTGTGATAATATTCAATGTTGTGTAAACCTAGTGCTTCAGAATGTCTTCGGCAATCAGTGTAAAGGATTTCAGCTTAGGTTGGGTTGTCCTCCATTTAAAAGAATGTATGTCCTTATCTATAGCTAATAGTATCAGGTGAGGAATTGTCAAGGGGAGCATGACCATTGTATTGTTAAAAATGGAGGGTACACAACCGGTTGCACACTCCCATAAAGTGATAGATTTACGTAGGCCCATCTCATGTAATCATTGGCCGTTTTAGCAGTTATTGGGTTTAGATTGTTTTCCACCATTCTTCCTAAACCTCTGTTCACATATATTCTCTATGTTTCTCTGCCTTCCAATAGAAGTTATAACATCGAATAGAGTTTAGTGTTGTGACAAAGGAAGGGCCTTACTTTTGTACCACTCTGGAACCTGGGATGAGGGAGAAATCTTTTATCATAGTTATAAAGGTCCGTAGAGAGGTGTCCAGCTTCAACAGTGACAAGCAGTGTATCGTCTGCATAAAGCAGTATTTTTAAGGACTGGCAACAGTGTCAGTCCTGAAGATTGAGTCTGACTGGACTTCATGAGCAGTCCAAGAGCTAAAAGGAACAGAAGGGGCTATTGGGAGCAACCCTGAAGCATTTTATCTGAAAAGATCACAGCAGAAAACCACCATAAACTGTGGAGTAGGCACCTTCCAGAGCCATTTCACCTTGTTGATGAAATCAGTGCCCAACCTGAACCTTTGGTGCATTTTAAACATGTAGTCCTTGCCCATTCTATGAAATTCCTTTTCCTGGTCAAGAGAGAACCAAGATCTCAGATTGGGCATTCGTACCAATCCACAAGAGGTGAACAAGTGTTCACTTGTGGTTCTTGGAGATCTAGCTAATAACAAACCACTCTTGAGTTTGATTGGAGGACCATTTTGAGCTGCTCGGCAAGAATTCTCACCAGGATTTTAAGGTCAACGTTGAGTAAGGAGATCAGGGTTGTAGTGGGTCCCTACCGAGCTTCGGAAGCATTACAATCCGTGACTTATTGGAAAGGTATAGTAAGGAACCATTGTTTTTAGCTCTTTTGTAGGAATCATAAAGTGTATCTATGATGTTATCTTTGCACCATTTGTGAAATTCACCTAGGAGGCCATCTTCCCCGGTGCTTTCTTATAGAGCAGGTCCAAAATAGCTTTCGCTATGTCTTCCTTAGAGGTCTCTCCTGTTAGCAATGATCTGCCGTCCTCATTCAGAGTTGGCAGTCACAGTTCGTGGAAGAATCTATCTTCTGTCAGAACATCTCCAGGTTCCAAGCTGTACAGCTTTGTATAGTAGGATGCAAACGTTCATGCTATTTCTTGTGGTATTCTAACAGTGTGTACTTTGTTGGTATGTAGGGCTGGACTAGCAGCTGCCGCTTTCATCTGGTTTATCTGGGCCGCTAGCAATCACCCTGCCTGTTCATAGTGATGGGCTCTAAATCTATAAATGGAGTAATTTGCCTGCGATGTATTAAGGGTGTTAAGGGCCATTTCGGACTTTTCCGGTTGCCGCCAACTGTCAACAGAGGGAGGTGCAATGCATATCCAGGTTAGCGCCCCTCTCTAATTCCACTTCTTTTTTCAATTTGCCAGTGAAAGATCCCTCATGATCTGGCCTCAAACTGTAGCTCTGCCAGCAGATCATAGAATTTGTGTTGAGTGAAAAGAGCCCTCAGTCTCCAAAAGGTAAGTGTTAACACAGGATTGCATTTGTTTTTCTTTGGGTAGTTTGTAGTGGATGTGTTAAGCCTCTATGGTTTTCTTCCTCGACTTTTGAGCTCCCAATCAAACTGTATCCAGACGGGGCTGCAATCTGAAATAGATCTCCCCAGTAGGTCACAACCTGACATGCGAGATGTGGCAGACTGGTTTAATTGATGAGTCAATCCTGGATTGAGTATCATACACACAAGAAAGGAAAGGAAATTCCTTATCACTGGGGTGGAGAAGATGCCAAATGTCCACAGGGCCAAGGTCTCCCATGACATCTTAAAGCACAACCCTGGCTTTGTTGTTGGCAGTATCTAAGGGACAAGTTCTGTTCAGAAAATCAGAGCTAAATTCCAGTGTTTTCCAATAGTTGTATGTGATGTACCTAGTTCAGTTATCACGCTGGCTGACTTGGAGAAAAAGTTAATGCATGCAGAATTTGAGGTATAAAGTGAGCTTATACAGATTAATAGCGTCCCTAAGCAGAGCTTAACAAAAATGTGTCTGCCACTGCCATCAGACCAGACTTTCAAGGGCTTGCAAGGTAATGAGTTTTGGACAAATATGGCTGCTCCAGCTTTCTTGCGGCAGTTCCTGATGAGGGTAACCAACTTCTGGAAAAGGCTTTATCCACCCAGTCTTGTTTTCATTTTTTTGGTTTCCATTCATAATTAAATGCATTCATTGGACTAATGAAACAAAAGCCTGATTATAGGTCAGATATTGTAATCTCGACCACCTTTTCATATAGCCCAATAGACCATTAACATTGAGCAAGGCCACTGTCAGAGGTTTTATCACCCTAGTGAATTGTTTTCTGTGTGTCACTAAAAATCCTGCAAAGGCGTTCAATAAAAGAAGTTGCATTGTGTGCCTGTCGAGTGGAGACTGGGGGGTCAAGCGAAAGTGGAAGGGGTGGTGGCAGTAAACTGAGTGGTAAAGGGTCAAGGGACAGGCAGAGTCTCCTCAGTATGCATGGAGTGTAACAGTGTCTTGTATTAGGTAGATTTGCAAGAATGCACTCATGAGTCCGCTAAGCAATGTGGATGTGCCCAAAGATGTGTGAATATGTAAGAGTGGGCTTGAGTGTCATTCAGAAAGTGATAGACAGTAATCTGGTCGTATATAGTGATGTAAACTTTTGTAGGGAACTATCCTGTTGTGCTCAGAATGGTCACTTGAGGGGAAGAACTGCTGTCAAATGTCATTAGATGAGTAACAGGTAGCACCAATCCCTTTACTCTGAGGAGCACAGCTCTGTAACAAGGGGACTGAATAACTGTCCATACCTTGTTCAGAAATCTGAGGTGAGGAATGGAGGCAAGGAAGTGTAATATTACCAATTCGGTAGACTGAAAAATCACTGAAGACGTAATTCCTGTATGTCTGTCGGGTAAGGATTGAGGAAGAGCTGAGACGACAACCATACACCCCACTTTATTGTGAAGTATCTCCTGCTCATCCTAACTGTATCATGTTGTGAGTGGCTTTTAACCACCAACAACGAGAACATACATGGTACGCACATTCCCATTCCTCCCTCCATCTATCCCAGACCTGGTCACAGCAATGATCTTTAGGTACATGAATCTGAGAAAGGGACATGGGGATGGGCCAGGAAGGGATGGGTTGGGGTAAGAGGAAAAACAAGGGCACACTCAATAAGTATGTTTAGCCTAAGGCAACAATCTGCTCATGTAAGGTGTATATGGTGAACAAAAGCACCATTCAATACCACAACATCAAAAGTCTGACAGTAGGATCAACATTCCAGGGTGTGCACATCCTTTGCATCTGGGTGCGTGGATTAGTCTTGAATCTCAGTTACTGCTTTCATCTGAGTTTTCAGCAGTGACCTGGACTTGTCTTGGTTTCTGTCACTGGTGAGCTCTTCAATGTTTCTGATCAATCTGTGCCTCTCTGCTGTACCTAGAAGTGACATTTCTGAAAATTGCCCTGTTGTTAGTCTCTTTATGCACTTGGAAGTGAGCCCTTTTGTGTCATGTTGCAGTGTCTCTTGTGTGTCCATAGAAAGCATAGAAACCTGTATAATTCTTCGAGTCCCTCAAAGTCTTTAGAAATTTCATCCATTGTGATCCACATTGTAGCAAGTGCAATCAGACCATACTTGGGGCCTCATTTACAAGAAACTGACACATTGTCATCAATGCATCAGATTTCTTGCACCTGCCACACATCCCCTAATTACTCCATGGATGCTCTGTATTTACAATGCAGAGCTCCATGGCACACGTTTTCATAGATGCGTCAGAAATCTGTTAGCGCTAAAATGACGCTTTGCTGGAGTTGTGTCGTTAAACTGACGCAACTCCAGCAATGTGAAGAGAGTCTCATTGGAAATGATCCTGCCTCAATTTTATGCCTGGTCTGAGCAGGTGATAACATTTTGGTGCAGTAAAGTTTGATAAAGAGTGACGCAGTGAAAAGTTGTAAATTTTGTGGCGTCAGTTCTATGTGGCTTTTTCCATGGGAACGTCTACTCTGCATACATTATACCTGGCGCAGGTATAATGTGATGCAGGGCTTTACAAACTGACGCATTGAGCCCAATGCGTCAATTTGTAAATATGGAACAGTGTAGTGCACGGCTACTGCAACCACTACATTAAAAAAAACACACAGCAGTGGCACAAGGGGCATGTAAATGAGGCCCTTAATGTCAAGTTTCTACAACTTGGACCTGAGGGCCAGGAACACCTACCTTCTAACATTATTTTCAAAAGAGAAGTGCGCTGAGATTTGAATTTTCTGCCATTCAAATTCATAGAGGCCAGATTTCCTTCCCACTTTCATTACCTAATGAGCTTGCTCATGCCACAAGAAGCACGCTATGATCAATCTGGGGTGCCCACATCTTTCTTTGCTAGTGTCCTTTGCTTAATTCTATAAGCTCTTTGCAGTTTCAGTAGTGGGTAGAATGTTACGTTCAACAGTCTAGGCAGCATGTGTATGAAAAAAGTGTTCAAATAGTTGTTTTCCATGTTTTCTGGCATTCTATAGAAACAGACATTATCCCATCAAGAGTGGCCCTCTAGCTCCACCAGCTTCTGCTTAAAGTACCACATGTTTGGACAATATCTTGCCATTTTGGACAGATGTTTTTCCACAGCAGTTATTCCTTGTTCAACCCCCTCCATTCATGAGTTGAAAGCAATCATGTTGGAACGCATAGATTTAATTTTGGTTGTTAAATCAGAAATGTTGGCGTCCATGAAACTCACTTTAGTACTTACTGATGAGATCTCTTTGACAATTGTTTCAAATGCTATGTCAGGCTGTTGTGACCCCTACACCTTACTAGTGGATTTAACATTACCCACCAGTTCGGAGAAGTGAAACTGTCTTGTGGATTTGTCAAATGCCATTGTCAAGTCTATAAGATCGGTGTCAGCTTGTGAGTGGCTTATTGGCTTATAGTGGGTCATTGTTGTTGAATGATGATGATTCAGCACTTACACCTGGTTTGTTCATTGGTTTCCACAAGCCATCACAGGCCCCCCTTTTGTGGGTCTATACCTGGCAAGTATCAAAAACACTTGTAGTAAGCTCAGTGCAAGGTCTCACCTTGAACCATTAGATTGTAGTCACAGAAGCCCAAAGATAATTATGAGAAGGTGTACATGACATGATCTACTCAGTGTACATCAGGCAAAATGGTCCCTAATCTGCATAGCAACTAAGCACCATAAGGGGTCGCTTGTGGATGCTTCACCGTAACCATGCTGTTCTCTTTTCTTATGGTAGCGGGCTCAGCAGTCGGATGCACAGGCTTAGCCATTTCCCCTAACTTGCATGTGTGAAGGGTTCAGTGTAGAGAGTTTATAAGTAGCGTGCTCACCGGAGAAAGAGAAATCTGGATCACCATACCGTACTTTTTGGGAATCCAACGCAGGCAGCAGAGTTCCATAAGCAATGTGAGGTCATCTCATGTGTGAGTCTGAACAAGTGTGTCGTTGCTGCCCCAACCACGTCATGAAATGCCTATCTTTTATGCCAAATCTAGTCAGCGTCGTGGCCCATTAAGAGGGAATTCTATGGATGAGCTCACTTTGTCCATAGATCCTGGTGGCAATCACAACATATTTTGCCAGGAACGATGCTCTAATCTGCCCCCCACATAAACTGGATTGGGGAAAGTCTTGGAGATACACAAGCGAGATTTGGGAAATCTTACAAGACCTTGAAAATGTTCTTGGCCATTTTGGTGGCTGTGAGAATGAAAGAGGCCACGTCCTGAATATAAGGCTTGGTATTCTGATAGTTTCCAGAGTTGGAGGAAGTGGCGGTTTCTGTTCCTTGCTGATGCTTGTTTAGACTGTTGGTCTGCATGAATCTTTGTATCTGGTAGGAGAACTCTTGATTGTATGTGAAGGTGTATGGAGATGGAGTCACACTGCAATTGGCAATTCACTGTAAGGCTCCAAAGAGAGCAGAGTGAGTGTCACATTCTTAGTAAAGAGGCCCCCCAACAACTCCTAGGACAAAAGAGGGAGAAAATGTGCAACCATTTATCAGTTGTTGTTGGAGATGTGCAGTTTAAATCTTGTGATTGCAAAAATACTTGTTTCATCTTGAGGTGAACAATGAAACTAACTCAACGAGAGAAAGAGATTGAGCTAGGGGAAAAAGAATTGTACCACAAACCTCAAGAGTAAAAAAGCTGTGTTTAGTGAAAAGGGAAATTTTACTATTAACCACAAACTGAAAAGCATAACTTCAAAATAACATAGGTAAGGGTGTTTGTTGTGTGAAATGTGTAAAGTTAACAACTGAAAACTGGATTTGAAAAGACTTTGCTTCATGAACAAAGACTGCCAAAAAAGATTTTGTAATTGGAAAAAGCTCATAATTAGTGATTGGGATCAATAACAAACAGTTGTCCTAACTTTTCCTTTTCACATAATTCCATTTCAAATAGGATGTTATAGTTGTATAAAATTCTTAATTCTTTATACTTCATTAGTAATCAACTATCCATCTAGTTCCAGGCCTCCCTCCCCACAACCCTTCTCCTCACCCAACCATTCTGAGCTTCGGTTTTGTATAAGGTGAGAACTGGTAATGCTGGATGTTAACCTTAGCAGGGTAAATTGGCATATGACAAAAATGACAAACCCACAAAAAGATATTTCCTCCTGAGCAGTACCCACCATTGCCACAATTGATGATTTGATGGTTTCAGTGCAAAATGAGTTAGTGGCAGCTTGTAATGAGATGTCAACTTTGGGTGCTTGTGTTTCCCAACTGAAGGATCATTTAGTTGCTCAGTCAGCTGTTTAAAACAAAGCCATTATTCTATTTCATTTGCTTATTGTCAAAAAACCTGGGTTGCATATTGGAAATGCTGGAGGTCCTCCCCTTCCAATCCTTGGAGTAGGTTTGACCATCCCTACAGCAATTCCTCAGGCTTCCCTCATCAATTTCAGGGATGCTTCTAAGGTATAAGTGTTCTTAACGCAGGTTCAGTTACATTTTATGGTTAAACCAGCAGTGTTTCCAGACATGCAATCTAGCGGGCATTTCTTCTTTGTTATCCTAGAGAAGGCACTCCTGTTTGGGCCATTCCTCTTGTCAACACAGATGATCCAATTCTAAACAACTGAGTGGCTTTAAGAAAGCGTTCAAGAATGTATTTGATCGATAAACTGTTACCTGTCTGCAGATGTCTGGAATTACTACAAGGCTCAAAAGATCTGGTTACTTATTTTCCAAAATGTAATAGATTGGTGGCAGAGACAAATGGCTGAGGAAGTGATCAGCCTTGTACTGCCAAGATTTTAGGTATGATAAGAAAGACATTTGACTAATATTGAAGCACAACCTTGATAATGCACTAAATTAACTAATATGGTCTTAGGATTCAACTATGGAAGTGCAGAATGGAAAGGAGATTGGAGAAGGTCAGAAAACAAACGACATTTTAAGGTCAAAGAGAAAACCCAAAGAGGAGTAAGAAAGCTTTAGAAAAGTATGACAGTGCTTGTACTCCAGCAAGGAAGACATTTGTGAAGGACTGCCAAACAATGCCCAAACGTTTCTTGCCTAGAGCTGCTCACGAAGGACACTAGAAAACTCTGATATAAAACAAGAGCAATTTTCAAGCATGTAAGATCAGGCTCCTGAACGTTTGATGGCAAACACTCTACAAAGTTCTGTGGCACATTAAACTTTAATATATTAATGTAGTCCACTAAGAAAAAGAAAGTGGAAGCAGTTACCACAATTGTTTCTGGTTACTACAGGCAATGTTATTGCTGTGTCATACTGCCAGTTTTTGAAAATTCCAGTTGCAAATAAAAATCAACCAGAGGCAGTCAGAGTAGTAGATGGAACAATATTGACATCAGGACCCATCACTCAACAGACTAAGTGCCTCATTACGACTTCAGTGGTCTTTTCAGAAGACCACAGCGGTGGCGGCTACCAAAAGACCATCATGTTGGTGGTAATCCGACCGCTGTATTATGACTCAAACTGTGAAGACTGACATAAAACAGCCACAAATCCAACATTTCCAGGAGAAAGGAGGGCGGGAAAGATGCAGTTCTACCACCAGCACCGCCAGCCCGACAGTATTCCACCCACTATATTACAAGCCACAAATCACCACAGTGGTTCTTTCATGGCGGAAAACCATTGGCGGTGCGAACCACCATGCTCAGGACCCACTGTTGTCAGAACAGAACACCACGGTGGACAGTTTGAATAACCCACACCTGACACACAGATACACACCAGACACACCTACTCACTGAACTATATAACACTCCCCACACAACACACAATCCTTTGCTACAAATTCAATTTACACATACCCAGAGAGCAGGCAAATACACTTATATAGCATCATTACAGCATAGGCACATATACACATCTCATTCGGTACACATCACACAACTGCACTACCAACACAAAACACACATAACAAGCACACACCCACACCACAAGCGTCCATCACTCACCATGCACCACCCACACCCCATCAGTCACCCTACACTGCACCCTTACACACACAACACCACCCTCAACACAATCACTACCATGTCCCCACAAAAGCACCCATGGTTCACAGACGATGAGTTGAGGGTCATAGTGGATGAAATCATCAGGGCAGAGCCACAAATGTTGGAGCACAGGTCCAGCAAACCTTGATAGCCAGAAAAATTGAGTTGTGGCAGAGAATATTCCAGAGGGTCAACTTAGTAGACAACCATCCACGCACAAGAGAGGATATCAGGAAGAGGTGGAATGACCTACAGGGGAAGGTGCGTTTCCGCGCCATCACAACACCAGATCGCCGTGCACAAGACTGGTGGTGGACCCCCACCTCCTCCACCAGAGATCACATCATGGGAGGAGAAGGTCTTTGACATTCTGCATCCTGAGGGCCTGACTGGAATATCTGGGGGACTGGACTCTGGTAGGTGCCCACAACTTTCATGTCACACTATTGTTTATGTCCTGCATGCTTCCTCGCCACCCCAATCCTCCCCAATTCATTGTATGTCCCACTATACCTCCCATCTATCCACCTAATGCCTCTCTCCTGCATGCCACACCTCCACCCAGGCCAAATGCCCACACAGCCCTTAGCAAAGGCACGGATGGCATTGTCTAATACTATCACTACGACTCCCACAATTCACTTACCCATCTACGTGAATACCTGGAATGTGCACATCACATCCCTTGCATGTATGACTATTGTACTAGCTATACCAACTAGTTGGTCTGACTGAGGACCACTACATGGGAATGACAGCAATGTAATGGCACAACACAATGAAAAAAAAAGCTAAACAGCCACAGCACAGTGACAAATCCAATTGGCCACTAATCAGGATCCACAAACCAGAAATTGACCCACCATGGTATGGAATGTAACTCCATGCACATGCACAACATGCACAGACAGGACAATTAACTTTGCATACACAGGATGGGCCAGATCATCACCATGTTGGGGGGAAACCAAAGGCTGCAGAGGGAATACCACAAGGAGGTCATGCAGCAGTGGCAGGCACACAGTGCCACCATGGCTTCCATTGCAGGGGTGCTGAGGGATAGCAACACCACCCTGTGTCCTTCCACCACCCACCAGCAGGCCCCTTCCGCTAGCAACATAACATCTGAGCCATCCACATCAGGGGCAGTTAGTGGAATGGAGGCCTTGCCAGGGGAAACACAGCCCTAAGCCACCCCTCCCTCTGTAGCAGAAGAAACCCCCCGCAAACATGGTAATTCATCCAGACATCTGGCTGGAGCAGATGCGAAGACCCAACCCACTGCCAGGAAGTGAACCTCACCTGATATGTCTCCCTTGAGTGCCACTGAGACACCCGGTTGACTGTTCAATGACATTACTCCACCTTCCCATTGTCACATGGACACTGGACCTGTGCAACCAACTGCTGTACCACCTACTCTGATGATTCCATCGACCATGACCTCACTCATCACCTGTTGGACAATGTATGCACCATCATTTTGTAGTCACAATTTCATTATATGCACAATAAACACCAATGGAACACAGCTACTGTGTATGTGTCTTCATTAAAACATCAACAAATGTAATGATTGCAAAATGTGATTTGGTTATGCCCCCTAACATCCAACAGGCAGTTTAATGGACAGCAGAGGGAGGCATTCTCAGCAGGAGACACAGTACAACAGATATGTTCCAGGACAGATGTCAGAGAGTCAAAAATCCAGGGCCACACAAGAGTACAGTCATTATTCCAACCTGCAAAAAGACAATGACAGATCGTACCATCAGGATGGAAGGCCTGGAGCCACACAAAGCACATATGCAGCTCATAAATGTCGTGCCCAGTGTAGAATACCTCCTAAGCAGGTGGGCCTAGAGATTACCTATACATCCCCAGGCACAGAATATTCATCAAAATCACTTTAGCTGCCATCTGTCATGCAAAACCCTCAATTCTCAAATCATTTAGCAATGGCTAATGACTATGAATGTCTTAAGCCACAGGCAGCAGAGGCACATATTACAATACCACAGTCAGTGGGTGGAATGACACAAGAACAAGGGGATGCAGAAAACATAACTCAATAGTGGTCTGTACAGTGGAGATGTGAATGTAGGAAACTGCAGTGAGTACACTTGTAAGAGTTGAGGCACTTTTACTATGCAACTTACATTCAATCAGCCAGCTCCCCCAACACACACGTAGGCATAGGACCACATCACACCCCTAATGATGAGTCAACTCAGGAGGACTATTGTCAGTAATTCATGTGGATATACAACACTTGCAAACCCACACTAATCATACCTGTATGTCAATGGAAGTACTGATCGATGAGCTCAGTCCTAGAGCCTGCTGCACCTTCCTCTTCTGCCTCCTCATCACTTGCCATGTCAGCATTACCAGACAGTGGTACAGATGCCTCACACTCATCAGCTAGCAATGGTATCTGATGTCTCAGGGCTAAATTATGGAGCATGTAGCAGGCTACTATAATCTGGAATACCTTTTGGGGCGAGTAGAGGAGGGCACCTCAGAGCATCCACTCAAGATGTAAGGATGACCTTAAAATTTAGGGCCATATTTACTAATGTTTCAAGAAGTGAAGGGCAGCAGGTAAAGTTGTCTCGTGAAACAAAAACAGCTGTGCTGTATCTACAAAGATATGGTGCACTTCTGCTACCTACTAGCACACTGTATAGCCAGGATTTGGTTTTTTTGTGCAGAAAGGAGTACCTGCCTGCCAAAAAAAAAAATCCCTAGAGGCAAGGTAGTGTGCTCTGCAGCACATATGGAAAGAGGAAACAACAAGGAGAAATAAATATATTTATCGCTGTAACGCCCATCTGTTGTAGGCACACCATTTTGGCGCCATCTCAGGTTTTCTACCTTTAGTAAATCTGGGATTGCGTTAAATTCAATGGGTGGATACACAGGAACACCCAATTTCCATTCATTGAACACCTACTGCAACTAAATGCAACACAAAGCAGCTGCACTGCGTTGCATTTCTTTACAAAGACACACAAGGCAGCCCCTTGCATGGTTTGTAATTACTGTTTAAGGACATGCAAGGACTTGTGCATACAAGTCCTTAGTAAATCTGGGCCTTAGTTGCAGTCTATCATAATAACATCAAAGAAGCAAGGAAATCTCATATCGTGGATAGAATCAAGAATGCGGGCAATTCATCAAAATAATTGTATAAGATCCTTAAAGAATTCACTAATCCCGCAGCCTATGCTTTAGCTGTTTTAGCCTCTCAGGCCATTTCAAATGACCTCACTAAAAAAAATAGCTAGAATTTATAACACTTTTGCTAAAAAAGACTTTGCAGGAAACTAGGGTTTCATCCATCCCTTCGGAAACCACATGCCCTGTCCTTCTGGAGGAGCTCTAGACCAAATGAATACACTGATTAACAGGATTAAGTTTGGATCTCCAGAGTATCTTGCGCCACCTTATGTTATTGCAACTCTGGCCACAGTGCTTCTCCCATCTATTACTGATCTAATCAGTCTTTCACTGACCTCAGAAACTTGTTCATCAAAGTGGAAAAAAGCCCGGGTGAAACCCATTCTAAAACAAGCATTTGCAATGCAACAGGTCTTGCATTTCGTCAAGTTAGAGCTATTAGCGTTGTAAACTCCTAACCAAACTTTTCTTGACACATTAAATGGGAAGAAAACAAAAATGAGTGTGACCGCACTGTGTAAAACACAGCGCGATTGCGCTACGAAATAAAGAGAAAAAGTAGTCCAGAAACCATACAGAAAACATGGAGCCTCGTATGTTTCCAGTAGTCGGTTGGTGCGCTCGAGGAGGGCTAAACACCAGAAAAGGCACGACGGATGCATGCCTTACACTAATGAAAGCAAGCAGAGTTTAAAAGGCAAGCCCACAAACCAATGTAAGGGACTTACGCGACATGGGCGTGGTTAGAAGCCCAAAGAGAGATTACATCAGGGGACGGAGCGTTTTGCGCTCGCCCCTAAAAAAAAGCCTATGGCATATTCCAAAGAACTGGCAAATTACAGACCTGCTTCCTCTTCTTGGTAAAGTAATAGAAACCATGGTGAACACCCAATTTACAGCTTTTCTGGAAAGCCACTCTTTGCTTGACCACTCCTAGTCAGGCTTTCAAGTCTTGTTCAGTACGGAAACATCACTGGTGGAAGTATTAGAAAATATCAGACTTTTTTGGATGACGTGCACTGTACTCAGCTATGCTAGTGTTATTTGATCTGTCCACAGCATTTGACACCATTTCACACTCAGTCTTAATCCAAAGACCGGTGGAGATAGGTGTTGGTAGGAAAACTCTTGGGTTGATTAAAGAACCTTTTGAGTGAGCGCACCCACATGGTGCAGCTAGAATCCTTCTGCTCTCAAACAGTAGCCTGGGACATATTGGGGTGCCACAGGGCTCCTCTTTGAGCACCACCCTTTTTAACACCCATGTGGCCCCACTGGACTAGTACAAGTGAAAAAATGCTATGGTTTCGATATCATCTCATACGCAGATGATACCCAACTTGTCATCGCTATGGGGCACAACCCAGATTCTACGAAAGAAAGATTCTGTGAATGTATGGAAAAGATTGCCTTCTGGATGTGGCTCAGCTGTCTTCAACTAAACACATAAAACAGAGATTGTGCTCTTTGGGAAGGCTCATTCTGTGTGATCTTAGGTTAGTGGCCCCAGCACTTTGGGCCAGCTCCCACCCCAAATACAGTAGTAGAAAACCTGGGTTTCATGGTAAATGAAAACCTTTCCATGAGGGCACATGTGAATGGCATCACGGGTACCTTCTTTGCAACTCCTAAGGAAAGCATTCCAGTGGCTACCTCCCCAGTCAAGAAAATCCCTCATCCAGGCCCTCATAGTCAGTCGTCTGGACTATGGCAGTGCCTTAATGGTAGCAATGAATGAAGGCATTTTTCCAAACTCCAGGTGGCACAAAATACAGCACCATGTCTGGTTTATAATCTGCCACTTCGATCTTCCTCAAAATCTACATTCAGAACTCTTCATTGGCTGCCTATAAAAAGGGGCTCCTTATTTAAACTTCTTTGTCTGGTGCACAAATCCCTTCATGGGAGTGGGCCTCTCTACCGGCAGGACAGATTGCAGCTGCATGCCCCTGTCGCAGTCTTAGATCCAGGGAGAAACTTCTGCTACATCCTCTGCGCATACGTACTCCCAGGTATGGGGTCTGCTCATTTTCATATTTGCCCCCCAGCACTGGAATAAGCTTCCTACATTTACCTTCATGCACTGATTTAAAGTGGTTTAAAAAAAATCTTAAGAATTGGGTTTTTAATCTTTGTTAAATTCATTTCAATTGTCTCAAAGTTCCTGCCCCAGTTCCTGTAGAGCTGTAACAGCACCTTTGGAGGGTGATTCGTAGCGCTTAATAAGAAACTATAACACAACAATCTATTTCAGTAGTTAGTTGATTTTATAGTTGTTGTTTGTGTTACGAAATAAGAATCCCTAAAGAGCAGAATATTGAGAATAAAAAAGGGAAAAAAATGAAATTAATAAAAGTAAAAAACATAAGTTAAAAAGGGGCACACACGCCCTTCCTTGTACGGGTGGTGTAAAGATAATCTGACTGATACACGAGTTTGTGTATGAAAATGGAAGGGATTACAGTTTCCAAAGAAAACGAGCTCAGCACATTACAAACAGGGACAGACTACTTCATATTATCAGGGGCTTCCCGGAAAAAAGTGTGCATCGTGGTCAGGGTTAGGTAAAAGTTTGATGCTGCTGAACAGGATGCAGAGGGAAGCAGCAATTTATTTGGCACTTCTGTGGCTGCTACCACACTGAAGAGACGAGCGTACCTTGAAGCATTGACGTGCTACTCGTGATTTACCAATGGAGCCTGAGATCTACCGAGCCTCTGATGCCCATACCTGGATATCCATAGCTAGGAGAAAGGCAACTCTGCCCTCTAGTGGGTTATATAAGAACTTATCAAAGAGTGTCTGAAAAGCGCAAGAAATATACACCACCAACCAGCGGAAAGACGAGACGGGAGAATCTGGGAGGGAGACTGAGGCCCTGATTTATACTTTTTGGTGCAAAACTGCACTAACGCAGTTTTACACCAAAACGTTTAGCACCGGCTTGCACCATTTCTGTGCACCAGCTGGGCACCATATGTATGGAATGGTGCAAGCCGATACAAAGGGTAGGCTAGTGTTAAAAAAAAAAAATGACGTGAGTCGAGTGGGGCTGGCAGAATGGAAGAAGGGGACTTTGCATTAAAAAATGACGTTAGGCAGGTTAGAGTAAAAAAAAAAAAAAAAAAAAAATGACTAACCTGCCTAGAGTCATTTTCTGATGCAAAACCATCCATACCATGACTCCTGTCTTAGAAAAGACAGCAGCCATGCCCACCACCCCAATGGCCAGCACAGGGGACCAGGGTTCCCTGGGCATGGCCATTGCACCCAGTGCCATGTAGGGGGGCCCATTTCAGGGCCCCCAATGGCACTTTAAAAATTAAAATAAAATACTTACCTATACTTACCTGGGATGGGATCCCCCATCCTCTGCTGTCCCTCTGGTGTTGGTGGGGTGTCCCTGGGGCGAGCACCTGTGGGCTTATCTCATGGTGTTCCACCATGGAAATTGGCCCAGAGTTCCCCTAATGCCTGCCCTGACCCAGGCGTTTAAAAATGGTGCAAACTAAGCTTTGCACCATTTTTGGCCCCCTTCTTCCCCCGTGCGTAATTTTAGCACAGGGGGATAAATATGGCGCTAAGGCCATAGAGTCATTTTTTGCACAGGAACACCTTCTTTACATCTCATTGACGCAAAATAGGTTTACACGTCCAAAAAATGACTTTAACTCCAAAAATGTGGCGCTAGACGGATCTAGCGCTAAAGTATAAATATGGAGTTAGTTTTGCACCAAATTTGCATAAAAAAATATGCAAATTCAGTGCAAAATAAGTATAAGTATGCCCCTTAGTGCATGCATGACCTCGAGCGTGGAGGCAGGAAGCGATGTAAAATAAGGCGATCTCTGGTCCAGGCAGCCCTCTTCGTCAATGGTCTGTTCAAGTGCCATTTACATTTAGCTCCCACCTGCCATAGCATATGACATGGCTAATCAGCCACCCCACTTGAGCTATTGGTTCCTTTCTTTGTGAGAGACAACATTCCTACCTAGCACACCGTCGTCACCCTTAGAGAAAGTAGTCCCTTTCAGTGTCAGGAACTTGTAGGCCCTTGTGTGATGCTTGTGTCAGAGCGAAGGAAGTAAGGCCGAAGCAGGAGAGACCGGGAAAAGATGAAAGGCCCAGCTATGCCTAACAAAGATGCAAAAGGAAAGGAAAAAAATAGTTGTCTTCAGACAGCAGTGAAGATGCAGCTCATTCAATTAGAACACTGCAAGACTGAAATACTTCTGGGCAGGACAACACAATAGCGAGGAAAGCCACTGAATCAAAAGCAGACACCTGAAATAGACAAGGGGCTGACCCAAAGTCTACTAAGTATATTTATATTAGAAACAATACCTCTTCTCGACAGATAAAGTTGTATATAGCCAAAATCATAAAATGCCTTAATATTTTCCCACAAGGGAAAAAGGGTGAATAATTTTTTTTTTTTTTTTTAAAGGCACCTGAGCTCAGTTCTTCATTATGGGAGTGAAAACAATCCGGGAACTAGTGAGACTGGAAAAGGGCGTGGCACTAGGTTGTGGCCCAATCTCAGTCATGGTTTGGTTGAAACGGATGTGGTGTCACCTTTAGTATAAGTATACACGGGGACGAGAGATAACAGTCCACATGGAACCACTGGAGCTGGAGGTTTAATCCTGATATGTGCTCTCTTTCTCCTTTTTGCAGACTAGTGGCAAGTTTACATAGGAAGGAGGGGACAGACCTATCATGATGAATGAAAGAGACCAATGGAGCGGGAGGCATGATGGGCATCCTTCCTTTTGAGAAATATGAACATCTTTTTTCTAGATCATGCACATTTTTCAAGGAACGAATCTAGGCACACAATTTCTAGACATCATTTATAGAATTATGTTGTTACTGCCTTACTGATACATGCTCACTTCTGTTGTCACCCTCAAGAATAAATCTCTTTGTTGCAAGATATAATCCTCCAATTCATTTTACAGAACAATCAATGTTATCTTCAATCTTTTAGTTTTCAATATACAAAAGCAGTCTCACCTTTTCCTATACACCGAAAGATCTACATTTATGCATACATCTTGTGATTTTACAGTTATAAATACACAACACATCATATACACATCTGGTACCTATCCCAGTAAACCTTGCTTTTGCAGGACTAACGGAGGCCCCACTCTGTCAGAACTGTAGGATATGAAATGTGTTTGAGACTATCCTCGCCGTCCTATACCCTCCACCCTTTCTGCTTCCATTAATCTCACCAACCCACCTCCTTCCATTTTTTCACCAAACCTCTTCCTCTTCCCCACCCAACTTTACCCTATATCAACCCCTAAATATTTCTCTTCTTTTAACTGTTGGCCAGTGTCCCTGCTGTAAATACCTTTTGTCATCTACAGTAACGTTATCATTTCTATTTAAGATCTTGCATCGCTGTTATTGTTAACATGTAAAGCACATCTGTATCCTAGATGACTATTCTCTATAAGAATCTATGAATTACATAAATAACACAGACATTCCCTCACATTCAAGGTGTCCCTAAAATAATACTGGTCAGAGAAGCAAGACATCACCTCAAATGCATGTGTCTGTTTTAGTATTAGGCTCAGGGTATTGACAATTGTCTTGGTTATTGGAAAGTCAATTACTTTTCTATGGTGCGTTGACTTTGCTCACATAGTTCAGCAAGAGCTCGTAAAATTAACTGGAGGATTAGTCATTGTGTCAAAGGGATTGATTCCTTGGGTGGCAATTAACAGACGTGAGGATTAGTCAATCCTGGAATAAATCTAAATATGTTGGGAAACTAACATCTGTCTTGAAGGTTCTCCAAAGGATATCTTTCGAAAGTAACATCAAACCTGAACATGAAATCAGAAAAAAAACGGTATAAGGGAAAATATGAAATGCTGAATAGGTTGCTTTGTGTTAATAATACAGGGAAATATGTTGTTAACACCTTGGAATCATCATGGACTTTTAATACAATAAAATTATATTAAAGTACAATATTGTTTTGTCATCTTAATTTCACCCACAAGTGGACATTGGGTACCCTTGTTCAATTTGTAAGCAAGCCACCTTCCTCCCCGATGGCAATCAAGATCCCTCATTTTTTCTTTTTGGCCAAAAAATAAACCAAACCGTAGCATTAAAACGGATTCCTTTATTTGGGGTTAGTTCCCTGTGTCTCCTCGGTTTATTTCCCCATTCTTAAAACACTGTTTTGGAAAGGAAAAATCAGCAAAGTTGTACTTTTGAAACATTTAGGCTTATTGGCCATTTAAAAGAAGTTAAGTACGCTAGCCAGTTCGCTACTGAAAAGGGACAATGGCTAAATGTTTTCTGCACATAGGTGAAGTTGTAAATGTAGCTGGCGCTCAGAAAACCGAGCTGAAAGTGTCATGAAGGAAGAAACGACTGCCTTGGAGCCAGATCTTCAAGGCTTCCCTAAAAATGTAGCAGATCCCGCATCCTGCGTAGAGTTACCAGGAGACTGTTCACCGAGAAAGGTCTACCTCCGAAACGAGCCCTATTGATTCTTTAAAAAAATATATATATATATATATTTAGTCCTCATCCATCCGTCTGGCATACAAAATATCATCCTAGGGGCCTCCTCATAAAGGTCAATTGACCTGAGAGTGAGCTACCATTCAAGGCTCACATCTGGAAATATCCAGGTCTCTAATTGTTACAATCAGTGGCTCTTCCCCAGAGCCCTTCTGAGACCAGCCGTTTAAGTGTAATCATGAGACATCATAGGTTATTTTCTTTCCAACCACCTTTTTAATGGAACCCAGAACTTATTTCTCTTATTTTCCTTCTTGCTAACTCCCACATCCAGAGTTAGGTTGTACACCAAGGCGTCTATCCACTCAGTGCAAGTAGGAGGGGAGGTACTAATCCACTTCCTGCATATGCCAGCAGCATCATATAGAAGGGCAATTTGGTGTAGTTCCTACTTAACCCTGCTGAGCCATGAAGGCATCCAAAGATAACCAGTGGGAGGCTTACCTGGCAGGTAATCGATAGAATGTTATGGATTGTTTCCCCAACCTCTTTCAAGAATCGGGAGAGCCGAGGGCACTCCCAAAATATGTGCCTGTCATCTCCCAAGCCCTGACCACACTTCTTACAGCTGATCAAGTTGCCTTGTGTACATTTAGATAGCTTCTCGGTGGTCCAGAAGCCTCTGTGAATTGAAACAAATGATTCCTTCTTAAATGGGTAGGTTTAACTGTGGAGCACAACAAAGCTGTAGATACTTGCCATAATTCTTTGATCTGTGATCCTGGGAGACAATCCCTCCAAATTTCCTCTGGCATGTTGAATTCTCCATCTAGAACTTCCATCAATGTCCAGTTCCATCTCACCAGATCTTTCTTCCGGGATTTACCCTGATAAAATAGCTCTTGTATCTCATTTGAATCACCATTCCCTCCTTCACGCTCTTCCCCCAACTTGCTATTTGAAGATACTTAAACCTAGCTAACTTGCCCTCTGTCGCCACATCCAGATCTTCATACGGTATCAGCTTCCCATCATTAAACAGTTGCCCCCCGCACCTAAATCCTGCCTCTTTCAATGGTTTAACTAGAATTTCCTTCGTCCATTCCGGTGAGCCCAGGGAATCCCAGAGAGGTGCGTATTTACTATAATATGGCTAGTTGGTGGCATTCCTTATCCCAAACCACTGCTTTGCAGCGTCCTGCATGATTTTAAATCTAACTTTAATAACGTATTTGGGGTCCCCAAGTTTGTAAAGAAAATTTACTTGCGTTCCATGATTAATCTCCATCATTTCTTTAAGAATATGTGCCAACTCCGTAGTTCCCGTACCGATCATTACCCCACTCATATTTTTTATAAAGAGTGCCCAGGCATAGAGATGGAAATCAGGGATCGCTATCCCCCTTTCTCCATCTTCCTTCTCAGTTTCTTCCATGAGATGCGTACACCCTTGGACGCCCAGATTAAGCTACTAATTTTGCCCTGTAGTTTATTCAGCCACTGTTTATTATATTTTAAAGGTACTGCGTTAAAAATAAATAGAAGTTTGGGGAGTGTAATCATTTTAACAAGGTTGGCCCTCCCCATAATTGTGAGGGGTAAATTGGCCCAGCTCTTCATTAGTTTACAGGAATCTCTCATAATTCTCAGAAAATTAACTTCTGCTATTCTTGCTATATCCTGCGTTATCGTGATTCCTAGATATTTTATCTCACTCTTAGTCGGGATACCCTCAGTCTCCATGCGATTATTTCAGTTTTTTCTTTGCTAACAACTACATACCCAGCAATCTCCCAGAATTTATTTGTGTGTTCCTCTAAGATTGGTAACGTTTGTTGTAAATTTGTGGTATATATCATTAAGTCATCTGCGTACAAAGCTACCTTCCTACACCAACCCCCCCCCCTATTTGAAAGGGGATATCCTCTGCTCTCTTTTAATTTTGCAAGCCAGGGGCTCTATATCCAAATGAAATAACAATGAGACAGTGGGCACACCTGCCTGGTTCCTCTTCAGATTTTAAAAGGGCGCGTTAATGAGCCATTGACCAAAACTCTGGCAGCCAGATCGTGATATATCTTCTGTAATACTCTTATAAACTTCCCTCCCAAATTAAAAACTTTGCAGAGAATATCCCGATACACCCAGTTGACCCTATCAAACGCCTTAGTAGCATCAATTGTTACTAAAGCTAATGGTTCCTTGCACGAGCGACCTAAATCTACTGAGCCTATCACACTATGTGTCAGTTCCTGCATATACCTGTTTTTTAAAAATCCCTTTTGATCTCCATGAATAAGGCTACCTAGGACACCCCCTAGCCTATCCGCCAGAACTTTCGTGAAGATTTTATAGTCACAGTTTAACAGAGAGATCGGCCTGTTTGCGTCGCAACTTCTCAAATCTTTCCCTGGTTTTAGAAGTATTGTAATAATAGCCTCCTTCCAGGAGGGAGGTATTGGACCACCTTCCTCTAAAATGTTATTACATAGGCCCACCTAATACGTAAGAATACTACCCTCTAAGGCTTTATATATTTCGAAGGGTAGGCCATCTGGGCCTGGCGCCTTTCCTATCTTCGCAGACTGTATAGCTCGCTCTATTTCGACCTGCCCTATTTGTTAATTTAAAACCTTATTATCTTCTTCCTCCAGAACTGGCAGGTTGAGGTCTTTTAACCAGGCCTTCACTATTTCTGAAGACACCACTAGTTTCTCTGAGTAAAGCTCCTTATAATAATCCCAGATGACTTCCCCAATCTCCCCACTACTACTACAGATCTCCCCTGGTTTCTTACCATAAATTTCTGCCACCTTATTCCTAACCTGATTTGTCTTTATTTTCCAAGCTAATAATTTCCCGCAATTTTCTCCATATTCAAAATGTGCAATCCTATTTGCTTCAAATCTAGTTTTTATCCTCTTGTCAATTACAGCTACCAGTTCCTGTCTTAGATCTTGGCTAAGCCTATATAGTTTTTCAAACTTCTCTTCTTTATGATCCAGAAGTATCAACTCTTGCTCTACCTGATGTAGCTGATCATCTAGTCGCGCTATCTCCCTCTTATACGCCTTCCTTTTAATGGAGGATGCTCTTGTCAATCTGCCTCTCAGGAAAGCCTTAAAAGTATCCCAGACTATAGCTAGTGATGATCATCCAGAGTTAGTGCTAAAAATTCTTCTGCATCTGTTCTTAAATCTGCTACTAACTTCTCGTCTAATAATAGGCTCCCATCCATTGTCCACCTACTCTGAATATAGCCTGTTTGCAATCGGATATTCATGCTTACTGCTGAGTCATCGGACATATGAGCCACAACATGTACTATCTCCTCAACCTGATCCCTCAGACTCCCATAATCTATCCTGGATTGATGTCTATACTTTTTATTAATATATGTGTATCCACGCTTCTGTCCCATCCTCTCCCTCCAAATATCATGCAACCCTGAGACATCATACTTAATACCTTAGATTGCATTTTTTCATTAGTTTTTGCCCTACTACCTGACGATCTATCTAAGTTAAAATTCAACACCACATTGAAATCTCTCATCCATATCATAGGGTCGGGATACTGTAACATGATGGAAGAGGTCTGGCAAAGGCAAAGGATCATCCCTATTAGGTCCATAATAGCCTACCAAAGTAAATGCATGCTCAAACGCCATCAGCCTTCCAATTACCCATCTACCTGCCTTATCCACCGACCCACACCGAAAGGAAATATTGGGATGATTTCTAACTAAAATAGCCACTCCCTTACTCCCCCCCAGCCTGCGTAGTACTTGAAAACTGCTGAAGCCATCTACATGGTCTAAATAGTTTAGTGCTTTCCTCATTCAATAGGTGTGTTTCTTGTAAAATTAAAACATTCGCTTGGGTGTCTTTCAAATACTGCATCAATCTTCTTTTCCTGTTGCTTACTCTTAAACCGTTGACATTCCAGGATAGGAGTCTTACCCCCATCATCTGTATTCTGCCTTTAAATGCAACTGGGTGAGCCCCCTGCGGCCTACCAGTACTCTACTGGATAAGGACTTTCTTTTTTTATTTTTCTTCTTATGCTCCCCACCCAGTGTTCACCCCCCTTCACCTCCCACCCCCCTCTCCGCCACAACCCCTGAATCCCTGGGAGAACCCATCCTATCTCCTTGCCTGGGTCGATAACCTTGCCCCGGAAGGTCCGCCGCCTGGCCACTATTTACAAAAATACAAAACCCAACAGTTACTCGCCCCGACCTCTAACTGTGCTAGCCAGCTTTACCTAACGTCTTAATCAGGTCATCCACCTCCCCCAGTCTTTAAAATTATACATTTTATTGTTAGCCATGACTCTCAGGGAAGCTGGGAACTTCTGTTGAGCCATAGCCCCCAAACTTTTCAAGGCCTCCATTCTTCTTCCCAGCTCCCATTGCTTGTTCAAAGTCACACTTGACAGGTCTGACCTGATTTCAAATCTAACTCCTTCCACTGCTAGCGACTTCTGTTTCAACGCTTCTACCAATATACGCTCTTTAAGTTCATGTGTGTGAAAATTAACCAGTATTTTCCTAGGCTTATCTCTGTTTGGAATTTTCTTATAGGGATCCCTGTGGACGTTTTGAATATCTCTTGCAATGTCTTCTGCCGTGTCCTCAATCTGCACACCCTGTTTAATCAAACAAATTACCAATCCTTTCAAATCGCTCTCTTCCATGCCCTCTGGAACTCTTAAGAAGCTCAAGTTACACCTTCTTTGATTATTCTCCAGACTCAAGCATAGATACAACACTTTCCTCATTATATTTCAACTTCTGAATTTCAGCCTTATTTACTCCCATCGCAGACTTCAACTCTCCCACCTGTTCCTCCATGGCAGCAGTCCTACCTGCGAGGTCGTCGATCTTCTCTCCAAGAGCCTTACACAGACCCCTTATCTCCTGATTATTGTTTGAGGTCTCAAAAACACCCTTCACCTCCAGGGATAGTGCTCATTCCTGCATTAGATCGATTGGGAGGTTCTTCTGCTAACTCCTACCACTGCTCATCCTCACCTCTTGAAGGTGCCTTAGAAGGGTTCTGAGATGATGGGCTCCCAGCCCGAGGGCCCTGAGTCTGCTGCTGCACATCTTCCGGGCTGTCCTCCAGCCTTAGACCCTTCTCCATTTCCAAGTTTTGCCCCCCTCCCAACTGAGCCCCCGCTTAGAGGGCCATCTAACGAGGTTCGCCAAAGGGATCTGCTGCCCTCCATTTCTTTCTCCCTTACTGCCATACTCTCCATATCTTCCAATGGTTGAAACCTTTTAGGACTGCACTCAATCTGCATGGCTTGTCTATCCCCCCCAGACTCCCAAAGCTCCTTTATCCATGTGCCCCATTTGTTGCGCAGAGTCTTTCTCCCCCATGCCCAGAGGCAGAATCCTAAAATAATTTTTTTGTGAGGGGGTAATCTTAAGGCTCTTATCGTGTCCACTCCCAGTTTTGACAGAGGACTTATCCCTCCCCCCTACTACCTCTGTTACCAGCTCTGGCTTGGTCCTTCTGAGCTTTATCGAGTTCACTGAGGGACTCTGGCTCACCAGGACCCAAACTTCTTTGGTCCCAGTAGTCCTCCTGCTGCTCCTCAGGGAATAGGTGAGCCCAGGCTTCTTTATTGCACTTACCTCACCTTCCCTTTTATTCCTCCTCAACCCCCTGCAGTCGTACATAACACGGCTCTCACTTCTTTTTCCCCAGCAAGAGTCACGATTTGCGCTGCGGCAAAAAAAGGAGAAAGCAAGTTACCATGCCTCTGCCCCTCCAATCCGTCTCCAAAAGGTCCAATGCCGCCTGTACTGCCTCTGCCACTGCTGCCCGTCCTGCCGCCTCGGAAGGGAATCCTTGATGCCTCTTCTGGCCGCATTAAATCCCTACTGCAGCGCGAGTCCAAAGGCTGGGCACGGCTCGCTTTCCCCGCCGGGGCTCCACCACTGCAACCTTCTCTGCAACCAAGTACGGTGCGAGCACCGACGTATTATTCTTGTTAAATTATGTACAAATACCACTGCTAACTAATTGCTGCCCGAACATACTGTGAATATTTCTCGCCGCTTAGAAGCGGCTTTGCGCAATGCTTTCCTGTTTGGCCCAGCGCGTCCTGCGGCCCGCTTCCTATCCGACCGCCATGTTCCCCCTATTCTGAGCCCTATTGATTCTTGGTATGAAAAGAAGGGAGGTGTTCTAGAACCAAGGGTATGATCCGGTACGTAACAGCTGAACCTATTGCAGAGATATATTGACCAGTGTGCAGCACAGTTTTATGAACGTGGCAGAGGGATTTAAAAGTAATCATGTTCACGACCGAGAGGCCATTGCAATGAATCAAACACCGCGGAGGCCGAAGCATGCCGCTAAGGCATTTCAGGGCAAGGCTCAAATAGTTCGACTGCTTTGACTAGTATAGTTTTAAAAACATGGTAATTAATTCTTATTTTAAATTGAACGGATGCAACAAGGATGGAAAAAGACAACTATTCCTAGATATGACATTTAAATGTTCGAATGTGAAATTGCCAAGGACCCAGAGGGAACAGATTAACCTACAGAAAGTCAGTAACTTACACTGCAGGGCATTTCTCCAGGAGGCTGGAAGGTGGCGGTTTGTGTTTGGTGTTGTGGCAGCCACTACCGTCTCCCACAGTAGTAGACCACTCATGCTGTCTCTTCAGTTCTGGGGGGTGCTGTGTGTAGCTAGAATTAGCAGGGACAACTGTGGCAGGGTGGCATCTCTGGTGCTATATTGAAGTCCTGCATGCAGCAGTTGCAGTTTGGTGCAGGGCCTCTGCATATTCCTGGCTTGGGTAGCTTATGTGGGTCTTAAATTGTAGACGGGGTGGGGCCAATATCACTGCCTGGAACAAGAGTGCATTACAGTGACCACTGCCCGGTGTCCCGTGCTTAAAAAACAATTGCAAATACACATTGTTTTAAAACGCTAACGGTCAGTCACTGATCACTGCAACTGCTACTTCAGGTAACCTTTGCGATGGGGGTGCTGATGGGGGCCTGTGCTCCAGCGCGCCTTACTGGGTAAGCAGCCTTTGACTGTAGAAGACAGAAGATTAGCCCCCTTTAAAAAAATAAAATAAAAATTGCTGAGCAAGACTTAGGTCCTGATTTAGAGTTTGGTGGATGGGATACTCCATCACAAATGTGCTGGATATCCGATCTATTGTATTACAAGACCCATAGGGTATAAGACAGTCTAAATCACATTCATAGTCCCTGTTTTTTCTCTTGAGGCTGGTTTGCCTATGAAAACATGCAGCATTCGTATGGAAGGGTGTTGATATTGGTTAGTGATGCTTCTCTAGTAGGTGCTGAGGCCTAGAGGTTCACAGCGCCCAATTGCGCCTGCAGCTTTATTCTTCCCAGTGCAGCTACATGGGGCAGAAAAGCTGTGCTATGGTACTACAGTGGTAGCCCTCAGCCCCTTCTCCCACTCTTTTTCCGAGCTACCCAAGGAGGTTGGTGCAAGTATACATTTAGTTCTGGGAGTGATTCCGTTGTGTAAGCGCTCAGGCACGAGCAGTGATGGATCTGCATCAGTACACATGTTCACTGTTAGAGACTGCGAGTCGACATTGGCTGTCTGCAAAGAACAAAAATGAGTAAACATGCCATGCTGCATAACCATTAGTGAAAGAATGTGTCAGTAAAAAAGTAAAAAACTCCTTGGCCTTGCGAGGTGACGACTATGGTTGTTCATTGTTGGTGGTCATAGTTCAAGGATTTGGCTAATGACCTGACCATACACAACCTTAAGCCTTTGGGGCGTCACCAATGTGGCACCATCGTTCTGATGCGTAGCTAAATCGTTGTGCCTACTAACCTGTGGTTTGGCAAAAATCTACAGAGGCCCATGATGTCAGGAAAAATATGAATGTAAGACTTCTCCAGAGTTAACTGGCCATTACCATTAGCAGATTAATGGGCAGTAAGTCAGAAAAGCCTCGCTTGCTGGTTTGGGCCTGCTACAGTGCAGATGCTCACATACCTCCCGACCAGAATTTCTAAAGTTTCACAAGTTGCTAAAGCTACCTTGTGCTGCAAAATGTCTGTGTTGCAGCTCCTCCCTGGCTTCCAAGTAAACTCATTGTGGTGACTCAATGCCATTTCACAATGGCCAGGGACTTCCTGCACATCGCTTTACTGAAAGAGGACGCTTCAGGTCATGACTGAGCTGCACTTAAAGAGCTGCATACGGGTCGCACGTTCATAATTCCAAGAGTAAAGAGATTCCACATGTTATGATTGAGGTGTACTTTCAGAGAAGGATAATGGGATCAATGCATGCACATCAGGAATACTTCAGATGAGGATTAAGGTACTGTGCTAGCACCTTATGGGAGTAACTGTTTGAAGAAGTCGGGTGTGCTTTCTGCCTATCAGGACCGACTTACACAGGTAGAGCTCTGTGTGTTGGACAGTACTGGATCAACAGGGAACTATGCAGGTCACGATAGTGGTGTATTGGCAGAGCTGTCTGAGTTGTCTTTTTTTCTTGGAAATAAGGCAACCTTATCTTTTACTCCACTCCACCCCAACCATCTACCAACGTTTTAGTAGTTTTTGGTGAGAATGCTGATCCTCGTCATAAAACAAGAGGTCGTGACTAATGTATATCTGTATTATGTACCATGATTCACCTCCTGGAGTGAACAACACCCTGATTTATTCCATTCCAAGTGGGTTTGCTTGATATTACACATTGCCTCAAACGTCGTGTGCTATGGCATGACACCAGCGGCTTTGCACAGCCACGTGCGTTTCTCAAACGAAATTACAGAGTACATTTTCTTGCAGTTGCTACTTCCGATTCCAATTACAGGCGCAACATTCACCCCCACGAGCACAGCCATGACCCTTGCACAATTTACCCCGTCCCGAATGGCGAGTGACCTTCCAGTCAATCTGATAAATCATAGAAATGGCCACCCAGGGGTGAAACGCCCAACACTCCTCCAGAAGGGCCTTCCTGCGTCTTGTGGTATGCAGTGTCCCCAGTGCTAGTTTGCTGATTTCTGTACCACCGTGCATGGTCTCCATCTTCATCCTTCCTCACTCGGTGATCAGTGTCACAGGCAGCACCTCTATCGTTATCAGCTAATGCCATTTAAAAGGAGGAAGGGGAAGAAGAAAGGCGAGAAGCAAGACAAGACTGGAAAGGAGGTGGAAGAGAAAGATGAGGTAAAGTATAATATAGTGCTAAGAGGGAATAGAAGAGAGAGAAAAGGGGAGAGAGGAAGAACGAGGATCAATGAGAGAACACGAGGAAAGGATTACACAGGAGAAGAAACGAAGGAAGAAAGTGCAGGGAGTGTGAGAAAGGACACGGAGAGGGTGAAGGAAGAAGACCTAAGAAAGAAGACATAAGTAAGAACAAGCAGGGAAAGGAGAGCATGAAAATAAGAAGGGTAAGCGGAAGAAGGCACATTTAAAGAATAAGCCATATAGATGTGATTGTTAGAGAAAGGAGATGATTGGACAAAAAGGGATGGGAGAGCAATAGAAAGGAGCGAAGGGACAAGGATAGAGAGGAAAAGATCTTATCACATAAAAAATATGTTGTAAAATGCATAATTTTTCTCCTTTTCTATTTTTCTGGAGAAGTCACTCAAACATCCCTGGAGTGCTCTGCTCCTTTCACACCACGGAACACCAGGATGAAATCACAGAATGGCCGGGGCAACTCCTGGGTCCCAGGCAGACACTGGTAACCTAGAACATCCATCCCTCTTGGCTGTGTTTCTGATAATGACCATTTCAAGTATAAACACTTCTATTGCATAGCCTGAAACAGGATGAAATCTGGTGCGTTTTTTTTTTTTTTTTTTTTTTTTTTTACAACAATCTCATTTTGCTCGAAATGCTGAATAGAACGATCCAGAAAGTATCTTCGAGGATTGCTGACAACCATTTGCTGGCATCTTTCAGCTTCCAACATGAATATGCCTTACAATGGTCAGAGAAGGCGGCATGGCTCCGCGGGACTACCTGGCACAATTCCACAACCTGTTTCAATTTTGGAGTCAAGCATCAGGGCACCATTTAAGAGGAAACCACTCAAATAAATTAACTGCAGTGACCAATAAACTGGTTTAAGTAGGATTTATTTATTTATCTTCAATCTGAAAAAAATCTACATTTATAGTGTAATTTCCATGCCTCCCTCTGCATTTACAATAGCAAAACGTTCCTCACTCTTAGCAATCATATGAAAACAACGACAATGTAAATTTACAAAAAAGAAATCAGCAATCATTACAAACATCATGATTTTACATTTTCATACACAGAAAAATATAAATTTCTCTGGCACTTCGTTCCTCGATAACTGTCTATTTACATTACAGTACTGAATAACAGTTTTCATTGCATGCGTTTGCAAAATTGTGAGTGAAGTAGTATCATGGGCTAGTCTGTGGGCCACAGCTTTGGCAAGTCCAAAACGTCATGTAACTGAGGATTTTGTGTTTGTGATAAGAATAGCTTATTAATGGGTCAGGAAACGCTTGTCATCCCAAGATGAATACAAAATATCAACAAAGTTAAAAATAAATAAATCTCTTTTCGGTATGGTTACTCTGGAACCCAACATTAAAAGAAAAATGTAACAAATTCCATAGTCCTCTTCAATGTTCAAATGACACTGCTTGTGGCCAGCGAAATGAAAACTGAAATTGGTTTACTTTTACAATCCACACTAATTGTGCCTTCCTTAGCAAATAATAGTTGACTCTAAAAAGCAATGAGCAGCAGAAGTGATGATCTGCTGTATTTGACATAATAAAGTGTTAGTGATACACCTTATGTCACAATTGCCTAGCAGACAACCACTTTCAAGAGCAGGCAGACTGACGAATTTCAAGACAGATTGTATTTACAGGTGTGGCCTTATGGCAAGCGTTCCTTGAAGTGAAAACGAATGCAATTCAGTATCTCCTACGCTGAAAAGCTGGTTTGTGCCATGCTCTTTTTCTTCAGACCACGGAACCGAAAGTGGGGAAGCAGGTCCTTCGACTAGCACTGCGTTTCCACTATACGTTCTTGAGACCATGTTCTCTTCTCAACCGCAGTCAGTGTTCATGAGTCAACATCTTGACAAACTTTAATTCAAGTTCTATAAAATAGGTTCTACATTCACAGCAGTCACTCCATTTCACTCTCCTTCTGTTTGGCACCTGATGAGAAGACAGACAAAAACACTTATTATTCACAAAACAATAGTTTAACTTTCAAAGTTATTTCCAAAGCTACATAACTATCCAGTAGCAAACAAGGACTATTTCTAAAAATGTTCTAAAGAAGTGACACCAGTTGGGACGTGAATGTCACCTGCATGGTGGACAGTCGTGCCACCCTGCCTTGAGTGCTTGACTGTGTGCATCTGCAATCTTGTTTTTTGACTTCGGTCCTGCGGACTTGCAAATCTAGCATGTGCTCCAAGGCCTCAGGTCTGTCACTTGATGTGTATGGTCCTGCACCTGCCCTGGAGTAAAGAGAATGCTCTCCTTGATAAACAGTAGACTCCTGTCCCTCTCGTTGGCGTAGCACATACAGCCGTGGTGGCAGCATGCCATTTGGGAATCCATAGTTGTGACCAATTATATAGACTACTGGTTCCCTCATGCAAAGATCCCCATCTCTGTGTGTACCCAATCCCAGTGCTAACACTGCAAGTGTATGCTGTGCATGTTTGTGTATGTAGCTTGCATAGTATTGTGAATGAGCTGCTGTAATGGAGGAATGTGAGATCTATTTTGAAAACTTCTCATATGGCCTTTTGCACAAGGTGGAGGTGAGGTGATTTTCCCAAACAGTGTAAATGTATTGCTGCAATTCTTGAAGCTGAAGGAAGGTGACCTAGAAAATGAAGTAAAGGGGGAGGAGACAAGGCTTCTTTAGAAGGTGATGATTAGTTTCACTGCAGTTTAATGTTATATGTTTGATAAATTGCTATCAGGCAAACAAACATTTCTAATCATATATCACTTTAAAAATCACCTTTTCAAGATTTTTCACCAGATGGTTAACACATCCTATTAAGTCATTCCTTCAGCCCAATCACATTTAAAAACAAAACCTACCTCTAAGATGATACTGTGGGGACCTCCCAGTGAGGCCACTTGCAAGCCCACTTTCGAATACCCCTAAAACTCCTATAACCTAATTTTCCCTCTAATCATTTCAAAGAATTTAGTCCACTTAAAACAGAACATATTTTTACAATTCATCACCAAAGACAGTGCTTACTTTCCGAATTTGAAGAGATCTAAAAACTGGAATTAAGATGGCCCTTAACTCCCTTATAAAACATCTACAGAAAAGAATTGCGTATTGAAGAGATAGATACCGGATTTACAAAACCTACATGTGGTTTTATCCACGTCCTTATTGGTGGCACCAAACTTCCAGTCTATAAAAGCCGGGAGTTGCCCTAGTCTCAGTTTCAGGGCCCACTTTCGGATATTTCTACTTTTTTGTATGAATTAGGTAAGGTTTCCTTAGACTTGCAGTAGTGGGAAAGCAGCATTTGGGGATCGCTTAAGCTAGTCCTCTACATATCTTGCAAATGCAAGCTCTCTCACCTGGCATTTCACCAGATGTTTTCCCGCAAAGACTTGGGTTTTGGCCATTTTTCAGGATTTGTCTCCCCCCCTCTAATTGCCCTGGTATATGTTGTAAACTCACCGGCCAAAGAATTCGGGTTTTCTCCTTCAAATAGGTGTGCATTATATATCTTAATAACAAGCATGGACAAGCTACCACAAGCTAGTCATCATAATTAGTAAATCTCTGGTAATATTTAAAAAATATATTTATTTGTCCCAGTTCCAGTTGTAGTGCACTGGTAGGAGCACAGTATCATCCTCATAAAAAATATGAGGTATTGAGTCGTCAAGGCAGTTTTGGTGGAAATGCACGGACTATTCCTCAAAGCCTCTAGGATGTCTGATATAAAGTTTGAGAACAGCAACAGAGCCATGATACATCCCTGTTGCAAACTGGGTTGGGTGTTTTCTGAGATTGCTAACAGTTACTCCAAAGCTCGACCTGTGTCCAGGTTCCTTCATGAAGCTGGCTGTTCGGTTTTAATAGATCACGCAGAATATTTCCTGTCTGCCAGTTTTTTCCACAGTTTCACTCTATTTTGTTAAACGCGGCTGTCAGCTCTATATAAACCCCACAGACCAGCTGATTGGACTTACAGATTCGTTTTTCTGTCAGTAATTGTAGAGTCAGACAGCCATCTATAGTTGAGTGCCTGTCCCTAAAACCCAGTTGAGTCGTAGGCAATCCAATATCTCTTCCAATTCCAACAATTCTTCCAGACTTTTTAATAAATGCTTTGTGCAAATTTTCATCGGGAAGTCTAAGAGGGTGATTATCCTATAATTACTGAAGAGATTTTTATTCATTTTTTTAAATCCCCCCTCCAGAACTCCAATATTAAATTTCCCTCGAGAAAAGCCTCATAAAAGGGAACTAAGACTTTGGTCCACACGTTGGTGTCAAGTTTCAGGGTCTCTGCTGCCAGACTATCTGGAATTTGTGGTTTTGAAGTTTTCAGATTCCATTTTGACACTTCTATTTCCACTACTGTTGGGTGGGTGGGGGTGGGGGGTGGGGGCGGAAACACCACCCAGTCAGGAGTTAACAGCAGTTCTCTTGAGCTTTGCTGTTCTTTAATGGTTGCTCCTTGATTTCCCATGTAGTCCTTTATCCTGTAAAGATCCTCAATATATTAGATCCAAGCTTCCTAAGTCACAGTATATGCCACCAATTGTTTCACTGACCCCAGTGATTTGGCTATGAGGTCTCAAAATAATTTTGATTTCCCACTCCGTAACTTGGACCCATCTTTATGATTTGTTCATCCGATCAGCACTCAATTGCCTTTCTAATTCTTTTCTATAGTCTTTTAACAAAAGGTTCCTTTGGAGTTGGTTTTGGAATTGTTTAAAAGCTATTTTGTTTTTTTTTCTTCCCTTGCTTTTTCCTGCATAGATGGACGATACCTCCTCGCAGTATGGCTATTATTTCTGTTCTTATTTGCTTCCTATCGGATTTGTTTAATTAGGCTTGCGTAGGTCGCCTATTTTGTGTTTATTGCTCTTCACTGTATAACGACCTAATAACTATTAACTGTTTTGTGGTCTGTTGTTTTAATCGTGGTGACCATACAATCCTACTTGATTTTTATTATTGTGACTTGCTTTTCATGCCAAGATTCTCTGCTTTTTGTGTTGGGATCTAAAAGGACCCATAAGTAGTTATGATCGCTCCTGAACTGTTCCCCTATTGCATGGTCTTTCACTAATGCGAAGTTAAGAGATAAGAACACAGAATATTATAACAAGGATTTTGTCCTTCCGTTATTAAACGTATTATTGCTGGCTGGAAAACTCCGATTTCTACCATTTATTATTGTTAAATTGGAACTTTTTAAAATGCTCACTAACTTTTTCCCTCTCAGGCTTTCTTGTGTTATGTTAAGCATCTGAGGGGGTGGAGAGATACCCAGACTTTATCCAATGCTGAATTGCTCTTCTCCATACTTTTTACAGACTTTATTTTTGCACGGAAGTCCCCCCCAATAAAAGACTTCTGCTGGTTGGGAGCTTAATATCAATGTCCTGTAGGAGGGCGGAGAGCGTCTTCTACGTAATTTGGTCTTGAACAGTTGGTGGCATGTAAATATTAACCAGAATTAATCAAGGAATGTTACATGTTCCAGAGGAATTTCTAACACCCCCACCCCCAAGGCCTACCAGGGCAATTGCCAAGAAATTGGAGTTCTCTAATAAGATTATCTCTCTCTTTATAATACTCTTTATTGAGATTAAGGTGCATAGGCCACCCACAGGGTGACCATATTTCCTTTTCACAGCCATTATAGTATGTGGTTGCTGGACCTCAAGCAGTACATCGTCTATGTCCCAGGTTTCCTGTAAGGCGACCACAGTGCTTTTATTTTCTTTTAAAAAGAACTTCCAATTTATTTTTAAATCTGCAATGTCCCTTGAGATTAGGTTTCATAACTTCCCATCAGTAATAGCAAGGCTTGGCTACGATCCCTTCCAGGGTAATCACTGAGGCTATCTGGTTACAATCATGTGGGGATCCCTTATGCTCTATTGTATGTGGATGGCTTGCATATGTCCTTTTAATTGATCTTATTTTATTTCTTACTATATGATCTCTGTCATACTTTTGTCATATTACCATGCGATCTCAGTCATACTTTCCAAACTTGAAGAGCTCTAAAAGCTGGAATCAAGATGGACTCGCCTCATTGTTTGGAACCTCCTGCAGAACCTTGAATTACATAGTGCTCACTTGGGGTTTTTTTCCATTATCCATCTTGCCCGGTAGGATCCGTTTCTATTATCTGTATCAATGGGAATCATTTCATACAGTTCGAGCCCTAAACATTTTAAGTCGTTGATGGCAGCCAAGGCTAGATCGACAATGATTCTTACATAGAATTTTATTGTTTTTGGGCCTTGCTGATCAGCTTTTGTTCCATATTTCTTTTGTTAGCAGGAAAACCAGCACGACGACTCTAAAGCCAATGTTGCTTAACTTAGGGACAGAATGAAAAATTATTAGCATTATAGCGTGGTTCAAAAATGGACAGGTTCTCCTGTCGCTGAAAATTTCTACCAAGTGTAACACAAGTGAGTCTTTTAGTGGGGGTGCTGAGACAAAATTTAATTTAGCTCCTAAATGTATCAGCTTCTATAGGTCATTAACCTGTCCCTTGGGCCTATCATTGTTGTCCAAGGCAATAACAACCCCAGGATTCTTAGTTTTTTAAATATAATTTTCCGGTGGGTTTGTTTTCCATATTCAGTACAGAGGGTACATTTAGATCCCCGCTGAGACACTGTGGTTTTCACCCTCCACATCATCAGTGCCCATACCATCTGGATTGAATTATGAGTGCTCTCTGGATCCTAAACGAATTTATTTTGTGGGCAAGGAAAACTCAATTTTCTATAAGCTTTATTATTAATCCTCCTTATTTACATTTTCTTTGTCTTATTTATGCCCCTCTGCATTTTTCTGTTTTGAAATGTCAAGAATGCCTATTTTGGTCTTTGCTTCAGTGCCCTGCTGTGTGAGGGGGAGGGACAACTGTCACAGAATTCAGTCTTTCCTTCTTATTTGCCATGCTCTTTTAGGAATGGAAACTAGTGTTTGGACTATTGCTCTCCACCTACTTAACAGATTGCATTGGTCTCGACACATTTTCATGTGTATCTACTCGAATACTTTTATCTAACTGGCCTACTTGAATGGTCTGCTCATCTTAGTGGATTGTTGCTTGTGCTCCTTTATCCATTTTTTATTCTCTATGTCCACTTTTTTTTTTTTTAGCTAAAGAAACAGCTTCTTTTCCCGTTATTTACTAAAGGTTGATTAATGTTCTCCATCTTTGCGTTAATAGGCTTAGCATAAACCAGGTGCCACAGGATTGCTAATGTGATTTCAATGTTCTGTTCGGAGTCTCTTTCCACCTTTGTTAGTAATTGCTTCCACTGTCCTTGCTTCTGCAGAAGCTGGGATTATTTACTGTTGCCATTTCGGGTACACTTAATATGGAACCTTTCTTGCCCTATTTTTAACTTGCATAGTTCATGCTGTCTACCAGGATAAAGTTTCCATTCTCGATTTTTACAGAATATTGTCTTGGCTGAGTGCAAGAAGTATTTTCCTGTTGTCAAATATTATGCGGAACACCCCTCAGGATTGGACTAGAGATTATCTGAGCCAACCCCCATTTTTTCTTGTCTGAGAGAATGGAACAAAGTGCATTTCATCATAATTTACGTATAGTTTATCCTCTAACAGGACTTCTAATAGTGATTTGTCACGAACTATATTAAATTCAAATTGTGTACCTGTTATTTATGCAATGTCTATCCCATCGGCATGTGTTAGGCTACCTTCTTTTGATATCTCAGCCATCTTTTTGAACTGTTTGTATCAAATAGACCGTTGTTTTCAGGTTGAGGATTTATTTCTGCTTATACTTTTACTTGGTTCACAAGGGATCCCTTAAGATCAACAGTTGTTTGTACGATGTCATCTGGAGTGATCGGACAGGACTTTAGCTCCTTGAACTGTGAATCTGGCCCTTACCTTTGCAACCCTGTATGTGGTTGCTTATGGTATATGGACTTTCTAAGTGTTCTGAAAATGTTTTTTTCCTTTGCAACTGTTGCGAGCGTTGGTTTGATTGCTGCTCCATTTAAACCAGATGAGGGTATACGGTAATCCTTTCCTGACTTGCTCCTTCAGTTGGGGCTGTCTCTTCTTCTAAGCTCATTCTTTGAAGGGCTGTACCCTGCAAAACACTTTATATTAAGCTCTTCAGCAGCTTGTCCAGCTCCAGAAGCAGCAATCCCACCCCTATTTTCTTCTGGTGATGTATCCTTACATCCCGCACTTCGTGCAGCTGATCCACAAATGTGTAGTATTCTTATTATATACATATCCCCTGGTGCAGGGTTTCACAGTGTCGTAGAAGTTTACCCTCTTGTTGTTCTTTATTTTTGGCTGTAACAGTATCTTTCTTACTCTCTGCCCACACAGACATAAGTTATTTTGTGGAATCGCTGTTAGAGTCCTCTTGTTTTACCCTTAGGTTTTGTGATCCCTGGCCGAAATAGTGCACTTGCATTAATATTTTTAAATTGTTGTTGTATTGAACTTGCTTTTGGTTGCTCTCGGTGTCCTCCCTTGACTCCATAGTATGGGCCTGAACACTTGTTACTTTTTGATTTCTCCATCATACTATATGGAGGCTTGGCCTTAAAAATACACAGAGAGCTCTGTTGAAACTATGATATCTGAATCTGCACAAGTTCTGTTCTGATATTTGCTTTCTTAGGTCCTTACTCTTTGCACCTTTCACCTTCTTTCCTCTTTGAAACAGCTCGGTAAGGATCAGTAGGCCACTTCAGAGACACCAGCCTTTTAACATGGTAAACAGAAGGCTATACTAATTTAATGCCTTTGCACAGGACCGTGCCTTGCAATGGGACCCAAGTAGCCTCCTCGGTCCGCCTGGATGCAGTAGGCCCCACCTTTTGTGCCCAGGTAGTACAGCGCCCCCACCCTCCCGATTGCAGGAAAGGAAAAACGTTTAAAGAGCCCCATCTCATCAATGTTCCTGACACCTGTCTGCCCGTCCTTGCTGCATTCCACTCTGCTTCACCATTCCACCCGAGCAGCTGCTGGTCCCCTGCATCTGCACTGCCCCAATCCCAGCCGCCCCAAGTGTCTAAACGGATGTCGCCATTGTGTGTGTGGGATGGGGGTCCTGGGGGGATTTGATGGCTGATTGCATCCATCCAGAAAGTCAACGCCAAAAACACAGTGGAGGTAGAAAGCAGAGGGCATGGGGTGAGTAAATTTCTGGCGCCAAGTGCGCAAACCGAATGGGTCGATGCCGACTGCCTCCGCACTTTAACTGGCACAGGCAGAACAGCCTCTTCCTCGGCTGCCGGTATTTCCTCCCACCTTGTAGCCTCCTTGCCTCTTCTCCCTCAAGGTGTTTACGGGATGTTGTTGAGTCAGAACCACACTGCAAGCCACACTCTAAGTACAGGACGCAAACTCCCAGTGGAGTAGAATACAGTATTGTGGTTTGTTGGTAATGCTTTTAATGGTCATCATGATCTTGACAGAGGTTCCTAATGACCAGTCTGTTTTCTAGATACAGCCAAAACATGTTTATTGGTAAAAGAGCGCAGCCTCTGCAGCCTTAAGGTCAGGTGAGGATGATCAAGGTGTACTTATTGACCTTCCAAAAGGTGTGATATCTGCTTCTTCAGAGACGAGTGTCAAGTCAATCATATCTGGTATATTCAGCATATTTGAATGCAGTCTGGAACCAGAAAAAAACACATTATTCCTATCATGACCCTGTGGATCTAAATTTTTCCGCAACACGTTTTTTTGGTTTTATTGTACTGCATGTCAAGTCAGTCAGGATGCATATTTGTTTGATTCTAGGAGTGGCAAGTTTGTTTTACCAACTGTGACAAAGCAGTTTTCTTGTTCATCAACAATTTCAAATGATAGGCCCTCAAGCAAAGAACAAAATCAACTAGTCGCAGGAAAGGGGTAGTACTCCTCATTGCAAAATCCTCTGTGTATGTAAGTGGCATATTGACCAGGACTAGAGTATCTCGATGGCCTTGGACTGCTGACTCAAAGGAACCAATGACGTTGATTACTATGTGCTTAAAAAGTACTTGCAGCATTGGGCAGCTGTGGGATGAGGAGGAGTGGGCTCAAGGTGCATGACCTTAGACCTATGCCATGTGACTGGTTTATAGAAAATTGTTTGCAGTGCTTTGGGATGTTGGCATACAATCTTATTGAGAAGCCTCTCTGTAACATATTTTTTAAGTCTTAGAATCTCTACCGACCACTGCACCCATTGTGAATGTCATTTGTAGGATTAAAGGGTGGAATGGTTGCTGAACGAGAAGTTGCTAATATGGTTATTTACCTTCCTGGTGTTTGCTTTGGTATACGAGACCTTTATGACCTAGAAGATAGGGCCCTTGGAAGCTAATTCAACACTGTCTTTGTCCACTGCTCGTATAGGTACGTATTATAAAGTATGGTGTCATTCTTGGGCCATGTGGAAACTAATCTTATCCTTCTGATTCAAGTTTAAGAGAAAGTAGGGAACTTGGGTAAGAAGGAGTTTAAATCCCAATTTATTTGTCATGCTATTGAGATTTTAGTGGTGTTTTACTTCCTTAAAGGACAGATTCTTGTGAGAAAGGATAATTTTCCCAACAACCACTTAAATAATTCTAGTTGGAGAAAAGAGCCACATCTCAACCAATGACTCGTACCTCAGTGCATCACTGTCTTGGCTATATAAAATAACAAGCTGGTGTTTTTCTGTTGGATCCGTCTGCATCCCACGGACTTATGAAAACCTGAAATTCAGGCTAAGCATGGAGAAGGCAATAGGGAGGAGAGCCTGGGGCGTACAAAACCATTCTCCTCCAATTCATTTTCCAGCTTCATTGTTCTTCACTTTGGGATGAGTCCCAGAAGGTCCAAGCGAAACCATAGGTGCCAAAATAACAATACATCAAAATAGAACACACCAGCAAGAAAAACGTGTATGTACATCCTGAAGCCAGTTTCACAGATTTTAGAAAGAAAAGATGCAATACCGCTTCATACATTAGTATGTTCTCTTAATGTTTATGAAACAATTATAGCAAATAGCCCAGAACCAAAATGATCAATTTTTGGTGGCAGTTCCAGCCACAGAATAGCAGAAAAAGGTGACCAGCCAGAACATTACCCTGGATCCTGAGGTCCTACACATTCTTAAAAAACGAAACAACCGGGGAACTGTAACTGAAGCCATATGTTGCAGATGCTCAAAGTAGACACTTTGATCTAAGTGTCCGCATGTAGCTGCAGCGAGAAGGGCTGAGGGATCTGCGGAGACTCAATTCTGAGAGGGTGGGTGAACTTGAAAAAATCTCAGGAAATGTGTAATGTTACATTAAAAAGCTCAAATCGCTATTCAAAAAAATGTAAAGTCTATCCTGCAATGTCGGATTGATAGCATTATGGGTAAAACGAACAGCCACTGAAATATTTCCAGTTAAGGGCCATTTTTTTTCTTGGCATAAAACCCCCCCACAAAATAACCCCCCCAAACATATGTGGGTTTTATCATGCAGTAAATGTGTGCAGTCAGTAACGGTTAATATGTAAAAGGCCAACATGCACTAGGGTCTCCATATGCACTCAGACGGGACACACAATATTTTAACACTTATCTTTGATCACTCACAGCAATGGCTAGTAGTGTGCAGTGCAACAACCAGGCAGTCAACACCATGCTGCGCTGCATTCTACTATACCTGGAGACGAATGTGAAAAATCACAAATCAGAGGCCAGCGTCTATACCTGCTGGTGAAAGCACAAGAGCTTGTAGAATGTCAGAAAGGGAGATGATGCCCACGATGCTACCAGCTTCATTTACCACTACCAGCCGATGAACCTGTAAGACATGAAGGATTAGTCAGAATAAATGCTTTATACTGTAAATCTTTTGAAGCAATAAGCCATGTTCATTACTAATGATGTCCTCACAGATCAATTTCAATTCTTCTATTTATACAACAAATGCTTCCATTGGGCGAAGTCTCCAAGATGTAGATCATAGTTAATAGGAAGCCAATGACCATTCTCTTCAAATAAATTCAAACAAATCCTTCCTCAAACAAACAAAAAAAACGACCTTAAGGATATTGAGAAAAACAGGATTTTAGGGAGCCTCAAACTCAACCCGAGCAATAGGGGGCTCCTCAACACCGATCAAGTCAAACCGTACCTAAGACATTAAACATTTGTAAGATTGGCCATTTGCACCGGGAATGAACAACAGTCTTAGAGAAATCACATTCATCTAAGTTCAATAAATCTGCTAAAAAGATGGAGACGGCCAATAACTTTTAGATTCATCTTCTACAAAAACAAATTTCTCTCTAGGACATAATTCAAGTTTAAATCTTCACCCAGATACATTATTTTAACTCCCATTTTACCAACCTTTCCTAAATGCACTCTAACCTCCCATCAAAATAACCAACCATTGCAGCTGGGATGTGTGGCCAACACAGCCACAGAGCTGGACGCTTTGAAAGAGCTCTGTGCTGGCCACCTTTGAATCCTTCCGAAATCCTTGGCATGCTTACATAAACGGCACGGCAGAGCACAGCAGGTGAAATCGCGCAATCCACTGTTGCATGGGGTGGTGCAGCAGAGTATCCTGGGACAAGAGGGACCCCAGAGCTGACACCATGGAGGCTCAGGTGTGTGGACCCAGGGGTCCCTAGACAGCAGTGACATCAGAGGAAGACCCAGACCTGGAGAAACAAGAAGCGGCCACCATCTTTCCCTGACCAGGCACAGACCTGGAGGTGAGGAGTGGGCAGCAACTATCCTTCCCCGCTTGGACTTGTGGCATTGAACTGGGGGCAGGGAGAGACTTTGAGGACACCTGCCCCCATCAACCGTGGGCCTGCAAGGCAACAGCGACATGGCAAGCAGCACCGTTGCCCAAGTTCCCTAGAAAAGACTTGTGCTTGTTCCTCCCCGATGTGAGGCCTCGCTACCTGGGCCCTGCCGCATACTCTATTGGCACTCCCCTGTCTGAAACTGGGGAATTGGAGCCACTGACAACTTCCAACTTCCCCCACCATCGGAAGGCAGCCCCTCTTACAGAGAGAAGGCCTGCATCCGACTCAGTCAGCCCCTGAGGAGGCGCGGTGAGGTGAGGCCCAGGGGCCTAATTCTGAATACTTTGGCTAATTGGACATATTGGGCTGCTTGCAGTTGACTCTGGCCCCACTTCCTGCTGACTGGACTAATCTTTATTCACCCAGCAGCTTGAAATTCCCCACTCTGCTGTTCTGTCAGTGAGTGGTGATGCGGAGGGGGTGAAGGTGTGAACCTGAATCGCTGCCAGGATCGTGCTAGGGGAACCACAAACAGGGGTATAGGTGCCTACATTGAGGGGGTCTCGCCTCTCCCCTCAACCCGGAGTGGCAAGGGGGACTCTTGGGGATCAAGTGACTGCATAAGACCAGAGACCTTGCAGTTGGGCACATACGGGGAATATGGTCCCCAAGTGTAGCGGATCCTTCTGAACAGACGTTCCCCTCTGCTGGCAGAGGGCCACGGGCTGGGTCCCACCTCTATGGTGAGGTTCCAAGATGACGGTTCTGAAATACTAGGATATGCTTTAAAAAAAAAAGTGCTTAATGTGACAGGAAGCGCCTCAGCAGCGGAATCCCGGATCTCGGAACTGGAAGAAACTGTCAAAACTCTCCACAGGGAATTGACGGAGACCCACAATATCAAAAAGACTGCTATGGCGACTGGAAGACTCAGAAAACAGGCCCTGGTGAAACAATGTACATTTTCGGGGTTCTGTGAGGGAGTGGAGGGCCCCAAAATGGTGTAGTTCCTAACCAACTGGTCGTGTGAAATGTTCCTCCAGGCCAACTTTTACTCTGGTTTCATAATAGATGGGGCCCACTGGGCTCTGGGGAGCCACTCCCCCAAATGGTAGTTGCATGATTTCTCAACTACCAAGACAGAGATATCCAGCGGAGGAACGCAGGCTCGGCGAACTGTGCTGTGATAACTCTAAAATCGTAATCTTTCCTCATTACACAAGGGACGTCCAAAAGCAGCGGCGCACTTTCGATGATGTCAAAACCAGACAAAGGAAATACATGCTCCTCTTTCCAACCAAGCTGAAAGTCCTCTTTCAGGGGAAATCCTTCTTTCAATCCCCAGATAAAGAATGGGCCTGATTAGAGGAACGGTCCAGGCCACTTCAGAGACCAGATCAGGAACCCATTGCCTGTTCCTTCATGATGGACGGGGCCAGACGGAAGGAGCAATGGCGGCCTTGGGGCTATCCCAAAAAACCCTGACTTCCCCAGGGCAGCAAACATGCCTAATGGACCTCCAAACAGCCGCTTCAGACTCTGAATAAGACACATACGTGTACCCAAAGAGAAGCAAACTTGCCCATTGGACAAAAATCTGGTTGATGTAGGCACAGGGGAAAGCCAGAGCTGCGAAACTGAAGATCCTCACCCTTCGACGCTGGCAATAAAAGCTCTTGAAAACGCTTTAGATGATATGTCACCACCTCAATCTACCGCTGCCACTGAGGTGGCCCCATGATGTACAGTATGGCACATGATCTGGGGCCTGCAGAGGATCTAACTGTGTTCCCATGCCCCTATACTGCCGCATCCAGAAAACTGAAGTGGACCTTAGTGTTACATATAGAGGGCCACTGTAGCCAGGGATGGCTGGCCCAATAACTATAGCTCTCAACCTTTTTTGGGGTAATTGAATACATGTGGGGGGTGGTGGGCTACAGACCTCTCAATCACCCTTACTGAGCAGTTCGTATGTTGATTTTAAGGGGTTTCACTCAAGGGGGTCCTTGCGGGTTAGGGAGGGGGTTGTATGCAGTATTGAGTTTAATGTTTCCTTTGTATGAAGTGGTTTGGTTCTGCTTTTGGGAAAGTCACCACAGACACACATAATAGGTTCCCACTTTTCTCTCCTTATCTCCTCTTAACTACACAATATAGGCACGCCCAATTACTGCCACTAAGGAGAGGTCCATTCTCTCCTGGAAAGTAAATGGCTTGGGGGACAGAATCAAATGAGGCCCAGTACATTAAACAAATCCAACCATCGGTTGTCCTCCTCCAACAAAAACACATCAGGAGCACACAATGTAAATTCCTGGGGAGCGGGGCTTATGTCACATTGGCACACTCTTGTTATACATCCGAATCTAGGTAGGTTGGCCAACCTGATTAAGAAGAATCCATTCTTCACAGTTCTACAACTTTGGACAGATCCCCTGGTTAGATATGTTGGGGCTAGGGGTCACTTGGACCGGCAAGAAGTTACTCTAATTAGTGTATAATGTTCCCCCCACCACCTCTAGGCTCCCGCACATGACAAGGTGACCGAGATACTTATGGAGTCCTCATCCGCACTTCATGTGATTGGGGGGGTTGGGGTCTTCAACAATGTGCTGACGCCCTATCTCAATAGAACAACTTCACACAACCTGACGACAACCCCCCCACACACTTATCCCTATTCACTACCACACTGGGCCTCTGGGACCTTTGGGGAGGGTACGCCCGTTTGAGAAAACATACTCTTACTTCTCCGGGGATTATAAAGTATTCTCTCACCTAAATTATATTTTCTCCCCTACGGGCGAAGTGAACATGATACATCAAGCAGAGTATCTGTCCCGTGGTCTCTCACCATTCGCCCCTATGGGTGAAAATAAGTGGGCGGCATGGAAATGGGATGGGGTGGAAACTACATGTACGGGATTTACAAGACACTGAGGTGGTTGTTGTGCGGCTTAGAGTAGACAGAGAGCTTTATTTTAAGGAAAATGAACACTTGGTCATCTCCAAAACGAAACTTTGGGAGGCTTGTAAGACGGTCCTCCCTGATAGAGCCCAAAACCGGATAGCACAAAAAAAAAAAAAGAGGTAGTCTTCAGCCTCCCTTGATTGACTAGAGGGTCAAATGTTGGAACTTGAACAAGCACTGCTACGACACAAATACAAAGCCCTAGTGCACGAAGGTGCCAAAAGCCAAATTATATAGTCTTTACACCATCTAAATGACACAGGAGATAAGGAGGGGGGGGGGGGGGGAGACTTTTGGCCTGGTTGAGGTGGAGAGCGGCGAAGGAACGCTGAGTCGACCTAGTGCTAACTCCCGAAGAGAGAATGGTAGACATTGATGAAAAAATAGCCAAAGCATGTGCTGACTACTACGGGGAACTCTATACAGCGAGACAACTATAAACTTTGCCCCACATAACAGATTATCTGGCAATGATCACAACTCCCACTCTGGACTAGGAAAATCGCGAAATGCTTTAGTCAGATTTTACCCTGGAGGACATCTGTGCTGCCACAGAGAAGTTCAACTCCAATAAGACTCCGGGTCCCAACAGTATGACGGTGGAGTTTTATAAATGGTACATGGACCTCCTGGGACCCCAGTTCCTTAACTTATTCAAAGAAACTGCACAAGATGGAGTCCTCCCACCCAACATTCGACAGGCAGTCATTGTGGTAATTCCCAAAGATGGCAAACCCAGGGATCAATGCAGCTCTTACCACCCTATTTCTCTACTCAAATGCTTAAGTTAAAATATTGGCAACAGTTTTGGCCACCAGGTTACTACATCCTTAATTCACAGAGACCAATCAGGCTTTGTGTCTGGCAGGTCTACACATTATAATCTTCGATGCGCCCATAACTGGTTAAATGAAATAAACAACTGACTGGAACTGAACATGCTCCTAGCGCTCGATGCTGAGAAAGCGTTTGCCGCTGTACACTTGCCATTTCTTTAACAAACGTTTGTTAAATATGGCTTTGGCCCTAAATTTAGAAGCTGGGTGGAACTGCTATACCGGGCTCCTGTGGCCTACGTGCGGGTGAACGGAGTGAGGTCCGTGGAGTTTCCCATCAGTAAGGGCACGAGACAGGGTTGTCCTGTGTCTCCCTTGTTATTTGCCCTAATCATTGAGATGCTGGCATGCACGCTATTGGCCCATCCAGAAATCCATGGCTTCACCATCCCAGACAATGAAGCACCCGAGGAAAAGATTTCTCTTTATGCGGATGACATTCTACTATATGTGACCCTACACTCCGTCCCTTACCCAGATCTTCTGCATGTTCGATGAATACAGGAACCATTCAGGGTACTGTATTAACTGGGACAAAACCACAATCTATCTCCTTCAAACAGGGGTTGCAGTCCCCCCTCTCCCCAGCAGTTGTCTCACATCACCCTGGAGTTCAAGAATCTCTATATTTCTGACTCTGACTAAAGAAACTGTTTTTTAGTGTAATCTTGGGAAAGTGATACAAGCCTGTCAGGAGGATATAGAAAGATGGTGAGGACCACCCCTGACACTCATAGGAACAGCCGCAATGTATAAAAATGTGTTTTCTGCGTAAACTGCTTTACGCCCTGCAGCACACATACTACCCCATATCCCAAGAAATCTTTACACAAATAAATGGAGACCTGCGGGCACTTCTATGGAATGGCAGACATCCTAGGATTGCATGGTGACTCTACAGCACAACCAATACAAATGTGGCATTACCCTCCCAGGTGTGTGAGCCAGTTATTGGGCCTCTCAATTAACATCAATGACTGGGGCTTCGCTCCTCTGAATCACCTAACTTTTCAACTGGAATGATCACAATGGACTACTTCCTCCTATCTACACTATCCTGACGGGGGCCGTGGTACTCTACCTTTCCTCCCGGCCGCACAGGTAGTGATCAGAGATTGGGAGAATGTCATGAGAGCTATCCTGCGGCATGGTAGATGCACAAAAAGTGCTGTGGTGGGAGGGATGTTGGCTCCCAGAGGTGCAAAAACTATAGGGCTTCAAGGCATGGGACTTGATTGGGATCTCCAAACTGGTAGACCTCTTTGAAAACAGTGATTTAATTGAGTTTACCTCACTCAATCTTCGCTATGTCATGCACAATATCCAATTCATGAGTTACGCACACAAAAACATGCATGGAGGGCACATGGACTATCTGAGGAGGGCATCCGTGAATACCTCCAGCTCATGGGGTGACGGTTGATTGATGAGCTGGGGAGGGGTGACCTCTGCCACATACAAAACCCTTAACAACAATATGCCAGTCAGGCTAGTGGGACTCAGAGAAATGGATGCAGCAGGAGGGTGAATTGGATGATGTCAATGGAGGGGCAGCCCTGACGCATCCCAGGGAAGTGGCTATAAAATCCAGATTACGACTGGTCCAATTTATGCTACTCCATAGCCTATATTATGATAGGCGCCGCCTTCACATTATCAGGAGTGCCCAGGATCCATTCTGTTTACAGTGTCAAAATACTAAGGGTTCATTTCTCCGTACACTTTGGGATTGCCCCTGCATACAAGAGTACTGGACGGTAATCACGAGGGAAATTGGAGAGGTTCTCTCTACTCTGATCCCTCTAGATCCAAAGTTCATCCGCATAGGGATCCCAAACGACGTGGTCCTCCATAGGGCCAACTTTGTAGTGGATCCTATTTGGTTTTTATTGATAATCAGGAGATAGCTTAGCCTTCTGGCTTGCAGGCCTGTGCTCCCCTCACTTAGTGACTTTTAAGCTGCCACAAATCACCATTTACTTTTTGGGCCTTTTGCTGAGGTACTGCTTGTGAGCCGGGAGGGTTGGGCCAATAGTTGTGACTGGTTGTAGGATTGGCCTAGTCACCTACAAACAAAAGTGCTGTCATCCCCAAACCAGCAGTCTTGCCTAGAGTAAGAATCCAACTATGACAACTTTTACTGTGTAGTCTTTGACTAGTGGTTGCCAAAAGAGACAAAGACAGACACTGGGGGTCCAGAGAGTGCACAGCGCTACAGGAATCGAAAAGGGGCATGGATACGTACTCGGCACGGAAAAAGTCACATAGGCCAGCAGGAGTTGTCCCTGGAAATTCTACAACAGGGGTTGGCGGTGGGGGGTGTGGGGGAAATGAACAAGCTACTTATCTTAGAATTTCGCCTAGGCCTCAGTCTGGATCCGGAGATTTTTCTTGAGCAGTACCCCCGCGCACTTTCAAGTGGCGTCGGTGGACTCTGTCCATCGTTGGTATCGTGTTCACCGGGTATTGCACTGCAGGTCATATATAGGCGCCACCGCGGCCTGCTCACATCAGTTTCTTTTCACGACTTTCCACGTCAGTAGAGCGGAGTCATGAACAACACTGACCCTGGTGCGTCAGAACAAGGGCCCTGAAAAGTCCCCACCCCTAATATCAGTTTGCAGAGCAGGGAGGATGGGTCGGTCAGTAAGGAATCTGCAACCAGAATATGTCTTTAACAGATAATTTGTTACGAAGGTAAGTAACTTGTTCATCTGATGGAGACTTCTAGTTGCAGATTCCTTATAATGGAATAGATACCCAAGCAATACCATCCCCAGAGATGAGCTGCGAACCAAGATCATACTAGGAAGTCCTGCAGGACCGAACGACCAAAGTAGCCATCCCGACAAACCTGACTGTTCAGGCAGTAGTGTTTAGCAAACGTGTGCACAGACGCCCACGTAGATGTCTGGCAGATAAAAAAGGACAGGAACGCCGCGTGCTAACGCAGTGAAAGCAGCAGTTGCTCTGGTGGAATGAGCACGCAAGCCCTCTGGGGGTTGCTTCTTAACCAAAGCGTAGCACATTTTGATGCAAAGAAGCACCCATCGAGAGATGGTATGCTTTTTCCCCTGCCTTCCCTTTTCTGGCACCAACATACCTGACAACGAGTTGATCGTCCAACCGGAAATCTTTAGTACGATTAAGATAGAACGCCAAATCTCTTTTTGGGTCCAGACGGTGGAGTCTCCCCTCCTCATGGGAAGGATGTGTGGGTGCATAGAAAGTAGGCAGGGTGATGGACTGGCCTACATGAAAAAGGCATAACCACCTTTGGAAGGAAAGAAACCTTAGTGCGCAACACCACTTTGTCAGGGTGCACAGACAAGTATGGAGGTTTAGACAAAAGGGCTTGAAGCTCACTCACCCTGCGAGCAGAGGTGATGGCAACATGAAAGACAGTTTTGAAGGTGAGAAGCCGCAAGGGACAATTGTGCATCGGCTCAAAGGGAGTACACATTAAATAAGTAAGGACAAGATTGAGGTCCCACTGAGGCATGATATATGGAGTGGGAGGAAATAAATGGGTGAGGCCTTTTAGGAATCTACTAACAATAGGAGATTTAAAAAGTGAACGCTGATCAGGTAACCCAAGGAAGGCTGAAATGGCAGATAAATACCCTTTACAGGTGCCCAAAGCAGAGCCCTGCTGGGCGAAAGAAAGAATGAACAGAAGAACCTCGGATAGAGGGGCAGAGAGCGGATCAACAGATTTGTTGGTGCATCATGCCACAAGTTTATTCCAACAACAGGCATATACAGTTTTGGCTGAGGGACGCCTGGCTGCCAAGATAACATCGCAGACTTCGGGTAGAAGATCAAAAGTCGTCAACTGTTGCCACTCAATCCCCACGCATGAAGGCGGAGGTTTGACAGGTTTGGGTGAAGAACCGTCGTCCCCTGTTGCTGCGACAGAAGATCCACCCGAAGAGGAAGTCTGAGTGGAGGATCGATGGACATGCTCAATAGCATTGGATACCAGATTCTCCATGCCCAGTCCAGAGCCACCAAGATGACTTGGGCCCAGTTGTTCCTGATCTTCTTGAGAACCCCTGGCAGAAGTGGTATAGGCGGAAAGGAGCCCGGGGTTCCACCCGAGACGAAAAGCATCTCCGAGCGAGAGCTGCCTTGGAAACTCCAACGCGCAAAACAGCTGACATTGCGTGTTCTCTGTGGAGGCGAACAGATATAACCAAGGCTCTCCCCACTGCTGAAAGAGACCTTGTGCCACCTCCGGATGGAGATGCCATTCATGATCGGCTGTGCATCGATGGCTGACTTTGTCCGATCTGGCGTTGAGAGAATCCGCCAGATGTTGAACCACCAGGGTAATGCCCTGATGTTCCTTCTAAGTCCAGAGGTGTAGTGCCTCCTGACAAAGTGTCCAGGACCCTACTCCGCCATGTTTGTTGCAGTACCATATGGCAGTAGTATTGTCTGTGAACACCTGCAATACTTTCCCTTTGAGAGAAGGAAGAAATGCTTTCAACGCAAGCCTGATTGCCCAGAGCTCCAGAAGATTGATATAGAGCCCAGACTTCGCCGGAGACCAGAGGCCTCTGATCTCCGCCTCTCCCATGTGGCCGCCCCAACCCAGAAGTGACGCTTCTGTCACTATAGATAGATCTGGTTGGGGAAGGGATAGGGATCTGCTGTGGACCCAATGCGGATTTGAAAGCCACCACTGCAGGCCTTTCGCAGTCCCCTCCGAGATCTGGACCATGTGTGAGAGATTCTCCTGATGCTACACCCCCTGGAACTTCAAGTCCCACTGCAGAGCCCACATATGCCATCTGCCATGTGTTACTAGCAGGATGCAGGAGGCCATGAGACCCAGGAGCCTCAGAGTCAGTCTCACTGAAACCCAAGACCAAGGCTGAAAGATTGGAATCATAGCCCGAATGTCTTGGACTCGCTTTTCGGGAGGATAAGCCTGAAACTCCACTGTGTCCAGAACAGCTCTGATGAAGGGGAGCGTCTGAGAGGGAGTCAGATGTGACTTTGACACGTTTATAGTGAACCCCAGCGTGTGCAGGAGGTTCACCGTAGTCTGAAGGTGGGAGATGACTTTCTGTGGCGAGTCTGCCTTCAACAGCCAGTCGTCAAGGTAGGGGAAGACTGACACCCCTAACCTGCACCGATGAGCTGCAACCACCGCCATCACTTTCGTGAACACCCAAGGGGCGCTGGTAAAGCCGAAGGGAAGCACGATAAACTGAAATTGCTTGTGACCTATCACAAATCGTAGGTAACGTCAGGCAGGATGGGGATATGGAAATAAGCGTCCTGCAAGGCAAACGCTACCATCCAGTCTCCCGGGTCCAAGGCAGACAGAACCTGAGCCAAGGTGAGCATTTTGAATTTCTCCTTCTTGAGGAAGTAGTTCAGGTCCCGAAGGTCTAGGATGGGACGCAAGCCCTTGTCCTTTTTCAGCACCAGAAAGTAGCGGGAACCTACTTCGGGCACAGGGACCTTTTTTCGATTGCTCCCTTGGCCAAGAGAGCTGCGACTTCCTGGCGGAGAAGTGCCAAATGATCCTCTGGAAGGTGACTGAAGGATGGAGGCGTGGCTGGTGGAGAAGATTCAAAAGGGAGGAAGTAGCCCTTTTGAACGATCTGCAAAACCCACCTGTCTGTAGTGATGGCTTCCCAGTGGGGCAGGTGATGGCGAATCCTGCCGCCAACTGGATGGAAGTGGGGGAAAGGACTAGGAGGGTTTGGAGGCTGCAGCAGGGGCAGAGGTAGACTGGGCAGACCTCTGGTTCCCTGTCTCATGCCCATGTGTTATTCCGCATCCCCGGCCACACAGAGGCTGGACAGCAAGGGTGGCACGCTGGCGGGGTCGAGGACGCGACAGGGAGCCCCTTCCGTGGCAACGAGAGGGGCGAAAAGCTGACTGCGGGGCGAGGGGCAGAGGAAAGACCAAGGGACTGAACCGTAGCCCGGGAATCCTTGAATCTCTCCAAGGCCGGGTCTGCTTTGTCTCCAGAGAGACGGGAGCCATCAAAGGCCATGTCCATGAGGGAATGTTGGTCATCCCCAGAAAAATCAGAAGTATGCAACCAGACGTGGCATCTCAAGGCTACCGTCGTAGCAACCGATCTGCCCAGAGAGTCGGTCGTGTCCAGCCCACAACGGATCGTGAACTTTGCCACATCTCTCCCATCGTTCACAGCTTGGGAGATGATAGCACGGCCTCCTCCGGTATCTGCGGCAGGACTTGCGCGACCGTATCCCACAAAGCGTGGGTATAGCGGCCCAAAAGGCATGTGGTGTTCACAGACCGCAGCGCGAGACTGGAGGAAGAAAACAACTTACCAAACTGTTCCAGCCTTTTTGATTCCCTGTCCGGGGTGCAGAAGGGAATGCGCCTGAAGAAGAGGAAGCCTGAATGATAAGACTCTCAGGCGTGGGGTGTTGGGACAGGGATTTAGGGTCGTTTGGAGTGGGCCAATGGCGGCGTGCAATAGTCCTATTCACAGGAGCCTCTGTGTTGGGTTTGGACCAAGTACCCAAAGGGACATTGGTGAGGGCTTCATTGAATGGCAAAAGGGGTTCTGAGGTGGAAGCCCCAGGCTGAAGCACCTCCGTCAGGAGACTGGACCTGACCTCTACAGTAGGAAGCTCAAGGCCAAGGACCTCAGCGGCCCTACTGACCACCATAAGTTGCTCCATCCACCAAAGCCATGGTAGGAGGAGACAGCATGCCAGCATGGATCCCGAAGGCCCCTCAACCAAACCCCTTGGGCCCGAAGGCGCCGTATCGGGGTCGGTCTGCCCAAAGATGAGGTGCATGGCCTCAGAGAACTCTTTAATTTGGGTGGGGGTTGCTCTGGCTGTGGAAACTCAGGTAAGCCAAGAGTGAACCCAGACGCAGGCTCCAAGGACGGAGGCCTTGAGCGTCGACGCTCTTCCTGCGTCGTGTCAGCCGAGCGATGGGACCTCTTTGACTTTTTCTTCTTCTTACCTGCACCCGAAGATTTAGAAGAAGACAAGTTGTGATGGCTCCGCAAACGGTCTCGAGACCTTCCTTCCTCACGATCTTACCGGGACTTACGCGGAGTCGAGTGCCGGGCTGCCATGAGCTTTAGGGACCGCTCCCTCAAAACCTTCGGGTGCATGGCCCGGCACTCGAAGCAATGACTTCGGGTCGTGCTCGAGACACCACAAACAAACCCAATGCGGATCCGTCACCGACATCGTGCAGTGACAGTCCTCGTACGGCTTGAAACCGGTCTTTGGGGACATCCTCGATGCACCAAAATTCTCACCAAAACGGTTGAAGTCGGTCAAAAAGAGACCAGGGTAGTTATTTTCCAGATCAGCGCGTGGCGCGGAAAGAAAAGAACCAGCATCACTGCGCAAAGGCGGCATCTATATACTACTCTCGACATCATCAGGGGGACTACGACGCCCACAGAGTCGACCGACGACACCTACTGACACGCAAGGGTGTTGCTCAAAGAAAAATCTCCGGATCCAGTCTGACGCCTGGGGGAAATTCTAAGGTAAGGAATCTGCAACTAGAAGTTTCTATCAGATATCTAAATCAGGACCTAAGTCACATATGGTGTTAGAATGCTGAAACAGTGCAGGTAAAAGCCTATACATCGCTTTTTCTTTAAACTATATTTAAGTTAAACAGTCTCAATTTATTCTGAACTTTCAGGAGAGTCTTTCAAGCAAAGTGAGGCAATGATAGGATGCTGATGATTTAATTAGTTCTTTACCACTTTCAGAATTCAGAAATTCTGGTTAGCCAAGCAACAGACGTGATAGACTCTGGAACACCTGCCCAGGAGCAGAATGCTGGTCCACATGTTGAGCACTAGCCACCAACCTGCTCAGAAGGTTACACAAACTTCATGGACTACTGGCAAAAAAATAACAGGGCTGTTTAGCTAGAACACCCAAAACGCTCTCTAAATGGCTACATGTCCCACATCATCTTTTGTGTGAGTTAAACTCCTGAGTGAGTATAAAACAAAGCTGGTAAATATTAGTCAACACCCTGCCCAGAGAGTAATGGAGCTGACTTTGAAATAAGAGACAATGGCTTAACAACAGCTTCAGCTATGTATATATTTTTTTAACTCATTGTCATAGGGGAAAATTATGTTCTGCTCCAAAGGGAAGTCTGTATTGTCGTCTTGTGTGTCTTGCTCGAAGACAGTAAACGTGCTGTGCCAGACTCTGTGCTTCCATCTAGCATTCTTCTAGATGCATTCCCATGGTTGTGGCATTGTATAGGGTTTGTAGAGTCACACATTGGCACATGTAATGGGCGAGTGGTTGTGAACTGAAGCTCAGCAATAATGCCAGGTGCCTCTTTAGGCACAGGTCGCTTCCTTTACTCAGTGCTGAGAAGCAGTCATGGTCAATAAGCCTAAAGTGACATGGGGCAATGCTTGCCTAAAATATGCTACCTGGCTGTGAAAGAGCACTGGCAAGGGGAGGAAGGCAACCCAAATAAAACAGTATCCCTCACCACAGAGATATAAATCATGGTTACTTTACTAGAAGCAGTCAAGTACCTCCCTCTATGGAAGCTGCTTTCTTCGCCAATGCCCAGATTGAGCCATGGGCAAATGAGAGAATTATAAAGAGGAGGAATCTTGATCTGGTGCACAATGCTTGGTGTGAGAGAGCACTAGCAAGAGGAGGGGGAGGGAACCCTTACTCATTTCATGAAAAAAGACACCACAGGGCAAACAAAATTGGCAATGTTCGCAAGCTAGAACAGCTTTGGTCAGGAACTACGTTATGCCTCAACAATAAAAATAAAGTTGAAGTGTAAAGTCAATGGCAAAACTAAGGCTTGCCCTTTTTAAATAAAAAAAAATATATCCATAGTTGGACATTGTCTCCTTCTTATGGGCTGAGCCTTGTGGAACACTACTTCAGACACGTAGGCTAAAATCAGAAAATACCAACTTCTGCAGGCGATGCAGTTTAGTTTTTAATAGATTTAAGCGGATAGTTGCCTCATGTACTTTACAACACAACAACTCTTATTGAAGCAGCACACAGCCCTTCATGGTCAAGTTCTTGAAATGACATTTTACATGCAACCAAAGCCAAGAAAATCTTGATCAAGGAGCATGTCAATTTGTGGGTTGACAGATCAGACTATCAACCTGTGATACGCTCACTCAACAACATACATGCCTTCTGCTTCGAAAAGGTGGCATGTGACCTACCACACAAAGCTGGTCATACACTGGACGTTATGTTCACTCACAATTTTGAAACCTAAAAAAGGGGAATGCAACTACAGATTATGTCATGCCAACCTAACTTAGAAACATGTTGCTCAAATAAAAAATTACACCTCCTATTCCCAACAGAAAATATGTTTAGAGCAATCTGATTCAACTTACAGTTCTGTCAAACCATACAACCTCACTCAACATACTATGAAGCCATGCATGATAATCTTCACTACAAAAAGTCACCTGCTGAAGACATCTTAGCACCAGACAAGTCCAGAAAACCAAGGTTAGGTGTCAAGCCAATATGCTCTTTTGTAGAGCACAAGCTGACCTGAAACATGCCAACTGCAACCTTAAGTGCAATGACACAAGTCACAGACTGATGAGGACAAAACCTGATGGGAGAGATTCAGTAGAGGTTACCATGGAGCCATCAAGATAGTCAAAAAGGTCTACTCTGCTAAAAGGATGGATGAGACACTCAACCAAAGGAAGTCATCATCATTTATCAAGAAGTGTCTAATGATGGACATATTATAAGGATAACAAAACTCATAAGAGACGATAGCAAGGTCCCAGAAGAGGACCTAACAAAGATCTCAGAGGCAATATGACAGTGGATAGTGGGAATGGCCATGGAAGCAGTGGGTTTCCCCTAGAATTTTCCAAGCACCTTTTCAGTAAAATAACAGATCACCTACTCAGCTCTTTCTGGGGGATAGGAGAGAGGGAAGCCTTTCATATGATTTTAGGACAGCAACAATAGTTATTATACTTAAAGAGGAAAGCTCAAACCTGACTGTGAATCATATAGACCAGAAATGGAAACCAACATACTAGCACAAGTACTAGCAAACCACATTCGTACAATGACAGATTTGCAAGTCCACACCGACCAGTCATGGTTTAAGTCAAACAGGAGAAAAGACACATTCTTTGGTAATTATATGATTGCATGGATTCATAACTGGAGTTTCAGGATCCAACAATGGTCTTTCACAATAGCTGTGCTAGAGAGAATGGGATGTGGCCCATACCTTCCCGCTTGAGTAAAGTTGCTATATGCCACTCATGTGACTAGGGTACAGGTGAATGAAATCTTGTTAAAACCATTCCCTCTGAAAAGAGGAGCCAGACAGGGATGCAACCACTCATATTTCCTCTACACTCACACGAGAGTCACTGGTGTGCTACCATTAATACGGATGCCCAAATAAAAAGTTTATTGTGGGATCAATAATGGGATTACAGGTAGTCAATTTACATGGATAACATTATGCTTTATTTGGCAAACCCAGTGGACTCCATGAAAATCATTCTACACATATTTCGGTATTTGGTAGGTACTTGGGATCCAGTATGGACTGGCACAAATTAGTAATTACACAAAAAAAACCAGTAACTACGGTAGGGGCAGGGTGTCAAGTGTGGAGATCCTCACAGTTTGGAGGTCCGCTAACATGGTATATCAACACACAGCCAGTGGATATTTGTGTAGCTCTAGTGGGTCTTCTCTGTGATGGGCGACACTCTCCGTCTGAGCCAAGGCAATCATGAAGTGTTCCCAAGCAGTGAGTAGAGGAGGGGTAGGGGACTTCTACTTACGTGTGATGAGACGCTGGGCCAAGAGATGGCCTAGGTCGAGAAACCGGTCTGTGGCCTTGTATCGTTTAGCACGACAGCGTAGCTCAAGTATGCATATTTCCCAGGTGTGCATCATTAGGTGTCACTTACAACGTGCCAGGTGGGAAGTGCTGCCTTTCCAGTATTGGTGATGCGATGGACAGGACCATAGCAAGTGCAAAATATAAGCATCTGGTAAACAACAGCAAAGACAGACGGCATCAGTGCACTTAAAGTAATAAGTGATTTTCTGAGGGGCAAGGAAAGCCCTGCAGAGGATGTGGTATTGGATGAGGCGAAATCTAGCATTTGGCGGGATTAGGACAATGACGCTCCAGTCCTGAACTCTACTCATTGTCCATGCAGGGGCGACCTAGGTCCATCTCCCAATGGCAACGCAATGAAGTGAGTAATATCGCCGTATGGGTTTGCTTAAAGTCAGCTAACCAGAGTGTCTAATGTGTTACCGGACCTATGACATGGAGATATTGAATAGTGAGATGCAGCAGACGTTCATGTTGCATATCACCCCATCTATTGCCTAATGCTTTAATCGAAGTAAGGTAAAGGAGGAATCGGCCCAGTGGCAGGCCTTCATCTTATACAAGAGTTACCATCTCAGTACAAGTCACCGGGTGTATGTATTCTGGCCTCATGCCAGGAAGATAATTGCAATTGTGATGTAATTGAGCCCCAGCACGGTGTACACCGCAACGGGAGTGCCGGTACGTAAGGGACAACAGGTTTAGTAATAGAAAGGCACTGTATGTAGCTACCTGCAGAAGCATAGGGCCAGGCATTGGTGTAGTCATGCAGGAGTAAAATAAATGGAGCAAGGCACGTAGGTCCCAGGCTGGGGAGGCGGTGGCAGTAAGGTATAAGCTTGCTAGCCAGCAGGTCACCCATTGGAGCTGAGAGGCAAAATAGTACTGCTCAGAACTGGGAACTGCTAGAACACCCCTGTCCATAAGTACATAGAGATTCTGCAGCACCACCCAGCATTGTGTGTTTAGCCAAATTAATGTCTACATTATATTTTCAGGTAAACAAAAAAATGGTTTCGGAGCGCACAGTGGGAGGTTAGCAAATAATATAATAATCAGATTTGCATAGCCATTTTGACAAAGGTGATGTGACCTGCAACAGAAAGTGGGAGAAATTGCCAGGCTCTCGTTTGTGCACGCAGCGAGGTCACCGCTCGTGTAAGGTTGCCTTCAAATAAGTTTAAAAAAGAGTGATGAATGATGATGCCTACGTCTCTAAACTGGATGGGCTGCCAGGTCATACGAATTCCATTAAGGCAAAGAGCAGGGTCACAGTATCCGGAATGACATGAATATCCTAAAGATATAAAAGCAGATCATCCACATACAAAGAGACTGAATATAGGTAGTCACCCAATGGGATCCCCCAGGGCTGGCTATAAGCATGAAGAGCCAGCAGTTCGATAGCTAATGAGAAAAGGAAGGGAGAGAATGGGCAGCCCTGGTGTGTGCCTGTGCCAGTCAGGAGTGGGTCGGAGATAAGGGTACCTGTTTTTATCCGGGCCGATGGGAGGGTATAAAGAAGCTTAACTAGCCAAATTAATTGAGGCCTAAACCAATAGTGCTGCAAAAAATTCCAGGAAGTCAAATGCTTTCTCCACATCCAGTACCATGCAGCCAGACTGGATCCGGAAGAACCTCACTAGATTAAGGGTTGTGTTATACGCTGGGACAAACTCATTCTGGTTGGTGTACCAGCGCAGGCACGAACGGCACCAGGCGATCGACGAGTTCTTTAGCCAGGATCTTGCAGTCAGCGTTTAAGAGGACCAGTGGTCTGTGAGAGCCCAACGCAATTGGGTGCTTGCCAGACTTGGGAAGAGATATAAGCAGTGCTTTGCACAGCATGGCTGGCAAGCAGGCAGCAAATAAGGCTTCATCGTAAATTGTCAGCAGGCGGAGCGATAAAATGGGGCATAGACTTTGTAAAATTCATAAGGAAGATCATGAAGTCCAGGAGTCTTACCATTGGCTAGGGCATGAATGGCCTCCTGAGTCTTGACTAGAGTGAGAGGGTTTTTAAGTTGCGCTATCTGTTCCTGTGTCACCCATGGGATAGATACACTGGATAAGAATGAGTCCATCTGTCAATGAAGTAGTCGCAGACTGATATAGGAATGAGTAATGACGTTAGTTCAGTATGTATGGCAGTTTGCATGTGGAGGAAGATCCCCACTGGCCACTTACAGTTCCATTATTGGGTGAAGGGGCTGCTCCTGTTGGATAAGCCAAGACAGCAAAGAGCCCAATTTGCCTGCCCTGGTATGTGTCCTGGCCGAGTGAGCGGCTCACTTGAGACAATTAAGTCTCTCCAATAGTGTAGAGTGTCCCCGTTGTGGTTGGGTACCAAGTGTTCCCAGAAGGCAATGGTGTGTAACGTTTGGGTCTCATGACCCAGCAATTCACGCTCGATCTGAGTGATTTCCTTATTCAACTGACGGCGCATGTTCTGGGTGGTACCTATACACTGTCCAGTGATTGCGACTTTAAATTTAAAGGCGCTCCACTCAATTAGCCGGGATGACACACTGTTAGTGTTGACATCAAAGTATTCAGTAAAGGCTGTGTCTAATAATGTACAAAAATGGAGATTCTCCAAAGCCATTGACTGGAGACACCATGTGGGAATGAGTAGAGATTGCGATGCTCAATCAAAATGTAACAGCTGAGGTTTATGATCAGAGTGTACTGCCCAGGTAATCAATGAAAGTGACATGTGGGAGAATAGCAGGAGAACTGACCAAGAAAACAATGCGAACATGTAAATCATGCAGGCACAAACAGAAGGACTAGAACCTGGTGGTGGTGGTGCATGCATGCATGCATGCCATGTATCTGATAGGTGCCAGTGTCCAAGCCAGTCCGCCAGATTCTGGGCGCTGAACGTGGCAGCCAGGAGAGGGGGAAACAAGCAGTCTAAAACGAGTCGTATTATAGTATTGTAATCCTCCCCCCTACTCCAACAGTCAGGGCAACCCACTCCAACTTGAGTGTGTCAGACAACTTAGACTAAAAGGCCGCTTTGTCTGTGTTCTGGGTGTATATACTGCCCAGAACTATGCAACGGCAATTGTTTGGAAGGGAATGCCTGATCCACACCTCCACTCCTCTTGCATATTTTGGAATGTTAGTGGAGAAAACCTGACCTTGCCAGTGCTGCAGCAGTTTTACAGTCTCAGTGTTTATTAAATGCTACTCTTGCAAATATGCAATAAGGCATTGCGATGGCGTGGATAAGAATATATAGCATATCTACAGGAAGAGGTATGCATGCCTCGCATGTTCCATGTTGTAATGTTGGTGTTAGCTGTATCACTAATAGGGGTGTGCCGAGGAATCTGATATTACCTGGGAGAGTAGGGGCTAGTCCCTGAATAAAGTGTGAGATAGGCGGGTGTGGACAAGAAATCTTAAAACTAAACAAGAAAACATGATGCAAAAGAACTAGGTCTAGAAAACTATTGGGACGGAGTAACAATGTGTCTTTCCAAACCTTGCAACCGTCTATGTGAGAAACAAACCAACCAATGAAGCTAGGTCAGTGTCCGGGGTGCAGGCATGAGATACCCTGATGAGCTGTCATGGCTGGAGGACCCATCCAAGTTCCTTTCAAGGTTGGACTGGATCATAGTGTCTTGCATGGTTGCGGCCATCTGCAGTGCGTTCCGTCGCTCCTGAATGACCTGCTCCAACTTAGGTGTGGATGGAAGTTGGAGGGCGTCATGCCCCGGGGTGTTGGTCTCTCAATTAGAGCACCACTGTCTTTTCTCCAGGTTAGTAGGGATGGCATGATACTGGGACAAATGTCTCAATCCAGCCCCAAGCCTCCTTGAAATCCGTGAAGAAATAAGTCTTCCTGTCCATAACAATCCGGAGTTTCACTAGAAATAGGAGTGAGCATTTCACATAGAGCTCACAGAGCCTGCACTTGACTGATCAGAACGAGCATTTCTGGTGCCGCACAGCCAAGGTATAACCTGGACAAAGCATTATACGGGTGTTGACTTCAGTAAGGTTGGTGAGTTTGCGAGCCTCTCGGAGGATAAGGTATCAATCATTATCATGATACACATGAAAAACTAGAGGTCTGGGCTTGGCTCCTGTTGGAGGATTCCTTGCCAATACACGATGCGCTCACTCAACAGAGAATAACAGTAAATGGGCCGATAGAGGTACGAGGTCGCATATCCAACGTTCAATGTAGGCAATGGCATCCTAGCCCTCAGTGCCCTCAGGGAGGCCCACAACCCTAACATTATTTCATCTGGAGTGGTCTCAGCATTTTCCACCCTTTCCTCCAATATACGTATCCGGTCAGTAAGTTGGCACACTTGTGTCTCCGTCGTACAAGTCTGTGGCGGCTTAGGGGTTCCAAACAGGGTAGCTAGCATAGTAGATCAGGTAGGCAGCAAGTGTGGACCCGCTTGCATGTGTCAAGTGGTGTGGAACTGCAAAGCTGCACAAGCAGCCCAAATGTCAAATTCAACTGTGTGATATTGTAGTAGGGTCCTGTAAGCTCTGTAGTTTCTGTTCTGCCAAGAGGAGAAAGTGTGTCTATGTTCGACCCAATTGAGGGCAGTACATGGTAGAGAAACAACACAACCAAGGAGGAGGGTTTGAGATGTGGGGCCCGCTTGCATTCAAGGAGCAGTGCTGCATGAGCAGCCCCAGTAGGCAAGATGTCTCAGTGATGGCACCTCTCCAAATGCAAACCAAGTGGAGCAGCCGGCTGAACTGCAGCAGTTTTACAGGACAAGTGGGCAGCACAAGGCAGGAGTGCAACAAGTACTGTGTCCAAGTCAGGCTTCAGTACAGGGACCACTGTGCACCCAGAAATCTAAAACAGGAGGCAAGTTAAGTGAGACAATTCACAGTGGTAGGGCAAAGGGGCAGTCGACCTGGGTAACGACCAACAGGAGGTATGTCCAATGACTGCAATGAGCGGCATTAACCCCAACAAGACAGTAGTGTTGTAGATCTACAGAACAGTCAATTAATGTTTGTGTGTTGGCAAAAAGTGGGTGAATGCCTGGTGTGGTGCAGGGGTTCTCCCTGGCACCCAGCAAAACAGGAGAGTAAATTGCTAAGTAGGAGCCTAATCGCCTGTCAAGCGAGTAAGGGCGCCACAGTCCAAATGCAATGCGCGTGGATCCTGCAACCCAGTACAGTAGTGGGTCACGCACCGCGAGCCCCTCGCCAGCAGTTAAAACATGGGGGTGAGAAGGAGTGGAGAAAGCAGGTTGTGCGCATTGGTGCCGGACTCACCTCCATTGTCTGAGTTGCATCAGGGAGTGATGACAACCACTGCCGCAAGGCTGAAGGGCTGAGCAGGCCCAATGGCAGTGGCAGCAGGGCGGTTCTCGTCCAAGCTCAGGGTTCTCTGGTGTATTCCCGACCAGCTAATGGTGAGCCAGGGGCACCGACCTACTGGTCAGCAAGGGGGACTGTAGGGGACCAACTCTTAATAGGGGCAGCAAGTGCGAGTCATATCGTGGCACGCAGTCAAGGTTTCAAGGCTATCCGATTTTCACCTACATATGCTGTCCGATAACTGGCCACCATCACAGCTGACGTGTCCCACGCCGCATCCAAAAGTCAGTGGCAGTAAGGGGGGGGCGGGGGGGGGGGCGGGAGGACAGTGAGCATAGCGCTCTTCAAGACCGGGGTGCAGCAGGGTCCACGCGGGCCATGGATGTCGGCATCAGGTTAAGGCCTTAACGTCAGGCAGCATGTAGTGAAGGCACTGTGCTCCATAGATTTGGCCCCTTGGGCAGCTTGAATGGTCCAAAATACATCCAAAGCATTAGTACAGTCTAGTTACACCGTAGTAAAGAGCAATGACATATGGTGTAGTGGATAATTGCCAGATTAGAGGGGTGCAATGCAGATCTCCATTAAAGATTGTCCGCCATCTTTGCCTCTAAAGCCACACCCCCATTGCCTTTAGCATATAATATAACGATTGGTCATCCCACCTTTTTTTATTTCTTTTTTGAGGCGGGCACTCTTTGTTCAAACCAGAAATTGAAAGCATTTGTCCAAGTATTGATTTCCCACAGCTCAACCTACTTTAAATACATCATAGTTTTAGCCAGAACTCAAAAGGTTCTTTCTGAGAATGTATAATGAAAGCCAAGAAGACACTTGCCTTTGAAAAGAATTCCAGAGGAAGGGAGGATTTAACAGAACAGCACAGAGTTGTCCGGTATCTCTTGCTATCAATAACCTTATAAAGCATCCACAGCTTCATGGGCTTCTTGCATACAGGGGTTACTCTGGCTTGGGTATCTAATCTTGCATGCATTTCTACACTCACATGCAACATGTAGTTAGTGCGATCAAGGCAGTACAATTTCTACCCACTATACAATTTCTACCCACTACAAAGACTGACCAGTGAATGAGGAAACAAAGGACCTGTTCGCCAGCACTAGAATTCATTGCCACCAGCAATCAGTAGGGCCTCCCCATGGGCATGGAAATGATAGATGACTTTGCTAAATGCCCCTACTCCTAGAAGAGTATATAACTCTGCTAGTGACCAATACAAAAGAATCACAGAGCACTAGTCTTAAGGCAAGCTTACTGTGTCTGCCAGTACAGTTTAAAAGAGGAGCTGGCTCTTACATGGACTCCACACCAGGAACCTTTTACTCAACACAAGGTATGTCTGAGTGTTTCCACAGACCAGCTGATGGGCGATGGTTCCAGAAAAGGGATGATGGCTCTTGGGGCAAAGCAGTTAGGAAGGTTAATCCAAGGATGATGACAGAAGGTGGTTAATGATAATGGGCAAAATGAAGTCATAGGAGGTTTCATCAAAAGCAGTTTGATAAATGTAGTTGATAGGAGAGAAGGAAAGATTGTGAGTAGAGGTTCCATCTTTCTAGAAGATATTCACAGCTGGGCAAGAAAGCAGAAAAGGCTAAAGCAGAAATTAAGGATTTGAGTAATGTAACAAGCCCCAGTCCCTCTTTCCACGTTGATTTGTTAGAACAATCTTCTATCCTAGTAAGGTAGCTTAATGAATAATGGGAGTCTCATCATAAGCGTGCCGGGCTCGGTTTCCATACCGAAATGTAGTACTTAAATTTGGCCAAAAAGAAAAACAGCATTGCTGAAACTTCCTAGGTAAGTGTAAGGGGGATGGGGAGGGGTAGAGATACTGGTAGGAAAGAGGCATAAAGTGTGAGAATTAAAAGAAGCGAGGAGAGAAGAACGAGGGCTGTGAAGCAGATGGATCCATAATGGAAAGGATAGATTTTACAGATGGCTGAATGAAGCTGAAGATCCATTCGCCTTCGTTGTCACTATCTAGAAACCACTAAATATGCACTGTTGCACATCCTTTTGATTTAAGCCTGAGTAGCAGTGCAAAGGAGTGATAACAAGGGGAATCAATAAATCAGACCATTACAAGGTTTTCCAGTGACGGGTTTGAGGATTAAGCCTTTTGCAGGGGTAGGTGTCCTAATAAGTTGAAGGAGGTCTTCGGCTGAAAGAAAAAAAGCCAGTGTAGACATAATGAAGTCTGCAGGCCACTGCAAGAGGAGCTAGACAAGCAGTGGAAACAATCTCAGGGCTCCATCGACAACACCATGCAAATAACCCACGTAATGAGATCCTCCATGCAGGGGTGGGCACAGAAAGAGAATTTGGCAAAGGGACAAACCTTTCTGTCCCCAGTGACAGATTACGTAATAACGACAGATGCGTCATTACAGGGCTGGGGCCCGCACCTACAGGATCTTTCCATCAGTGGGAAATGGACCAATCCTGACAAGAAAATGCACATCAACTATCTCAAACTCAAAGCCATAGCTCTTGCGCTCCGTTCGTTCCTTCCCAGAATCGAAAAATCATCCACGCTCATCAGAATGGACAGCACCACATGCATGCACTACCTAAACAAGCAGGGGGGAACAAGATCAGAAGCCTTGTTGCATCAAGCACAGGAAATCTGGAACTGGGGGACACAGAACAAAATATCTCTGAGAGCAGAACATTGGGCTGGCAGACACTATGAGCAGATTGACTTCAACCTGCCACGAATGGGAATTAGACCAGCAAACATTGCAGAGCTTATTCATCTGATGGGGCACACCAAAAATAGACCTCTTCGCCACCAGGAACAACAGGAAATTCACATGCAACCCACCCTCCTCAACATAGAGGCTCACCTTTTATTATGAGGCCTTCAGTACTAACTCATCTTTGTGTGTAAAAATCTGAGGAACTGGAGCGTCTGTAGTGAGGGTTCTAGAGGGTGCTGTCGCCTGATGGGTCAATGTATAGCTTTGGTCCTTTTTTAAGAAAGGACATAGATACGCTGTTAAACTGAGCTATGCTCTCCTTTTAAAGCCTATTATTATAATGTACACTACTTATTAAGATACGGAGACTCCCACTTCGACGACGGGGAATGATTCAAGCATGTGAATCTATGAAAGATTCAATACTGGAGAACTTGTGTTTCATAAAAGTCTTCCACTCATTTTTATATCTGAAAGACTGGCAACAATAAAAGTCTTACAATCAAGATATCTTACCTCAGCTTTTACTATTCTATCCACAATGGTCTCCAGTGTTTCCGGCTTACTACATTTTAGAACGCCTTCAAAATACTGTGAACGGTGTTGGAGGGCCTGGGTAACCGTGATGTCCAGGTTATTATAGGTTTTCTCAGCAGCAAGATTCTGAAAAATAACAATGGGCAGATACATCAGAGAAAGTCCGCTTTATTGACGGTAAGCAAGTAAATAATTTGGTTGCCTAATAAATGGTTTTGTCAGTGCTGTTGTATAACTATACATGCTCTACAATGTACGAAAAATCAATGACCTTAATAAGGAGTCTGTGGTAACATAGATATATAAAGAAACCTTTGGCCATAAGCATTGCTGCCTTTATAATTTCAGGAATGGTAATATCACCCCCCCAGTGTACATCTGTTCCTGGCATGTAGTGCTGCAGATTCACATGCTTTGCATAAGTCTGCCATCTAGTGTTGGGCTCGGAGTGTTACAAGTTGTTTTTCTTTGAAGAAGCTTTTTCGAGTCATGAGATCGAGTGACTGCTCCTCTTGGCGATAGTGCGCATGGGCATCGAGTCCTTTGTTAGATTGTTTTCCCGCAGGAGGGTAAAGTAAGGAGTGAAAAAAATGTATATGTACATATATAGTAAGAAAAGAAGATGTTCATGAAATGTATATGGAAAATGTCACTTACCCAGTGTACATCTGTTCGTGGCATTAGTCGCTGCAGATTCACATGCTGTGCACATCCCGCCATCTGGTGTTGGGCTCGGAATGTTACAAGTTGTTTTTCTTCGAAGAAGTCTTTTCGAGTCACGAGACCGAGGGACTCCTCCCATTTAGACTCCATTGCGCATGGGCGTCGACTCCATCTTAGATTGTTTTCCCCGCAGAGGGTGAGGTAGGAGTTGTGTATGCTAGAAATAGTGCCTATGCAATGGAGTGAATATGTATGTACATAATGAAGTTTAAGGTAATATATTTACAAATTTACAAATGTTCAAGATCAACTTCTAAACGGCTACAGGCTCCCGGGGAGGCGGGTGGGCGCATGTGAATCTGCAGCGACTAATGCCACGAACAGATGTACACTGGGTAAGTGACATTTTCCGTTCGATGCCATGTGTAGCTGCAGATACACATGCTGTGAATAGACTAGTAAGCAGTTATCTCCCTAAAAGCGGTGGTTCAGCCTGTAGGAGTTGAAGTTGTTTGAAACAATGTTCGTAGTACAGCTTGACCTACTGTGGCTTGTTGTGAAGTCAACACATCTACACAGTAGTGTTTGGTAAATGTATGAGGCGTAGACCATGTTGCTGCCTTACATATTTCGTTCATTGGAATATTTCCTAGAAAGGCCATGGTAGCACCTTTCTTTCTGGTTGAGTGTGCCTTTGGTGTAATAGGCAGCTCTCTCTTTGCTTTAAGATAGCAGGTTTGAATACTCTTAACTATCCATCTAGCAATGCCTTGTTTTGAAATTGGATTTCCTGTATGAGGCTTTTGAAAGGCAATAAATAGTTGTTTTGTTTTTCTAATTAGTTTTGTTCTGTCAATGTAGTACATTAGCGCTCTTTTGATGTCTAATGTATGTAGTGCTCTTTCAGCTACAGAATCTGGCTGTGGGAAGAACACTGGTAATTTTGCCGTTTGATTCAAGTGGAACGGTGAGATAACTTTTAGTAAAATTTTTGGATTTGTCCGTAGAACTACTTTATTCTTGTGTATTTGAATAAATGGTTCTTGTATGGTAAATGCTTGAATTTCACTCACCCTTCTTAGAGATGTGATGGCAATCAAAAATGCAACTTTCCACGTTAAGTATTGTATTTCACAAGAGTGCATGGGTTCGAAAGGCGGACCCATGAGTCGTGTTAAGACAATGTTGAGGTTCCATGAAGGAACTGGTGGTGTTCTTGGTGGTATAATTCTCTTTAGGCCTTCCATAAATGCTTTTATGACTGGTATCCTAAATAATGAAGTTGAGTGCGTAATTTGCAGGTAAGCTGAAATTGCAGTAAGATGTATCTTGATGGAAGAGAAAGCTAGTACTGACTTTTGCAAATGTAGTAAGTATCCTACTATATCTTTTGCAGATGCGTATAAGGGTAGAATTTGATTATTATGGCAGTAATAAGCAAATCTTTTCCACTTATTTGCATAGCAGTGTCTAGTGGTAGGCTTCCTAGCTTGTCTTATGACCTCCATACATTCTTGTGTGAGGTCTAAGTGTCCGAACTCTAGGATTTCAGGAGCGAAATTGCTAGATTCAGCGATGCTGGATTTGGATGTCTGATCTGTTGTTTGTGTTGTGTTAACAGATCTGGTCTGTTTGGTAGTTTGACATTAGGTACTACTGAAAGGTCTAGTAGTGTTGTGTACCAAGGTTGTCTTGCCCATCCATGTTGGTGCTATTAGTATGAGTTTGAGTTTGTTTTGACTCAACTTGTTTACTAGATATGGAAGGAGTGGGAGAGGGGGAAAAGCGTACGCAAATATCCCTGACCAGTTCATCCATAGCGCATTGCCCCGAGACTGATGTTGTGGGTACCTGGATGCGAAGTTTTGGCATTTTGAGTTTTCCTTTGTTGCAAATAGATCTATTTGTGGTGTTCCCCAAATTTGGAAGTAAGTGTTCAGTATTTGGGGGTGAGTCTCCCATTCGTGGATCTGTTGGTGATCCCGAGAGAGATTGTCTGCTAACTGATTCTGAATTCCTGGAATAAATTGTGCTATTAGGCGAATGTGGTTGTGAATCGCCCAATGCCATATTTTTTGTGTCAGGAGACACAACTGTGTCGAGTGTGTCCCTCCCTGTTTGTTTAGGTAATACATTGTTGTCATGTTGTCTGTTTTGACAAGAATGTATTTGTGGCTTATTATGGGTTGAAATGCTTTCAGCGCTAGAAATACCGCTAACAGTTCTAAGTGATTTATGTGAAACTGTCTTTGCTGTATGTCCCATTGTCCTTGGATGCTGTGTTGATTGAGGTGTGCTCCCCACCCTGTCATGGAAGCATCTGTCGTTATCACGTATTGTGGCACTGGGTCTTGGAAAGGCTGCCCTTGGTTTAAATTTATACTGTTCCACCATTGAAGCGAGATGTATGTTTGGCGGTCTATCAACACCAGATCTAGAAGCTGACCCTGTGCTTGTGACCACTGTGATGCTAGGCACTGTTGTAAGGGTCGCATGTGCAACCTTGCATTTGGGACAATGGCAATGCATGAAGACATCATGCCTAGTAGTTTCATTACCATTTTGACTTGTATCTTTTGTTTTGGATACATGGCTTTTATTACATTGTGAAATGTTTGAACTCTTTGTGGACTTGGAGTGGCAATTCCTTTTGTTGTGTTGATTGTCGCTCCTAAGTATTGCTGTGTTTGACACGGCAGAAGGTGTGACTTTGCGTAGTTGATTGAGAAACCTAGTTTGTGTAGGATTTCTATGACATATTTTGTGTGTTGTGAACACTGTCTTAGCGTGTTGGTTTTGATTAACCAATCGTCCAGGTACAGGAACACATGTATTTGCTGCCTTCTGATATGTGCAGCTACTACTGCCAGGCATTTTGTAAAAACTCTTGGCGCAGTTGTTATTCCGAATGGCAACACTTTGAATTGGTAATGTATCCCTTGGAATACAAACCTTAGGTACTTTCTGTGTGAAGGATGTATTGGTATATGGAAATATGCATCCTTTAAGTCTAGTGTTGTCATGTAGTCTTGTTGTTTGAGCAGTGGGATTACGTCTTGTAAAGTAACCATGTGAAAGTGGTCTGATTTGATGCAGGTATTTAATGTTCTGAGATCTAGTATAGGTCTGAGACTCTTGTCTTTTTTGGGTATCAGAAAGTACAGTGAGTAAACTCCTGTGTTTAATTGTTGTTTTGGTACTAATTCTATTGCTTCTTTCTGTAGCAATGCTTGAACTTCTAGTCCTAGAAGATCTATATGTTGTTTTGACATACTGTGTGTTTTCGGTGGGACGTTTGGAGGGAATTTGAGAAAATCTATGCAATAACCATGCTGGATAATTGCTAAGACCCAAGTGTCTGTTGTTATTTCCTCCCAATGTGTGTAAAACTTGGTTAGTCTCCCCCCTACAGGTGTTATGTGTTGGGGATTTGTGACCTTGAAGTCACTGTTTGTTTGGAGGAGTTTTGGGACTTTGGAACTTTCCTCTATTTTTTTGAAATTGTCCTCCTCTATATTGTCCCCGAAAACCTCCCCGCTGATACTGGCTCTGGTAAGTGGGCTTTGTTTGTGAGGTTGTGGCTTCCGTGGTCTGCCCTCGAAACCCCCCTCGAAATTGTGTCTTTCGAAATGTGCCTCTGCTCTGCGGGGAGTAGAGTGCACCCATGGCTTTGGCCGTCTCAGTGTCTTTTTTAAGTTTTTCTATCGCAGTGTCCACTTCCGGCCCAAACAACTGCTGTCCGTTGAATGGCATATTGAGCACAGCTTGCTGTATCTCTGGTTTAAATCCTGATGTACGCAGCCATGCATGTCTCCTTATTGTTACTGCTGTGTTAACAGTTCTAGCAGCTGTGTCTGCAGCATCCATTGCTGACCGTATCTGATTATTAGAGATACTCTGTCCCTCTTCTACCACTTGCTGCGCTCTTTTTTGGAACTCTTTTGGTGGATGTTCAATAAAGTGTTGCATCTCATCCCAATGGGCTCTATCATATCTGGCTAACAAAGCTTGCGAATTAGCAATGCGCCACTGGTTTGCTGCCTGTGCCGCCACCCTTTTGCTTGCAGCATCGAATTTTCTACTTTCTTTATCTGGAGGTGGTGCATCTCCTGAAGTATGTGAGTTGGCTCTTTTGCGCGCTGCTCCCACTACAACAGAGTCTGCTGTTAGCTGTTGTGTGATGTACACTGGGTCTGTTGGTGGCGGTTTATATTTTTTATCTACTCTTGGATTAATGGCTCTCCCTTTGACAGGCTCCTCGAACACTTGTTTGGAGTGTTTGAGCATTCCGGGTAACATTGGAAGACTCTGATATTGACTGTGAGTAGACGACAGTGTATTAAAAAGAAAGTTGTCTTCAATGGGTTCTGAATGAAGGCTGACATTGTGAAATGCTGCAGCTCTCGATACCACTTGAGCGTAGCCTGTACTATCCTCTGGTGGCGATGGTCTTGCTGGATAGCATTCAGGGCTATTATCTGACACTGGTGCGTCATAAAGGTTCCATGCGTCAGGGTCATCTTGACTTATTCCCGTATGAGTTGGGGATTGCATCATTGGTGGAGTGGCTACAGGTGATGGTTGCGGAGAGTGATGTGGGGATGGTGGTGGTGTTACTTGTCTAGCCACCTTTCCGTGTGGCTGTTTGTCCTTGTCTTGGAAGGCAAGTTTACGTTTCATTTTGATTGGAGGAAGAGTGCTGATCTTCCCCGTAACTTTTTGAATAAAGAGCCGCATTTGTGTGTGATCTGGCTCTATTGTCTCTAATTCTTGTTCAAATCTGTGTGTCTTCATTTGTGAGGACAGTCCTTGTTCCTCTGAATAGGAACTTATTTTCGGTTCCGAGGCCGGATGTTTCGGTACCGAAACCTTTTCGGCTGCTTTTTTCGGCTCGGCCGAAACCTTCTTTACTTTCGGCGTCGTGCCCTCTCGGTGCCGACCCATTTCGGTGCCGCTGTCTCGATGCCGAATCTTCTCGGAGCCACTCTCTCTGGCCCGAGATTGCTGTGTGCCGGTATCTCGACCGGAGTCAGATGACTTCGACAACAGCTCGCCCTTTTTCGGTGCCGATGGACGGTCACCTATTTTTCGGGTTAAGCCATGGCCTGTTGGCGGTGGCGTCTCCTGGGCTTTAGCGGTCTTCTCGTGAGTTCTTTGTTTCAATGTCTTACTCACGGTTTTCGGCGTTTCTTCAGGATCGATCTCCTCCGAGTCCGAATCCTGGCTGGAGAATGTTTCTTCCTCCTCCTCGAAACGCCCTTGTCCTGTCAGCGCCTACGCCATTTGCAGTCTTCTTGCTCTTCGGTCCCTGAGTGTCTTCCTGGACCGAAGCGCTCGACAGGTCTCACAAGTATCCTCCTTGTGTTCTGGTGACAAACACAAGTTACAGACCAGGTGTTGATCTGTATATGGATACTTGTTATGGCATTTTGGACAGAAGCGGAATGGGGTCCGTTCCATCAGCCTTGAAGAGACACGTGGCCGGGCCGACCAGGCCCCGACGGGGATCGAAAAAACCCCAAAGGGCCACCGGAGCTCTTCTTAATTCGGTGTCGATCTGTTGTAACTAACCCGATACCGAACGCAAACAATACCGATGATTTTTCCGAGATTCTGACTAACTTTCCGACCCGAAACACGGAGCGAAAAGGAACACGTCCGAACCCGATGTCGGAAAAAAAACAATCTAAGATGGAGTCGACGCCCATGCGCAATGGAGTCGAAATAGGAGGAGTCCCTCGGTCTTGTGACTCGAAAAGACTTCTTCGAAGAAAAACAACTTGTAACACTCCGAGCCCAACACCAGATGGCGGGATGTGCACAGCATGTGTATCTGCAGCTACACATGCCATCGAACACATATTTACATAAAGAAAATACTACGACGACTACAGGCTTCCGGGTAGGAGGGCGCATGTGAATCTGCAGCACTACATGCCACAAACAAGTGACATTTTCCCTTCAATGGCATATGTAGCTGCAGATACACATGCTTTGCATAGACTAAAAAGCAGTCCCCTCCTAAAATAAGCGGTGACTAGCCTGTAAGAGTTGGGAGTAGTTTGAAATAGTGTTTTAAGCACTGCTTGACCAACATTTGCTTGTTGGCGAGATAGCAGATCCACACAGTAGTGTTTAATAAATGTGTCTGGTGTGAACCGTGTGTCTGCTTTGCATATGTCTACCATTGGTATATTTTCTAAGAATGCCATTGAAGCTCCTTTCTTTCTAGTGGAATGTGTTTTAGGAGTTACTAATATTTGCCTTTTAGCTTTAAGATAGCAAGTTTGAATACACTTTACTATCCATCTGGCCAATCCTTGTTTTGAAATAGGATTACCCTTACGAGGCTGTTGAAAAGTCACAAAAAGTTGTTTCTATTTTCTAAAATATTTTGTTCCGTCTATATAATACATGAGAGCTCTTTTGAGACCAAGAGTGTGGACAGCTCTTTCAGCAACTGAATCTGGCTGTGGAAAGAAGACTGACAACTCCACTGATAGACTGATGTGAAATGGTGATACCACTTTGGGAAGAACTTTTGGATTTGTCCTAAGTACTATTTTGTGTTTGTAGTTTTGGAAGAAAGGTTCTTCTAAAGTGAATGATTGAATTTTACCAACTCTCCTTAAGGAAGTAATTGCTACCAGGAAAGCAACTTTCCATGAGAGAAATTGAAGAGCGCAAGGAAGCATGGGTTCAAATGGTGTACCCATAAGCCTTGTGAGCACAATGTTAAGATTCCAGGCAGGAGCTGGTAGAGCTCTAGGTGGAATCCCTTTGAAGGCCCTTCATAAAAGCTTTTATGACAGGTATTCTAAACAGAAAAGTATGCTGTCTGTTTTGGAGGTAGCCTGATATTGCTGTTAAATGACTTAATAGATGAATATGCAAGATGTGCTTATTGTAAATAAAGCAAATAACACCCAATATCTTGTACTGATGCTTCAAGTGTATCAATGTTTTTGGGTTGACAGTAATATACAAAATGTTTCCATTTAGTTGCATAGCACTGCCTCGTAGGTTTACATGCTTCCTTTAGAATGTCCATACATTCTGATGGAAGCTGAAGATATCCAAACTCTATGACCTCAGGTGCCAAATCACCAAGTTGAGCATACTGGGATTGGGATGCCTGATTTGACCTTTGTTTTAAGTCAATGGGTCTGGTCTGTTTGGGAGCTTGTGATGTGGTACTACAGATGGACCCAACAGTGTTGTGTACCAGTACTGACGTGCCCACGTGGGAGCTATGAGTATCATAGTGAGGGAAGTGTGATGGATTTTGTTGACCAGAAACAGAATTAGTAGAAGAGGGGGAAAAGCGTGAGCAAATATCCCTGACCAATTGCCAATTGTTTCCATAGAGCAGTGTCCTTGGATTGAGGGTGTGGGTACCTGGGTGCGGAGTTTGGGCATTTTGAGTTTTTGCTTGTTGCAAAAAGGTCTACGTATGGTATTCCCCACATGTGAAAGTACTGTTGAATTACTTGTGGGTGAATCTCCCATTCATGTATTTGTTGCTGCGTCCTGCTTAAAAGGTCTGCTTGTTGGTTGTGTATCCCTGGGATATACTCTGCTAATAGGTGAATGCGATTGTGAATTGCCCACTTCCAAATTGCCTGTGCTAAAAGGGACAATCGGGATGAGTGTCCCCAGTGTTTTTGCAGATAATACATTGTTGTCATGTTGTCTGTCCTTATTAATACTGTGTTGGGTGTGATGTGTGGCTGGAATGCTTGGAGTGCTAAGAACACTGCCAGCAATTCCAAGTGGTTTATGTGATAAGTCTGCTGGATTGAGTCCCATTCTCCCTGTGTATTTAGATTGTTGAGATGGGCTCCCCAATCTGTCATTGATGCATCTGTGGTGATTATGGTCTTTGGCACAGGGTCCTGAAATGGCCGCCCTTTTGATAAGTTGGCGTTATTCCGCCATTGCAGAGAGTTGCAAGTCTGGCGGTCCAACAACACTAGATCATGAAGTTTGAATTGTGTCTAAGACCATTGTTGTGAAAGACACGGTTGTAGGGGTCTAAAGTTTAGACGTGCATTGGGCACTACTGATATGCACAATGCCATCATTCCCAACAGTTTCATAATAAACCTTACTGTGTACGTTTGATTGCATTGTAGCTGAGATATGAGACTGTGGAATGCTTGAATCCTTTGTGGGTTTGGTAAAATGCTGAATGAGTGTTCAGAATTGCTCCCAGAAACGGTTGCCTTTACGCTGGCTGAAGGTGAGACTTCTGGTAATTGATTGTGAACCCTAGACTGTGTAGGGTATCGGTTGTGTATTGTGTGTGTTTTTGACAGGTTTGAATGGTGCTGGCTTTTATAGGGAAAGACATGTATATACTGTCTTTTGAGGTATGCTGCAACCACTGCTAGACATTTGGTAAATACTCCTAGTGCTGTTGTTACTCCAAAGGGTAGCACTTTGAATTGGTAGTGCCTGCCTGCTATCACAAACCTTAAGTATCTGCGGTATGCTGGATTTATGGGAATATGGAAGTAAGCATCTTTTAGATCTAATGCTTTCATGTAGGCTTGTTTTTGTAGTAAAGGAATGACATCCTGAAGCGTGACCATGTGGAAGTGCTCTGAGAGAATGTATTGATTGAGGGGTCTGAGATCGAGGATTGGTCTGAGAGTGCCATCCTCTTTTGGTATGAGGAAGTATAGAGAATATAATTCTGTTCCTTGTTGAGTCATAGGTACTATCTCTATTGCACCGTTGAGTACAAGTGATTGTACCTCTTGTTTTAAGAGAACAAGGTGTTCTAGAGAAACCCTGGGTGATCGAGGGGGGAATATTTGGTGGAGTGGAGATGAGTTCTAAGCAATAACCATTGTGGATAATTGACAGTACCCATTGATCTGATGTAATGTTGTGCCATTGATGGTAGAAATGTTGCAGTCTTCCTCCCACAGGAGATGCGTGCTGTGTGGGGATACTGAGAAAGCAAAAACAACAAGTGATGGACGGAATGCTGAACATTGTCAAACACTCACCCCCAGTCATAGATCTGGGTTTAACCCATTGTTCTTTTGCTCACCATGCCACCCCAGTTTGGACCCAGCCATATGCAAATCAGTCTTGACCCTGTTCCTCATGGGAACAGTCCAGACCGAACTGCCAAGCCAGGTCCTCACTGGACCGGAAACAAGCATCCTGGGACCGGTTTCAGGGTTTCACCCCTCATCAGCCAGGCTAGCTTGAATCCAGTGGCATGGGAAGCACGGGACCCAATGTTCGACAATGTTCAGCATTCCGTCCATCACTTATTGTTTTTGCATTTTTCGCCCTAAGTGGGAAGGGTATGCCCAGACGTGGGTCCCATGCTTCCCATGCCACTGGATTCAAGCTAGCCTGGCTGATGAGGGGTGAAACCCCGAAACCGGTCCCAGGATGCTTGTTTCCAGTCCAGGGAAAACCTGGCCTAGCAGTTCGGGCTGGACTGTTCCCATCGGGAACAGGGTCAAGACTGATTTGCATATGGCTGGGTCCGAACTGGAATGGCATGGGCAGCAAAAAAACGATGGATTAAACCCAGATCTGTGACTGGGGGTGAATGTTCGACAATGTTCAGCATTCCGTCCATCACTTGTTGTTTTTGCATTTTTCGCCCTAAGTGGGAAGGGTATGCCCAGACGTGGGTCCCGCGCTTCCCATGCCACTGGATTCAAGCTAGCCTGGCTGATGAGGGGTGAAACCCCGAAACCGGTCCCAGGATGCTTGTTTCCAGTCCAGGGAAGACCTGGCCTAGCAGTTCGGGCTGGACTGTTCCCATCGGGAACAGGGTCAAGACTGATTTGCATATGGCTGGGTCCAAACTGGAATGGCATGGGCAGCAAAAAGACGATGGATTAAACCCAGATCTGTGACTGGGGGTGAATGTTCGACAATGTTCAGCATTCCGTCCATCACTTGTTGTTTTGGGATACTGAGAAAGTCACTGCTTTGATGAAGTGGAGGCACCTCTTGTGGCAGTAGATTTCCCCCTTAGCTCTAAAGTTGTGTCCTCTTTAGGGTCCCTTGAAAGATCCTCCAGAATTATATTGCTGTCCCTGCTTTTGTTGGGATGTAGAGGCCTCTGATGTTTGGGGTTTAAAACCCCCTCTGAAGTGGGGCCTGCGAAAAGTGTCCCGAACAGGTGTTGTGTAAAGCGCACCCATGGCCTTAGCTGTGTCAGAGTCCTTTTTTAATTTTTCGATAGTGGTATCCACCTCTGGTCCAAATAACTGCTGTTTGTTAAATGGCATATTAAGAACTGCTTTACTTGCTGTGCCCTTTTTTGATGTTCCGGTGGGAGATATTCCAGAAACACCTGCATCACGTCCCAATGGGCCCAATCGTACCTGGCTAAAAGAGCATGGGAGTTGGCAATACTCCATTGATTTGCAGCGTGAGTTGCCACTCTTTTGTCTGCTGCATCAAATGTCCTGTTTTCCTTATCGGGGGGAGCAGCATCCCCGGTGGACTGATTATTTGCCCTCTTTCTTTCTGCTCTCACAACAATAGAATCAGTTGGTAATTGTTAACTGATGAAGAGTGGATCTGATGGTGCAGCTTTATAGTTTTTATCCACTCTTGGTGTCAGTACCCTAGCCTTTACTGGCTCTTTAAAAATGTCATCAGCATGTTTTAGAATGCCTGGAAGCATTGGTAGTCATTGGGACTCTTTGTGTGTAGAGTATAGCGTGTTAAATAAAAAACAATTCTGTGTAGGATCTGAGTGCAGCTGCACATTGTGGTATGTGGCTGCTCTAGCAATAACCCGATTATAGGCCGTGGTATCTTCAGGTGGAGATGGCCTAGTGGGATATAGATCAGGGTCATTAGATGGGACAGGGTCAGGGTCATACAATTTCCATGGCTCTACACTGTAAGTATTGTCACCCCTGTAATCCCCATGTGAGTAGGCAGAAGACTGCATAGAAAACTGTGTAGCTGAAGGTGGTGGAGTATCAGGTCGTGGAGAAGTGGGAAACAAAGGAGAATGTGGTGGTGAAGGCTGATATACTGCATTTGGTTTCTCCTTCTGTTTGAAGATTTTGGCAGGTGAAGGCCCAGCTTCCAAACTCATTGGAAAGATAGTTTCCTTTTGGTTATAGAAGGAGGAGAGGCAATAATTTTTCCAGTATCCCTATGGATTTGGATCCTTCGTTGTTTATGGTCCATCACTTCAAGTATGGGCCTAATGTCTGTTGATTCTTCTACAGATGGAGCATATTTCTTTCCCACAGTTTTGAGCTCCAAAAGCTTGGTGACCGACTGCTTTAATCCGGCTGAAAATGTCGACTTCGAAGCAGATGGAAGTTTTTTCGGCTCCAAAGAAGAGCTTGGGTGCTTTGGCTCCGAGGTGGTAGACGAATGCTTCGGATCAGAAGTGGAAGTCTCCACTTTCCGACTCAATCCCGAAGCAGGTGTGGCAGTCTGTTCGGTGGAATGCATTTTGGTCTTCTTCAAAGCCAAAGCTGAAGGTCAGACGTAGAGATGTAACTTTCGGGTACAACCATGGCCAGCAAGCAGTGGTGGACCCAAGACCAATTGTGATTACTTTTTTGGAATGTTTTTGTTGATGGGAAGGGGCTGGCGTACTCGCATACTGCGCCGCAGGAATCACTTGGCTGTCTTCATCAAAGTCACGGTCATAATCAGAGTCTTCGATGGAAACTGCAGTCTGCACTTGTTCCTCATCAAAAATGTCAGGCATTTGTTTGGTTGACTTCAATGCCATCTCCAGCTGACGCGCTCTCAGATCCCGCAGAGCCTTCTTGGAGCGGAAGGATCGGCAGGCCTCACAGGTTTCTTCCTTGTGATCAGGAGAGAGACAGAGGATGCACACCGAGTATTGGTCGGTGTAGGGGAACTTAATGTGGCACCGAGGGCAGAATCGAAACGGAATCCGATCCATGAGCCTGTGACGCAGTAGGCCCGAGAAGGGTGCGGTCGCCCGAAACGGCGTTTAATCAATCCTGACAATACAATCTGATCGAGTGTATCCCGACGGCAGAAAGAAACCAATCTAACAAAAGACTCGATGCCCATGGGCACTATCACTGAGAGGAGGAGTCACTCGATCTTGTGACTCGAAAAAACTTCTTCAAAGAAAAATAACTTGTAACACTCCGAGCCCAACACTAGATGGCGGACTTATGCAAAGCATGTGTATCTGCAGCTACACATGCCATCAAACAGATATATATGTGTATGTCCAAGTCCGGCATAACCCAGCTACTTCCACCAGCAGGATCGGAGCGAGTCGCGGGTGCTGGACTCCCTATGAAAGTCCCAAGAAGTGTCAAATGGATCATTAACACAAAGCTTGCACTCAAAGGCTGTATTACAAAGCAAAGTTTTATTGGCAACGCATTTCAATCTCAAAGGAGATCTTCCTCACAGACACAAATAAAAACTATGCACTATCCCCTTAAAAAATGTTACTCCGGTCATAATGAAACATAAAAATTAAGAAAAGACTGCTTCCTGAGCCTGTCAAGTCAGTTATAAACTAAAGAAAGACTCAATGCTTATAGCATAATGTTCTGTTTCACTGCTACAATTCTATGCATTAGAATGGTATATTATTAAGCTATTTGAAAAGCAGGGCACTTAACAAAATTCATAAACAGAAAAATAGAAGAATAAGATCCAATTGTGGTCACGTGACCAAATAAGTCCCGCATCAATTCCCAGGCTAAAGTACAATAAATATATATTTGGAAGATTCAAGTAAATGACAGAAAATCTTCCAAAGAAAATGTGATACAATTGGCCAGGCATGCCATAAAATGTCATATCACAAATGGCTTGGGAGGTTGGGCCCGAAACTGCACTATGTCCAGAACAGCTCAGATGAAAGAGGGAGTTTGAGAAGGAGACAAGTGTGACTTCTGCACTTTTATATTGAATCACAGTGAATGCAGAAGGTTCGCAGTAGTCTGCAGGAGGAGACGACAGTCGGGGGTGAGCCCGCCTTCAACAGCTAGTCGTCGAGGTAGGGGAAGACTAAAACCCCTAACCTGCACAGAAGAGCTGCGATGACCACCATCACTTTGGTGAACACCGAGGGGTGTCCTGGACTACTCTAGGACCTGTGGCAGCACCTGCGCAATCGTGTCTCATAAGGTATGGGAGTAACGGCCCAAAATGCATGCAGTGTTCACGGACCGCAATGCCAGACTGGTGGAAGAAAACATTTTCTTTCCAAACTGGTCCAGTCTTTTTTATTCCCTATCCAAAGGTGGGGCAGGGAGTGCACCAGAGGATGTAGAGGCTTGGATGGCCAAGCTCTCAGGGGTGGGGTGCTAGGTTAGGAATTTTGGATCATTAGGCACAAGCCTATGGTGGCAGGCAATTGTCCTATTTACAGGAGCCCCTGTGCTAGGTTTGGACCAAGTCCCCAGCAGGACATCAGAGAGGGCCCCACTGAAGGGCAATAAGGGTTCTGAAGAAGCCGCCCCAGGCTGATGCACCTTAGTCAGGAGGTTGGTCCTGACAGCCACAGAAGGCAGCGTGAGGCCTAGGACCTCAGCCACTCTCCTCACCACCAATGAGTAAGACACCCCGTCCTCTGTAGTCACAGTAGGGGGAAGAAAGCATGCCAAGGTCAGGGGTGGTATCTAGACCACTGGCTTCCCCCAAGTCCTGAGCCCAGTCCATTGGATCATCAAGCTGGTATTCTAAAGGGTTCAGCAACCCCTTCATACTCTCACCATACCCTAGGAATAAGGGTCAGGGTCCAAACTGGGGAGCAAGGTCCTTGTCAAAGGCAGAATCGGCATCGAGAAATGCTGGCCTGGCTTTGTGTTGTAATCGGCTATCAGTATGGGAATCAACACCATCCATGTATCCAGGCTGCGTTGGGAGTGTTGATGGCTGCACCAGCATTGGGGAAGTTCACAGTGGCACGACTGACCCCAGTGTGATCTGGAATCGGATCCCTGGGTGCCCTCTGGAGGTGAGGCCGAAGCTGTGGGCGTGAAACCCCAGGGGGCCTCTGTCAACCCCGTGGGCCCCAAGGCGCTCCCTGCAGGATGGGACTGCCCAAATATGAGGCGCATGGCCTCATAAAACTCAAGAAGTTGAGCAGGGGTGGCTCCAGCTCCCGCGTTGCCTCCACTGACCGATGGGGGTGCAGTTGAAGTACGTTTGCTCTTATTATGCTTACCAGAATGTCCTGACTATTTTGAATGGGGTCAGGAAAAGTGCGGGCTCAGCGAGCGGTCTCATGAACTTCCTCTCGAACGAGACTGGGAGCAACGCAGAGCTGAGCTACGGCCACCATGAGCTTTAGGGACCGCTTCCTCAATGCCTTCGGGTTCATGTCCCGGCACGTGCTCCAAACACCAAAAACACATGTGGTGCGGATCCGTCACAGACATCATCCATTGAAAGGAGTTTCAGGGCTTGAAGCCGGTCTTCCGTGACAACATACTCGATGCACCAGAAGGCCGAAAAAGCTTCGACAAAACTAAAAAAAAAAAAGCAGTTGAAAAGGGACTGTGGGGTAGCTTTTCAGATCTGCGTGTAGGCTGGCACAAAAAAAAAAAAACTGACAGTACGCCGAGGTGGTGTTTATATACGACCCGTGACACCATATCTAGCAAACTCAATGCCAATGACAGCTGCAGAGTCCATCAACGCCACACAACGGCACACAGGGGTACTGCTTGAGAAAAATCCCCAGATTCAGACTGACAGCTAGGGGAAATTCTATGGTAAGGAATCTATAACTAGAAGTCTTTATCAGATACTTTTTGTAAACACTTGAGTAATTGTCATTTATTATTACACAAGTTACACATTGCATGGCCCTTACATGTTAAATCTGGAGTTTAGCGATTCCTTGGAGGGATCTGGGAAAATAAAAAAAATGTAGCACAATGTTGATTTTATTATTATGGAAAAATGGGGGGAAAAGTGAACTGAGAGACAGCATGTTTTTGTTTTAATGGAATCAACAAAAGCTTTGGTGTGCTACGATTGCCATCTTCCCAGCTTTCAGGAACAAGCAGTGCTTTTAAAAAAAAAAATACTTTTATTTGATTTTTCTGCAAACAGTACATGATAATCAACAGCACACCAGCAACCACAATTACACTGAAGTGGACGTACATTTGTCCAGACTTTGCCATAATACAATACATTGTCAATTTATTTGCTATGATCGATCAAGTGTTCTTCTACCATATTTTAGTGGGACTGCCTCCAATGGGGCATTTCCACACTTTCCCCCATAACTATGCCATAGTGATTCATCCAGGGACCCCATAAATTATGGAACTTCTTCAGGCACCCTCTGGCCTTATGGGTGACCTTTTCAGCGGCCATGTAAAGATCCATCCCTGTTTTCCATTCCCAACGTTGCTCTGGAGCTCCTAAATACTTGTCCAAGTCCCTTTTTGCTACTATTATGCATAGATTACTGAAAATGAGTTTTGCTTTAGGGGCATCCACTTTTGTGGGTATACGTAACAGGACATAACTGGGATCCGACAGGACGTTTAACCCCCAGTACCGTTCTCAACTCCTTTAGTATATCAGTCCAATATGACTGTGTTGTAGTGCATTCCCAGAGCGTATGCAAGAACAACCCTTTTCTGTCCCATATCGTAGAAAACTGGAGGACTCTGCCCTGCTGAATATATACGCAGGCAAGCCCTGTCCTAATATGTCCTGTGAAGGATCTTAAATTGGATCCGTCTTAGCCTGGCTTTGATTGCCACCTCCCTCGGATGCATCAACGCTGCCACCTTAGTCTGTGTCATCTTATTTTCCTACCTCACTTTCCCATCTATATCTCAATTTCTGTAATGAATCAGGCATGTTGTTGTATATCATCTTGTACGTCCAGGAGACTGCTTTTGCTTCTAGTTGTCCCTGGAGCAATCTCCCCTCTAGTGGTGCATCATTGGAGATGGTAATCTTGCTCTAGGGAGCTGAAGGGGATCAGGTCTCCTTTCTCTAAAATATCCCCCCAGTTTAAAGATCCCTTTTGTGTCTCATGCCCCAAACCCCTTTACTTTATCTATTTCCTTCAAGCGTGCTCCTACACATAGGGGGGTTTCTCAGGTGAACTTTGTATCCCATTTCATACACTTCTTGGCCCCTTTTCATGCTTCTTTTGTCATCTGTGTTGCCGTCAACAGCTTTTGTACTCCATGAACAAGCAGCGATGAAAATATATATATTTCTTTACCTAAGCTTTTTGCATTTGTTGCAGTGGTGGTAAATTTTTCGTATTTGGTGTTGTTTCTACCTACTTGCAATTTGTGGCCGAAACAGGTGTGATATTCTTAGGCCCGTAATGGGATGGGGGGTCAAGGTTTGTTGTGTGGGTGGGCTACCACCCAACTTTTTGTCTGTAAATTTAATTCCTGGGGTCTAGTAGGATTTTTGCTGGGGGCAGTCGTGTGAGTGGGTGACTGGAGGGGGTCTGAACCCCTGGCTGTGCAGAAATGTAAGAAGGAGACACAACCTGATGCCATATGGGTCGCCACCACCCCCTTCTTTTTTGTTTAAACCATTTCCCCCGGTGTGTAGTGTTTTTTTTTTGCCCTGCTTTCTGCCCCCTTCCGGGAGTGAACGGGAGTATCAAAAAATTCAGAAGGGGTGGGGACGAGAGGGCTGGAGCAGAATGACTGTTTGACTAATTTGCCAGTTATGGGATGGGGCACGGTCCAATATCTGGGTGGGTCACTACCTTTTTTGATTAAATAATATCCCTTATGTCCAGAGGGCTTTTTGGCCCAACACAAAGACTGGTGGGAAACTCACCCTAAACAGAAAGGCCAAAGGGCCTGATATGGGGGTCGGGCAAAGCAGAATGTCTGGGTGGGCCCAGACCTGGCTATATCTTCATCTCTTATTATTATTAAAAATAATGGTTTCTATGGGGCTTTTTCCCCCTCTGGTGGTGACAGTGTGGGGGTAAACTGTCACAAACTGCTGAAGCCATAATAAGAGGAGGCATGGTTTGATGCCGGGATGTGTTAGCCCTTTTTTCTGGACATTTTTTCCTGGTGTCCATTTGCCTCCTGAGGAGGGGGGCTAAGGGTAGGTTTAATTAAATCCCATTTTTTCCCTCTGGGGGCTGAAAGCCATCTAGGCCTGTTATATGATGCAGCACGGTCTGATGCCTAGGTGGTCCACCCTCACCTCTTTTTTTTTGAATGATTATTTTCCAATGAGACTAGTGGGCTTTCTGCCCCCTAGCCCAGGACTGCAGAAGGGGGGCAGTTTGGAGTGGTGGCATAGCCTGATGCAAGGTTTCACAGCTTTTCGTTTTTTTTAATTCCTGTTGTTTACTGAGATTCCTGCCTATTTGGGTTGGGGGGAGGGTAAAGTGTGACTGGAGACAACCCCCCCCCCCAATTAATTTTCCCAATCCAAATGGTGCAGAAAGACTATCCTCTGCTTTGTGGGCGGGTACTGTAGCACCCACCTGTGCCTGAAGGTTGCCTCCCCCCCGTCTCCCTGGTGTATAGTGATTGAATCCCTACTTGAGGTTCATGGTCAGAGTGATCACCAAGAAGGGATCCACTAGGTACTGCTGGAAAGGTACACTATCACCTTTCCACCCATACATTTCCTGCTTAGATTGCTGCTTGTGGCAGAATTATGCCCCCGCCTCCCGAACACCAATCAAATTGAAACCAGATGGCACCTAAAGGCAGCAAATGGTTTCAGTTTCAACCACTGTGAAGTTGGAGAGCTGTGTATCACAGTGATTGAAAAAATATATAATTTTGCGATGCGAGAAAAGCTTCCCACTTGCGCTCCAACTTTATTATTTGAAAAGGAGTTCCTTCTGGTGCGGGCATCAGAAAGATTTTTTCAATCAAAGGGGTGGACAAATTGTTCACATCTACTGCATTCAAGTTAATGTGGTGGCTATGAACAGTTCGTACACCAAACTGAAGTCATTCAGTTTTCTATGTATTTAGATATACTGGTTAAAAAGATGTGAACAGAAAAACTGGCTATTGAAAAATGCAGTTACACTTAAAAAAACAATTGACACCACTTTCTTTTGCTATAGTGTAATGAAGCTGCTTCATAAAGGTATTTTGGAGGACCTACAGCAGTATTCCAGTAGCAGTCTTTCATGTACTCTTACATGCCTTTGTGAATTTGTCCCAAAACATTGAAAAAAAACCAAATAGAATTGGACTATTTAGTGGATATTCGTATAAGGTTAATACAAAAAGAAAGAACTGTGCCCCCTTTCAACTTCTAATAATGAGATGAAAGTTTCGTATGGATTCACAAGGAGATGTAAGAGCTAATCAAACAGTACTCTTGTAAAACTACTTCCCTACTCATAAATATATTTGTGAATCAGCCCCATAATTTTTCCACCATTCACCTCCGTACCATGCATTGATTTTGTACCGTTCTTTCTCACTTTAAGCGTAATCAAATGTTTCTAATTTTGCTTTGGGATAAATTATTGTTTACAAGCAAAATATTTCACACTGCCATTGTGCAGCTGTGAGGATTTGGGTGTACTATATGAAATGGCTGTGGGGCCCTATCGTGAAGTACACTCAGAACTACCATCATGGGTCCAGTCAGGCTCTTTTTACTTAACCTTAAGCTCAACCCCGAGTAGCTGTGGCTCCGAGCAGTAAAGCTCGGGGAAGGAACTATGTGTGAAGCAAGCATTTAACAGCACCAAGCAATGGAATAAGAAAGAAACACAACAAGAAACACAACAGCAGTTTATAAACCTAGAGCATACTTTTATGAATTTTTAGAGTCCTTGATCATCAAAATCCACCACAGGGTTCCTGAGATAGAAAGGTATTTAAAGGTCAAAAATTCCTAATTCAACCGCAAAGAAGCACTGGTCAACAAAAAGTTTGTAAAGCTTTGAAAAGATTGTAAGCGTGTGTATGGCAACTCCAACCCGAGTTGGGTGACCAATTCCGACAGGACAGAAGTCTAGGAGGCCAGTAAAGATATTATGTTCAGTTACATGGCCACCAGAGCCATTTGCAGTCCAGTTCATTCTTCTGAGAGACTTCAGCCACAGACAATAATGGAGTGGTCCCTATGCTGGGGGTGCAGGAGTAAAAAAAGATGCTCAAAGGTGCTTTTGATGCTGTGCGGTCAACAGGGGTAAGTTCTGGGTGATCCTTCGGTCCACGGGTGAGGTGGGGTCCCATGAAGTCCTTTTGCTTATGGTAGAAGGGAAGCTGAGGCAGACCTTTTGGATCTTTTGACACAGTGCTCAGGCTGCAAAGCTTTGGTGGGGCTAGTGTCTCTCTTGGGCGACAAATCCAAAAACAGACAACACCCACGGGTTCAGCAGGCATGGGTGCAACTTTTGGCTACCTCAAATAAGTCTCCTGACATGCCTGGCGGCAGGTAGAGGCAAAACATCTGCAATGGCTACCAACTTTGCAATTTAGACCCTTTTAGCTTTAATGTCCCTGGTGCTATTCCAGGGGGGGTCAGCCAAATGACCCTTGGAGTCACTGCTTCAATCTGGGGCCAGAAATAAACTTTTCCCTGTGCCAGAAACTCCGGACAGGGTCCAAACTCTACTAGCCCAAAGTGCAGCAGGTGTAGTCACACCAACGTTCCAGCCTCTCTTTGTGCACTTCCAAAAGCTGTGAGATGGGCTTTCTTTTGTCTTATCTCCAGATCCAAAGTGTACAGAGGAGCAGGGTGCCAAGAGTGCCATATTTATCTCAGTATATAGTGCCAGGGGGACAATGCAGTCACTAGCTAATGGGCTAGTAGGTCCCTTCCTCTTGGGCGACAAAGTACCTGTCCTGTGTGGCATCTGGCTATCACAGAGTGCAACATTCTTACCCCTTCCACGATGGCGCAACCCTTCCTCAGTCATCAGGAGCTTGGCAGCCCACCACAGAGATATGGCTACCTAAGGGCTACATGACAACTTTTAGTGTTTTGCTGCTAAAACATATATGAAACCATATGTCTTGCTTAATAATATACAGCTCCTTGCCATATGGCAATATGGGGCTTCCATACAGGAGACTTACATATATTATTAAGGAACTTTGTCATTAACGGCAAAGGAAAAGTTGAACTTTTCAATGTGAGACTAACTTTCCAGTGTGTAATTTTCAGGCTGGAAGCCATGTTTTCACTTTGTCACACACAGGGTGGAACAACCAGTGTTGCAGCTTTGTGTGGACACTCTGCCTTACATGCCCGGGTAACATGTACTAGGAACTTATATCTAAGTCAGTCCTTGCCAACGACATCCAATTCAACATATCTTTTGGTGAAGGGACTGAACACTGTCACCGAGGTCTGGACATCAGGCCTCCGTGCACTCTCAGAGTCGAAACTCGCGTAGCTAATAGTCCAAATAGGGGGGCTAAAAGAGGCGGTAAACATGCAAAAAAGTATCTTTCCTTACAGAGGCCCAGTATTTTTATCAAACCGGTGTATTGCTCTAACATTCTGTGAAATCAAGTACACCCTGTAACCAGATCTTTATAAATAGCAAACTACCTTTTCTTTCTTTGCCAAAATAAAAATATAGCTTCATGCAATTTTTAGGTCACTAATCTGGTTGTAGTGCAACAACAATCTACCTATAGGCACACACATAAGGAATCTTTGTAATAGATTCACCAAAGTTTCCTTTGTGAAAAAAACAAACAAAAAAAAACTAAGATCCTACATTCGGGCTTTCTGTGGCATATGTCATGACCTAGATGCGTTGCACAGGAGATGGAAGACTAGATTTTGTACTCACAGTTACTCCGATGCAAAATAGCATTGTGCAAAATGCCAGTCCATTAAATTCATATGCCTGTAGGAGAACTTTTAGAAATAAATATAGGGAATACTTACTATGACATCAAATTTGGAATAAATATCTACAACTTTTCCTGTAAAAGAATAGAAAAATGTTTTAGTAATTGGATTACAGCTGCTCACCTCTACAAGAGCAAGTATGGATTACTGATGTATATTTTAACACCTCACAATATTAAGATGGAAAGTCTGCAGGCACTACACTAAGTACATGTTATTAAACATGTATTCAAATGTTATCCAAAGTACAATTTAAATGCTGCAGAGGAAGAACCACAAATGTAAAATGGCTAATAAAAATCAAGAAAATGCAAGACTTTGCATTTAGGAGTGCTTCAAATGATCCTTCTCTGTCTCAGAAGCGAGCACAAACTGCATATTCTAGAACCCTATTGTATTGTATTGTATTGGCATTTATATAGCGCTTACTGCGCCTGATGATGTGGCACACCGTCTATTGCTTTACTTCCTATTGATTACTTCAGTAAGAGAATTGTGTGTGATGATCTAGTCTACATTAATCTGAGGGTTCAGCAAAGGATGTTACTCATTAGTGGGAGCCCAAGTACCTTAATTTAATAGGCACTCACTGCAGATCCAGAGATCACCTCCTACTGCAAGGCAGAAGTACCCAAACGGGCTACATGATTTAAAAATGAGGTCATGGAAAGTAGTGCACTGCTGCATCATCTGTGTGGCCCACTTGTCAGTTCTAAACATATGAAAGAGCATCTAAGCATTACTAAGATTTGAGGATGGTGGTTGGTGAGATTATGAATTATTATATTTCAATCTTATTGTTGGACATATTTCAACACATATAACAAAACACAAACTTTTACGTATTCAGAAGTTTAATATATCCAGTAATCATATTATACATATCTGAAAAGGCAGTAGTCAAACCAACACAATGTTATCTCTGAAAAACCATTAAGAAGAACACTATGAAGGTGAGAGGGCAGGGAGAGGAAAGAAAGGGAGCTTAGTATAATTTCTAAATATTCAGTCTTAACTTCTCCCTTCATTCCTACAACTGGTCAGATCATCAGGCAACCAACAATTTGCAGATAGTAGAAAACTATTAAAAAATGTTCTGAGTCTGCCCCATTCCCACAAGTTTTGATCCCAAGATTTTTGCTAGCTACAAAGTTTTGTGCCACCTGTGGATCCATAAAGGAAAAGGTCTTGATCCCACATAGAATATTGTGTCTTGCTGCTAGCAATTCCTTCTTTATAGAAAAAGTCTGCCAGTCGCACAGTCTTTTAGGCAAAATCATGTGGATTCTGCAGGCCTGCTCCTGAGTTGACAGAGGGATGCATCAAACTCAACTTTTCCGGAACTCAGAGGAAAAGTATCCACATAATACATACTGTGGACATCCACACATGTAGACAGAGAAACACATCCACCTCATTCACACAACAGTGATCATCACAGGCCACCACTCTAGCCATAAATCAATCCCAATACTCTACACAATGGTCCACACCACACACCTATCTTACCCCCCATGAAGTTGAATGAACTCACCATTTCCCTCTATTGATCAGCCTTCCATAGGCAAGCCATGTATACTAGAAAACTCAAAGACCCAAAATCTGGGTTGGAAAACAAATTATTCACTACGTGGCCTTTCAACGAATGCCTGTTACTTATGCTCAATAAGGTTAGTCTGAATATCCACACTGGTCTCATGTACACACAACACGTGAAAACAGTTAATTAGTTCCCCAATTGGAAAGCTCGAGCAAAACTACCAGCTCAAAATTCACTACCAACTAATCATTTTTCAATGAAGCCTTGCACAGGCACGCAAAAAAAGAAATACAAAAGCTGAAAGGACTATGGTATAAAGACAAGTCTGACGCATCTAAATCCAAACTGAAAAAGCCAAAAGCTGTTTAAGCTTGAGTTTAGGAAAGTGAAAGCTAGATTCTTTTAGGATTTAATGTCCCACTTGAAGAACCACTCCTGGGCCTTATTCAGTATTATGAGAGAAAACACAGAGGTCAGGAGGAGGAGAAAAGTATCCTCTTCCATTACAGAAAAATGAAACAGGTTCCTTATCTTTTTTTCTAGCAAAACTGCTAAACTGAAATCAGACCCAACTGGTAAATGGTAACTTCCTTCCATCATCACACCTAAAAACAACCAACACTTGGGGATCATTCCAGAATCTCAAGCTCAAAGATCTAGCCAAAATAGTCAATGAAATGCACTCAACCCCCTATTTCAGAGACACGATTCCAGCTAAAACAATCAAAGAAAACCCTAATATGTTTTCACCTTTCTTGTTCGTGTACATCAATAAAAATTATCAAAAGGTTTGTTCGAAACACCCTGGGCCAGATCTCAGTCATACTCAAGAAACCTAATACTGACCCTGCAATCCTGGAAAATGTCATAACCATCAACAACCACCAATGGTTATAAAAATCCATTGAAACAGGTGTTGCACTCCAACTAAACAAGTAAATGAGTAATAATGACCTACTTTCCCACATCCAATCAAGGTTAAGAGAAGGTTACAGCACTGAAACGGCAACCTTGAAGATCTTGGATGACATTTTACATCCTTGACGATGGTGAAATTTGCCTACTAGTTGTCTTGGATCTGTCAGCAGCATTTGACACCACAGACTATCTCCTCCTAAAGATACTGGAGCCTATAATGAGCTTCAGTGGCCAGGATGAAAGCTTGCCCCTCTCCTTCATGAGAGGCTGACCTCAGCTCATAAACCTGGGGCATTTCAGATCAGCAATAGAACAAGTGACCTAAGTTGTACCTCAAGGGCAACATTCTGTATACGTTTGTTCAATCTTTATGTGGAACCACTTAAGTTGTTGATAGACAAAACTGCCATAAAGCTACACCAATACACAGATGACACCCAACTGGACTTAAAATTATCTTTGTTGCAGGACTTACACACCCTACAAAATGGTTTAAAAATAATGCCTGACTGGATGGCTTCTCACTGCATAAAACTGAACCCATTGAAAGTGGAGTTCCTTCCAATCTTCTGCAGAGGCTTCGCTCAAATCAACTCAGTTTTTATCTTTGATATATCAAAGTTGGCAAACAACCTGGCACAGATCAATACTGCCAAGTTGTGTGGTTTCACACTGGAATTGCCACTCCCTCTCACAGCACAGATGAACAAAACTACATAATGAGTTAACTTCCATCTTCCCCATCTTAAGAAAAGTAAATATATTTTCTCCACCAATCAATTAAGATATGCAGCTCAGGCTCTGGTGATCACAAGAACAGACACAGGCAATCCCTATCTAGCAGGTCTTCCCACAACAATGTTGGCTCCCCTCTAACCCATATAGAGTCATCTCAGAGTAAAATAAAAGATGTGAGCACATCTCCCCAATTCTGAAAGAACTTCACTATCTACCAATTCAAAGCAATACTCTAGAAGATACCAAACTACCCCTCTACCTTCCTCACACTACATGGAGGCAAAAGATTTTCAAGGAACAAGATTTCCTTAAAACTAAAATTCAAGTCTTTGCTAGCACTTAAGCAGTCTATCTCAGAGACGCCTCTTTCTGTAATTCTTCATTTCTAGACTTGTATTGTTCCCATGCAATCTTGACTTTAAGAAAAGGTTTCAAGATTTACTTAGTCAAGTCTCACCTCAGTTGAGAGGCCAAGCACCAACATCCTTGTCATCTACTTAAAGGAATCTGCATCGCATAACCCAGCTGTGTTATCTTTATTTAGCTGTTCCTTTTTTGCTGTTTTTCTCCTTCTTATTTCACTTTCCTTCCACATTTATTCCTCTGCACTGCCCCGTTCCAGTCTCGCCCTTCCCTTCCTATGCCTCTCACTTTTCAGGTCCTGTAAGTTGCATCTGGTTCTCTGTAAAGCGATTAATACTTATGGTGGTTATAAGGCGCTATATAAAAACTTAAAATAACTGTAGGGAGTTTTAGCGCTGTGATCCCCCCCGGATTTGAGTTCATTTAAAGCTATTTTTCTTAGAGTGGGGCAACTTTAATGAAAATGCAAGGTCCACTTTCCAAACAGAACAACACTGCTTGAGTGGTACATTCTTTTAGTATTTTGGCTCCCAACCTTCTCTGTGAATGTGCTTATCTAGAGAATAAGGAGACTGAGATGGGGATGGCAGATAAGACAAAGAATGGGAGTTTCAGCATCTGAACTTGGTAGACTATCATTAAACAATTTTCTCCTCCAAATGATTATCATGTTGCTGTTGGAAATGGCCCAAATATATGCTGCATATATGAATGGGCCTAACCAGGTGTGTGTAGGTGCCTTCAGGCTTCTGACCTATTCAGAGAGCCAAGGATTGGAGGCGAGCTGAGGCATTGCCAACAAAGTAACCTCTTCTGTGAGAACAACTCAAAGATGTAAGAGTACAGCACCTAGTGAATCTGTAAAGAGCTAGGAGGAGCTATGCCACCTCTTGCAGACAGACATATTCACAACACAGTTATTCTACACTGTGGTGTTTAGAAGAAAAATAACGGCAACAGGATTCCAACAACTTACCCGACTCATCAACAACAGGCAAAGCCGACACTCTCCTCTCAACAAATATGTTCAAGGCTTTAATGATCGGAGTGTGTGGGTGTATGAAGGCAATGTTATGGTATGTTCCTATTCCAAGCTCCTCAAGGTTCTTCTTCATGAAAGCAGGTTTTGGCATTTCAGACACCTATAAATCAGAAAATCAATAATGAATAAAAGCAGTAACACTTTTTGTTTTGTGCCATGCTAATTAGCTTATAGATAAGGCTGTTTAGATAAAACAACTGAGTCAAACAGCTTTACATACACATTTACCAAACAGAAAAGTGATAAAAGGGAATTTGAGAGTAGGGAGAGAGTCGAAAAGCAAGATTTGTTCGTAGGTGTGAAATTATGCATATGAAATGAAAGAGGGAAAATTATAAACGTCAGCCTCTAACACCATAGATTATAGCAAGCAAGCAAGAATCATCTGTAAATAAAAGCCCACATCTGTGTCAATGACTTCTGTGCTACTAGTTCAGTATGCCCAGTTTAGGTTTAAATCATTTTCATTGGAGCCTTTACCAGCAGAACATGATCAGCAAGAGAAGCAAATTGTACTACAACCAAACATAAGTTAGTCGCCAGAATAAAATCAAGTGAATAAGGCTGTCCTTAAGTTTATGCAGAGGTGCACCTCAAAGCAATAAGCATTTCACTGAATACGTATGAAGCGAGGTAAAACAGGAGAAAAGGTGGGGAAGCAGGAAGAACATGAAGGTAAAGGGAAAAGTGATGTGAAACAAGGGGTAAACGCAGGATGTGGGTAGTCACAACCAGTAGCTATTGCTAGCTGACCATGTCATTTAAGTTCTCTACTTACCCCAAGAGCTGAAATGGCTTCAGGAGCTCTCAGCTCGTACTCGCACTTCAGCACACCAGTTGTAGCACACTGTCATAGATTCCAGAAGATTGTGCTTTTCAACCAGTGTAACCAGTTTCAAACACCTTTCCATCTCTCATCTCTTTCAAATGTGCAAGATACCACAAAGAAGCTGATGACCCCAAGTGCTGCAGGTCCCTGTGGAACCAGCACATGCCTCTTCTCCTCACCTGTATTGCAGAACAACAATAGAAGAACAAGCCATCAGTCCACCTAGAACTCCTTCTTGAGGCGCAATGCCTTCTTCAGAACTGAGTCTCAGAGGTAATGTTAACAGAACCAAAGCTGGTGTTCCACACCTCCAGATTCCTCTTCTCTGGTGAGCAGTCCAAATGTTTTAACAAGGGGTACTCCATAGAGTTAATTCTAGGCATTTGCAGAGGACGGTCTCGGTCACCTCTGAGATCAAGATGCAATCACAGGGAAGATGATCAGAGTGAGAAAATCCAAATTTCGCGCTAACTGAAGTCCTCTCATAGGGCAGATACATTTTGTGCCTTTGCCCAGACCAGATTTCAGAGTCCCACTTTTTTTTAAGTAGTTTGTCTTGGTCAGTTCTAAGGTGTCCCAAAACTCACAGACGGCAGTTAAGGGGTTAGGGCTCCAGCAGTATCCAGTACAAGTCCAGTTATCTCTGATCAGCTAGTCACTCCAGAAAAAGGCCCTTGTGCAGCTTTTGGTGTCTCTGGAGCGAACCGGAAATAATCCAACTGACCATTTGAATCCACTTCTCCATCCTGGGTGTAAGGGGGAGCAGTACCAACCGCTCAGGTCTCAAAACAGGTAACAGCAGAAGGTCCAATCCTTTCATGTTCATTCAAAGGTCCAGATGTCTTCTTAGGAGCTGGGCTTAGGTGCAACTTTTGCACAATTCACTACCCAATCCGTGGGGTGACTCTTGGACACCCCTAACTAATGGGCAGAAAGATCCTATGTGCAAACCTTCCGCTTTTACAAAACATCATGTTTGCCTTACTGAAAGCTATCTCGCAGTGCACCATTGTCAGGGAAAATGAAGATGGCAGAATCTTTCTGCCCAGGGTGGAGACTGCTGGCTCACCCAAAGGCATGTAAAGGAAAATGAGTAGCTCCTAAACCACACCAAGCTGATTCTGGGGCTGGTGCCCCGCCCACTGAACTGAACCTAGCAGGCTACAGATGGCTACCGGATCAAATAACCCCTTTTTCCCAGCTTTCACTTCATATCTATGAATGGACAAGCTTCACCATTTTAAAGAAGAGAAGGTTATTAGGCAATTAGCACATATACATAATGAACATGCTACTTACCTTTGCTTACACTTTCTGGTGGTTAATATATCTACCTGCAGATTCCTCACCCTAGAATAGTCCCAAGATGCTGGTCTGGAACAAGGGAGATTTCCAGCAGTGCTCTTGCATGCTGATAGGTGGCATCATCCAGCTCTGCATTGACTTCACACTGCCTGGAAGTGAGGGTGTGGACCCCCAAATAAGCTACACCCCTGCGCAATGACATAAGTTTCTTGTCTTTTGCATTTCTGCACCCTCAAACGTGGAGCATAAACAACTGATGGCACCAGCACGCCGACCACTTACTTAGGACCTTTTCAGAAGTTAAAAAGAGGTTACTCCACAGAATGGGAGGAAATCAGGAATCTACAGTAAGATGGAGTCTTCACAGAAAGATTGATGTCAAAGGTAAGTTAAGTAACTTGTTCTTCTGTTGAATCCTTCCGACCACAGATTCCTCCCCCTGGAATAGATACCAAAGCAGTACCTCTCAAAGCTGGGGGCTTTGTGAAGTAGACACAAACTAACAAAGTCTTGCAGAACCAGAACCTAGTAGGCTATGTTCCCTTCCCACTGGACCTGGCTGTCTAGGCTGCAGGGATTTGTGAACATATGCACTGACACCCAAATCGCAGCCTGGCAGTTATCAAGGACAGGAACCCCCTAGCACCAATGCAGTGGTAACGTCCTCAGCCCACGTGGGATGAGATGTCAGACCTTCCAGATGCTGCTTCTTGGTCAGTGTGTAGTGCACCTTGATGCAAAGGACTATCCACCTCAGCAGGTCCTCTTTTGCATACTGTTGCCTTTCTTTGCTTCAGAAAACCCAATCATACACTCAATGGTCCTTGGAATGATCAATATTTTAACTTAAAGCCTTTCTGGTGTCCAACAGATGGAGCCTCATCTCGTCTTTCAAGGGGTGAGGGGAAGTAAAACATTTTAGCAGAGTGATTCACTGGCTACAGTGGAAGAGAGAGACACAACTTTCAGTAAAATGGCTGCCCGTTTTCTAACATAATCACAATGAAGAAAGTCGTTTTTTTAGTCAAAAGACACAGCAAGCAAATATTCATAGACATTCACATGAGGAATGTTAAGGTTCTACTGAGGTGTACAAATGGTTTGGGAAGGGAATAGGTCGGTCAAAACATTAGGAAACCTCATCACAACAGGTTATTTGAGCAAGGATTGTTGTCCTCCAAACAAACGTAGAAAGGCCGAGGGGCTGACAATTTCTTTGACAGTGCCCGTTGCAGGCCTTGCTGGCCTAAAGAGAAAATGGTTATGAGGGGGCAGTGTCCCAGGCATCACGCAAGGGTACAAACCTGTCCCTGTGCAAAGCGCAGATGAATATCAGCTTGTATCTGGTGGCCAGCGTGACATCCACCACTGCAGATGGCAAATCAAATTCAGCCACATTTCATACACGGTGTAAGTTGTTGAGACTTGTAAGAAGGACCATGCCCTGGCTGAGACAGGAGGTTCTCCCAAAGTGTGAGGACAGATGCTCATGCTCTGGAGTTTTAGGTACCACACTCTTGATTTGAGGGGGCAGTTGAAGGTCTAGGGTAGGCTTGAGGTCGCCATCCATTTTTGGGATGAGGAAATATTAGGAATAACAACCTCTGATATTATATTGGTCGATGGTATCCTTGTAGAATAAAAGGTATACTTCCTGCAGCTGAATGGACAGTTGGTTTCCGAAATGTGTTCCAGTGTGAGAGGAATGGTGGGTCTGAAGTAGAGGAAAGTAAGTTGTGACCCTTTTGAACAATCTGCAAGCCCCTTCACTGATGAATCGCCAACCTTGGAGAAAGTGGGAGGAATCTTGCACCATACCGGTTGGGTGTGAGCCGCTCAAGACAAACTAAAGCAGCTTTTTAGAAGCTGAAGGAAGGGAAGAGTATTTGGAGGACTGGTGTCCCTACTGACCTGTGCGATGTCTGCAGGTGCTGCGTCCCCAAAAGGGCTGGACTGCTGGGACGCTGGGAAGCTGGGAAGGATGTCGCTACCTAGAGGCTATAGCCTTTGTGAAAATGATAGTGAAATTGCTTTGCAGTGGTCAACAGTCCCAGAAAGTGGGCTGTGGCCTACTATCCTTAAAGCGTCGCAAATCAGAGTCCACCTTCTCTTTGAAGATGCAAGACACAATTGTATATCACCAGGACATTTGGTTGACTTCATCCAGGCATGTCTACTGAGCACAATATTGGTACCAACTGCCCTAGCAATACAATCTGTGATATCTAAGCAAGCACAGATAGTATAGTTTTGCAGTGTCCTGTCCATCATGGATTTTCTAAGCTAAGGAGACACACTGTTTATTTGGGAGGTGGGGAATTTCTCACTGGCCATGTCTCATATGGCATGTGTATATCGGCCAACAGACAGACTGAGCTTATAAACCTCAGGGAAAAGCTCTAGTAAAAGAAAACATTTGCTTGTCAAAAACATCAACCTTTTTGACTACTATATCTGGGAAATTGGTTGGAAAAGTAATTAGGACTCGCCTCATTGGGCAAAGCTTGTACAATGAGACTTTCCAGAGAGCTTGGTGAGACAATATGGATGACTGAACGTAGTTAACCTGAATGACAACTAGTTGAGATTTTTGATTTTGTAATGAAACATCAGTCAAGCCGATGCCAGTGCAGGGTCCGACATGATATCGCACTGGGTCATCAAATAGAGCTGGTGGAATCAGTATCTGCTTTAAGGCAACAGGAACCAGCACCAATCACAAGGCCAGAGATTAAGGGCCTGATTCTAATGTTGGCGGGCGGCGGGAGCCGCCCGCCAAGCTACCGCCGCTGAATGACCGCATCGCGGTCAAAACACCGCGGCGGCCATTTAGACATTTCCTCTGGGCCGGCGGGCGCTCTCCAAAAGAGCGCCCGCCGGCCCAGAGGAAATGCCCCTGCAACGAGGACGCCGGCTCAGAATTGAGCCGGCGGAGTTGCAGGGGTGCGACGGGTGCAGTTTGCACCCGTCGCGTATTTCAGTGTCTGCTTAGACACTGAAATACTTTGCGGGGCCCTCTTACGGGGGCCCCTGCCGTGCCCATGCCATTGGCATGGGCACGGCAGGGGCCCCCAGGGGCCCCGCGGCACTCCCTACCGCCATCCTGTTCCTGGCGGGCGAACCGCCAGGAACAGGATGGCGGTAGGGGGTGTCAGAATCCCCCATGGCGGCGCAGCAAGCTGCGCCGCCATGGGGGATTCAAAGGGCAGCGGTAAACCGGCGGGAGACCGCCGGTTTGCCTCTTCTGACCGCGGCCGAAGCGCCGCGGTCAGAATGCCCTGCGGGGCACCGCCGGCCTGTCGGCGGTGCTCCCGCCGACCCTGGCCCCGGCGGTCTTAGACCGCCGGGGTCAGAATGACCCCCTAAGTCTGTACCCGAGTCAGTATAGGCCCAAAAACTGGAAATTGGTCCCAAGGGGGCAGACTGCATCATGGGAGGCCCCACAGACAGTAACCCGACTCGACGCCCCTGCAGCTCTATGGGGCTCAAAGGTTCACAGAGGGAACTGAGGGCCACATATACGAATATTTGAAATTGCGATTCTCTAATTACGATTCCATGCGAATCGCAATTAGGGAATCGCAATCCCAAATGTAAGAAACTCCGCTGAGTTTCTTTCGCGATTCCCGGTGGATCGCAAATAGACCTGCCTCCTTACTATTAATGAGGTAGGTCACAATTTGCGACCCACCGGGAATCTCAAAAATAACAAGGATGGTGGCCTGCTGGTGTCAGCAGAACACCATGTCTGTGATTGCTTTTAATTAATGCAATCTTTTATTTTAAACGCAGCCCCTTTTCCTTAAAGGAAAATGGTCTGCGATTAAAAAGAAAAATATGAAACATTTCAGTTTCATTTTTTAAGAGTAGGCAGTGGTCTGTGGGACCACTGCCTGCTCTTAAAAAACGTTTTCGCATGCATTCACAAAGGGGAATTTGCGAGTGAGTTAGCACCAATTTGAAATTGGTGCTAACTGCGATTGTTTTGTGACCGCATACACGGTCACAAAACAATCATACATACCATTTAGATTCGGTATTAGGAAGGGACGCCCTGGACACGCCCCCCTCCTAATACCGAATCGCAAAACCCAAATTGCGATTCGGGAACAAGTTACTGAATCGCAGCTTGGCCTTTGTACATCCCAAACAGCATTTTTCCAGTCTCAAACAGGCCGATTGAGACTGGAAAAGTGCTTTGTACATGTGGCTCTGAAAGCGCAGTAAAGGTTTGCAGTATTGTCTCCTTGTAGGCCTCGATTTGCTGCAGGTTCGATAAGTGGGGCTGCACCGGAACCAACTGAGGTATCGGTTCTGGCAGAGGTGACCTTGAGGCAGTGCAACTCAAATCTTGACACCCTCTAACTTTCTCTTTGGAGACAGAGTGAGGTGGAGTGGAGTGATTCTTTTTCTTATGCATACACTTAGACTTCGACGTAACTGAAGACTCAGAGCAGGAAGTGATGCAGTGGTCGGAACGGCCCCGGGCCCAGGTCTGAAACTTTGAGTAGGAGTTATATGAAGATTATAAATTCTTCTTATGATTATCAAAATACAAATATGCAGTTGGAGTTGTCAGAAGACTGACAGAGGAGAGTGGAGTTCCACATCCACGCTGGAAGGCGTGAATTGAAAGAACAGATGCTACAAATCAAGAGTGATGCTTATATGCGGTATCAATTATCGGCGCACAAAATTTCTCCTGATCCAGTTTGACACTCCTTGGGAATATTCTAAGATGAGGAATCTGCTGTTACGTATCAACTAGAATGCCCTTTTTAATTGTTTTCTTTTCATTTTCACATGCATCTAAGCATTTGCCATCATGGGGTTAGCATCAGAACATTCTGGGTATCTATGACCTTCTTACTTGCAGGCATAAGTAGGAATACTCCTTGCACGACTGATAACAGTCCATTATTTACGGCCTACTTACCATCCATCTACTGGGAATCAGGCATTTTTTATGCAGGCAGTGTTCGTCTTTCCACCACGGACTTTACTTGCCTAATACAACACACTTTGAGTTGCAAGTAACTTTTTTATTTATATATAGTTGTGGGGGTCAATAATCTGATGAAATGTATATTTATGTATATTTATGCTGGCACTGTATTGTTACACAGTTGCATGCAGACGTTACCTGGATGCCATGAAAAAGTGAACTATCTTATGTACATATGAGAGAAGATGCACTAACCCACCTAAAGGTCCATAGGTTAGTTTTAATTTTGGACCACTCTACTGTGGGTCTCACTAAGTGAGGCTCACTCACTTTAAGCTTCCGTAAAATGAAGTTGCATACTAATTGCCAGTGCCCGACTATTACAATAAGGTCCACTGTTGCAGGTGATATATGTACAATCTGTATGTAGAGAACTGCATCTTTAGATATAATGTTGTGTCAATGTTATTTGAAACTCAATAAACAATTGTTATAGAAAAACCAAAATGTTCCAATGCTGCGCAGCTGGGATGATAGGCTTTTTGCAGGTGCACAAGTGTGTGGGAAAGTGTGTAACTAAGCCAGGTATTTACGTACTTTTGGCAAACTGTTTCTGGCCTATGCAGGCCCTATTATTTAACTGCACATGCAAAAAAAATCCCATTTCCTTTTGACTAAGTGCGAGTCTATAAACCTTTACTGTATTCACACAAAAGGTGAAAGTTGTGTAAAATATTAACTTCGTATTGGCTTAATATTGAGAAAAGATGATAGTCTCTTTCACTTTGTTTAGAAATCTACCAAGTGAACCTAGGAGCTTTTTAATTCCTTTTGATGTTGCAGTATTTTCCCAAAGATTGACTCTGAACTAATGTGCTGCTGTTAGTTAATTACTCTGCTGGTTAGCAAGTAGAACAAAGCCTCTCTCAGTCAAGAACCCCGTTTTCGGCAAATGAAGAGAAGATAGAAAACAATATGCAATGGTTAACCGTCAACCACCAACAAATTAAAATGGCTCTGAAGGCTGCCACGAGAGCAGCAGGCCCCCCCACTGGATCCCTACATCCGATTTTGGTTTTGTGATCCTAAGACTCATGGAGTCCAAAAAGAGTGACATTAGGACAGTTTTCTACTGGGATGAAGCACTCGTTAATTTGGGACTTTTGTCCAAAGGCTCCAGGTGCATAGACCTTTGTTATCATGTACTGTTTTAGCTTTGCACCATAGTGAAGGTGGAATAAAGACCTTCCCACTGTCTTATTTGGAATATTGAAAATGTTATGCACGCTGTTGTCAGTAAATCAACACAAATCTGGTATCATGGACTGTACCATTCTAAAGACAAAGAGTACCCTTGACCCTTTGCTGCGCTTGACTCAAAATCAAGACTCACGAAAATTTATATTGCAAAAGGTAAGCTTGCACAAATCAAAAGGTGTCTCAAAATGTACTGAAAATTACCTTGGAAAGTGGTGACAATTTTCAGACAATGCACAGAAGAACTGAAAACTGGAGAAAAAGCTTTGCAAAAAGCACAAAATGGAAGCTTACTAAGTTAAAAATTGGAGAAAAAAAACACTTTGCGCACCACCAATCATTATAATCACAATTTGCTTGTCTGGCACATTTCTACCTACAGTGCCCCCTATAACTTTCATCAACTGCTGTACTGCAAGAATAGTAACTCACAACAGCTTCATATAAAATAAACAATACAAAACATACTCATGGAACAGCTGCCTGTGGAAGGGTGTTCGAATGAGGCACAGCAATCAACTACGGCTGTGCAAATTTGTGGTAAATCAGTGCAAGCCTCGTGAATTGTTCTACTTTTAAAGAAAATGAAACTGCGAATATAGCTTTTGCAGAAGATCCAGCACATTATAATTTTGTAAACTTTTCAATTCATGGATCTTTATTTGGTATTACCTCCATAAAAGCACATAAATACAATCAAAATATACAATAATATAAAAACATTAAAAGACAAAAGGCAATAAAATAGATTTAAAAAAATCCTAAAATTCAATCAGTAACATTACAATAATCATAGCCCAGCCATATTCTTTATTTATGAGCAGGACCCCTGTGCAAAGATTGCTATCCCCCATCACATCCATCTAGAAGATCTAAAAGCAGAGATAGTTAAACAGGGGCAACCTTCTGGAAGCTAACCCTTTCAGCCTGAGCCTCCACATGTTCAACAGAAAACGAGAGACGGTAAACACAATGGTATCAACTTCAAAGGATCCTAACCACTGATCTACAATCCCTGATTCCCAAATTACAGCAAAGTGGTGGAATCCACTTCCTTCTTTATCCATGGTAAAGCGGACAAAAGATTAGGACATGTTCAATGGACTCAATCCCCTTGGGGACACAACCTCTCAGACTCTTTGGGTGCATACAGCCATTTTGCTGCAACTGAACAGAGCGTCAGGGTCCCTAGATCCAAAATGTCAACAGGAGGCTCAATCTCGTCCAAAAATCCTTCAATGATTCATCTTTAAACTCAAGGAAGGAGGCAGGGAGGGTACCAACCCTGGTATGTCCTAAAGTCAGATTGTCTATATAACGCCAGTACATGCCCTTTAGTGAATCTTTTGAGACCCTAATGGCTTCTGCGAGGGTGGAGCAGTGGTTCCCACACTCCATCTGAGTCATTTGGCACTTTATAAAACTGAGCCAGGTGATCTAAATAGCTCCAGGAAGCCTCGAAACATTCTCCAAGCCCTGTCGGTATGGCTATATTTTCAGGATAGTCCAAATCCTATGCCAATACAATATCTGTCCAAGTCCCACCTGGGGATACAGGACAAAAGGAAGTGCCTATTTTTGACCTCGTAATCCAACCAGGTATGTTGCTCCAGGTTGAAGCTACACTTTTGGATGTGGGGTAGCCAATCAAACTGCTCCGTGAACGCAACCCTTAGATAATCAAATTTGTGGACTCTCTCCAAGGAGGGGTGTGTGGGGGGGGGGGGGACACTACTGAAGGTCGGATAGGAACGAGCCACCGGACAGGCGTTAAAAAACTAATATTTAGTTTTACTGAGATTCATCTCCAGACCTCTCTGCTTGCACAAGATTGCAAACTGATCCAGAAGCTTCTTGATCCCAATTGGAAATTTTGAAATCAGAAGAGTATCATCTGCAATCAGAAGGACCGGAACCTTCCCAATGGCTAGACTCGGGCATCATTCTCACACAACCTAAGCAGAAGCACTAAGTCATTAATATATAGAAGAAATAGGTTGTGGCTAGAACACGCCAATCTTACACTCCGATTGACTGGGACAGGGGCTGTCCATTTGCCCTTGGGTCCATATTTGACCTGTGCGAAATTGTTGCAGTGGACCCTAATAATAATATCACTGAGGTACTTCAGGACATCTATTTCCACCAAAACCTTACACACGGACTCCCTGGGTACGAGATCAAAAAGCGGACGGAAGGTCCACAAAGATCATATATAAACGGCCTCCCCTGAGAGTAAAATATTTACAGTAAATCAGTTGTAGACAAAACACCTGATCAATGGTGCTAATACCATCCTTGAAGCTGGCTTGCAAAGGAGACAACATTCCCAAATCTGCCAGGCAATCATGCAACCTTTCCAGTATGACCCAGCTAAAATGTTTCTGGGTAGTATCAATACGGCTCATGGGCCTATAGTTGGATGGGAGTAAACTAGAGCCCTTTTTACAGATTGGGATTATCTCTGCCCTGGCCCATAATGGGGGCATAGGGGAGCCGCTCATTATAGCATTAAAAAACAGTGCGTCATAGGGGCACCAGATTTCTTTTTCTGTCCTAAAAAGGTTCCCGGGGATCTTATCTAGCTCACGTACTTTGTTAGGGATGATCCAATTGAATGCCTTGTTAACTTCGCCAATGGTGATAAACCAAGCTTCTAAGGCATACCACGCCCAAGAGAGAAAGGTCTTGTAGAAGCACGAGCTATGATACTACCCCATCAGTGACCGGTGACCAAGGTATCTTGCGCTTAAATGGATCTGCAGCTACACAGCAGGAGTTTAAAAAAAAAAAAAAAAAAAAAAAAAGTGATCCACCCAAGCCACTGCAGAATTGTTGCTGTCAATTAATAAATTGGCATCAGGACCACCACTAGCAACAATACGCCAAAAGTGAACAATGGTCTTTTCCTTTGACATGACGTCCCATTTTGCGTATTCCCAATCACTTTAGCACTTAATACAGCAGCTTTGTACCAGGACCTAGCTTCTTGGATCAAGAACCTGTCCCATCTATGGTTGCAATGGGCAGAGCTCGCCCCGCAACGCTACAGTATTTGGAGTACCAGGAAACATATTTTCTCTTCTTGGGAGGGGCCACAGACTCCACCAAGAACAAATTCCTAAGGGAGGCAAACATAGCGTTATGGATATCACTAAATCTTGTCAGGGAGTCGGGATGCAACAGGTTCGCTTCCTCAGCTTGTACTGCTTTCAGGCCAATGGCAACCGCTTCATTGACCTGCCTCAAAACAACCAGGAAATAGACGGTCGACCTATGGAGGTTGTAGCCTTAGTAAAATTAACAAACAGGGAACTAAACTGTGGGGACAAGGCCCATGCCTCCTGAAAAAGACATATGTCAAATTGATCAATAAACTGGCACCAGTCTTGGCAGGATAGTTTGGACACAATGCCAGCAAGATTCCAGAAGACTATCTTGGTGGAGGGGGTATGGGGAGCCATAGGGTAGCTGGTGAATGCCATTCTCGGGGCGTCATGAAGAGAGCAGTGGAATATGAACAGAAGGATGGGGAGGGTATCTGCATTCGCAGCCCCTTTTATGACAGGTACCCTTGTACTTCTGAAAAATATGGAAAATCCTCAGGGATTTTTATCACCTATTTTGCTGAAAATAAAAACTCCCACGTCTACTTTTTTTAAAGATAATTTGAAAGCAGTTTTTTTGCAGTTTATTTTTCACAGATGTTAATTTGGACGAAAGTTCATAACTTCCTGAGGTGCAAATATTAAGAATTGAAAATTCGAACACTCAACATTTACCACTTATCATTCAGTTCCATTATCCACTGTGGAAATGTTGAAGGTTTTTTTTTTTTAGGGGGGGGGGCGGGGGATTGGCTGGATAGGGTGATCTAACTTGAATCATCTTAAGGATGTTTAACTGTGGTTCATCTTTCCATATATCCAAAGCCATCTCTGAATGTGGCCATAAACTCCTCTAGTCTGGTAGGTCTGTAGATAATGTACCTTACAGTGTTCTAGAGCTCGAAAATAGAAAAAAATTGTGTACTTGAGCGGATTTCACTTTAATTGGTATACAAACATGCTACAAACTGCATCCACATCATCTCACTGTAGTTCCAATGCATGGATTATAAACGTTGCTTGCAAGCACACAATTAATGAGCCCAATATACAAGCTGTTACTTACAAAAAGTTGTAAGAATTTGAGGATTCTTTTGTGGGTAAGTATATAAAGTGCATTCCCACTGACGGGGTCAATAACTGGCAATCGGTGAATTTTGTTTTTGATGAGTGAATATACCGCATCAAAGAGGCTGAGGAGAAAAACATTAAAAGTTGTTAGTAAATTAGGATACTGATAAAAAGTCAAATAGCAGGTTCGAAGAACCAGCAAGACCCAAAAACATCATTTAAAGTGCTAAAGAGTTAAATAGATTTGATGCAAGAGCCATTGTTTCAAACACACACACACTCATGCCCACAAACACACACACACACACACACACACACACACACACACACACCCAGGTATGCATACACACACATTTCTCAACTTGGGGTTTAGATTAATCAAGGAGATAAGAAAGGCGAGGCACCATTTAACAAATTGTTGTTGAATTATCGGTTGAAGCTCAGCATTCACAATAACAGCAAAAGCAGTGGGTTTCTTAGTCCCGCAAACAAGGTTAAGAATGGCAGCACTGAATCTGAATAACTAACACCAAGGCCGACTAAATGAGGTACGCGATAATCTGGCTCGTCAGAATTTTGGGAAATCTATGAGAATAATTTTATATACAATAAATCTAAATTTGAACCTTTGACTAAACCCATTGTCTTAAATGAGCTGTCTCTGTCAAGTCATCCATTATTAAGTAGTTTACAAATACATTATTTAGCATTGGGATTTAACACAAGTGTAAGCATAGCCCCCTTGACATGGTGTATGGTGAAAGCGATGTAAACACTGTATGCATCAGACTGCTGTTTATGTCGTACTGAGCTTTGCGTGTAACACGTGGAACAAATGCTGTATATATGTTCTGACTGGTCATGACATTAGACATCAGTAGAATGTTGAATTTCATAGCAAGCTGAAACAATGTTTATGGTAGAAACTACTCAGTAAGGAAATACAATCTGCTTGCTAGGCACCACCATTGCCCAAAGGGGGTGCTAGTTACACTTACAACATGTCTAGAAGACCGATTCAAGGAAGGTCCCAAAATAACAGTTTTCAGTGTGAAAACCCCGCCCTCCCCTCCACCCCCATCCACACTCCTGGATTCCTTATGCTCTCCAGTGACTATAGTGAGGAGATATCAGGTAGGATGGATATTTATATATGGCTGAAGTTCAAAAGAGACAACACCCTAGAGGGCTGACTGGCCAAGCTCCATGTGAGAATAGTGGAGTCCCCGTCTGTTATTAGAATATAATCTTGTGCAACATATCCTGCATTACAAAGGTGAGAGCAAATGTGTTTCCCCATATTATTGCTGAAGGGAGTGAATAATGTTTATATATGACACCACTTTTGAACCACACACATTTTACTCGCTAGTCAAATGTAATTGTCACACATGACATAACTATCAAAGGAATATGAATTCTATGGTGTTTTTTTCTGGTCATGTGAAGACTACTCAGTTTTACTTTCTACTGGATGCAGTACTGCACGGGCATCCCTGAATGGCTACAGGGTGCAGCTGATGTAGCATCCCAGTGAGAAGGCACTCATAATGGTTTTCCAGGGGCGGAGTAGAAGCATGCTGGCTCGCTTGTGGGAGAGTTTGCATCACCATTTATTGCCCAAGCATTGTGGCCTATTAATGTCGGGGCTCTCAACCAGCAGTTCTAGGCGGAGAGCATAACTGTAGAGCAGGCTTGCAGAGTGTACTCCACTCCCATATTTCAAGTCTGGATCCGGGAAATACCCAGAGGAGATGAAAACCTCCTTAGGTTGAAACCCTTGATTTTGCCATGACCTTGATATTTCAGGAAAGAAATCTATCCAGAAGGTAGTTAAGTAAAACACAAAGCCGTTGCACTAGGCACCAAACCCCTGTCTATCGAGATTTGACTCCATGCAGTTGGAACATGAAGGAAAGACTCACAATAGAAAGCTGGAGCATGGTTTAGTGAACAAAGCAGACTTATTTGAGAAACTACACAGACCAATTTTGATGACATCAGGCAAGGGCATCAAGGATGAAGCGGGGCAGGAAGGACCTAGTAATCAATCTTCACCCGACTAATCCTCCTATCATCATGATCGTTATAACTTTCTTCAGAAGAAAGTGAGTATTTGGATGTTGAGACTTCTGAAGAAACAGACAGAGAATCCAAGAAATAAAAAAATCTGACGCCTTCATGTTGTGCTCCTCTACAGGCTTGATTTTGTAGACTCCTGTTCACTGGGGTGAGAAACAGGCTTTGTGCAGAGTACTGCTTGCAGTCATGCCTGAACTTGAAGAGAAAAAGGTGATATTCAAGAGTCACACGTGGGCAAATTTTCCAAGGACTCAAAAATGGGGATCAACAGGTCCTGTAAGGAATGCAAAATACACATTGGGATCAACTGAAGGTCCTCCATGAAACTTCTATAGATCGGTCAGGTAGCAAGAACACAGGAGAGCCTACTAACACAGAGATCCCCTAGAATTGGGAACAGATCTCTGTGTCCTCTAGAAAATGTTAATACATGTATTTTGGTAAAGGGCCTCTGCCCAATCCTTCTTTGGGTTGATATGCAGTTAGGGGACAAGACTTCTTCTGAGGTGGCCCCAGACACCTTGGAAGGTCTGTTTATTTAGGCCTTTTTGAAAGAGCTTAAGAGGTTTGATTTCCCAGTGAACAAATCACCATGAAAAGAGCATTTACCACAATCGTTTATGGGAAGTCAGGATGTAGCAAAATGTACGTGATTTGTCAATGTTTCGTTTCAAACTCCATAGAGAAGCCAGTCACCCAGAGCGGGTGTAGACTGGCAAGATGAACACTGCTTCAACTCCTCTTTAACAGCAAAAGCAAGCATGAGCCACTGAGACTTCTACAGGGCAGCTCCCTGATGCTCTCCATACTTTCAACGTGATAGTTATCCTTCCTCCTTACGATAATGCTGGACTTTTTCTTTTTTTGAAAAATGAAAAGAGATTGCAAACAATGTTAGGGTCCTTTAGACTGTCCAGGGGTTCAGCACAGAGTTCTGGGGAACCTCAAAGCAGCTTGTACAACTGTAACTCATCCCTTTTGCCCCAGAGGAAATGCCATAATATGCAGGAGATCTGCAACCCAGAAGGGGAAGGAGAGATCTAGTAACCTCTCTGAACCTATGTGAATTCCTAAGCTACGTGCTATTGGTAATGACGTAAAGGAATTCAATGGATGGATGGTTTACAGCGATTTCAAGATAGAAGCGATCCACCTTCAAAGTGACCAGTTGTGGGACAGGGACTGAATGGTCACAAGAAACCTGACAGACATATACATCTTGGTATCCGTGTAAGAATCCATGGAAGGCTCCCCCAAACTCCTGTGGGGCATGGGAAGTTACGTGTACTCCTGTTTGGTCTGTGGTCACACCTAGTGTTTTTCAAAGCTGCTAGGGCCAGAAGTTTACTGGTTATGGTCTCACGGAGTAAGACACTTATTCACCTTGAGAACATCATGTTTATGGCACAGGTTTAGGGTTTTTTGCTACCACGGGCTTGGATGATAATTTATTGCTGGAGATTCTGGGATTCTTGATAAATCAGGTTTAGTCGACTTCATTCCAAGGATAGAGACGGACATTCGAGCATTTGTGTTCCATTCAGAGTCACCAACCCTTCACTTTCCCAAGGCCAAAATAGCATCCATAAAAAATTGAGCTGCAAAGGATTGGAGAAACTGATGTCTCCTTTAGACTGATCACTAGAATGTGGACCTGCTGTCTTTTTCTAGGCCAGCTTCACTACAAGGTCCTTTGAAGACTCTAGATAATGGCCCTGCAGATGGGCTTGTCTTTCCTGGGCATATGTCATGTCTCTCTTGGGAGATCAAAACAGATTATCAGAGATTTCTGGCAGCTGGACGACATGCAGGCCTGGACGGCTAGCCAATCCTTGGTTCAGCACCAGATACTGAAAGAGCCACCGATACCTGCAGGACTGACTGGAAAAGTAGGTGCTGATATTTTAGTACCAAAGTGTTCGAGAGGGTTTTACATTTTAATTGCCTCAAGCTCCTGGCAGGATTATTTGCAATAAGATGGTTGTCCGCCGGAATGAGTTATGCCCTTGTCAGAATGGACAATACGACAATGTGTCAGTGGTTTGCTACATCAAGTGTCAAAGAGTGACCAGATCCAGGATATTATTGGAGTTGGTTAAGGAATTTTGGAACGTCTGTCTGAAGAAGAGGGGATCTCAGTTACAGTTGAGTAGCTTACATGCAAGACCAATGTGAACACCAGCTATAACTTCTGAATACTGTGGGACTACAGTAATTGAAGGCTGTACCCGGGGTTGTTTGCAAGTTGGAATTCGGGCTGAGGTTCAGGCAAAGGAACTGTTTTGCATCCATGTGGAAAGCAAAGGTCCCAGAATTTTCTTAGCTGATGCCCAGGCCTAAATACAACAGTGGTTGATGCCTGTCCATAGGAGATGGAGGTGGTGTTAAACTATGCTTTGCCCCCATTTACAATTATATTGCGGGTGAATAAGCTCAGACGTTCTGAAGCGTGGGCTACAAATCTTCATGAACTGTCTTGGGATTGATCAATTTCTTGTCCTCCTTCCCCTATTTCCAGATCCCCTCTCCAGGGACTTCAAGGGAACATGCATTCCATAGTTGGTGACTTGCTATTGCACCTCATGGCATGACAGATTTCATGGATCGCTGGCAGGTGCCAGGAATTGTGTGAAAGGCTGCATTCATCCTCGACTAGAAGCAGGCACACATAAAAATGATGGATTAAACTGGTAGGCTGGGTGGTGTTGGCGAGTTAAGATGGATCTCAATAATTTGGGGTAGACTTAGCCCACAAGTTTAACTTTTAGTCTGAGTTGGCAGGTTTTAGTACAGCAAGCATGGTAGTGTAAATTAATAGTTGTCTACTATTTCACTGGGTCACACTCTGGTCGAGGACAGGCCTGCAGGTGAGCATCCTTTAGGGTGTTCGTTGTTAAAAAGACTTCAGATTGGTACTTTTCCAGAATAAAAAAAAAATCACAACTCTGAGAAGTCAGCATGCTGTTGGATCTTTTCTGCACCAGTCCAGAAAATGAGGATATTATCACTTTAATGGTTTTTGATAGGATCATCAAGTTTTCATCTCCTGATATCTAGTGTCAAACGTCTGTGCATTGGACTTGAATAGAAGGTCTTTGACTGAACAGAGTGCTGTTAAGAACGTCGAGGAAAATATTTTTATATCCATTTTATGCGTAGTGTGATATGAGACTGACTATAAGCCTTTATTATAGTCTCTTCACCCCTTTTACTGAGGATTCCATATTCTGGACGTGTGTTTTTCGGTCATAGGAATGGAACAGTAGCCGTCATAGTTGGCTCTCAGGAAACATAAGTACACCGAGGGCCTCGATTGTAGTTCACTGGTTGTTGCTAACTATCTAGCTATTTGTTTTGCAATTTTTTGGCATGGCATCATAAAGATTGTATTGTTTAATGTTGATTGGTATATGGTAGCAGTAAAGAAAGATAATACATAATCCTTGCCTCAGTATACTTAATAGATTTACATTGTTCTTTGATAACAGCTATGAAAAGCTACATTCCCTCGACATCCAAATGTATTGCAACCTATTTCATAATCCGCGATAATTATATCTATTCTTATCAGATGATTAAAATGTGTTTGAAACAACTGTTGCCGATGTGATGGAGGAGTAAGACTGTAGTGTCCTGGGTGTAATAGGTAAAGGACCAGTGATTATATGTTCATGATTATGACTTAAGCTTCTCCAGAGTTTAATAGTGATGGTGATTATGAATGCAAGAGTGGAGCCATTATTATTAACATACATTGTGAGGAAAGTATGTCTTAGGAGAGAGAACAGTAGACTACAGTGCTCGGGCCATCTATCCCCCATAAGCGGGAGTGGGCCAGACCTCTACTTACAGCAGCCATCATGTAAAACAACAGTGAGGCTTCTAAAAGTAGGATGCTGCTTATAGCTAGCAACATATGCTTCTCACAGACACAGATTCAGGCATGGTATAGGAGCAAACAATATGCTCCCATCTTGTTACCAATTTTGGCACATAAGGGAACCACGGTACAAGGAACTTAAATGATTTAGCCAAGAACTACTACACAATTTGATCAAGTGAGGAAGTCAAATTAGCTTCTAAGATCAGCTGAATGCAATGCAAACAGCCACAAATGCAAGCTCCATCATGCACAGATTGATGTTCGTCTCCTTTTCTGTACAGTGCTATAGACGTACTACAAGCAATAAACCAACAGTAGGGAAAAGAGCTGACATTATTTAAGAAGCAATAAAGGCTGTGTTCTTACCTTGCATCCGGAGATATGTTCACTAAAGGCTTAAATGTTTCTTGCAGATAAAGTTCTGCCGATTTAAAAAGAAAAACGCTTGTTTAATCACAGCTTCTAAATGTGCAAATTACAAAATGTTTTTATGAAAGAAAATATGCTTGTGACGTTTCAAGAAGACTCTCTAGATCAATATTTTTAACATGAATAACAAATCTGATCCACTGGTCTCTAATCACAAAACCTAGAAATCCTTTGGCAATTTCAATAAAATGCAGAAACAGTTCTTCTCTTAACCTGTAGTAAACCAGCACTGACTCGAAGTCCAGCGAGCACAATTAAGCTACAAAATTCAGCTTTTCTTTTCACACAGGAAACAGCAGATAGTGGGAAGTCACAGGGGAAGAAGTCCCAGAGCGTTTAAGCTATTTCTCTCCCTTTATGTATTCTGCATGGACCCAAATTACATCAGTGAATACAAATTAGTCTCCAACTGCAAAAAACATTGTGGCAAGAGCCGGCTTGGCTCCCAAATCAAAGCATTCAGACATACAGTTCAGCCATTCCCGTGACATTTATAAACCACTTGACCTTTAATTCCCAGATGCATCTTGTCACCAGGAACGCTCCGCACATTATGAGGCTATTGCGTGTCGCTTCGGGGTTCTATAATCATATACAGATAAGAGGCTGATGGGACAGTATATATATATATATATATATATATATATATATATATACATACACACACACACACACACACACACACACACACAACCATGAGGCATTGTTGAAGGTGCTTTATTTCTGAAGGTAAATGTCGCATCGTTACCCCCACCAACCTTGTAAACCCCTTACTCACTCGCTCTTTCGTATAAAAAAAAATATAGTAGTTACAAATAAGTAGAGTGCACATGACACCCTTACTGTGAAATATACATGCTGATTGTAATTCGCTGGAGCGTGGAAATAGATAATTGCGGTCATCTAGTTACCTCTAGCAGTGTGTTAAATATACGATTTTATATATACCTTCTTTTCAAATAATAACTTTACACTTTCAAGGGAAAATAGTTCAAACGAAAGAACTACCCCCTTCATTGTTTTAAGAGCACTAGTTCTGTTAAGTAGCCCTCATTTCACATTGTCTACTGGCTCTTGCAGCTGTCAGTGTACCATAACTATGCAGTAATAAGATGCAACAGTAGAGTATCCGTCATTTTCTTATTACACATGACTACGAATGTCAAAAATAGTCTGTAACAAGAAAACGAAAGCTAGGCGCTCGTATGTTTGTTCCAGGCTGCCATGTATTCGAAGACCGTACAATATATGTACACAAATTATTTTCCCCGAAAGGGCAATGGTGGGCAGGCGCCTCGAGTACAAAAATGTAAGAGAGTCCCTGATATAAGTTACATTAAAAAAATAGGAATAACTGCGGAAATCTGGGTATGAGGCTTGTGTTTATAAGCAGATTAACCAGTGCACTGTCTATTTAGATATCGTCCAGGATAGGGCTCATTCACAGTTATATATTTTTTTTAAAATGCAGGCCTGCATTTATTTATTTCTAGGCGGGGACGCTTTTCTGACACTTTTATTCACGATACATATCGTACCTCTGACACTGTGTGTGAACTAGAATTCTCAGACTAGACAGCGTAAAGACGTGGCTGGCAATTCTAAAATAATAGAAAAGCAATTCACAAAGCTAACACTGGAGGTCAGTGCTAGCTCTAAGAAAATCTTGGTAACACATGCAGTAAGACAATATAAATATGTATTCCTTTACTTATGAAGGTTAAAGGTCTTTTCTAAGCAATGTGTGTATCAGTAATTAATGTTTTGTTTCGCAAACACAAGGCACGTGTGTATCTGTGACTGTGCAAATTCAGAGCGGCAGATCTGAGGTTGGCACAACAATAATCACAAAACTTAGGAAAAATGTGTCTAAAAACAGAAAGACAACTAAGATTGCCTTTTCCGAATTAGAAATCACGTTCAACAAACCTCTTCCTAGAATGTGAATTTGCTTTTAAATTCCAATCAGTGTGGAGTATAAAATCAGGGAACCAATAGGAGACACTAGGATGGAAGTAACCAGTGATCAGTTGAAATACACAACACGACGATCCGAGAAAAGGATTAGCAACATCACTGACCTTGGGTCAGAAAGTTAAGAATAAATGCAATGAAACATCACAAAATAAAATCATGTAAGGGGCAAAGCGTAACTTGTCAGCCATAATTATCTCAGTAACTACAAAAACGTTAATGACAACTGTTACCATAAAAAATAGTTATTAAAATAGTATTTTAACAAGGGCGCATTGCCTTTAGCTCAAGTCTCACGGTGGAGCTCAAACGCCATATGTCTGTATCCAGAAACATCACCATTTCATCCACCAGCTGCAAACCACCCCATTCAAACAAGTTTTCATTGTGTCTCTTCAAATAAGAATGTTACAGCTAGCCAACCATGGCTTCTTCAAATAAATATACATTTGTATTTAAGGACTGGGCAGGCACATAATATGTGAAAAAAGTTTCACAAACCCTCCTACATAACCTGCATAGTTCTACCTCTCCTAGCATGGGGGCCCAAGATCCCCATAAAAAAAGCTACCTGGGTCTGTAAAAAATGCAGTCAAACCAATTCATGCCTAACACTCAGTCGCTTTGCATAATGCAAATAAGCCAGCTTGACCCCAAATGTGCACATGGAGGATTGGAGTTCAGCATCTTTACACAAGCGTGCATGCAAATAATCCAACAAACCTCCTGTCGTATTGCCTTTTAGAACGCCCATTAAGTCTTGTCAATGGATTTTGTAGGGCTCAGGTAACTAACTTATTAAGGGGGCCCCTTTCTGTCCCTATTCCTAACGAGATGATTGTGCTGCCGGAAATCCAATGCACCTTTGGATGTTCCTTTAGCACATGGTTCTAACTAGTGGTGGCTGCTTCTGTCTGTCTCACTGTGAATATCACGAAAAGGCAGAGTCTGCATCTGTGATATTAAACTCATCTTGCAGCAACAGTGCAGGGACCTGAGAAGTGAGGGGCCTGAAGAAAACAGCTCTTCTTGCTTCTACTCTGTAAAGTCCCTGCACACATACCGCTCTGGTTTCCCCATAATTGACCAGACCCCAGCTCCCATAAAAAGAACTGAAAATAGCCCGCACAAGGCCCAGACGCCCACTCTGGGGATTGAGTCATTGTAGACAGTACTCCTAATTGTGTGCGGGCTAAGCTTTCGTACGAATTTAAAAAAAAAAAAAGCCTCTTAGTGAATGAAAAGGAAGGCCATGCTCGAGCCGTAGCGCGAGGATGCATTACAGAGAGCAAAGAAACAACGCACCAGATTGCACTGCACTAAATCAAGTGCAGTCACCTTTGCTGGCTAATATCGTCATCGCGTACTCCAAAGATGGAATGAATTAATTTTAATCGTCATACAAATCAGTTGTACGGTTGGGCTTGGTGAGTTTAAGTAAGATTTTTTTTTAAAGAATATTGTAAAGTGTATGCCTTCAGCTTAATAGCTCTTGACCAGCACATCTGACGCTGTACCAGAGTCATCGCCGAAGATCAATTCTGAGCTATATCCATCGCCCATGATGCCACCAGGAAACAAGGGACCCACAATAGCCTAACACGAAATAGGTCATAAATGAGCATACTACTCCCAGGCCCTACGCAATTACTCGTGAATGTCTCACTAAGGCCACTACTAGATGGACTCGTACAAATGCCACTGTGGTTTCATGTCCGTATCCGTGCTTTCACTGTGACCCTATGAGGAGATGAAAACGATTCAGTATTGAAAAACAACTGTATCATTATAAACTCTCTCAATGAAAGGGATCTCAAAAGAGGCTCAAAAGAGGTTCGCCAGGCGAAACCCTCTATGTTACACTTAAGGGCATATTGAGGGTGTATTTATTAACCATGACACAGTGCTTTAAAACCTTTACGTGACAAAAAAGCATGCGTTCTAGAGTGTAAAAAAGCACGTAGCCAGTAAAAAGATATGTTCTAGAGTATAAAAATAACGTAGCCAGTAAAAAGATGCAAGGCACATTTGAGTTGAAAGAACACAACGATTGTCCTTACTAGTTCTAGACAATACCAATGCAAGGAAAATACAGATTAAGTTGGGGAAACAGTTTAGGCAGAAAAAATAAAACGAAAGTAACTAGAACACTTAACAGGTGTAAATGGGCAATTAGAAGAAAAGCCCAAAACATGGACAGAAGAAAGTTCTCTTCAATGGTTGGCTTTTGCGGAATCAGGCCTGCTTACATTTATCACAGTGCCATCACAAACGGAGAGAAAAGCATAAAGCAATTAAAATACTACAGGTCATATGTAAATCAAAGCCTCTTCCATAATAACCTTACACTGAAACAAGCATGCCTAAAATAACCGTGCCAGTGTTTTCTAATTTCTTTAATTGAAGTATTGGCTGGATTCCTTAGACACCAAACAGTGTCTATTATTTAAGTCAATGTGGAACTAATCCTTCAGGAGTCCTTTTATTTAGAAACGAGATAAATGCCAGTCAATAGGCACATGGATTATATAGTCAATTAACCACCTCAGGCCCCGAGGCTCTGTTAAACCTCCTCTATGGGCCTCTAAAGCTTGATTATGATCTGAAGATGGTGGAAAGGGCTTGATCGTGTGCTGCTCTGAATTATCAATTTAACTTCAGCCACTCTTCTTGCTGTAGACACAGACCCTTCCGACTGCATATCACAACGCCCGTCTTTCTGAAGCTAGAAGTGTCTCACCTGTTTAGCGTAATTCCTCAAACAATATCTCGAGGACCACAGTGACCACCAGTGCATGCTTATAAACTCTGATCATCAGCTCATTAGTTACAAGTGGGAACAATCCAAAGGAGATCTACTTTTCCTATCCCTCACAGGCGGAAGGTAGGTTTGCAAGTTTGTCCAAAATAATTACCATCAAAGAAGAAGGATCTCACCACGCTCTTTAAAGATTAAACCCAATAGAAAAGAATGGTTTTACTTAATATACCAATTCCAACTACTGGTGCCAACAGACATAAGGCTTGTCAATAGCAACAAATCAGGCAAATGCCGAGACAGGACTTTCATTAGCCTAAAATGCACCATAAAAATACTGCGCAGTGCTTGAATATGTTTTGTTGAGTCAATGTTTCCTTTGGTTCATCAGCCATGACGCCTATTTGATGTTGCTAGGCAGACAAGCTGGATGGCAAAGGCCTACTTACTTTCTATGGCTTTCAGTCCTAAACTATTATGCCATTTTCCTTTTACAGTGTTACTGATTATGGCATTACTATAATGTCACTGACTGCCTGTTAACTTTTCCTAATGTACAGTAAGTTCTGGAGGTTAGCAATCCTCAAGGGTATCGGCTTGCTCCAGTTTTACTAAATATTTCAGGTGGTCAAGACCCTCCTCAGGAAAGACTCTTCATATGTGCCAAGACTGGTTTGCACTAGGGTGGTCTATAGAGCTATGTGCAGGGAAAGGGCAACATGCATGCCACATACTTCTGAAACGCCCCCTTCAATTGCACCACAGAAACCATGGCGGACACTGCAAACCCATATGTGATCGACATTCCCATCATATGCATGACATTGGAGATATGTAGGTGAAGAGTGCCTATGCATTGCCATACTATCAGTCGCATACAACAAACTTGATGCAAATATTTAAATTGTATGCAGTGATATCTTGTCAAAATGGATACGATCTAGGTGCCATCAAAGCCTTTTGTCAATCTGCACCAGCAATCTGATCCAAGTCCTGTTCCCAGGATCGCCGAAGGATAGAAAACGTCAACAAGCATGTACTACTAAAGATCTATATGATCTGGAATATTTATTTATCCCTGCCTTTAGCAGCTTCCAGATTGCTGAAATCAGCAGTGTGTCCTTCTGGGAAAGGTATGCAGACAAGTCGGAAACGTAGGTTCTAATAAAACTGGGAAAAGAGGAGTCCAAACTCCTCTTGGAGTTTCGAAACCCATGATATTTAACCTTCACAAGAGTGATTTGTACACAAGCCTTTCCCATACTGTACGTATCTATAATTAGACAAGAGGGCTCCCCGAGCTTATGACATGCCCACAGATCCGCGGGACTCCGATTTTAGCTAAACGGGACTGAATTGGCCTTCAATCCCTCTTAGGTCACGCACACCAGTACAAATGAGTTTGGCTAGGGTAACGCCTCGGCCATGCGTCTAGACACATCTTAGTTTACAGTGCGCGATATCTGAATAGTCATCACTAACACTTTAAGCCTGAAAGTGAAAACTGGGAATTGGCACAGCATGCAACTGTGCAACAGAGTGTGGAGAAGTATTGAAACATAGCATTACTATTGTCAGAAATTAACACACGAATACCTTACATTTAAAAAAAAAATATCACAAACAAGGCACTCAGTAACTCACCCCTCCACGTTTCAATCTTGTGTTCCTCCAATTCGTATATCTGCACCTGCAAGGAGAAAAATGGTAAACAGTGTCATGCTAGCACAGTAGATAGCTATTTGAATAGTAAATACTTAGAAATTAACATCCGTCCTCACATTTAGCTTGGGGATTTTCCAGCCAGGAAAATGAACGCGCATTTAAATTTAAAAAAACAAAAACAAATACAGAACTGACAGTGAGAAAGCAGTCGGCGCCCATGTAGTCCCAAAATTCAGAAGGGACAAAATGTCACCGATACAAACAGGAGAAAATGTAAACCATTTTGGTATACGATGGTGAAAACTTTAGGAAAATGTTATCAAAACTTCTTATATTTTTTTTTTAAAGCTGTAACTTTTTTTTCAAAATATTGCAAAACTTGGAATTATTACTTGTGAACATTTACTCGGGTTATTTAGGTTTGCTAAACAATTCCAGCATCTAATAACTTCTGTATGTATTCAAAGGCAGACATTTTGCAGGGGATAATGGGAGGATCTGCAGGGAAAAAAAAATGGGAACTGTTCCCACCTGAATGGCGGGCTACTCGGCTTTCGCCACAGGGGCATCCCACAACTGCAGGCACCTTTCTGTGGTCACCTGTGAGAAAGCCTGTGAACATGAATTTGCCGTTCTACCCATTCCAGGGTGGATAGATGTATTTGATGCCTGCATCTAGCCATCTATTAACTATCTACAAAGACAGGAGTAAAATAACTTTCAGCAAAGTGTAACCAGCAGTTTATTGATCTGGTCCTATGGACGAATTTTCAATAAGTCGTCACAGGAGCTCTCCCTGCACACATCCGAACCCAATGGTAGAAGCAAATTAATCTATAATGGTGGTCACACAGTGCAGTGCTTTAAATGGAAATATAGAAGTGCCGGTACCCACTCTTTAGATTACCAGTCTGCTCGCTCCTGAGAAGTGCTGTTACTCTCCGATTAAAAGTATTGCAGCAGTGCCAAGAACTGCTGGTACTCTCCCTTTCAAATTAAAGAAGTGCAGGCACACGGTACCAGAGAGTACCTGCCCTTTTAAAGCACTGACAAAGTGAGAAACTGTAGGCTTCCGGGCGAAGTTACAATTCGGCTTCACCCACGCTGATTGACTCCTACCAAACGTAGGAGAAATGTTTTGTAAATTAACACTTCTGGTCCCAACCACTAGGTGGCGAGATAATGCACAGCATATGACTCTAGAAGAATCTTCACAATGCAAAACAGAAAAAGGAAGCTGAGACCCTGAATTTAAGTCAGTGTCGAGGGACAGTGTCACCACATGAATTGCCATCTCATCATCACAGAATATTAAAGAAAATATTTAGTCTTTACTAGGTTTAATAATTTACTTAGAGAGACTTCATCACTTTTGTCTGTCTCACCTAGGCTCGAACCTGCATAGAGTGCCCTACCTTAACAAGAAAGTGCTGCTGCTCCTTTACATAGAACCATGGTGTCTTGCATGCCTGATAAGAGAGAGGCACCACCCATCAAAGCAAGAAATGATGGAAGGTGAGACTCTTTTTAACATCCTACCTGTTCTCCAATTTCAGGACCTGTAGAATTTGACATGATCTGCAGACATTTCACCACGGGGCAAACACCGATATGCTCTCGACACCGGTGTTTGCCTTTTTTTACGGGGGGTGCTTCCCAGTGCCCCTGCATCTCTTTCCATCCTCCCTACGGGAATTTTGCCATCTCCAACTACAGCGAAATGTAGGTTGGCAAAATAAGGTGCAACCCAAAGATGGCATACCTATTTGAAGCATATGTTCTTTTGTGGTCGCCGCGACAGAGGACAGGAAGTATTTGAGATTTACACAGGGGAAACAACATTTTCACTAATACAAGCAGTGAGGCATAGTGCTACAAAATTAATTTTCAGGTAAGTACAATGTTTTACTCATCCTTGATTCTCAGCCAAAGAGCTATCCTTTGAATCATCTGTCAATGCATCAATCCTTTGAATCAACTATCAAAGCCTCCCTCGACACTGGTGATGGAACTGTGAGAACGGTGCAGTTAAAGCTGAGGAGATTTTGAAGGAAAGCTGTGCCATACCAGTCTTAATCTTAAATGAAATAAAACCATGACGGCTAGGGTAGCCAACAAAAACAAAAACAATTTTTCAAACTGTTCAAAATTTTGTTTTCTGAACAAGAACGCATTTTCGGTTGTTAAGAACTTATGGCATCTTGTTTGAGGTGCGTACCTTCGTTGCTATGCAAATTGTGGTGCTCTGATTACTGTGACTCAAAATACTCATTCAATTGGCCTCCAATAGGCGCCGGTATCTTCAGGAGGAAGAAGTCAAGCTACAAAACTCATCAAGCCACCGAGCTACTTATTTTTGCAAGTTTAATAGATATGGTGACTCTTTAGCACTGAAACAGACAAACCCTGATTACACTTGCTGTCCATTCTGCTTAGCGCACCGCAGTGCTGTCGAACACTCTCTTCTTTAAAGGAAATGTGCTCCCCTCTGCTCGCGTTTTCCCAGGCTCTCAGCTTGCTTCTTATCTCCCAGAGTGAGTGTTCTGCACGAAGCAATGATGGTGGCATCCGTGGTCTGCACAGCTCTATCGCTGCGGCCTGCTCGCACAACACGCACAGTGCGGCACTTTCCTCAACTGCAATCGCTGTTCACGCACTGGGCTTAGTCACTAAGGGGCTTTTTAAACATTAGCCTTTTGTGGTCTTGTACATTAGCGAAAGCAAATACATTATTTAAAAACCTCGATTGAGCTAGACCTAAAAAGTATTTCATCGTGACATGCAGCCGCTAATCGGAGTGGTCATTGGGAGGCGGTAGCACCTAGAAACGCCAATTGGTGGGCTGCAATGAGCTAACAGTCTCACTGACCTCACAGAGAGGAAAGACGTTCAGTGTGAATCGAGTACCACAAATAGCCTGACAGCTGGAAGATGCTACAAGAACACCGCAGTGCGTGGCAGTGTTCATAATAAAATCATAACTGAAAATCTTATGATGCTTTTTTGATGACGTTCCTTTTACAGAGCCACATCTAATGAGCGTTGTCTATAGTAGTCACGTCTATTCCAAGTTTAGAAAGAAAAGGCTTTTTTATCCAAAGACCATATCACCAAATTTCTGAATCATAGCTGGAGGGAAGACTGATTTCTGTGATTACTCTTTACAAAGATGCACTGAAGAAGCTCATCACAACAATGGTATCATGAAATACAGAACAAAACAGTGAGTGGTTGAACAAGACAGCCTCAACTTACGCCATTTTGAGAGAAACCTCCATTCTATGCATAGGGCAATAACCTAAGTCTCAAAGCAAACACATTCCTTTTATGAACCTCCACTCACATGTAATTTGACACATCATAAAATCAAAAGCTCTGACACTAAAGCTCAACTTTCCCGGCTAACTTCAGTGTAGCGACATAGTACATCCTTACTAATCTGGGATGAGAACCCTATATCTACGCAACCACTGTAAAAATAAACCTTGAGTAGGGATTGCTGAAACACGCAGGGATGCTCTAAGTCATCCAACACAGAAATGGCATATGACAGATTTTTTTTTTTCTGTCCTGAAGCCTTGAACTGATACATGAGAGGTTCAGTGGTGCCTCAATCAGTCTGTGCTCCATAAGCTCTGGTTTGCCGTGACATAGAAGAGCATGGGGGAGAGGGGGGAGGGGGCACAGATTACCCTTCTTTATTCAGGCCCTGTTAAAATCCAATTAGAGCTTTGAACCCTAAAGCCTTGAATATCAAAACTTGCTCAATTCCATATAGAGAATTTAACAATTGCTTCGAATAAACAAACCCAGCTCACTTCTTATGGTGCAGTTTTCTAAAAAGGAAAATCCACCCGATGACATTCCCATACATTAAAATGGAAAACAAAGTCTTGTTACAAAGTGATCAGAAAAAAAAATCTGTAGAGAATTACATAATTTTTATAAAGTTTAGAACTGCCGATGAAATTGAGAACTTAAAGTTTGTTGGCATTGTCAACTTCCCTCCTTTCCACCTTACATCGTCTCCTTGTGCAATATGGATGCGGCTGTGGCTCGAAAGAGGAGCAAAGAACTACAGAGATCCCAGGCTACAGAGGACACATAGGGATCAATGCCTCAGAGCAGCTGAGCAGAAAGGATAGCAGCCAAGAAAGGGCGCAAGAGCAAGCAGCTGAGTCGACTCACGGTACACCATCAGGGAGGAAGAAACAGATGAAAAGCAGCCCCCACCCCTTATAGTCCCAACCAGAATCAACTTTAGTGCTCTGCTTGGCTTTTTCATGAGAACAAGCCTCTAATGTCGGTGTCCCTTTTCTTGTCTGAGCTTAGCCTTACAGATTAAAAGTGTTTCTCTTTGTGTTTCCTTCCTATGTTATTTACCTCACAGGTTCAAAGCTTGCAAGGTAAAAATTCAGAACAATTGTTTAGACTTTAAATTCCTGGCTAGAGCATAGGCCAAAACCGAGAACACAGACTCACCCTCCTTAGTCATTAAAGGAGGGGCGAAATTCCATAAACATTTTTCAAAATTATGCTTTCATACTGAAATGTGATTTTCCAGTAAGTTGTGTCACTTGTTTTACTCAAGCATGCACACCTTGGGTAAAAAAATATTGCAAAATTCTGGAAGGAGGCGAGCTCGATCAGAAAATGTATCTTGCCGAGATATTTTCTGTGCAGCCAGTATCCTACTGCTATGACCAAAATATATATATGTAGAGAGAGAGAGATATACAAATTCACATAATGTGGAATTTCACGAATTAACAAATATTTCACACAGGCATATTATTGTACTGCAATGAAAATGTTTCACATGAAGGCTTCTGAACTCGTTTTGGTTCAGTAGCTTCAATTGAGGACATATAAAAGCAGTTTTGTAGTACTACTGCTAGAAACAATGTCCAGTGCTGTCCAACTGCTATCTGGCTGTGCATTCAAAAAACCGAAGCCTACTTCCTCGCCATTATTCCCAATAGAACAGACAACAGTTACATTAAAGGGTAATGTCGGAATTTTAACTTTAGAAAAAAATAGCATGTCATTCTTTGTAGTGACGAAGGGAGCAAAAAATCTCTGTAGAGAAGGCCTACAGCAGTGCAAATTTAAGGTCAGCCCTATCCCACTTACCTTTGAACCCCAACACATTTACATTCACCACAGTGCAACCAGATACACTAATGGCCATGTGGGCCTCCCAATACTACACTAACACCATGCCTGTGCATTAGCAGCCTTATATCATTAGTCACCAAGTTCTACCTTCTCACTTGAATAAAGGCGTCCTTGCTCATCCTCCTCACCCGCTAACTGGACCAACTACAGCTGGCTGGCGTGAAAAAAATCCCCAGAATAACGGGTACATACACGCGGGCAGCCTGTTCACACAATTACACAAAGGCCAGACTAGGGAAGCATCGCACACTCGGCACATAAGCATCAAGGAGTCACACCATTAGCATATGAGTCCTGTGTAATGACCAGGAATGTAACAAAAATCTCCTTTAAAGCAGGAGTTAGGGATGGTGGCACTGCTCACATTGGGTCAGGCACTGGCTTTAGAGTGAAGTAAAACTAAAATGCCACCTACCTGCCACCAAATGACCTTTTCAGCACTTAAAATCCAAAACATGGTTATAGGAGGGTGCTATTAGAGATTTTATCCTATAGTTGCCTTTGAAAATGCAAGATCCGTACTAATCGATGACCTATTTGACACAAGGTATCGTGCATAATCTCAAGAAATATCGAGAACTACACCAATTAATTCTGCACCCTATGAATCAACTAACCAAATGATATGTATTACAAATAAACAATAAAAGAGACTGAAAAGCCACAATGCATGCCCAGTTATTTAAGAATATTTTTTCTAATATAGCCTTAGAGCCCGTGTAGCAGGCCATAACAGCCATTAAAGGCCTGCTCCAGCATTAAAGTTCCAAGCTGACGGCGACTGGGCATTTAATGGCCAGTATAGCACACTATGGGGGACTCTAAGTTAGAACATTCCACCCCTAGAGAGCAGAATGTTCTAATTACTAAAAAAAGAAGGCCTCACGGAGGCTGAGGGGTTTAAAATCCCCTTGGGCTCCGCGAGGCCTTTGTTCACATCAATAGCTGTGAACAACAACATTGTAATGTTGGACCTCCCAACATTCCAATATTCTGATGATTCATGGTTTCCTTCAGCAATATTTTAAGGAACCTGCCCAAAATTGCAAAAGACCTGCTCCAAATAAATACTACATGAGACAGAGGAGAAGTAGTAATTTTAACCACTTACCATTGGAGACTTGTAGTATCTGTGCAATATATTAATGAAATCTGTAATTGTTAACATTCCTGTGGAAAAGAATACAGTTAGAATTTCAAAGTCTCAGTTGCGTTTGGCACACTACAATGGCATATTTGCATAGTGATAACATTTTTCTTAGTTAGCCGAACATCTACTTATTCTGACAGATCTTAAAGAGTAAAAAAAAAAATACAATAATCCTCAAACAAAAGATTATATGAAATATCTTAGGCTTTTTGCTGAATTAAAAATGTCATGTAGTTCATGGTCCTTTAGCTCTTTTTTTTATTGCATTTTTTCCTTTACTTTAGAAACCCACCGCTATACCACATGGCTAGGTCCACACTACATAAAGATATCTACTAAATAAATTAATAGACTCAAGTAATAGCAAATTCTGCAAAAATACTGAACTCAGTTTTGCATATTCCTACCATGAAATTCTCAATTTTGCCAAACAAACGTGGAACTATTGTCAGAAAAAAGCACAGAAAACGGCCCACATTTCCATGTCACCAAACACGTGAAACAGTTTACTTTGTCTTCAACAATCTTTTGTCTCTTCAGAATATCAGCCACACAAACTGTGAATGATCAGTTTAAATACAATGATGGCAAAGCGGGTCAAAGAAATCTAATAGTTAAAGGGGGCTGATCCATAACCCACTCTGTATATTTGAAAACACTAGGTCTGTTTGACAGCTGTGGTGCGAAAGCCCAGACTTTAAAAAATATATATTTTTATATACTTTAATGGTATGGAGTCTGTGCCACGAAGCTGTTCAATCACAAATGATGGATGTATGACCAGCAAAATCTAAATGTCTAACAATGGGTAAAGAATTTGCCCAGTAAAGAAACCAACACAGACATATTTTAACAGTGTTTTAGGGTATAGCATGAAGCTGAGTAAATAAAAGAGCTACAAAATTAAACTCTAAATTAAAAGATTACCAGGACTTCATTCCACGAGATTAAGCAATTTATCTGTCAGTTTACTGTATGATCAAGGCGAAAAAGTAGTAATATGAGAAATGCTCCCCTTCCTTCTGCAAACCAGAAAGGAGCAGAAGACCCACCTCTTCAGATAACACTACATCCCCACACGAAAGGATTCACCACCAAGGGACATCCTGCTTCATGCTAATAACGCCACATTTAGAAATAACTGGAAAAAACGAGCCTGCATATTTTGGACAGACATAAGAAATCAAAGATTTGCCCTCTGGAAAATGTGAGATTTGGGTTTGAGAATGGTGTATTACCAATCTCTAATCAAAATAAGAAAAACTGCGAGAATTCTGATCCCAATAACCTACCACAGGAACAGAATTACGTTTACAATTGTCTGTATAAGTAGAGATAGAGAGGTCACTGGTCAGTAACAAAACCCCAATCTTTCACGATAACTGATTGTAAAAGAACTTCCAACACAAATAATAAATATTTCGTGCAAAGTGAAAATTAAGTCAATACAAGATCCAGCTGTTTATCTTGTGTCCATAATCCCGGCCTACGATAACTACTCTTGAAACTACAGATGGAGCTTCCATTAAGAAATAAGATTTAATTGAGACCTGCTTAACGAGGAGAAAGAAAATACCGCATTTTGCTAAAACGTCTGCAGTTTTTGCAATAAAGGAAAACATTCCTAAATGATTCAGAAGAAACTAATACTCAACAAAATTATTGGATACAGTTATATAGCATATAATCAGACTGTAAAATTATTTAAGGATTTTACATTACGTAGGAATTTTCGACATTGTTGGATTATTATTATATAATGCAATCTATGATGTAAAGCATGCTTATATGGATTTAACAGTTTGAAAAGTAAACACACACTATTGTTCAAGAAAAAACTAGTGTCGAAATCCATAATCCATGCCCATTGTCCTGAAACCATGTAAAAGACTCTTATTTAGATTAACTGCATGACCAGGTACCACATGCCTATAACCTGAAAATGCGTCACTGTGCCGCTATCGGGTACCCACGTGGACGTGCCAGGACGCTGACATCGTGGGTTTCCAAACAGCAACCAGTGCAATCCCTGAATGGACTATTTGTACGAGATGCCATAAGAGTACCAAGGCTTTTCATTATTTGCTGACAAACGACTATCTTCCACCATCGGTTTCATGCCATGACTCGGTGTAATCAGTCGATGGTATCAGGGGCGTCGAGGACTCAAAGAGGCTATTTATAAAGCGTACTTTTAATCAGCACTCCCTTCTTAGAAGCCCTCCCGAGCCACATTCCAGGTCACAGGGCTGCTATTTATACCCACTTCCGTCACACAGTCCTTCCAACTTGACACGGACAAAGTCAAACTCTAAAACTCTCAAATGGGGATGCAAACAAGTTCAATTCAGCATTTCTAGCCAGTGGAAACAATGTGGTTAAAAATGTAAACGTTATGAATTAGGAAGTCCGCTAACCTAAAATGCTTTAAATCCAATTTGTGAAGAACTGTCATGCACTTAGGAAAGCAGCGAGCCCATATATACGAAAGGATTTTGCATTTCTTAAAGGTCCGAATCGCTATTTCGGGTCGTTAAGAAATACAAAACTGCCTCTCCTAATGTACAAAGGCCCATGCGGCGTTGCAAAATTTGATTTATATCCAGCAGAAATCATATTTTGCGATTCACAATATATGAAAACGCAAAAGTGATTTCCTATTTGCAATTTCCTAATTGGGTGTACATAGCATTTCCTAACTGTGAAAAGGGAATTTTGGAAACGCTATTGCCATCGACTTGGATCTGATGGTAAACAGGTGCAATAGGTAATAAAAAGGCAGCCAAGATGCATCAGGATCATTCCCAATGGTAAGGAGATTTTAGCGAGGGTGTGAGTTTTTTATTGGCAAGGGTATAATAAGTGTTTTGAGTAGGTATGGCGGAGCCAAGATGGCGACCAGTGCAGTCGCATAAACTGGAGCTCCATGTGGGCCCCTGTTAAATATCTACTTAAATATCCTGTATTTGGCTGGCAGCCGGCCCCAGGGGGGACACACAAGGACGAGGGGCCTGGGGCATCGAGCGCTGAGGTGCGGACCCCCCCCCCCCGAGCAGCGAATGGGCGAGCCCCTGACAGATACGCGGCCTACGGGTGGCCTGCGGGCAGAGCGAGCTGGACGGCTGCAGAGCTGTGGAGGGGAGCAGATTAGGCCCTGAGACGTGCGGAGGGGCGCGCAGAGAGCGGCTGGACCACCGTCAATGCAACGAGCTGCAGAGGTGAGGTGCGAAGAGAACGTCCCCACCCCACGTGAGAAGGACAGCGCGGATGCGGCGAGACGGGCCGGATCGGCGACCCGGACGAGAGGGAGCACAAGCTGGCTGTTGCCGGGCGTGAACCCACTGCCTGACTGTTGGTGAGAGTGAAGAGGTGGAATGCTGGTGCCCTTGGCCTCGGGACCCATATGATACCGCGCAGGGGTGGCCTCCCCTGCTGGCCTTGGTCGGGGGGCGACTGAATGGCCTTATTGCTGTGCGGGGAGGACCTGTGCGAGGCGCCCCCCGCATCCCCTAGGTGGCAGGAGCGGCAGACGCCCCCTTGCTGATGTTGGGCGCCTCACTTGCCCCTGTTCATCCCAATTGCGCAGTGCCCCCGCCCCACCGGGAGACAAGTGGTGCTGGTGGGGCTGTGCGGTGACCGGGTGACACTCCTTTTGGAAGGTCGCGACAACGAGCAAGACATACGGGGGACACCGCTTCCACTTGCTAGACCTTGATTATTCACCAGCCAAGATCGACTGCTATAAGGGTGGTGTTGGGCCTGCAAAAATGCCATGATGGGAAAGCCCAGGGGCAGTAAAGCCCCCTCCCAGGGTCCTGACACAATGAGAACCCCAGAATCTATCACAGTGGCTTTTAAGCAGCTGGAATTTACTCTGAAGTTGCATTCTGCCCAATTTGATAAGGTACTTTAAGCCATCCTTGATACCAAGACCTCCTTGGAGTCCAGGATTGATGCAATTTCTGTGGATGTGAACCTACTCAGGGTGGACCACTGCAACTTGGCAGATCAGGTTGCTGAGGCTGAGTCTACGCTTCCCTCTCTGCTTCCCACAGTCACCGAACTCCAAACTCAAATGCAGTGGCTTCAGGAAGATGCCGTCACTTTGCACAAACGAGCAGAGGACGCTGAGGGGAGATCTAGGTGTAACAATATTAGACTCCTGGGCTTTCCTGAACGATCTGAGGGCCCCAGTGTGGAGCTGTTTGTGGAGCAATGGCTGATTGACGATGTGCTGGGAGGAACCCCCTCCCGGTCCTTTTCAGTGGATAGGGCTCACAGGATGTCTGGGAGGCCCCCACAAGCCCGGGTCCCCACCACGGCCCATCATAGCTCACCTCCTTAATTTCAGAGATCATGATCAGATTCTCCAACTGTCCAGAACAACCGGTCCATGTCGACATGAGAACGCAGAGATAACAGCCTATCCGAACTTCACGCAGAGGTACAAAGCAACGTAGCTCATATGGTAAGGTGAAGCAGCGCCTAAGGAAACTGAACCTCAAATATGCACTCTTGCTCCAGGACAGAATGAGAATAGTGGATGGCAAGGCTACTCAGCTGTTCTCTGCTCCTGAGGATGTAAGGGCATGGCTACATGCCAAGGGATTGGCAGGCTCTCCAGAGAAGGACAGGGACAAAACGACCTGGCTGACTCCTCAGGCTAAACGGCAGCCCTGCAGACCACCCAGACTCAAACCTACTGAGCACAGGTGGCTATAGAAAGAGCGGAGGTGGTACCCATGTGGAGATTGAGGGTTGAGGCCCTGCGAGACACTGCATATAGGGAAACAATTAAGAACCACATCTCAGAATACTTCACTATCAATTCAGCCTCTCTGGATGACCTAAGAGTGGAGTGGGATGCCATGAAAGTGGTGTTGAGAGGCCATTGTATGGCAACTTCCTGGGAGTTTGGGCATCCCTCCTATGCACTGTAATGGATAGCATTCGGGAGCTAGAAAAGGAAGCAGTCCTTTCCAATACAACAGGGCAGGGATTCCGATCGGTGCCCACATTTGCAAATTTGCTGCGAAAAATGTTGAGATGGATCCAGCACTTGATATACAAATATATTACTCCTTCAGTTTCTCAAAAACAACTGAATGGATGTTCACCAAACATGCAAGAGTGTAATCTGCGAACCAAAACTTACCTCTCTGCCATAGCTGGTGTAATTCCATTTGGTGGTTCGAGCTGTAGTTGTGTTCAAAGCTATTATTGAAATTAACATGGGAGAAACACTTTTTGTGACCCAACTTTTTCTTGGCCCGCACTTCATGGATCACCCCAAAACTTCCCATGCACAACAAGATTCGCTGGCACACTTTGCGAAGATTCGTCAAACGGTGCCAAAGATATAGGCAAGTCAAAAAACACTTTTTCTATGGAAAATGCCAGGGCCATCAAATGGCTATAACTCGCGCCCGCACCATGCACTGCTAATTACCCCACAAATTACGGTATTCATGACATCTTTGATAACATCATTGATAATATGAATGTAATATTTGCAGTCCAATTTTTGACTGAAAAACTGTGCATGGCAGAGCATGAGTTATAGCTACCTTAGGTACTAGTTAAAGTTACTTGAGATAACTAACTATAACTGGTGAATTTCTATGGTTTTGTACGTTTAAAACGCGAGCCTAACTATAACATCGTGTGTCAGTGTGTGTTAGTTACACACGTACTGGTGGACGCCACTAGGTAGTTCTAGTTAGGACAATGTAAGTGTCTCAGATTGTGGTGTACCTGCTTTTGAGCCATCTTCTCTGCAGTTGTTTGCGGCTGTGTTTTATTGTCCAGAGTTCTGGTGTGAGCCAGCTTGCTTGTTTGGTGACTCTGCGGGTCCTAGCTTGTTTTATGGTGGCGACATGGTTGGCGGCGTTAGTGATCCCGGTGGTGAAGTTCTGGGCTGCTTGTTGCAGGTTGGTTGCGGGGTTGGGCTGGGTGTTATTGAGGGCATCCATCCACTAGGTCTGTGTTACTTTGTTCCAGCCGCAGAAGGAGGGGAGGTGGCGGGGGGGAAGAGGAGGACTGGCAGTGGTGCATGGTGATCCTGCGATGGTGAAGTGGACAATGGGGTGGTTAGTCCAGGTGAGTACTGTGGCATGGCTGTATTTCACTGTCATTGGCCGTTCTATCCAGGTCCAGTGAGTGTCCTGTTCTGTGTATTGGGTCGGTGACAAGCTAGGTCAGGCCGATGTTGCTCATGCACTCCAGGAGTTCGGAAGAGTTAGTATCCGTGGGGTCATCCAGGTGGAAGTTGAGGACTCTGAGGAAGATGTAGTGCTTGGACTTGATGGTTAGTGGGGTGATGAAATCGGTGATGGAGTCGCAGAAACCGGTGCGTGGTCCTGGGGGTCTTTAGGTGAGGGATCCTCTAGTGGTCATTCTGTCATCTGTGTGGATTTGGAAATTGAGGTGTTCTATGGTTGATGTGGTGTTGACCTTGGTGGTAGTACACTGGATTGTTTTTGTGGATGATGGCAATGCCTTGGTTGTGTTTGTTGGTGCAGTGTCGGTGTGTTGTCTTATAGCTGCTGGGTGTTGCAGTGCCGATGTTGGGGGCAGAGAAGGGGTTGAGCCAGGTTTCTGTGATGAAATCACATTGGGGCACGGGTGGTGATGGCGTCCCAGATTTCGGTGGCATGTTTACATAGAGATCGGTGTTAAGCAGGTGGCAGCAGAGAGGTTCTGGCTGTGAGGGGGTGTTTGAGGTGCTCAAAGTGGGAGTAGTGCAGGTATCTGTGAAGGCGGGAGGTCCTGAGTTGCAGGTGAAGAGACAGTGGTAGCAGGTAAACAGCCCTGTCATTGCGTGAGGAGAAGCAAGGTAGCAGTTGTTGCGGTGTCCAGGGCTCGGAAGTCGGCGGCAGAGTACCTGCAGGTGGTCAGACAACGGAATGGCCAAATACATTACCTCTATTGTGATATTTCTATATATGTACATGAACAAAAGATATTGGTGGCACATTCACGGAGGTCCTAAACCTAAATTCCATCAAGACCCACCCACTGCATGCCCCAACATTCACTCTATCAGGCTAGCAAAGGAAGAAGAGAAGGATCTACAGGAAAGCTCACTTTCCCAGTCTGCCTGGGATGCTGCTTCTCTAAGCCACCCTCCAGTGAATGACAACCACCTGCATGTGCTCCCTGAACTTGCCACTGCACTGATACCTGCCATCATGAAGAATATTTTGAACTTTGCTAGGGGTAGGTGGTTGCCTCCTCCTTTGCCTCAGAGATCGTCAGCCTGGCCATCTGCTCCTGCTTAGGAGCTGCAGGACATTGGCAAACTGCACTATGACCGGTGGCAGGAATCTGCTCAAGCTGTAGCACCTCTGAGGAAAACATGACCCCTGCCAGCATTACGAGAAGCATGGGGGCTTACCCTCTGGGGGACCCAAACAGAGGGAGCATCATTGGTCGGAGTCTTACCAGAGGTGGTGAGTACAGGAGGACCGATTAGTAAGAGGGGCACTTTTGGATGGTGCACAGTGCTAAATGCTTCTCAAGAAGCCTGTGTGCCTGTAGAAGCATGTTTTATTTTATGAGGAATTCATCTTGCTTTATTCACGTTTTGTGATATTCAATGATGCCAAAGGCCTAAAAAGTGTGTTTAGAATTTGGATGACCTTTATTAAATTAATGTATCCAGGTAGCTTGTAAAGAAAGGTTTGCCTAAAAGAGACACGGCACCCAACATGCAATGCTTTATTCGCCGAGTAACAGACAGACATCTGGATGTCCACATACGTCTGGACAAAGGTTGTGAAGAAATTGTTTTTACTGTGATCGGTTATATGCCCGATATATGTATAACACCATGCATCTTCTGATCAACATCACGGTATGTATTTGATGAAGAAATCACATTTCTGTTATTCTGACTGGACAATGTATTTTCACACCTTTATGGTTTTCATGCATAAAAGAACTGATGGAACGTCCCCAAATTGGACATATTATTTCTAAGCACATGGCCCCATGAATTCATAAATACAGCTCCGTTTGAAACGTGACTTTGCTTGTGCCTCTTTATTTAGCTTTGGCATCCCAATGACTGGAGAGCTTGGATACCGACTGTTGATCTGCTAAGGATGAATATTCCTAGAATGGTGGTTGTGTGCCCCCTTGTTGGACACTGGACAACAGAGAAGTTGTTCCCCCAGACCGCTCCCCACCCCGGCAGGTTGTATTCCTGACATCTTGGCCTATATTTGTACACTGTATGCTTTCCTATTAGGAAATCACAATTTACACACATTCCAGTTAGCAATTCTCAAATAGCGATTTCTACGGATTCGCTCCATTGGAATCGTAACTTTTGAATTTCATATATATCGGCCAAAGAACGCCTCAGACAGTGGCATTTCATTTGGATTTACAATTTGTGCGATTGCTTCACTCTCAATTACGTGAACCCCTGTCAGTAGAGGCCTGGTTAGCCTTTTGACGGATTAACAAAGGCTGGTTGAAAAGCGAATCAAGTGTCCTCAGAGATAAGTGAATACTACCTCTGCGCCATAAAGATATACTTTCACCACAAAACCGTTTGGTATAAGTGAAGCACAAAGTAAACCGTGCTTGCACAAATAACGTTTAAGGAGAGTGACAAACATGACGATTTCTGCAAGCAAATGGACCACAGCAAATGTCTGAATGGATACCACGAAATACCTATCACTTGTCCCTTTACCGGTTAACAGGGAATTGCAGCCCTCTATACATAAACAAGCATCTGCAATGCAATGGGTCTCGCGTTAGCTAGAGCTATAAATAAGCGTTGTAAATTCCTAGCTGGACTTTTCTTGCCACTTAAATTGAAAATTAAAAGTAAAATAGCCGATTCAAAGTGCCATGGCCACCATGAGTGCGAAGTAGAGACACAAAAAGAAAAATAAGTTTAATTGCAGTTAAACATAACCGGGAACCATGCAATTATTCATGTAACAGGGACAAACGTATAGCATTTACCAATGATAACAAAGAATTTCTGAAAGGCAAGCCAATGAACGAGAGTGTGATCGGCGTGCGGTGGGCGGGGTTGAAAGCCCACAATATTTACAACAGGTGAAAGGCTTGCACGCTCAACATAAAAATAAGGATTGCCAAAGCCAATAGGTCTAGTTTTACCAAGCTGGTCCAACGGTAGTTTTTAAAAAATTTATTGCAAGCATATGTTACATTAAAAAACAAAATATGAAGCCACATAAATGTAGCATCCGTATGCTTTCAATAAAAATATTATTTAATAAAAAAATGTGCATATACTTGTTATAGAGCAGTATGTGTGATTGGAAAAAGCAGGGACACTCAGACCCCATCACGTGAAAAATGATTCTTCATGGTACAAATGAAAGGTGACCTGAAGACAAAGCTTGAAAACACAAAAGAAGGGCAAACAATGTAAAGAAAAACGCGTTAGCAAGGGACATTTTTGCCATAAAACCTCTTTCTTTTTTAGACGGATGTGCATATGCGACCAGATAAAATGCGGTCACTTATATATAGTACAAGACAGCCACAGGCTGAAGTAGTCTGACCCACTGCCCCAAGCTTCATGTAACCCTTAATGGAAGCAACATGTCAATGACAGCTGAACAGAGGAATCGATGAATTGGACTGAGCCAAACCCCCTCTATGCATGAATAGAATTATGATTTTTTTTTCATTTAGGATTGTTTTTTTATCGCATGTGGCTGATGAAAGAGCTAGAGCGGTCTCCAAGTCAGACCTAAAAAAAAAAAGTCAGAAAGTGCTTCTGTGAACTGACAGACATGACGATGGACTCTGCCAAAACAAGGGCTCTGTTATGCACCACACCAATATACAGTCTACAGCCATACAAACAAAACTATCACACATAACACACCTTAATATGCAAAACATCCCATCATGAAATACCAACCTACATAGTGATGCATGTATCAAAAACACTACAATCTGGAGAAGCAATGGACAATTATTCCCTTGCTACCCAAATCGAAAAAAAACAGAAACTCCATCACGCACACACAAACATGAGAAATATCCTCATATCAAGCTCACTTTTCTTTCACACCAATTCGTGCCACCATTTCAAAACATTTTACTATAAACACACACCCAAACGCCAACAAAACATTCACAAACGATGGTTCATCCAGTGTGTTTGATCGTCTTCTAAAAATCCGCATGAACGGCACCCACATAGAAAAGGCTGTAGGATGCCCTAACAATTGTGGTCGGTGGTATACAAATTGAAAGAACCTAACCTAACTATAAAAATACTTTAAAAAAAACCTCATCTGTAGCTCAGCCTCATAAGAGAACATAGGAACAACAATGTACTTTTCAAATTCAAACTACACAAAGAGGACAGGAGTGCACTAATTAGAATTCAACTAATGGGACAGTTGGAGGGTGAATTGGTTTGAATTTATCTGGCCACAGTGACTGCGTCATTTTGAAGATGAGCGCGCAAGTATGAGGCACTACAAATGCACACCCATAAAATGACCCAGTGGCATTATTTTTTATGTACCGATCCACGATGGATCGGTAAATGAAAGAAGTAGTACAGAAGTTTATTTTTTATTTTTTATTTAAGGCTAAGGGGCTGGCAACAATTTGCTGCCTGGTTCTACCCCATTGTACCACAATCCAATAAAAATAAATAAAAAAAAACTAAACAAAAAAGGCGCTGGTCATGGGAGCAATGGAGGAACGAGCCTGAGAAGCAGTAGGGTTTAGGGAGACGGGGAAAGCAGCAAACAAATTGGAGTAACACAGGCAGTGGCAAAATTGCAACACGGAGCGCCGGAGAGGCAGGAAGTTTGGAAGTGTTAGGGATGTCACACAAGAGCGCTTGCAGGACGAGGGAGATAGCAACACAGAGTGCTGCAAGGGGGGGGGGGAGGCATTTGGTAGGGTAGAGGGAGAAGCACGCAGGAAGTGAGCTGGAAAACAAAAAAACAGTTCCCTAAAAGTAAGCAGTGGAAGGATACAACCGAGCCAGTTAGAGAGATGGTAAAGAGGCTAAGCTTCAGGGGAGGGCCAAACAGGACTGACAAGCTGGGACAAGGAAAACCATCAAATAAGCAGCAAGCAAGCCAGAATGAAAATAAAGCCAGCCAATGGTAAGCAATGGCCTGCCTGTAAGCCAGTGTATGTTCTTGGCAAGAGCACCATTGGTCCATTGCTACCAGACAGCTTGTGCTTTAAGCCTGACCTAAGAAGCAGCCCATTCATGACTAACTAATGTCCTGGGGATGAGGGATAGCCCATCATCACAAATGCCAATGACTGCTGAAATGGAAAGGCTGCACAGTTACGCATGTTATATGTTTTAAAGAATATGTATGATCTGGTTAAGGTGATCAATTTCCATGTGTAAATAAATAAAAACATACACAAGGTTCCAGCACTAACACGGAGTCAGAATTATTTTACAGCCTATGAACGTGATGAAGATACCTTGCTGGAGAGACATAACTTAATAAGCCCTGCTGATATGGTTAAGCATTTGAATGGAGTCTACTAGAGGTGCACCACATTCCACATTCTTGTTAATCTAAAAGCTCTCTGGACATGAAGTACACCAGAAGTGTACCCCTAACTCGAGTGAGATTACCTCTCATTTCCTAACAAGAGGGTAGGAGGGAAGTGGCATGAAAATTATAGCTCCAGGGTGCCGGACTTCTCACATGCACTCCCAAAAGTGGAGTCACCCAGAGAATATGGGGGCAGGGAGAGATTTTTTCATTTTTCTCACTCTGGTCATTGAAAGTCACCTCTCATTTTCCTGTGTTAGTGGCTGCCGCCTCAGGAATGATGTCTCCAGCTTTAACAGTCAATATATGCATCCTGAGTGTCACCAGTTCCGACATGTATATTTGCACCAGAATGTGGGAAAACCTAAACCAAGAAATAAGATGCACTTGACCCCATTGTGAGGAAGATTTGGAACTCTGTTGATGTGGGCGTCTTTCCTGTGCCACACAAGTGGGATAATTTCTTACCTAGTGAGCCATGGACTTTGCAGTTCTTCTGGACACAAGGAAAACTCTACACACAAATGTAAAAGAGTATTTTACAATCACCAAAATGTCTACTGGGCTCAAACTGGGTTTTTACAGAGCACTCGCCTGCTGTGACCTGATTCAAAGGAAAAAAGCAAGACTGCCTTACACGCAAAGCAGCTAAATCCCAAAGGTCTTCGAGACAAGCACCAGCTGACAAATCCATAAGGAGGATACCTAAATGAACCATGCCAAGAGGTGCCCTAAAACCCTTGTGGCCCAGCAAGCATCCAGAAAAGAAAGGTACAAAGACCATTAGACCACTTACTGCTGGGTAGTGAATCTTGATTTTCCTGCTCAACGTTTAAGGTGCCTTTATCAGCCCCTTTCCTGCATCAGATGGCTATGTAGGCTTTATTTTCAAACCCTATGTTCTGTTCAATGGAGTTCCAAATCATGCTTTCAAGACACCATCTTTCTAGCGGCTATGTTACAGAAATACTATTCATTAAAATCAGTTTTCAAAAAAGTGATGGATGGAATGCTTGAATTATTCTCAGCCACTGGTAATTACTGGGGCCGCATTTCCAATCCATTTTTATTTTGCACACCATGTCACCTCAGTTTGGACCCAGCCGTATGGAAATCAGTCTTGACCCTGCTCCATTTGTAACAGACCAGCGCAAACTACCACGTCAGGTCCTCCCTGAATCGGAACACAAGCAACCCAGGACCAGTTTCAACCTATTCATGGGCTCATCAGCTGAGTACAGCTGGGTTTCAATAACACAGTGTGCATGGGACCCACATCTGGCATCCGTTTTCGGCTTTAAGCCTGAAGTCCTTTTCTCAGTTGGAAGTGCAGAAAAATTTCAGTCCACTGGATGATCCCACTGGAAAGTGACCGGCCTTTTTGAAGGTATGGAGCACCCTAAAGCTCGCTCTCCCGTTATGTCATAGCAGGTGCTGACCCACTTCTACATCGAACCCCACTCAACATAATTTGAGTCCATTTTAATGCTATACAGGGGATGTGAATTCTTGGTCTGCACTTTCAGAATTGGTTTGGGTGGGTTTACAGCCTTTGTTAAGAGTACTGCTTTTTACAGCAGGGTCGTCTCCAGACTCAAGTACCCACAACAGAGATACAAAGAGATGGGAGCTTTCTGCACCTGGCTCACCAGAAGCCATACTGGCAGTGATTAGGAAAGAATCAAAAGGCTGGCCTCACCTAAAGGACCCTTCTCACCCTGAACAACAGAGACTGCAGTCCCATCATTCACCACCATGACATACCAATCAGAAGAGCTACATGAAGGATAATCAGCAGCTCCTCTCAGCAAAGGGCCCTATTCAAATATCTAAAGGAGCCCCATTTTCTCTTTCAAGATTTCAGTGTTAAAATCACCTCCCTAATTTCTGGAATATAAGCAAAACACTTCTACTTTCTGTAAAAACAACCTTGCCTCAGTCTATTGCAGTGGGATAGGCCAAGGCTTAAGGCAGTGAAACATGACTGTATATCATACAGGGGACATTTCTATCCCAACAGAAGCCTTCCATTACCACAAGGAATTCCAAAGACCTCAAATCATTGCTGCCAGACTCCTCCTCAAACAAAAAACATCGGATCATATCTTGTCCATGCTAGTACTACTCCATCGATATTTTTGTCACACAAAAACTAAATTTAAGCCTTTCCGCCAGGTCTCATATATGAAAGCTCCCACATATCCTAACCAACAGTTTCTTACTTACCATCTGACCAGCCACCAGAAGTTACCCTCCCAGCAGCCGGTTACTGCTACAGACTATGGTGAAAGTCTCTACACTTTCAAGGCTCAATTTTTTCTTTATATACCTGAAGACCTACATTTTTTATCAAGCACTTCAGTTTGAGGAAACTTAAGCAGATTGACTGTCTCCATCTTTCGGTATTCCTCCCATTTGCCATGAGCATTTTGATGATTTTTATGGCTGCACTAGTCCCTACAAATATAACCGTTATAGATTAAGAAGAGCAGGAGATTTTGTGACGTCAAAGGCAGTCATATATTATGCCTTGCTTACTCTGGACAGTTTTAAATCAGCTATAAAATATCACAAAACACCAACCCCCCCGGCATTATTAATGTTTAGCATAGCATGAGACTTTATAATCCAGGAAATATGCAAACACATAAAATACTCATGCAGTCTAATAACCTTACCTACAAAACTTTGATTTTTGGTCTCCCATAGCGGTGCTGCTCGCACACCATTTGCTACCAAGGCGAAGAAAGCTTTCTTTACCTGAAAGAATATTTAGCATACTTAAGAATGCAATTCAACACTGCATAATACTTTTTAAAAGAAAAATACAGACCACCAGGAACAGCTGATAGCTACTTATTAGAAAATATTAGCACCTTTCATATTCAAAGCAAAACACCCTAAAAATAAACATTTGGAGACATAATTTAGAATGCTTCAAAAGAAACCAGCACGAGTTGACACACTGAACTGCACCATTTTACAATACTGCTGATTAACGTTGGTGTAAATTTAAAATGTAAACACATTGAAAATGATTACACAATAAGGATACTGAAAATGAATATACAAAAAAATGGCTCAAAAGGATGCAGGTAGAAAAAAACGAATCTTTGAACCCGCAGAAGAAGCAGACAAGTAATGCAAAACAAAGTAGCAATTGGTCAGAGAGTTGAGGACTCAGATATGCTCGGTCTAAATCAATCTAGCATCTACTCATGGGACTTTCATTCTAGCACAAGATGTGGAAATACAAAACATAGGATCCAATGACTTAATGCATATCTAGAAGCAGTAATTCCCTTGTGAGCCGTGTTGAAGGAAAGGAAGTTCCAGTTCTGTGGCCTAAAGAGTTCTAACAAGATAAATAGCAGCACAGTAGACAACAAAGGACGAAGATATGATTCTTCTGGGTAGATCTAAATTACACTCTATCACATCCGTTTTCACGTGAAATGCAGAACTATCTTATCTGCTGAGCGTGGCTGTAATGTTTGGATGGCTGTCAATGCGTGAGATAGCCTTCTTGGAGAAGTGTTTCCTGCCCGTTCTCTCGTAAGAATGTACCTAGCAGGTTGTCTTCAATTTCCCTCTCTCCTGTGGCTGACATGGCACAACATGAGACTCTTCTCCCCGATTTCATTGGTATGCTGGAATCAAGAGGAAGTAGGATGTATGGTGACTGGTGCGACGCTACAGAGATTCTGCTACTGGGATTACATTTTGAAGAAAATATTTTTAAAGATAGCATTACATACTAAACTATTCTGAGAAACGCGAATGACAAAAATTACTAGTTTAAAATTATGAAATCACTACATGAAAATACATTAATTAGGATACTAAAATAAACATTAAAATTAGCAAACTGCTTATCACAAAGTTGCCTGAGTGCAGATTATATATATTTTTTAAACGAATTACCTAACTCACTTTGACACAGAGGGCACAGAAGCATTAATCAAATGGAAAAGAAACCAACTAAGACAGAGAATGATATTTTATATTAATGATATTTTTAAGGCAGCCCTGGACAATTATTTTATTCATACAGACAATTTTAATTTCTACCACCGTATAGAAAACATCAATAATAAAATAACAACAATAATAATAAAACATCAATAACATTATGCTCCAGCTTTAAAGATATTAGCCATCAATTGCGGATTTGGAAATCTGCATGATGAATTAAGAGGATCAAATATCATGCATAAAATAATACCAACATACAAGAGAGACTTTGGGTTAATGGTGGCTCCTCCCTCAAGGATGTTACGGCAATTGTACAGAAAGTAGAATTATTGGGTAGATGAACTAAAGCCGTTGTATCGTCTGTAGAATAAACACTAATAACATTTCTCACGGGCTAACAAATTGGAAGAATGAAACCAGTGGTGATGTAGATGTCAAAACAGAAATACAAAAGCAGAAAAAATATCTCCTCGTTATAGATGTGTGAGTAGGAAACATTTAGCATACAGTATAATTTGTGCTACTGTGCTTTAACAATGTCCCAATTGTGGCACTGTAGGGCATTTTTCAAAGGTCTGTATGAAGAAAAGCAGTACTAGTAGGATAAAGTATATTATCAACAATTAAGGTAGTCACTTAAGGTAGGCAACAAAGATGTCACGTGTAGGTCTTCAGAAAGGGTCTTGAAGAAATGAAATATGTCCCAACTATCTTAATATGCCCATAATTTACCATAACAAGCTGCTAGTGTGGTTTCCTCAGAGGTTTAGGTTTGTTTGTGCCCTGTATGCTTTTCTATGGTCTGTTTTGTTTCATTTAATATAAGGGGAAGATGTGCTATGTTGGTTATAGTGGAGTGCCAGATTTATAGAGCGAAAACAGCCACCTCAGGAAAGACGTCCTGATGCTAGCAGAAGGAAGAGTAGCAGGGGAGCAAGCTGTCCCGTAAATCCAAGGAGAACTAGAAAGAGTTTGTGAAAGGGGTTTAAAGTCACTTCCTGAAGTCTCTTATATTGGTCGGGCATGTAGAAATGGGAATAAGGAGTTCCAAACTTTGGCAGTAACCGCTACTAAGGAATAACCACCACCTAGTCCTGCTTTCTTGTACTTATGCACTTTTACCAGACACTCATGCTTGGATCCAAGAGTACGAGATGGCTGACACCAAGAGAACAGTGAGGTCATGTACGTGTTCTCCCCAAAGTGGTACATTGATTTATGATAAAAGCACAAAGTTTTAAGGAGGCATCTTTTGATGAAGGGGAGAGAGCGTGGTTTAGTAATCTGATTGGAAATTGGAACCAAATGCTTTAACCCAAAGACCAGCTTTGCCTCGCCATTCTGGAGTTACACCACCCTGGACAAGATAAGAGTTTGGTTTGTTTCTGGTCTTTTAATGCAGATGAAGAAAGAAGTGTTTTTCTGATGATACTGATGACTGTTATGCGTTCCATGTTTTTATTTTAACTTAGCCAGAATTTAGATTAAAACCTTACAGATGAGTGGTCTGAGCTAAGGCTCTCAAAACAAACTTGACAAAACTACATTTTTGAGGAATTGCCTCTAAGAGAAAAATAAATTGCTACAAAAAACGTAACTGTCTTCTTTAGTTGGAAAAAAACGATCAGACTCTGATTTGAATTAAAGAGAAGAGTGGTAAAGAAAAAACAACAGGGCATATTAGTCTTTTTCTAGGTCTGCCACGCCCTGGAAGGAAAAAGCAGAAGACATGACTCGAAGATGTTCAAAAAAAAAATTAAAAAAAATAAGAGGTATGGAAGATGGATAATGGGGGTAGGGGAAGTTGGCACCAACGCAGTGGAAGATAAGGAGCACAGGGCCTCACTGCCAACACAAGGAGTTGTAATTCACAAAAATCTATGTTCAACCTATGACCTATCCCCAAACTCCCTTTCCCTTCACTGCCCCAGGAGATTCTAGGTCATACAAAAATGTGAAAGGACTGGTTGGCACCTCAGATTAGCAAAAGGGCACCAAAATATGCTCTATAATCATACGCACCTTCAATTCCACCCTGAATCATTTAGCCCCGGTCAGTCTTTCTCATTCTCTAGACAACCCCACCTACACTGATAAAGTTGCAGCTGTTCAGTGACAGGAGACATGGTCAAGGAAGCTACAGGTCAAACTCTTGACTCTCCTCCAGCACTCCAACGCATTATAACCACCTCAGCAGCAGAGAAGAGGAGTAAGCACCAGCCTTGCCAATAACCTAAAATGGCAATCACAGTGAGGGGATCCAGTGGGCTTCTCTTGCAGTCATTCGTGGTAATGATATTATTGGCCGCTTTTTTTCTCAGCCTAATCAGAAGAGCAACAATTGAAAAACAGCTCCAAGATAAAGACCCACCCTCAGTTCCTGGGTGACATTCATAATGAAGGTGAGCACCTGATCTTTGCTGCGCATTCCTGGAAAGGTATGCTGAATGGGGGTATGATTGGGTCTTTTCACTAAGCCTGCAACCACCCTCATCAGTCAGAGAACAAATTCATGACCTTGTATCAATAGCAGGAACTTGAATGAGTGTTGTGTTATTATATATGAAATACCAATTGTAAACTACAAATAGATTTGCTGCTGGTGGACGAACAGGATACAAAAAGTCACACGAAAACACTTTTCACTTTTGATCAGTTGTTTGTGACTTGAACGTTTTGTGCAGACTGGGAGTGGAAAGGAGTGGATCTATAGGGCGGGTGCAAAATGTGACTTTACCATTCAAACTCTTGTAGGAAGTTTTCTGGGGACAAACAGGAAAAGAAGCTCTTGATGGATCCCAGTTTCAATTTGCTCTTCCATGCTTGATGATCATCTGTTCAATAGTTTTTTTCACTGTTTTAATAAATAAATTGTATAAGTATCAGAGGGACATAGCAGCAGATGAGTCTGCAAGCTTCTCAGTTTTGATAAATGGATGTAGAATCCTATTGGTTGTTCTTAGGTGAAAAAGCTGCCATTTCAACCCTTCTGTGATACAACAACATTTTCACTCAAGAAAAATCATACTGATCCATGTATGGATCATATGCATGATTCTTGAACATGTCCACATGCTTTAACGTATTAACAACACTAATACTGCTTATCAAATTACTGCTCAATTACCTATTTACTTAATCTCTGACTCAATTTAAGGTTCATCATGAAACACTACTAGATTGACTAAAAGAAACTGGCATTGATGGAAACATTATCGATTGGATCTTCTCATACCTTATGGAGAAATCAAGCATCCTTTCTGAACCTCTCTTCACCTTGATCCATTTAAAATCAAGGCAAGTGTACTTCAAGTTGCAATCATCTCCTACCCCTTTTCAACAATTACATCACTCTACTTCAAGAACTCATCTCATCTTTTCACCTTGCTGGCTACAGCTACAGATTACATAAAAATAATTCTTGAATTAAAAAAACAGTAACCCTAACACTTCAAAACTAGGTGATCACTTCAAAGTTGTTGACCAATTAATGATAAAGAACAACATTAAACTCAATGTATAAAAAAAATGGAAACTTTAACATGTGGAGACACAAAGAAATAGGAGCAAAACCAATAATCTCAAAAGAAATAAGAAAACTAGACTCAGTTCTCTTGATGAATCAAATAAAAAAATCTCTAGATTGCAAACCATGCTTGTGCCCCAATATTTTCATGCATCTGGAATTTAGTCAGATGAGACATTCCTTCTTATTTCAATTCTAGATTATATAAATGTCTCTGTACCATGGAACACCAACTTCAGCTATGAGAAGGCTTCAAAGGATTCAGAATTCAGTTCCAAGAAAACTTTACATGTAAACCTATGAGATCACATCTCTCATGCATTGAATAACCTTTATTGGCTCCCAGTCGCTAGGGGTGATCAACTTTCAAAGTAATATGCACTACACATAAGGCAATAGAAGTGACTAGTTTTCCTGCAGATGAAGCTTTAGTGATACTCAAAGAAAAGGACACTGTGTTCCAGACTAGAACCTCGGTTAACCTTATTCCCCACAAGAAAAAAAAAAAAACAGTTGGATGTACATCCTTTTCCATACAAGCATCTACATTATGGACATCACTTTCAGCAAGGATTCAAACCATCAATATTAACCTAAAATTCAAAAGGATGATAAAGACTTGGCTATTCCTAACATGAATCATCAGCAGATACCAGACAAGCACTAACATTCTACTCCCATTAGGAAAAGGGACAGCATATTATTCCACTTAATACAACCCTCCAACACCAAAGAGAAAAAAACAGAACCTTATTTGTAACAACAGTAAGAAATATAACAAGTAAATGAAGTAATGCTAAATGCCCATCAAAAGGAAAAAGTAAAGAACAAATGGGTATACCCTCACAAACCAACTGGATACAACGGTCTGATTCTTATAAAACATTTCTCACAGCAATCTGAAAGCCTGTGACATAATCACTGTATATAACATGACCTTGCTTGCCAACTGTAAATGAGGCCCTGCTAGAAAATGCTTGAACTACAAAGTAAGCATCAATGTTTCTTCATAATTCACAGTTTTGGTGCGCAATCAAACACAATTTGTATACAACAGTTTGGAATGTTCTTACTGATCAGACCAAATAGCACCATTACTCTGTATAACATTCCAAAATTAATGGTGTGACAACTGTTCACAAGTAACATGACAATGCTGTTCCTCAGTTATTCCCAACCTGTGGTCAGGGACACCAGTCGGTCCCTAAAGCCTCCTCAGGGGGTCCGCGACTGCTTGGAAAATTAAATAATATTAAAAGATTAGGTCCCCAGCATTTAGTACTGACTCAGCAGGGAGGTCCCCAGATTCTAATAATGATTCAGTGGCCCCCCCGGGATCCAGTAATGATAACGTGGGGGCCCACAGAAGTCAAAAGGTTGGAAACCACTGCTTTACCCACATGCATGACTACAAGCACCTTCACAACGTACTACCCAAAGTTTTGACATTTTGTATACTGTGAAACATTGTATTAGATCAAGTACATTAAATCAGCATTATACTGGAACTTCAACAATCCTGCATTAATCTGCACAACAAAAATGTTCCAAATTGCGCTGTTCCCCTAAGGAACAGCATGATTAACTACAAACCTAATTACGGACAGTGGGCTCAGAAGGAGAAATGTACACTGGTCTGCAAGGCACTTCAGTGTCTTTCTGGGGCAATAAGCAATATTATACACAAAAATATGCATGCACACATAGATACATACACACCTGAACATTTGTGGCAATGACCACTGGGTAGTTATAGGTCACTTTCCATATGAAGACCGTTTTTGTTTCACTAATAACGTTGGTAACATTTGACTAATTTTCATGAAACTTTCCAAAAAAAAGTTCATCCACCTCAGCATTTTCCAGGGAAGTTTCATGGTGATCAGTCACGTGGACAGCAAGAAAAAGAAGCGCCCCAGACCAGTGATTTCCCACCATAATTTCCAACTGGAAACTTCTGTTGCAGTTACAGAAAACAGCTGAAGACAATTACACTAAATTTGGCAAAATATCACAAATTTATCAGAAAGTAGGCTTTTCTTGATTTGGTGTAAATCTGTACAGCTGTTTTCTGGAAGTTTATGTTAAAATAGGTGCTTGGCTGTTCTTGAAATGGTTAATAAAAACAGGTATCTAACCAACTGGTTCAGCCAGAGACCCCCCCCATCCTACCCAGATATCATAATTTTAACATGTATTTGCAATGCAATAGGTCTCGCATATTTCGAGTAAGTTAATTGTCATCGTTACGTAACAGTGCCCACAAGCAAAAAAATAAAACAAGAGTGGAAACTGAGAAAAGACGACTTAACAAAATAAAATAAAATAAATTACAATAAAAGTTAGCTTTAAAAAAGAAAGCTTTGCAATTTTGTTTGTCTTGCCGGGCCCCTTTTTTGCCAATCAGCCTTCTGTTTGCGGGCACTGGAAGTTGGAACAAAATAGTACCTCATTCATGTCTGGAGCAGCGGACGGGCACTAATAAGATGAAACCAATTAGTGCTTGATCCCTGCCCCACACAAGGAAACGGAAGTGATGCCAGACTTGCCTTGATGAATTACAAGGCTGTAAAGAAGATTGCCACGCAAACCAACAAATGGTGACCAGCAGGCAGGCTGCAAGTCCTTTCCTGAAAGAAACAGTGCCTCGCAGACAACTTGTGCAAGTGCATGCACTCACAGGCTTGACCCTAAAAATCAGTGCCTTGTGATTTTTCCCCCTTGGGTTGTTTAAGAACAGCGGGACTGGGAACGGTCCCACTGTACTGAGTAATATTGGCTGGTTGCTGCAATAAACAAAATGCAGCAGCCGCCATTACAGGACTCAATCCAGAAGTCCTGAATTTTCGTTTTCTCCAAAAGTCCATAAGTTAGCATGGTGAGCACACCCTGATCGCCAGAAGCATTTAGACAGGTCCCAAAGAGGTTACACCTTTTCAAGTAGGCCAGTCAATCACCTTGCCTACTTTTTACGCACCTCCACATCCTTCTCATGATTAGGAGAGACTCCACTGTCTGGACCCAAAAAGAGTGCTGGCGTTCTATCTCAATTGTACTAAAGATTTCCGGGTGGATGATCAACTCTTTGTTGGATATGTGGGTGCAAAGAAAGGGAAGGCGGTGCAAAAATGTAACATCTCTCGAAGGGTAGTTCTTTGCATCAGGATATGATACGCTTTGGCCATGAAGCAGCCCCCTGAGGGCTTGCACACTCATTCCACCGGAGCGAATGCTGCTTCCACTGCATTAGCACATGGAGTTCCTGTCCTGGATATCTGCCAGGCAGCTCTGGGACATCCTTGCACATGCTTACTAAATATTACTGCCTGGACAGTCAGGTCCGTCAGGACGGCTACTTTGATTGTTCCTTCCTGCATGATCTTGGTTCGTAGCCCACCTCCGAGGATGGCATTGCTTTGGTATCTATTCTAAGGTAAGGAATCCGCAAGTATAAGTCTCTATCAGATGTACAAGTTACTTACCTTCGGTAATGATATATCTGGTAGAGACATTCTAGTTGCAGATTCATTACCGACCCATACATCCTACCTGCTTGCAAACTGATTTCTTGGGGCAGGATTTCCCCATTCAGGGCCTTAGCTCTGGCACAGCAATCTCAGTGTTATTCGCGGCTCGGCGCCTTGGGGTGGAAAGCCGTGAAAAGAAACTGACATCACTGTGCTGATGCGGCGTCTATGTACTACTCCAGACGTCATCACGGAGACTACGACGCCGACGCCCGTGAAGTCGCCTGACACCACCTACCGACGTGCAAGGGAAAATTCTAAGGTAAGGAATCTGCAACTAGAAGTCTCTAGTAGATATGCCTCATTGCCCTAATAATTGTAGCTCATATTGTATTGTAGATTGCAGGCTTTTCAATAAATATATTGAAAACCATCCTGCATTTCATTCTTTGCCTATGTGTGTGTATTGACCTTTTGCTAATGAGGGAAAGGGGTGAGACTTGGAGACCACGACTTCCACAGAGAAGCCACTGAGTGTCATGTTTCAGGCTGCCACTAATCACCTTTCCTTCAGGTTGGGGTGAGGTGCTGCTAGCTAGCCGAAATGGTTGGGTGGGCCGACAGCTGCCAAAACGGTGTGAGGTTGACTCAGTCACCCACAAACGGGGGTGCTGCCGACCCTAATCCAGCAGTCTTGTTCTAACAACGGGAGTCCTACGACAATACAATGTTATCAAAAATTAACTCCGTTGGACATTCCCACTGGAATTAGTGGTGAAAGATCCAAAAGGGTTTATAGGTCTCCTATCAAAAAAGACACAACAAGCTTCAAAAGAACAAGCTACTTACCTTCTGTAATGTTCTGTCTGCTGAATAATCTAAATAATGTATCAGAATTGGATAAAGCCTTCAGCATCTTGGATAACTGGCATTGTGGACGAGGCTGAGGATACACCTTGGTAATCTTACAGAATGACAGGCATCAAATGGGCAGAAGTAGGTTTGGGGTCAGAGACCGTTGTTGGCATTAGATCTAGCACCTCCGCCAGCACAGTAGGCAAGGGAGGGACTGGTGTGGGCTCTGGAGCCAACAAGCAGCCATGAATTGAGTCAATATGGGACTGGAAGTGGGTCTCAAGGAGGAAGTTGGTGACATGGGAGGGCCTGCTAGCATAAGACCTCCTGCAGGCCCCTGTGGCTCCATTGGAACCAAAAACACACTTGATGCTGCCAGCAGTATCTAAAGGATCTGCAGCATGACCTCTTTGAAGTTCGCAATCAGCTATTGGGTAAACAACTGCCCCAGAATTTGGGGCACACTGTGATCAATCATGGCACACTGTGACCAATCAAGGCACCGGATCAGATTCGGAAGATGCCTGGATACGAGGAACTCTTCATTTGTCAGCCACGTCACTTCTCTTCTGATTTCAAGTGGGAAGACAGAGTTGAGTCTCTCTTGGCTTACTTATCCTCATGCCGTGCTTTCAGATTTGACTTACCTGAAAACTAGAGTGAGAATGGGATGGAGCAGAGACAGCCCCGGAACCAGCCTTGCAACTTTAAGCTGCAGTGAGACTAGTGTTTCTAACGTGACCTGGTCTTCTGCTTGTCAACCTATAGTTTTGCCACTCACTCATTCATCATCTTTGCATGTTTCTCACACTATTCAGAGTTTTGACCAGGTCCCAGTCACCAAAGGCATACATTGTGTGGGTCTATAGCCAAGCTCTTCCTGCAGTTGCTAAATGACTTGAATCCTATAATTTTCAGGGGAGTGATTGTCTGAAGAACACAGGCTAAAAAAGGTTTTACTTTTTAAATTGTTTTTGGAGTTGGAAAATTGAAAAGTTGAGAGGAGTTCTGAATCTGCATCAAAGACCATGGAAAGTAAAGAACCAACATCAGTGGGAAAAGGTGGCTACCTTCTGAATAGATTTCTCAAGTAGTCCCAAACTCATGGACCGGTGAATGGCTGTATATCAATACGAAAACATTCTAAAGAACTGAGCAAGTGAAGTGAACATCTCTCCTCAATTTGGAATCCAAACAATAGTGTTTTGCAAAGCAGTTATCTGCCACGGCACACCACTCGCTAAAGCTGAAGTAGAAGATTTGGCTCCGGTGGAATGATCCCAGATACCTTCTGAAGGCTCATTAGCAACCATGGCATAACAGTTCTCAATGTGCAGGATAAAACATTTTGATAATGGCCTTTTGTGAACTGCATTTCCTTTCATTTTTCCAACATTTTCCACAAAGAGCTGAGTTTTCAGCTTGAAATTACATGTTCTGTCGACGGAGAAGCGGACCGATCTCTTTGAATCAAGTTGATGACATGTTTCCTTCTGTTTTGTAGGATGTGGAGGAGGGTAGAATATGGAAAATGTGAAGGACTAACCTAAGGGGAAAGGAGTGACCAGTTTAAGCAGGAATCACCCCTGGTTCGTAATACCAATTTGTCAGGAAAGAAAAGTTGAATGGGGGTTTAACACCCAGTGACTGAAGTTCGCTTACCCATCTGGCGGACGTCATTGCGATTAAGAAGACAGTCTTCAATGTTAATAACTATAAGGGACAACTAGTAAAGATTCAGATGAGGAACACATTAAGAACCACATTTAAATCCCATTGTGGCCTAATAAATGGAGTAGGAATGTACTTGTTTGTGACACCTATAAAGAATCTCTTAACAACTGGAGACTTAAAGAAAGAAGGTTGTTCAGACAGACCTAAAAAAAGCAGAGAAGGTGGACAAATAATTTTGAACAGTAGCCACCGTAGAACCCTGCTAGTCCAACCAGAGGGGAAAATGTAGAATATCAGACAGTTGAGCGTGAAGGGGATCTATGGAACTGTCTTCACACCATTTCACAAATCTGGACCATCTGTTGGAAACGTCCTATAGCACATAATATAACATCCACCCATTCCGGGGCAAAGAAAATGCACTTAGGTTGTACCCCCAATCTCCAGGCATGTAGGGGGGAGGCTCTGAAGGGTGGGGTGCATAACCTGCCCCTGAGACTGCAAGAGGCGGTCTAACCTAAAAGAGAGACTGACTGGAGGGGGGCACAGCAAGAGGTTAATGAGGTCTCTATATCACATTCTCTGTGGCCAGTCCTGGGTGATTAAGATTACTTGGGCCATTTTTAAGGAGACTCTTCCCCAACACACAAGATATCAAGGGTGTAGTGGGAAAGTATAGTGAAGTGGAAAGTTTCACTTCAAATGAAACGCGTGCCCCAATGCTACCTGTATCAGATACTGGAGGGCACAGACTTTAACAGATATATTGGCCACTTGTGAAAACATTCACTACCCAAGGAGTTCACATAACTGGTAGATGTACTGGACTATGGATGAAGGCACCACTCATGGTAGCCAACACAACACCAGGACACGTTGAATACCACAGTCTGGTAATTTGCAACCAAACAAATCTGATGGTCCTGAGCCCAGGACCAGCAGTCATAGAGCCTCTCCGTAGAGAAGATGCAACACCACTCTTCACCACATCCAGGTGGTATTGTCTGTCAAGATCTGGACTAACTGTCTGCGAACCGATGTGAGAAAGGCTCTGAGAGCCAAACATATCACCCATAATTCCTACAGATTTACGTGCAACATCTGTTCTTCTGGCGATCAGAGGTCTCTGAACTCCCATTACTCCAAATGAGCTCCAAACCCTAGATTGGAGGTATCCGTGATCACTGTTGCCACCCGAGAAGGAGGGTGAAATGGTTTTCACTGAGAGGGGTTGCTGCTCACACTCCACCATTGTAGATCCACTGCAGTGTCCCTGAAAATACTGATGCTGGCTTTTAGCTCTCCGCTATGTTGGAACTACTGCCTGCGGAGCCACCAGTGGCAGGCCCTCATGTGCCAGTGTGCATAGGTGACCACTAGAACAGGAGCCCTTTTGAATAAGCAGTGTTAGAAATGGGGTCTCTGGTTGGCAGTGGATTACACTCTATCGAAGTAGGGACCCTCACTCTGGTCAGGGTAAAGAAGTCCCACATCTAATATAATCTGTGCTCACCTCCTTGGTAGCTTGTAACGAGCAGTCAGGCTTATCTCATAGGTAATGTGTAAAGTATATGTGTGTGTGTGTACACACACACCCACCACAAAAGTACTTCACACCAGATTAGAAAGACAGCCAATATTTATCTGAGTAAAACAAGACCAAAACAACAAAAATCCAACATACACAAGTAACAATATAACTTTTTAAAGGTTTAAAAGAGTCTTAATCCATAGGAATCAATGGTTACATTATCTTAAGCACAAAGTACCTGGGATGCGTAAAAAAAAAAGTGAGGTGTCGAAAAAGCAAGTGATGCATCTATTCTTTCCTCGCAGGTGAGACGATTCGTCCATTCCTTACTGCGGTTCATGGGTCGATGAGAAAATGACACCCAGGGACAAAATTGTGGAAAATCCATATGTGCTGTGTTGATGGATCTGCGCTGAACCTATCAGTATAAAACCCAAGAGGGTCCCTGCTAACTTGTAGTAGCTCATCCAGGGAAACAATGGCTAAAACTGCAAAAGAGAAACTTAGAGCTACTATCGAATACCACTGTATGGATAAAGATAAACAGAAATCAAAGTATAAATAATGAAAATGTCACTTACCCAGTGTACATCTGTTCGTGGCATCAGTCGCTGAGATTCACATGTTCTGCAATAGCTCGCCATCTGGTGTTGGGTCGGAGTGTTACAAGTTGTTTTTCTTCGAAGAAGTGTTTTCGAGTCACGGGACTGAGTGACTCCTCCTTCTGTGCTCATTGCGCATGGGCGTCGACTCCATCTTCGATTGTTTTCCCCGCAGAGGGTGAGGTAGGAGTTGTACTATAGTAATAGTGCCCGCGCAATGAAATGTGCAAGTATGTACCTATTAAAGGTTTAAATAATATATATACAAATGTACAAAATTGAAGGTAACTTCTGAACTGCTACAGGCTTCCGGGGAGGTGGGTGGGCACATGTGAATCTCAGCGACTGATGCCACGAACAGATGTACACTGGGTAAGTGACATTTTCAGTTCGATGGCATCTGTCGCTGTAGATACACATGTTCTGCATAGACTAGTAAGCAGTTATTTCCCCATAAGCGGTGGTTTAGCCTGTAGGAGTAGAAGTTGTCTGAAATAGAGTTCTTAATACAGCTTGACCTACTGTAGCTTGTTGTGCGGATAGCACATCTATACAGTAGTGTTTGGTGAATGTGTGAGGCGTAGACCATGTGGCTGCCTTACATATTTCATGCATTGGGATGTTTCCTAAAAAGGCCATTGAAGCACCTTTTTTCCTTGTTGAATGTGCCCTGGGAGTAATGGGCAGTTGTCTTTTTGCTTTAAGGTAGCAGATTTGGATGCATTTAACTATCCATCTGGCTAGACCTTGTTTTGATATTGGGTTACCTGCATGAGGTTTTTGGAATGCAATAAATAGCTGTTTAGTCTTTCTGATGTTCTTTGTTCTGTCAATGTAGTACATTAATGCTCTTTTGACATCTAATGTATGTAGTGCTCTTTCAGCCACAGAATCTGGCTGTGGGAAAAAAACTGGTAGTTCTACCGTTTGATTTAGATGGAACGGTGAAATAACTTTTGGTAAAAATTTTGGATTAGGTCGTAGGACGACCTTATTTTTATGTATTTGTATAAAAGGTTCTTGTGTTGTGAACGCTTGAATTTCACTTACTCTTCTTAGAGATGTAATGGCGATGAGAAAGGTAACTTTCCAGGTTAGGAATTGTATTCCGCAAGAGTGCATGGGTTTGAAAGGTGGGCCCATGAGTCTTGTTAGGACCACGTTTAGGTTCCATGAAGGAACAGGTGGTGTTCTTGGTGGTATAATTCTTTTAAGACCTTCTATGAATGCTTTGATGACTGGTATCCTATACAAGGAAGTTGAATAGGTAGTCTGCAGGTATGCAGATATTGCTGCAAGGTGTATTTTAATAGAAGAGAAGGCTAGCTTTGCTTTTTGTAAATGGAGCAAGTAATTTACTATATGTTTTGGAGTTGCGTGTAGTGGTTGTATCTGATTATGATGGCAGTAACAAACAAATCTTTTCCACTTATTTGCGTAGCAGTGTCTAGTGGATGGCCTTCTGGCCTGCTTTATGACTTCCATACACTCTTGGCTAAGTTGTAAGTGTCCGAATTCTAGGATCTCAGGAGCCAGATTGCTAGATTCAGCGATGCTGGATCTGGGTGTCTGATCTTTTGGTTGTGTTGTGTCAACAGATCTGGCCTGTTGCGCAATTTGATGTAGGGTACTACTGATAGGTCTAGCAGCGTTGTGTACCAGGGTTGCCTTGCCCAAGTTGGTGCTATCAATATGAGTTTGAGTTTGTTTTGACTGAGTTTGTTTACCAGGTAAGGAAGGAGAGGGAGAGGAGGAAAAGCGTAAGCAAATATCCCTGACCAGTTCATCCATAGGGCATTACCTAGGGACTGTTTGTGTGGGTATCTGGATGCGAAGTTTTGGCATTTTGCGTTCTCCTTCGTCGCAAACAAGTCTATTTGAGGTGTTCCCCAGAGTTTGAAATAGGTGTTCAGAATTTGGGGGTGAATTTCCCATTCGTGGACCTGTTGGTGATCTCGAGAGAGGTTGTCTGCGAGTTGATTTTGGATCCCTGGTATAAATTGTGCTATTAGGCGAATTTGGTTGTGAATTTCCCAACGCCAAATTTTTTGTGCTAGCAGGCTTAACTGCGTGGAGTGTGTCCCCCCTTGCTTGTTTAGATAATACATTGTTGTCATGTTGTCTGTCTTGACGAGAATGTATTTGTGAACTATTATTGGTTGGAAAGCCTTTAGTGCTTGAAAAACTGCTAGTAGTTCTAGGTGATTTATATACAGTTTTGTTTGATGTACGTTCCATTGTCCTTGTATGCTGTGTTGATCGAGGTGTGCTCCCCACCCTGTCATGGAAGCATCTGTTGTTATTACGTATTGTGGCACTGGGTCTTGGAAAGGCCGCCCTTTGTTTAAATTTATACTGTTCCACCAAAGAAGCGAGAGGTAAGTGTGGCGGTCTATTAACACCAGATCTAGAAGGTGACCCTGTGCTTGAGACCACTGTGAGGCTAGGCACTGTTGTAAGGGCCTCATGTGCAGTCTTGCGTTTGGGACAATGGCTATGCATGAGGACATCATGCCTAGGAGCTGTAGTATTGTTCTTACTTGTATTGTCTGATTTGGAGACATGTGTTGAATGACTCTGTTGAAATTGTGAATTCTTTGTGGAGTTGGCGTTGCTACTCCTTTTGTCGTGTCTATTATGGCTCCTAGATATTGCTGTACTTTGCTTGGCTGAATGTTGGATTTTGCAAAGTTGACGGTGAACCCTAGTTTGTAGAGGGTTTGTATGACTTGATTTGTGTGGTTTGAGCATTGTGTGAGCGAACTGGTTTTGATTAGCCAGTCGTCTAGATACGGGAATACATGTATTTGCTGCCTTCTGATGTGTGCAGCGACTACTGCTAGGCATTTTGTGAATACTCTTGGAGCGGTTGTTAAACCAAAAGGCAATACTTTGAATTGGTAATGTATTCCTTTGAATACAAACCTTAGATATTTTCTGTGTGATTGATGTATTGGTATATGGAAATATGCGTCTTTGAGGTCTAGGGTTGTCATGTAGTTGTGTTTTTTGAGCAATGGTAACACTTCTTGTAGTGTGACCATGTGAAAGTGGTCTGATTTGATGAATGTGTTTACTACTCTGAGGTCTAGAATTGGTCTCAGTGTTTTGTCCTTTTTTGGTATCAAGAAGTACAGTGAATAAACTCCTGTGTTTATTTGTGTGCTTAGTACTAATTCTATTGCATTTTTTTGCAGTAGTGCTTGAACTTCTATCTCTAGAAGCTGTGAATGGTGTTTTGATAAATTTTGTGATTTTGGTGGTATGTCTGGAGGGAATTGCAGGAATTCTATGCAATAACCATGTTGGATAATTGCTAGGACCCATGTGTCTGTAGTTATTTCCTCCCATGCTTCGTAATATTGGCATATCCTTCCCCCCACTGGTGTTGTGTGGGGGGGGTGAGTGACGTGTGAGTCACTGCTTGTTGGTAGTGGTTTTGGGGCTTTGAAATCTTCCTCTATTCCTAGGGAATTGCCCTCCTCTATACTGGCCCCGAAAGCCTCCCCTGTACTGTCCCTGGTAGGTGGACGGTGCGGACTGTGAGGTACTAGCTTGTGTGGCCGGACCCCGAAACCCTCCTCTAAAAGGTGTTTTACGGAAGGTGGTATAAGATCCTCTGCTCTGCGGGGAGTAGAGTGCGCCCATGGCCTTGGCAGTGTCAGTGTCCTTTTTGAGCTTTTCTATGGCTGTGTCGACCTCCGGACCGAACAGAAGTTTTTCGTTTACTGGCATGTTAAGTACTGCCTGCTGAATTTCTGGCTTGAATCCAGACGTTCTGAGCCATGCGTGCCTACGGATGGTAACCGACGTATTAATGGTCCTTGCGGCTGTGTCTGCTGCATCCATAGAGGAGCGTATTTGATTGTTGGAAATGTTTTGACCTTCCTCAACAACCTGTTTTGCTCTTTTTTGTAGATCTTTTGGGAGATGTTCAATGAGATGCTGCATCTCATCCCAGTGGGCTCTGTCGTATCGCGCTAGCAGCGCTTGTGAGTTTGCGATGCGCCACTGGTTTGCTGCTTGGACAGCGACCCTCTTCCCGGCTGCATCGAACTTTCTGCTTTCTTTATCTGGGGGAGGTGCATCCCCAGAAGTGTGTGAATTTGCCCGTTTTCTGGCAGCCCCTACCACCACAGAATCTGGTGGCAGCTGAGAGGTGATGAATACAGGGTCCGTAGGAGGCGCCTTATACTTTTTGTCCACTCTAGGCGTTACTGCCCTACTTTTAACTGGCTCCTTGAAGATCTCCTTTGCATGGCGTAGCATGCCTGGGAGCATAGGCAGGCTTTGGTAGGAGCTGTGGGTGGAGGAGAGGGTGTTAAATAAAAAGTCATCCTCTACTTGTTCAGAGTGTAGCTCCACATTATGGAACTGTGCTGCTCTAGCCACCACTTGTGAATAGGCTGTGCTGTCCTCAGGTGGTGATGGCTTAGTTGGGTATGTGTCTGGGCTATTATCAGACACTGGTGCATCGTACAAGTCCCACGCGTCTTGATCTTGGTCATCGTGGCTCATGGCGGTGTGAGCTGGCGAATGTGACGGGGTGTAAGTTGGCGAAGCCGGAGTTACAGGTGGAGGCGAGGGAGGAGGTGTTACCTTCTTTGCTGTTTGTTGCTGAGGAGCCTCTAGTGCTATAAACTGAAGTGTTCTCTTTCTTTTGACAGGTGGAAGGGTACTGATCTTCCCTGTCCCCTGCTGAATAAAGATACGCTTTTGCGTGTGATCCACTTCAGTGGATTGCAGTTCCTGTTCGAATCTGTGTTTTTTCATTTGTGAAGACATAGAATGTTCTTCAGTATATGAGCCTGAAACTGGGTCTGTTGGTGCTTTTTTCGGCTCCGAAAACCCTGTTGTTTGTCTTTTCGGCTCAGAGGTAACCTTCCTCCTCTTTTGTGCCGAAAAATCTTGGCCTCTATGGTCTTCGGCGCCACTGTCTCGGCGTCGATCCGTGTCGACACCGAACTCTCGGTGTCGATGCTTCTCTTTAGCACTCTCTCGGTCCCGAGGAGGCTGCGTGCCGGTGTCTCGACCGGAGTCGGACGATCTCGACACTGAATGGGCCTTTTTCAGTGCCGATTGTTGGTCACCGGTAATTTGGGTTGAGCCATGGCCGGTTGGCAGTGGCGTCCCCTGGGCCTTTTTGCCTTTTTTAAGTTCTGATCTCGACGTCTTACTCACAGTTTTTGTATTGTCGAGTTCGTCGGAGTCTGAATTCTGGATGGAAAAGGATTCCTCCTGTTCCCTCTTCTGTCTCGAACTGTCGATGCTCCTTTGGCGTGGACGCCATCTGCAGTCTTCTCGCTCGACGGTCGCGCAGAGTTTTTCGGGACCGGAACGCCCGACAGGCCTCACAGGATTCTTCGCTGTGCTCGGGTGACAGGCACAGGTTACAGACCGAGTGTTGGTCCGTATAAGGATATTTGTTGTGGCATTCAGGGCAGAATCGAAACGGGGTCCGTTCCATCGGCGTTGTTCTCCACGCGGTCGGGCCGACTAGGCCCCGACGGTGTGCCGAAATCTACCCCGAAGGGCACCGAAGCGCTTCGATGTTCAATGCGTCGTCGTGTGTGTTTATCTCGAACCGGATCGCAACTATACCGTCGAAAATCTTCCGTTTTCAGCTAACTTTCCGTTCCGAAACTCGGAGCGACAGGAACACGTCCGAACCCGATGGCAGAAAGAAAACAATCGAAGATGGAGTCGACGCCCATGCGCAATGAGCACAGAAGGAGGAGTCACTCGGTCCCGTGACTCGAAAACACTTCTTCGAAGAAAAACAACTTGTAACACTCCGACCCAACACCAGATGGCGAGCTATTGCAGAACATGTATATCTACAGCGACTGATGCCATCGAACACTCACATTATATCTTATGTCAACACTCTCATTGTACTATGTTTCCCATCATGGCTAAATGGATATTATACTGTGTCCCATCTGGGCTAAATGGATATTATACTTTAATTTATGTTTATCTTTATCCATACAGTGGTATTCGATAGTAGCTCTAAGTTTCTCTTTTGCAGTTTTAGCGATGGATCCGCGCTGAATCAGGTACTGCATTGATTGTTCTGCTGCGAGACCGGCGCTGTGTCAATTTTCTTCTTCAAATCACCAGCTTCCACTTTCAAGGGCCCAGAGACTGGATTTGGCACCACATGAAAGGACTCTCAGCAGGAGATCCCAGGAACTGGCAGATGAAGTATTTGATGCCCTGAGACTTCTAACAGGAGACCAGCTCAGTTCAAGCCGTTGGAGAACCTTGAAAAGCAGGATGTAGAAAGCAAAGTCCAGTCCTTTCACTTGCAGGACAGAAGCAGCAGGACAGCACAACAAAGCAAAAGGCACAGTGGCAGTCCCTCCTACAGTATCTAGCTCGTCTTCCTGGCAGAATGTCCTCAGTCCACAACTGTTCTAAAGTTGTGGTCTCATAGGGCCAGTACTTATACTCAATTCTGCTTTTGAAGCAGGCAAATGTCAAAGGAAGTCTTTGTAGTGCTCAAGACACTCCAATTCCTGCCCTGGCCCCAGACACACTCTAGGGGGTTGGAGACTGCTCTGAGTAAGGACAGCCACAGCCCCATTAAGGTGCGAGTGTCTGCTCCTTCAACCACTCTAGCCCAGAAAGAACGACCAGGATATACAGGGCACACCTAAGATCACTTTGTGTGACTGTCTAGAGTGAATTCACAAACAGCTCAACTGTTATCCTGACCTAGACGCGTAGTCCACAGCCAGAAAGCGGCACAGAATGTTCACTTTCTAAAAGTGGCATTTTCAAACTTACAATTTAAAGACAGATCTTTTGGTGAAGTTGGTTTTTAAATTGTGAGTTCAGAGGCTCCAAACTCCATATCTATCTCCTACCAAGGGGAAATTACACTTAAAAGATATTTCAAGGGAATCCCCATGTTACCAAATGGGAGAGATAGGCCTTGCAATAGCGAAAACCGAATTTAGCAGTATTTCACTATCAGGACATGTAAAACACAACAGTACATGCCCTACATTTGAAATACACTGTGCCCTGCCAATGGGACTGCCTTGGGCCTACCTGAGGGGTGACGTACATGTACTAAAAGGGAAGGTTTAGACCTGGCAAGTGGAGGCACTTATCAGGTCGAACAGGCAGTTAAAAATGCACACACAGACACTGCAGTGGCAGGTCTAAGACATGTTTACACTACTTCTCATGTGGGTGGCACTATCAGTTCAGCAGGCCCACTAGTAGCATTTGATTTACAGGCCCTGGGCACACATAGGGTACGTTATTAGGGACTTACTAGTAAATCAAATATGCCAATCATGGGTAGACAAATTACCAATACAATTTAGACAGGGGGCACTTGCACTTTAGCACTGGTCAGCAGTGGTAAAGTGTCCAGAGTCCTAAAAGCAGCAAAAATGAAATTTAACACAGGATCAAAATAGGAGGTCAGAAGCCAAGAAGACCAGGGAAACCACACCAGGAGCTGACAGGTCTAACACGTGTCTCCCCAGCTGAAAGTGGGAAGCACTAACCAACCTCTTGGGAATTCTCAGCACTAAGGTGGAAGAACCTGGACAGACCATCAGTGTCGGCATGTTCTGTTCCAGGGCAGTGTTCCACCGTAAAGCCAATTCCCTGTAGGGAGATGGATCACCTCAACAGTTTAGATTCTCACCCCTCATCTGCATTAACCACCTGAGGGGCCTGTGGCTAGTCTGAACATGGAAGTGAGTCCCAAACAAGTAGGGTCTTAGCTTTTTCAGTGCCCAGACCACAGCAAAAGCTTCCCTTTCTATTGTGCTACAACTCAAGACCCAGGAAAGTAACTTCCCACTGATGAAGACTACAGGCTGATCTAGGCCCTCTTCGTTTAGCTGAGAGCACAGCTTCTACACCATGCTCTGAGTCATCTGTCTGCACCACAAATTCTTTGGATAAGTCAGGAGCCTTGAGCATGGATGCAGTGCACAGGGTGTCAAAAGCAGTCTGGCATGCCTCTGTCCAGATTAATTGACAGGGCTGCTTCCTGGATGTCAGCTCTATCACAGGGGCATCAATGGTGCAATATCCCTTGACGAATCTCCTGTAGTATCTGGTGAGACCTAAAAAAGGATCTCATCTCTGTCTGGGACTTGGGGGTGCCCAAGCCAGAATGGTGTCAATCTTGGCTCTTAGGGGCACCTCCTGGCAGCTCCCTACCTGGTGTCCCAAGTACACTACAAAGCCCCATCCTATTGGGCACTTACTGTCCTTGATAGAGAGGCCTGCACTCTGCAGGGTCCTCAACACCACTTGAAGGTGGTACAAGTGGTCCTTCCAGCTAGAGCTGAAGACAGCAGTGTTGTCTTGGTAGGTGGCACTGAAGTTCTCCTATCCAGCCAGGACCTGGTTGACCAGCCTCTGGAATGTGGCAGGGGTGTTCTTCAACCCAAAGGTCATAACACGGAACTGGTAATGACCCTATGGCGTTGAGAACGCGACCTCTTTGTCCCCCTCGGTCAAGGCAATCTGCAACTACCCAGATGTTAGATCAAACTTGCTGAGGAACTTGGTAGCTCTCGACCGGTCAATGAGCTCATCAGCTCGGGGACTGGATGCGCGTCAGTCTTGGTGACAATATTGAGCCCCCAGTAGTGAACACCGAATCTTAGTTCAAGGGTGACACCAGGTGGGGCATCCTTGGGAATCACTGGACTGGACCAAGTAATGTTGGAGTTCTCAATCACCCCTAACAGCACGTTAGAGACTTACTCCTTGATGCTGTTTCTCACTCTATCAGTCAACTGGTAAGACTTGCGGTTGACAGGTAGGCCGTCCCCAGTGTCAATGTTGTGGGTATACCACTGGGCGACCCCAGGGTTGAGTGAGAGCATGGAGGCAAACTGTCCCAGCAAAAAGCAACAGACCCACTGCTGTTCTAGGGTCAGAGAATGGAGAGGTTCACACCCTCTACTGACCCATCCTGCTCTTTGGCAGACATGAGGTCAGAGAAAGTCTCAATCTCCTCTTCCACCCCTGTCATACGTGACCAAGACCATGTTCAACTCAGACCTCTCAAAATGTGGCTTGAGGCGGTTCACATGCAGGAGCCTCAAAGGGTTCCTAGGAGTTTGCATGTCCACCAGTTAGGTGACATTGCTCTTGTGCTCGTTCACCTCAAAAGGCCCAGACCAACAGTTTTGGAGAGCTTGGGGCTCTAGTGGGGCCATCACCCACACCTTCTGGCAAGGCTGAAACTCAACCAGAGTGGTATTCTGGTCCTACCAATGTTTCATGCCCTCCTGGCTAGCTTCCAGATTGCCCTGAGCAACTTTCCGAAAGTGGGCTCTCTGGTTCCTGAAAGCCAGAATGTATCTGAATACATACTGGGGTGGCTTCTTTGGGGCTTGCTCCCAGCTCTCTTTCACCAAACTGCGACGCCATCTCACAGGGTGCCCATACAAACGTTCAAAAGTTCTGAAGCCAACCCCCTTCTGCGATACCTCCCAGTGAGCAAACAACAGGCTTTGCACCAGGATGCCCCACTTATGCCTCATGGGTTCTGAGAGATCCATAATCATGCACTTCAGGGTACGGTTCAACCTCTCAACCAACTCACTGCATTGGGGGAGAACTTGTGGGTAACACCACACACCTTCTGCATGGCGTTCATGTACAGCGACATGAAATTGATACCCCGATCAGATACCACCTCCTTGAGGAAACCCACACGTATAAAGATCCCCATAAGTGCCCTGGCTGCGTGGGCACGGTCACCGTCCTCAAAGTGATAGCTTCCAGGTACTGGGTGGTATGGTCTACCAAGACCAAGATAAACCTGTTGCCCATGGTTGCCTTGGCATCCAGAGGCACCACAATGTCAATGCCTTCCTGCTCAAAATGGGTGCTCTCACAGGAAACAGTTGAAGAGGAGCCTTGCAGATCTTTATAGATTTGTCACTCACCTGACAGGTTTGACAGGTCCTGCAGTACACATCAGAGTTTTTCTTCATTTGGGGACAATAAATGTGGGTGACAAGCCTGTCAAAGGTCTTGGCCTGCCCAAATGATCTGCCAGTACCACATCATGAGCTAGACCCAGTCGGAAGGCTCTGAAACACTGGATTACCACCAGCACATGGGCTGACTCAGGCTCCGCAACCTTGGGCTAATTATACAAGAGATTCTCCCAGGAAATCAGGTGAGATTCAGAGGCGTCACCAGCTGCCTGGGTTTTGGCCTGCGTTTAAAACCTCTCAAGAGTTGGGCACGTTTTCCGCGCTGCACAGAACTCCTCCCTGGTGGGGCCTCCCTTCCGCTGCCAATGGGTCAGCTCAGGCAGATCCCCCAGTTTGGCTCCTTCTTCCCCTGTAGGTTCCGGGGCATCCCCCTCAGGTTTAGCCTCATCCCAGACCGTGGAAATCTCAAGAGCAGGTTTCCCGCACCCCTTGACCCTCATCCTCCTGGCAGGCACCTGAGCCTCTGTTTCAAGCGCCAGGTCCTTCTGATCACCCTCTCTTCCGCCCATGGACTGTGTGGTCAGGCATGTCCTCTCTGATGATCCCAATATTTCTAAGTGTGACCTGAGCTCCACCTCCTTCAAGGCGGTAAGCTCCAGGTCGTTCCATAGCAGACAGTCTACAGGCATGGATGGACTCACAGCTATCCTCAAGGAACCGGAGATCCCCCTCCTCCATTTTATGAGCCCAGCATTTTCCCTGTGCCCTAATACAGCCCAGTGATCAAGAGACATAGGCAAGGAGCCCCAGACTTTTCTGGGAAATCTTATTTGTTTAAAAGTGTTTTTTACTGCTACCCGTGCCTGTTTACTGTAGACTCTGTGTTTCAGGCAGCTTGGCCTTTTAAAGTGCTGTTTTTTAGCACAAGACTGCATAAAGCTCCCACTCCCTCTTTTCTAAGTAAAGAGGCTACATACATCTTCCAGACTATGTTTAGGAGACTGCTTAATCTGTTTCTGTGATTTAAATTGTATTTAGAAACTGTCTGTATCCCCTGTTTTTGACTTAAAAAGACACATTTCAAAGTGCGCGACAAGCAGTATTTCAGTGTTTTTTTTTTTTTTTTTTTTACAATTTCTCCCTTACTTGGAAAGTAGACTCTGCTAGCTTGGAAGTGTTTATTCAGCCTGTCTGTATCCAAGGAGATTCTGAAAAGAGCAGCAGCTCCCTCCTCCCTTCCCACAGGGGCTGAGCTTCAGTTAACTTGGTCCTTATATAAGTTTCTATTGGTTGTTGCATATAGTGTTGTGATAGGTTGTTGGGGGCTGGCCTTTCTATTGCCTTAGGGATTAGAGTTTGGCTTGTGATTGGTAGCAGGGCTGAGATCCTGATTGGTTCCTGGTTTTCAGGGTTGGGCTTGTGATTGGTAGTAGGACTGAGATTCTGATTGGTTCCTGGTTCTAGGGTTGGGCTTGTGATTGGTTGTCAGGATTAGGGGTATGATTGGTGATTAGGGCTGGGTCTCCCATTGGTTGTTTGAATTAGGGTTACAAATCTGATTGGTTAGGACTAGATTTCGATTGGCCAGTAGGGCTATTTAAGCCTAGGGCTCAGGGTGTCTCAGCCCCGGCGTTGAGGCTAAGGGCGGAAAGGACAAGTGCAGCTGCCTGTTTGGGCCTGTTTGGGACTGGTCGGGCCTAGGGCCAGAAATGCTGCCCAATTTCCCATCTATCAGAAAGGAACTTACTCCCTCCACATCCATCAGCATGCAAACACATTATCTGCAAAGACATCCAACTCCTGCATCACAAACTGACCTCCTACAGATTGCAAAGTCCCATCAACCAACACGATACCCCATATACAACACCTATGCACATATCCACCACAACTACAACAGTAAAACACCTTCATTCTCCTCACAGCAAACACTACTCTGTCCACTCCCACTAACACAACCTGCCATCACCCACACAACACAAAACCACATTATGCATTACTTTCAGCCTTCCAGATACACACTCCCTGTTCATACAAACCAACACTATCCTCTAATTGCTCTACACAGATCACCTTTCATCACGACAATCCCTAAACCCAGTCTTCCAACACACCATCTACAAACACCCTTCCCTTTCTTCACCAATTGCACACAACCATACAATCCTCACACTCCACTCCACCACACATATCACCTCTTCCAGTCATCAAAACTAACACAAACTCCCCTGACACACATCCATTCCCCCTTACACACCTCATACATTCATCTCCAAAACACATCAACACCCCCTGTAATACTCTAATTCCACTCACCAGCACTAACTCACATACAAATCCCTCACCGAAAACCACATCAATATCACCTCTCACTATTCCACAAAAACAATACAGACCACACACATCAGCACATCAAATCAACACAAACTTTCATTATGCTTATCATCACACCCACTCCTACCCTCATGATTACACAAAGAATACAAATCCCGTCCAATCTTTACCCCTACATTCTCACTCATCACAAACATCTACCACAAGCACCCCAACACAGCAACATTCATTCACACGCCTCTCATCCATTGCACAATTTAGAGCCTTACATCATGATCCACGTGCTCCTCCACCACCCCTAACCCATACTCCTTCCACCCTAAACAGACGCACACAAAATAAACAACATGCCACTCTTAACAACTTCGCATCCCCTTGTCTATTACATAATACGGCTACCCTACAAAAAACAGTACACTCTTCATGTCTCTCTCAGCCACCAAGTCCACCACACACACACACACACACACACACACACACACACACACACCCAGGAAGAGGAACACTATATTGAAAAACAAGACTATTGTGACCCTCACACAGTTATCACAACTAACAACACACCCGCTACAAGCTCAAAATATACTGCTCACCCTTCTCCTAAACAAAACAACACCGCCACTAACACACTTTTTCTAAACTGCCAACTCATAAATGCTCAGTCACTCTAAAAAAACAAGCACCACATCTACGACCTGCTCACAGACACACAACCTGACTTACTATTCATAACAGAATCATGGTTGTGAGATGACATGGCCCCAGTTTTGCATGAAGCCCTTCCTCCATACTATCAAACCATCACACAAAACTGTATAGGCAAGAGAGGATGTGGACTAGCTATTATATTCAAACAGGCAATAAATCTCAGTAAAACAGACAACATTTCCATACAAGGTTGTAAAGCCCTCCTCACCAGATGCCACCCTACTCCAACTTCCTCCTGTAACTTTCTCCTCCTTTACAGACCTCCACCTAACAATTCAACATTCCTAGATGCTTTTCTAGGTACAGTCTCAAACCTTATTACATTATACTCAAACCTATGCATTCTTGGGGACCTAAACATTTGGTTTGACAAACCCAATTTGCCCCATCCAAAAGCTATCACCACTGGCCTAGTGGCATTGAAAATACATCAGATTGTACACATAACCACACACATCGCTGGACACATCCTAGATGTAATTTTTGCTAAGCCTGAACTAGTTACCGTTCATAGCATCATGCCAATCACATGGTCAGTCCACCATTTGATAACTTTCCGACATAAAACACCACAAATCAACACACCCCATAACTACTTACATACATGCACCTTTCGACCTTGGAGCAGACTCAATTTTGATGACTTAGAAACACAGCTAACATCCAACACAGATCTAGATACAATTAATCCTGTTCCAAAACTTTATGAGTGGCTACAGGAAGCTTTTGATATCCTAATTCTACTCAGAAAAACTAAACAGGAAAAAAAGAAAACCAACACCTTGGAGAAACACAGAACTTAAAAAGATAAAGCAACAAATCAGAAAGTTGCATTGGACCTGGCTCAAAACAAACAACAGTCAAGACAAACTGCAGGTACACAAACTTAACAGAATATACAAATCATCAATCAAAAAAGCTAAAAAAGGGTACTACTCAGACAGAATTCAAAATGCTAAATCTGCAACCAAAGAATTTTATAAAATTCTCAATTAATTTCAAAACCATACATGCATGGAAGGAAGTCATCCCACTACTCAAGATTCCACAAACAAACTGGCAACTCATTACACAACCAAGGCAGACACACTGGACTCCTATTTAAAACAGAAGAAAACCATCAGCACCAATCTCTTTCCTAAAATACCCTCTAAGAATAAACCAACCCAGCCTCTACAGTCCTTCAAACAAATATCACAAGGTGAATTTATGGATTTGGTCAAAGCAAGCAGACCTTCCCGGTTGCCCTTCTGACCCTTGCCCACCACACATCTTCAAGAACATTCTTTTATCTACTTCTGCTGCCACACCTGTAAGAAGAATCATCAACAACTCATTAACTACAGGAACTTTTCCTGTAGACCTGAAAAAGGTATTCATACGATACTGACCTCTTTAGTACATTGTTGTGAATCTGAATTCTAAAGGAAGTGGGGAAATAATTTCACCATTTCCAGCCCTTTTAATTTCTAATGCATAGGAGGATTAGAAGCAGCAAACCAATGCATGAATGGTCCCACTGATTGACTACAAGAGGTACAGTCTGGATGAGACAAATTGTAGTTCTTCAGTACAGTCTGCTCAAAGTTTCAGCCCACTCTGAAATCAGGGAAAGGAAGTACTATCAACAAAAATAATGGGTGACTTTCAAGGTGACTGATCTGCAGATAATGGTAATGAATTTGTACCTTGGGGAAGCAATACACTGCTTGGAATGGGTTATAATGTGAATCTATCTCTTCAATGCAGTACTACGCTAGACGTAATTGCCCTTGCAGACAGATGAGACTATGCAAGTGTTGTAAATATAGTAGAAGCTTGCGGGTCAGGAGAAGCCCTTTGCTGGTGAGAAAGCCCCTGCCTGATTTATCTGGTCCTGTTCTCTTCACCCAGGCTCCCAAAACCACACCAGTCCCTCCTTCATCCACGCCACTGATGCAGGAGGAGCATCCAGTACAGATTCTGATGTCTGACCCCAAACCAGCGTCAGCTCAAACCGAGGTCGAGCGCCAAATCTGTTATAGCTCACCTGGTCCCCATCCCATCAGAGTTTGATCCAATGCTTCAACTATCAAAGAGGCAACCTGAGAGACTCTATTAAGCTTTTAGCTCCAACTCTGACTGGAGCTTTCCACCACCCAGAGAGGACTATGGTCAGGATGAGGTGATTTCCCCTCCCCGCCACCCCTCCCCATTATGATGATGACCGTCTTTACGGGGACTTACAGGAGGATACAAGGCTGAATGTGTCTCTTGGGCCCCCTAAACCCCAAAGTTAGAGAGTGCTTTCTTTGTTGTGGTTATTCAATGATCAGCTGAGGCTCTTGACCTACAACTGTCTTCAGATGGAGACAAGAAAGATGTCCTTATAAAAGTTTTTCAACCTGGATCAGCATTAGCTGAGCTTATGATTCCATTCAACTAAGCCCTCACTGATACCTTAATGGGCACTAGGTACAAGCACTGTTCTGCCAGGAGGTGAATAAGGCGGTGCCCAGACACCGTAGATCAGCTCCAGGCAACCCTGACTTCCTTACTCTACATCCTAATTGAGAAACACTGGTGGTCCAGTCTTTCATCAGCAAGGTAAACCCCAATTCATCCCCAACAACCCCCTCAGACACAAATGTTCTCCTCTGCTAGCCTAGCACTGAGGTCAGTCAATGCGGTTTGTTTATTTGGCCAGTATATGAACTACTTCTGGAACATGGCCAGCGAGATCTTGCAGGCCACTTCATGCTGGGTTTCATACTACTGGCAGCCTCAGGTGAGCAGTTGGCGTCAGTGTGGTGCTCCGTCACTATGTGTAGAAGTGATACACAGGTTTCTCAGGATATGTAAATGCTTCCATTATGAATATTTCTTTCAATGGCTCACGCTGATTCAATGAAAAAAGCGGCTTCAGCCTTAGAACACTTTACGGGGAGAATGGCCATGGCACGTTATCTTGACTCCTGCCAGTTTCCTCAACTATTCAGGAAATTAAAAGGCTACTCTAGGGGGTTGACGTAGAGGCAACACCAGTCACCCCAACCATCTTCAGCAGTCACCAGAGTAATTTAATGGGCAGGGACACAGATCTGGCAGGCAACGCTTAGGCCACCATGGGAATCAGCTCTCCCAGCCCTCCTCTCCTGCGGTAACAGCATCTAAGACACTTAAGCATACCATTAGTGGGGCACACTCACCCTGTGGGAGGCAAGTGGTAAGAGCTTAGGCCCATCTTAGATCTTCATCCTCTGAATGGCTTGCTACAAAAAGATAAATTCTTAAGCTCACACTGGCCAGGGTTCTGTCCACCCTGGTCCTGCAGTCTCATAGATGTTACCTGGAGTTCAAGGTAAATCAAGAGCATTTTTAGTTTGTCATGCTCCCCTTCTGCCTCACCATTAACCCTCGGAGGTTCACAAAAGTGATGGTGGTCGTCACTCATCTTCAGAAGAGGGGATACCAATTTGACTCTCCTTCGTTGACTGGTTAGATGATGGGCTTGCCACAGTCATTCAGGAACCACTACCAGACAATGGCAAACCTCCAACATTATTAGGGTTCTCGATCAATGAGCCAAAGTAGCACCTATATTGCAGAGGCTTCCTTTAGTAAGAGCTGTCTTAGACACGGAGCAGTTCAGTGTCTTTCCTGCATTGTCCAATAAATTCGGGCTATGATCCCAATATTTCAATCTTGGTCCTGAATCTCAACGAGTGCAGCCCTGAGGCTTCTTGGCCTCTAAATCTCCTGCATCCTGCTTGTCGACTATACAAAATAGCATATGTTGGCTCGCTAAAGGAATATAAAGCCCCAGTGGCCCAGCACCAAGGCAACCTGTCAGATAGGTCATCCAGATTTCAGAGGAAACTGCACATGATTTGGAGTGGTGGGTGGTTGACCACAACTGGAGCAGCGTCAGACAACCTCCCCCCCCCCCCCCCCGACCCAGAGCTGACAGGCACATCACTGTTGGGTTGTTGTGGCCATTTGGCATAGGCAGTGGAAACCTGGCTCCATATTAATCTGTTGGGGTTGTAGGCCGTTTGCAATGCTACAGCTGAACCTCAACTTGGCCTTGACTTTCACACGTGTACTTCCTTTGAACAAATGCACAGATGCTGGTTGCATCTTCTGACCTTAAAGATGGTCTTCCTCGTTGCAATCACTTCAGATCATTGTATTAGTGAACTCCAGGCTATATTGCTACAACCACCTAACACCACCTTTTTTCCACACAAAAGGATGCCGAGGACTCAGCTGGCCTTCTTACCTAAAGTCATGACTCCTTTCCACATTGAGTGATCCATCTCTATCCCAGCGTTCCTTCCAGTGCCTGGTCCCTCGAAATAAGAGGAGCAGCTTTATTGGGTGAACATCAAAAAGCTTTATGCTTCCACATAATTCATACCAAGGACCATCGGGTGGATGATCAGCTTTTTGCAGGGTTCAATGGGACGAAGAAAAGAAAGCTGTGCAGAAAAGGACACTGCTGAGGTGGACAGTCTTCTGAATTAATATTTGCTATGCTACACACCGGCCTAAAAGCAGTCTCAAGGAAGGTCTGAGAACCCATTCCATCAAGGCTAATGCTGACATCACCTCGTTGTATTTCAAGTGTCTGTGGTTGACATCTGTGAGGCAGTGACATGGGCATTGGTGCATGTGTTCACAAAGTGATATTTCCTGAACAACCAAATCCGCCGATAAGGGCATTTTTGTCCATTCGGACCTGCAAACACTTCTGGTCTGAATCAGTCCATAGACTCTCTACCTTGCTTTGGGACGTCCCAGTTCTTTGAAGTGGTCTTTTATTGTATAAAAATACCTCAAAATAAAGATCTGCACAGGGGTGCTGACATATATTTCTGTCCCATGTATCAGCACATGGAAAGAGCCAAGCAAGAAATGGTTGTCAGCAAGGGTAGTGCGTATACACAGTTCTGCTCAGTCATTTCTGGGGCAGAATGAAACCTAGGTGAAGTCGTACGGTGCCACCTAGCAGCGTGCAGATGCACTGCAATTTAAACTTTCCAGATCCTGTCTGGTACCTGGGGAAAATTCGAAAGATGAGATCAACCTATATTTAGAAGTAGCCATTAGAAACGGACTGCTATCCACACCAACATTATCAACTTATTCCTCTCCAGCAAAATAATCATCCCAGGCTGAAGAACGTGAGTTGTCACCCCTCTTTTCAAATAACACAATCGAGACAGAAGAGAGGTTGAGGCCAATATATCAATCATGCGTTCTCTGACTTGGGGAAAATCAATGAGCGAACTGTTGCTAAACAACTTGCACACCATTAGGAAGAATTAAATTGCCTGCATCCTTGGCAAATTGGCTTCTGATTTGAAATGAGCACCAAGACAGCTCTGGAGGAATTAAGAACTATCCTAGTTCAATGTAATTCTGCTACTGTAATACAATCTATTGATGGTGTTCAATGCTTCAGATGACAACACCCTCCTGAGCTGTCAAACTAAGGGTGCATTTAAGGTGCCAGTATCTTACAAGATTTTCTTCCTTTCTTGAAGAGCGGATTCAAAGAGTTCTGCTTCTTCCTTTTTGCTCAGCACCTTATTCACTCTACTATGGAGTTACTCAAACAACCTAATTCTCTCTGATGTCATTTACTATCCATTTGCATCATTTGGTCCAAATGATAGATCCTTCACCTGTCTTGTAATTACCTAGGGTGGTGACACAGCTGATTGTGTGCTTCAACCATGAAGCTCCTCATTCAGCAACTACGCTGACCACCTGTCTTTCAGAAATTCAGCACTGGATGGTACTCAACTTTCACAAACTGAACACCAGCAAATCTGAAATTCTGATACTTGGTGACAACATCAAGAGAAGGAATCACAATCTTGGCCTTCACTTACAGAGAGGTCCCCTCTCTGGTAACTAAGAATAAATCTCTAGGACCGTGCTTGACTCACATTCACCCTTTCCAGTTCAGATTAACACAGTGTCTCCAACATGCTTTTAACTGAGACTACAGAACACAATGCCATATTAATTCCATGCTCAGGTGGTGTCAGTCTATATCTCTTTTGGGATTGACTATTCTAATATTCTTTACGTAGGCCTACCCGACTCCTCTCTGAACCAGTTTCAGACAATACAAAACTTGGCCTTTCAGCTTCTTTGTAATGTAAGAAAATGACATTTTTTCACAGGCAAGAGAAACTGAGTTTATTAATATTCTCTGTCTTATGCACACAGTATTTCTACAGGACAGAAAAGTTGCCCCTCTCCGTGTTTCACTCACAACACCCCTACAAGAAGCCTGGGTTCAGATTCACTAGTCCTGTCCCATATGCGGTGCATTAAAAACTTTTATATCTGGCTACTATGCCTTGTCCCTTCTCGGCCTCCAACTCTGGAACAGCACTCCCCTGTACATTAAAAGTATTTATTCATACTTTGATTTTGGATGGACCATAAAAATCTACCTGCTCTGCTGACCCTGTAGTGTTTTCATTTTATTCTCGGTTCTGGTCATAGCTCCAAAACGCCTATGTTGGTGAATGAGCAGAGCAGAAGTGGTGGGGATTTGACAGGAATGTCTGGTTATGGTAAATAAACGAGTTCTCGTGCCTCAAGTGTCCGACTGCATGCTTGTCTGTCCTTGTGTCTTATTTTGGTTTTGGCATAGATAAGCATGTGTGCAGAGATCTAGGCATGTTGTGACTAAGTGATGTCATGCACCTGTCCTGAGACTTGGAGGGACGTAGCGAGTATGCCGTCATTATGGACCGGACTATTGTCCCAGTCCTAATTATAGAGCATAAAGTGGCGGCAGCAACAAGTCATATGTTGGAAACATCAATAGTTTGATCAGACCTTTTTAGCTGTGTGACTGGGGGAGTGACCCAGCAGCCCCACGTGTTTACTCTGTTGCTATGCGACTGTCCAGAACTTTGCACTGGCATGCAGTGTATTAAAAGTGTGTGCATGTGTTTTGTGGCATGTGTACTACACTTGTAATAGTAGGCAGATTGTGATTAAGCTGAACTGATGCCAATGGGATCCATTTTGGATGCCCTAGCCTATAAGATCACAAGATGGGAAGGTTTATTTCTTGCATTCATCTGGCTGAGGGAGGAGATCTAGACACTAAAGTGAGGTGTATGGATACAAGGCAATCTTTATAAATTCCATGAGGTCAATTGTCTACAAAAGGATGCTGATTATTCTTTGTGAACACAGATTTAGTTGATCATAGAGGTGAAGAGAACCACTGCAGTTTTGCATTGTGAAATGAGGGAATTTCTAGGTGAGGCCTGCCTTTTGTCTGTCCAGGATTATGAATTTGGTTAAATTGATGACAGCCAGTTGCAAAAATCCCAAACCTCATTTTGGCTACATTGTGGGGACTCAAGATTGGAGACAGCCCCAGTGCTACCTGCAGTGAGAAATATCACCCTACACAAAGCCTGTGTCTTGAAATAAACCTGAAGAAGACACTTAAAAGAAAAAAACATCCCCAGATAGTTCCAAGGTTTGAGACAGTGGCTCCAGACTGTCCAGGCAGAGAAAGGCCCAGCATGTTCCTGGGAAGGAAGGACATCCAGAGAGACCAGACTAACAAACAATGAGTTAAAAGTGACCTATGTAGCAGAAGGTCTTCATGTTCTCTTAACAGTTGCTGTGCCTTTTGCCCAATTGGGGCAGTCACTGTTATAACCATAATTTGGCCTGATCGAAGCTGAAACTGACATTGGCCCTGGCAAGGCAGGGTCAGGCCTGCAGTGATCTTCTTATCAGCCTGGTCAGGGCCACATCTACAGATGTCAGCCTGGGAGAGCCCACCACATCCCCACTATCTAAGGAAACCGCTGCGGTTAGGACTGCCACTGCGCCAGAGCTGTTGAATTGCAGATCTGAGCCGTGCAGATACAAAGACTTCCACAGCCTGCACCTGGCCGACCCAACAACCTTGGGATATCCTCATTCACCACAGTCCCCAGCCACAGGAGCACAGAGGAATCATCAGAAGTGTATGAAAAGATCACAGAACAGCCAACCAAGTCATCGTTGCACCACAAGCTGGCAATACTCGAGATCAATTGTGAATTGAGTGTATTTGACTGTGGGGAAAATAAGGGCTGAAGATTAGCTTGATTCATGATTTTATCTAACTAATAAAAGGGGGGCAACCAGAAAAGGGTTACCTATGAGGGCTAGCAAGAAGAATGGGCGACTGAAGCGTCATGAGGGAGGATATCACACAGAGACCCTGCCTTTTATAATAAATTGGACTGTATGCTATTTAGTACTGCTGTGTGATTAAAATACTTTGCTTTCCTTAAAAGTTTAACACTGATTTGGAAATTGGGTCTGTTGGTTAACTGTTAAGTGCTGAGCTCAGCCACCTCACCTCCCTGAGAGCCCTGTGGCTGCATTCCCACCAGCTATTCAGACAGTCAAATGTGGAAATCATTTGTTGGCTCAGTATGCAGAATAGTAGGACGGGCCCTAGTGGCAAATTACTGCAACCACAATGATTGAGACTCAGAAAGCCATGTTTTCTCTGTGGCCCCTGAAGAGGGTCTGACAAACAACAATAAATTAAGTCCCTGTCACTAAGGAAAATGAACCCATTTGAGTTAATGTTCTTTTAATGAATGTGAAGGTTTGCAAACATTGTATGCCTAGTTTATGCAAAACTGATGGTCAACATTCGAAACTGTGTGGATGGAAAACATTTCACACTTACCTATGGTGTCTTCAGTGTTTTCCTCCGATGATCACATGCATATTTTCACTATGAAACAGTGAGTGCAAGACGGAAATGGCTGCTGCCCCAGAGATATCACAAGGAGAGCCCTACCCTTCAAGTCTTCCACTCCACACTATGCCACTCCAATACACAACACTCTCAGTCACCTCACAACACTCTTCTCCAATTATTGTCATTCCACTTTACGATGCTCCACTTCACTCTCCTTTATGGCACTAACTTTTAGCCATGCTGAACAGCAGCCACGCTGGTGAACAACATGGCTAAAACACATTGGCAAAGTCAATAGCTCTTGCATAGGCAGACCTATTGACTTTGCCAATGCTTGTTATACACTGGTTGTCTGTGTAAACATAAAAGACATGAGCACTTACCACTCTGCAGGTTGCAATAAGCAGCTCATATGGCATTTAATTTCCCTTGGTGATCCTGAAGTCAAATTATTTGTGCCAATCCCCAGAAACTGTCTCTCTCAACGATCACTGCCATCTCAAAGCATCATGTTCAATAAAGAGAACATTACCGACGAGTTCCCTTGTCTGCAAGACTGGTAATGTCTCTTCCCAGGCACATCATAGTACTTTTATTTTGTCAAATGCGGTGAGAATGCAGCACAGATTCCTGAACCAGTTAAAGTTTCCTGGCAGCTAAAATGCATTTCTCTCAGCTGGGGCCAGAGGCGTAGAACACAACATTGGCAGATGGTGCTATACATATGATCTATTTGGCAATTATAGATGAAATTGCTATGGTCTCCAATACTTTATTAATGCTCGGAATGTCCGATTTTATAGGAATGGACAGTCCATCGAACTTTATTGAAAGAGGCACAGCGTCAAATCCCACTTTCATGGAATATTCTTTGAATCCATTCATTTGAGGAGAACCCCTCAGTAAGTTAACATGAGATTGGAGAAATTAAAACATCTCTTCTCGAAAGATGACGATGCATTCTTTACTCAGGGATGAAATATTGGTGATCACCCTTTCCTCAATGTAAGTTTCACGACAGAATACAGAGCTAAGAGACATCTTCTGCAGCTATTTAGTCTACAACGATAGGGAAAGTGGGCATGACATCTAAAGTAGGACCCTTCCCGTGTTAATGTTTTAAGTTAGTTTTATAGGTATATACCTCTTTATTGACGATTAAACAAGAACATTGGGTTATTGAGAGCTACATATGCAGAGACCTGACTTCACCTCCAATTATTTTCGATCATGTAATAAAATATTTAAATGTCAAAATTGTATTGCTCCTTTCATTTTGCTACTGTACCAAACACTTGCAGTTTGTTATGTGCAGAAACAGAAGCAAATTAAAAAAAAAAAAAAGAGAGAGAATGGCAAAGAAGTTAAATGTGCCCGCAAGTCCTTGAGATGTCAATCATTTGGGATTCTTTCTTTCGAGATCCTCCCTTCATGTGTCATTGATAATGACAGAGTACATTAACCAGAAAAACGAATACGTGGTGTGGGCAACTCCTGGTGTAGAAGTTGAAACATTACCATAGCTTGGTTGTTAGCTATTACGCGCAGGTCTACATAATGCTATGCTAAAGTTGGGGCGATGCTCAGGTCAAAGAGCTGCATCTTTACAAACTTGTAACCGGTGAGAGTCCAAAGAACCATTCCTTGGACCTGATAGTCATCTTCTACCAAACTGTGCTATTACTACAAGTCATGTTGTACTGTATTGTTAAAAAATTCACAAAATGCATGCTGCATGGTGGGGTGGGTGGACAGGGTGTGTCAAAGCGGTACTCACTTGTAATGTAGTGTCAAAGACCACAAGCTTTGAACTGGTGGGAACAATGTCGTAGCACTTGTGTGATTTCATGAACCGCATATAGATGTCGCTCTCCGACTCTTCAACTGCTGTAAAAGAAGAGATTACAGATTACTTTAAATTGGACTGGCCAGATATTCGCCGAATAACACACTGACAGATTCACAGTGCATAGAAGTGAAGAGAAAAACCCATTTGCAAATTCTGTCTTATTTTTTCATGGACTGGAGGGATTGTGCCGAGATAGAGAATGCTGTTATGGGTTTACGAGGTTTGTGTTTCAGACCTGGTCTCACAGGAGCACTCACATCTCGCCAGTCCCTGTCCACCCCGTCCTGCCTCTCGAAAGACTCCGTCAATAAAGAGGGAGAAAGTAGGAAGTGGCAATAAACAAGCTGAAAGAAGGAAATGCACAGGTACATTTTTTGAGATAGAGTTTCTTAGCCACGCCTGTTCACCAGTTGAAGTATTATAAACAGATGTTCTTTGACAGACAATACAGACACAAAATGAGGTCAATGTTAGAATGTTTGACAAAACATACGGCTTTCAACATTACATTACTATTCCTCAAAATGAACCCATAATCTTCCAGAGAAGGAGCCGAGAGTAACTTATTGCTAAAAAAAAAAAAAAACATACCCATCGGACTATCTTTTATGATTCTCTGTACTCCGGTGAGGTCATTCCATGAGGGGCCCCAGGCCACATGACACGACCCTATTAGCTATTCAGAACCAGAGCCCTTCTGGTAACTCTCCCTCCCCTCCTACACAATGAGGAAACAGACAGATGAGGCGGTGGCAGGAGGAAGACGAGGAGATTAGGATGTACCACCAGTACCTCCCTTCCAGGAATATTGCACACACTAGCAACAATCTCTCTTCCAGAATCAATATCTCCCTTCCAGGACCAATGCCTACTCTAGCACCATATCTCCCGTCCAGGACCAACGCCTACACAAGCATCAATATCTCTCTTCTAGGACCAATGCCTACACTAGCATCAATGCCTCCCTTTCCAGGACCAACACCTACACTAGCATCAATAGCTCCCCTTCGAGGACCAACGGCTACACTAGCATCAATATCTCCCTTCAGAGACCAACGCCTACACTAGCATCAGTATCTCCCTTTCAGAACCAATGTCAAGACTAGCATAAATATTCTTCCCAAGCATTGCCCCGGTTCCTAGACTTGTCCTGCTCCAAAGCTCTCTCGTTACAGCATTGCCCAACAAGCACTGTTTAGTTGAAGGGAAGACAGTCACTTCGAATAAGACTTTTCAAACTTGTGAAATCATTTTCTGATCTGTTCAACATAACTCTCTGCTTTCCACCAAGTTTTATTAAAAAGTAGTTTCCTTGTATATTGCATCACATTTCGCTCCACAGAATACTCATTATCGACATCAATATGAAAGTCACTGTAAACCATGATCCCAGGAGCACCCAATGTAGGTTCATGAGGATCGGCTATATGACGGTTTCAGGATTAGCACGAATGCAAGTTTCAATTAGATTCATTGTTTGTACCACATATCTTATGGAATATCCGGTTCATATGGCATGGATCTAGCCCTTCTGGACTTCTAAGGGATGTGGTGACAAAGGAAGAAAGTACACTCATAAGAATCTGAAAAGCAAGTAAAATGCTTGTAAAACTGGAGTGAGTTGGAACCAGCATTGCAAGTGGAGCAGCATGCTTATGGCAGATGTCTTGAGCCTGTGCACGAAGGAATCAGGTGCCCCCTAAACAGTCCTTTTGGCATACACTAAGCTGGCCTGCTGTCGATGCAGGATTCCAGGATAAGGGAAACTAACGCAGTATGGTGAGTTTTCTTTAAAACAGTGAAGGACATGAACGGTAAGGTACATGCCGCCTTGGTTTGTCCAAATGCCAGTTTTATATAATTTTGTTGCGGTCATGAACTGCTCCTGTATTCAGTGAAGCATCAGACACTAATGCATTACGGTGCAAGTGCCTAGGTTTTAAGCATGACCCGATCTGGACTCGCTTGAAGGTAGTATTAGAGGGGTTAGCAGGAAGAAGCACAGCTTAAAGCTGGCCACATACGGCCCATGGGGCGGTAGATGAAATGTGTACCTTTAAAATGGTTCATAATGTTGCTTGTGTCAGCATGTCTGTTTGTTGTCCCAATTACATTCGCTTTCATCTGGCCCCACCTGCAAACATATAGCAGACTAAAAGGATATGTGGATTCAGCCAACTCAACTGCCGGCTGGAGTCACACTAAGTGCCTCATTACGAGTCTGCTACTCACAGTGGAGGTCATACCGCCATCAAACCAGCAGTCCAGCCTCCACATTACAACTGTGGAGGACCCGTCACGGTCGGACCGCCGGCACCGCCAGGTTGCCATTAGTCAACAGCCTGGCAGTGCCAGCGGTCTTAATCTGCCATGGCAGCACTGCCAACGGCGCTGCCTTGGGGATTAAGAGTCACCTATCCGCCGGCTTTTGCTTGGCGGTCCCACAGCCATGCAAAGGCTAGCAGAGACAGGGTGCTGGGAGCCCCATGGAGGTCCCTGCATTGCCCCTGCTTTTGGCATGGGCAGTGCCGGGGCCCCCATGGACAGCCACATTGTGCGTTTCACTGTTCAAATTAAGCACCTGACGCACCTCAACATTTTCACTGGCTTGATTGCAAGCTGGCGTCAATGTTGTGGTGAGTGTTCCACTGGGCCAGCGGGAGGAAACGCTGTTACCACCCGCTGGCCCTGAGGAAACTCATAATAGGTCCGGAAGGCAGAAACCCAGAGTCAGTGTTTTCCGTCCTCGAGTTTGGTGGGCTTTCAAAATAATGTCCTAAGGGTAGATTGCGAGCTGTAAAAATGACAACTACAAAAAAATAATAAGATTTAAAAGGATGAACTATGACTAGTGGTAGTGACTAACATTCTGACCTTTCGGCCTGGCCTACGGAGCTAGTTTCATGTTGGTCTCTGCATCAGTGGGCGTGTCCAGTCGCATCACTATGAAGGGTAATGTGTTATCAAGGGTTCCATGAAAAATCACTAGCCCTCCTGTACACCATTAGCAGGAGATGTACTCCCTTAACCTGTCTGTGCATGGACTTTTGATAAGATAAATTAACCTGCACATAGTTAGCACGCATTTCAAGAATTCAGTGACACAACACAGGCCAGCCATCAGTCAAGCACCTTACACGCCATCAAGCGTCCCGCTGGCTCCCACGGAGCGTGAGCGGCTCTCCTGGAAGGGTCTGCAGGGTACTGGTCACATGCCCTGTAGCTGCGTGTATGCTTGATCTATTGAGGCCTCAGCTCCCTTGCTATGCTCTGTTTACTCTGTGCATCGAGACTGCAATGCAGCAGTCTACTACAAGTTTCACATTATAGGTACTACCAGGGGGTTAAAGAAGGAGCTTGTGGCACTCCATCACTGTTAACCAGTGAGGAAAACAAGCTGCTCGAGCACGAGACCGTCTGGCTACAAAGTCAGCAGTGTAAAGGATTCTCCGGCGCAGAACGACGAGCGCAGTCTCCCACAGGGTTTACGATTCCTACATCGGGAAATAAAAGTTCAAGTGGCACAAAGCAACTACTGGGACTAAGATCTGGTGTTTAAGCTGTTTAGAACTGCAGGACACAAATGTAGGCAGTGAGACGGGCAATTCAATGGTGAATGAGAAGAAAGCAGGAACAACGATTGCCAATTGAGTTTGTTAAGCAAAAAGTTAAACGTTATACTGTTAATCGGGAAAAAACAGACCACTCAAAAAAATAAGTACACCCGAAGCCAGCAGGTCTGTAAATAAGTGTGCGGTGAATATGGAGCACTGTGACGTGTCGTGACATTGAGTGGTCTTGGGCGGTGAAGTGCAAAGTGAGGTGTGTAAAGGGACAAAGACAATGCGCATTTAATATCTGTCACTGATAAGGGACTCCGCACAATATGCCGGACAACCGCCTATGGGATATATAACCTGTATCGCATTGGTAAGCTAACTCACTGGCAGACGTATACTCTAACACAGCAAGCCGACTGGTCTATTTGGTACAATGTAATCTGCTACAGGATACATCTGTCACTAAACCAGACAACAAGCCACTAAATACTGTTGACATCCGCATAGTGTGCTACTGCCACTTTTGCAGCCTTGTAACCAGTGGCGTAAATTCCGCCCTCCTCTCATCTTCATCCATTTAAAGCTCTCCTCTGCACTGCCTACCTCAGCCTCTCTCTTATGTCCCTCACACAGCCTCTTCTTCCTCTACTCTCCTTATTTTGGCTCCTTTTTCTTCCTTTTCCCACTCTGCTCATGCTTATCTCCCTTTTCATTCTCGCTAAATTATATTTCCTTTTCCCATTCTGTCACCTTTTCCTGCCCTCCTAACCAGGTCTTTTTAGCATCCCTTTCCTCGCTCTTTTTTGTCGTTCCCTTATGCTCATATCCCTCCCCTGAAACATAAACAAAGCCCAAACTTTGGCATGTAGTTTGTCTTAAAACAAAAAGAAAATCAAAACAGGCAGCCTCTGAAATAACCTCAGCTGGTGCGGGGCACACTGGGGTCCCTTCCACGTCTAGGGCCTGAGGCGCTGCACTGGCTGCACCAACGGTGATAGCTACGCTTCTGCTTGCAACAACCTCCCCGGTTTGTGGCAGACGAGAGTATGCACGCATGGCGGGAGTGTGTGAAGGGAGTTTGTTATCTTCGAAGCGCTCCAAACTGAGAATGTTGAAGCTGTTCGTAGCCATGCCTATGATGGAACAGGGAGAAACGAGTGTAGCACATTCCTCTAGCATTACTGTCCTCCGCAGATTTCTGTTTTAAACCAACTCTTTGTTAAACTATTTATTCCAAAACGTGCGGCGCTGTCCCGGGAAACCTGTGATACTCTTTGGCATACCCTCAACATACGACACTCATTGACTTGGCATTACAGGTGCCCAGGGCTCTAAGTGGGGGAAAAACAAGCGGTGGCTCTCTGTGTCTGTGTAAATAAGGGCATAAGCTTAAACATGGGAGCTACATTTCTGAGAGTCCCACTGCATGATACCCGACCGCTATTTTGGTTTCTTTCCGTGGTTTCTGTCATTGCACCCCAATATGAAAGGACAACTGACATACACTTAAAACAGTTCTTAATTTGCAAATAAAAACGTGCCAGTGCCTAGAGCTCTCCTCTGAAACATGAGGCTGCTGCAATTAAATGTGCGAGCACGGAATACCGAGGCAGCGTAATGCTGAAAGCATCTCGGGTCTCTGTAATACATTTACAGCCACTCTCTGCCCCTTCAGCTCACTCTTGCAGCTTTCTGCTTTCTCCCTTTGTGACGCTTTCTCGTTTTTCTCTTCCTCCGTCTTTCCCATATGTGTCTTTTGCTCACAGTAAATGCTTGAGGTAGAAAAATAAGAGCTGGCCCTCAAAAATAAGTTCCAGTGCCCCACACCTGAAACCACCAGCTCAAATTAAGCACTGACAAAATTAGGCAAGACTATTGGCTTTGTAAATGGCTGATAACTGTTTAAGGTAAATGAGTAACAACAATTATTTTTTTGTAAATATTAGTGGAAATGTTTCAATTCGGAATTCTGCTGGGCTTTGAATTAAACATCCAGAGGCCTGTGGAAGTAGTAGAGACCTTCAGAGTGCCTCAATCACTCCTGTTCTGTTCTCTCTATGTTAGACATGTACACCCTTTTTCACTCCACATCTTATCCATATGATTACCTTATACCTCATCTCTTTTCTCTTCTTCAGCCTGTTTTCTCTCCCTCTTGCATGTACTTCCTTGCATTCCCCTCACTTCACCACTCCACAAACAACAGTGCACTCACTCACATGTAAGCACTGAATTTTCTTTTTCTTTTGCCTTGTCAGTATTTTGACGGCTGTGTAACCTCCTTCACACACAACTGCACAGAATCCAAGCTGCAATTGAAATGTGTACCCATTACTTGGTAAGCTCATTGGAGAGGCCAATGACTGGATATGCCTGTATTCTGAACACTTTTTTGATCTGCTAACAGGCTCTGTGAGAAAGTGACACTGCCTTCAGCCTCAACTCCAGAGCTCTTAATCGTGGCCCTTTATAAACACCTAGAGATGACTCAGTTGAAAGTACGCATTTTCTAAGATAAATATGCCACACGAAAATAAAATAGAGAAACACAACATCTGGGAAATAGCTAACACTTAGGGGGATGCAAGATTAACTAAAACATGAAATATAAACAGGATCTAAATCGTTGACAAGTATCACCGTAAATTGGTTAACATTTATTGTTCGGAAATGTAATCGTGTTTTTGCTATTAACATTAAAGGCGTGAATATAGGGCCTAACAAGGAACCCTTTCAATATCTGTTTCTAATTACTACTGGGTCTGAGACTCATAGGGTCCCAGGCCACTTAACGCATTGTAGTGGCCTTAGATCCAAATTAGGTTGAAAAAGAACAAAGTCAGGTACACTTACAAGCTGCGGATGTTCATGTTCAAGATGAAGATGAGCAGTCCAATGGTAATAGGTTGAGTACTGGGGGACAGTCTAGTCAACGTAGCAACCTGTTAATGTCCTAAACATAAAAGGTGCTGTGGGTCTGAGTAGTAGAACACACACAGCCTTAGTAGGCAACAGCTAAACATTGTCACGAAGCTGAAAGATGGGTGACAGATGTTACAGTCAGAGGAAGGAAATTACGTTCGGGGTTGCAGATGCACTACATTAGGGAGCAATGAGTTAAACATTTGTCAGGGAGTCCAAAATCATCTCAGTGATTCCCTTTTGTTCAGTGGTAGGTGTTTGACTATTTCACAGAGGCTGGCAGTTATTGATGATTTTCAGCTCCGGCTGAGTACACGTACGTTGCTAAACATTGGTTCAAGCCTGAAAATTGATGTTAGATGCCGAACTGTGAGGAGCAGTACTGATTTTGCATTTGCTATACAGTTCAAGCTGCTGATAGATCTAGCATAACAAGGTGACCACTGAACTTCCACCAGGAATTGATTTTAGATCACCAGATGACAATCAAACGGGATCCATCTTTCAACGGCAATAGCATGATATACAATGAGCAATACCGTTCCAAGATGGTCATCCTGCTTAGAATCAATGGCCACAAGAGGCGAGGCGAACTGTAGATGAAACGAGTGAAGGGGATCTTCCCACTAGCAATATTTGGGAGGCTTCAGAACATGCTAAAAGTAAAACATTAAAAAAATATATATATATCAAGAAAGGAGAAGGATAGAGATCAGAGGGGACATAAAATGATAAAATGGCAAACAAAAGTACTGACCCACCAGACCTGGCACTGAAGTGCACTCATTTTCAGTTGGATGTTCACAAATTATCAGGTGAAATTCTGTCACTCACAGGGCAATGACGTAAGAGGGCTAGTCCATTGCATCGTGTCTCATCTATATTTGTCTACACAAAGGATTCATTATTTTATTTATACAAACACAAAATTACAAATATGTAAAAAGTGACATTTGAGAAAATAATATTCAAGCCCTAATTGTGCTCCACAGCAGATCTAGCTTAATGCGGAAAAAAAAAAAAAAGCTTTAACATGGTGCAATAACAATCCATACTTAAATGTATAGTTCTGCTTTTAACCATTATTAGAACATTGGAATGCTGGAAGCTCCATTGAAAACAATGGAGTGCTGCGGGCTTTTACTGGCCAGTAAAAGCCCGCAGCACCAACATTCCAATGTTCGCTTTGTTCATTGCTCGGGCATTTAACGCGGGGAGCGGGCCTTTAATAGCCGGTAGAGCCCGCTACGGCGGGTTCTAAGGCTATAATGTCTCACCTTTGATAAAAGGCACCCATCTTTTGGCTTTGTTATTGTTTTTCTCAAAATAGCTGCCTAATGAGGACATGCATGAACAGGGGTAAATCGTGTGACACATTCCGGAATCATAAGAAAAACATCTGCTACGACTGTCATGCATGTATACACACCTTCGGCAGACATAGTTCTCATGTCTCCAGTGGACCATATAATCCACAGAAATAGGTTTCATTTGGTAAAGTAAAATCTTAAAAGTAAGGAGCAGAACATTTACAACACAATATTAACTAACAAAGAAATCACAAGCTCTCTATGTATAAACTGACCTTTCCTGAAAATTATAGAATAATTTCATCTGTGTAAATCAGAGGCAGGAAAGAGGAGAGGCTGTACAATCTACAACAATGCACACAACTCTTCTTCAGCCACAAGATGGATTTGAGGGGATCTTTGGCCTCAAAATAAATAATGACTGGGCTGAAAGTAAAGGGTGATCTGGAGAAGGTTGGAGTTTTTTTGTTTAAAATATCAAACCAGTAGGATTAATTCAAAAGGAGCGACAAATGTGAGGATGGAGACATGCCATTGTTAATGGTGAAGATTAAAAGGTAAATTAGATGTACTTATATCTGAGAATGTTTATTATAGCCCTGCAGTATGGTTAAGAACTTGGAACTGACTCAAGAAACAAATGTGATGCTCCAGTATCAGGTTAATAAATATTACATTGCAAGAATATTCTTAGGTGAGCCTCTACATTGCTAGCTGAATAATAAGGCGGGAAGGAACCTACAGGCTACTCTAGTAACAAGCATTCCCAATACAATAAGTCTCACGTTTGCTCGAGTTAGAGCTATTAGTGTTGTAAATTCCTAACTGGACTTTTCTTACCACACAAACTGAAAACAAAAAGGTAAAACAGTTGACATAAGCAAGCCAATTCAATGTGCCACAGCTACCAGGAGCATGAGCGCGAAGGAGACACAAAAGGAAAAAGAAATTTGCTCACATTCAAAGTTATAGGCAAAAGTGTAATCATCCATATAACAGGGTCGATGGCCAAGGCGATAACAAAACCGCCCCAAGGATGGACAAACGTAAACCATTTACAAGTGATAACAAAAGATTTTTGAAAGGCAAGCCCCTGAACGAGTGATAGTGAAGGGTGTGCGGTGGGTGTGGTTAAAAGCCCAGACACATACCAACACGTCGAAAAAGCAGCGCTTGTGTGCTGCTATGCTCGACCTACAAAGGGGCTTAACATCCCAGTAACACCCTATTCATTAAGAATTGAACTGTTAGCCCTTTAAGTATTGACACTGATCAAAATAAAATTGAAGGCCATATTTATGGGAGATCAGTTGTACAGATTGTTTCACTTCTCAATCAAACCGTAGACCAAGTTTGGAGAGAACATCTGCCTCCATGTTCTTGCCCTCTGCATGACAGGTTTCAAGTGAAATGTGGCCAGGAGCCCAGACTCATGGCACACAGAGATCAATTTAGTCAGTTAGGTAGAACACTTTAGTCACAGGGCATGCAAGGAGGGAAACTGTCAAGGAGAAAAAGCAAGTTGAGCAGCTTGTGTACTCTTGATTCATATCACCACTGCTACGTATATGGTTGGCTGGGCACACCAGGTCAAAAGTTTTTGGGGAGAACATGAAAGAGGTCTACTCACTTTGAGGGTATTCCTATGCCTATTTTGACTGCAAAGCACCAGTGGCTAAATCTGCAGTATCACAAGTATATTCAAAAAGATGATAGCTTCTCAATACATATTGTGTAAATTATCATCCTCTGATGGCATTCTGAAAAGGCGAGGAAGGCATGGTGGGAAGGTTAAGGTGAGGAGGGAGAAGAGGGACGTTTGAGTCTTTCGTTCCACTACAGAAGTATCCTGATAGTACTGAGTAGACAGATCAGGGATTTAAAAGTGATGATGTGGAATCCTCTTATTAGGAGAGAGTTTGTGCATAAACTGCTTCAATGAGAACAACTAAAATAGAGGGCAGATCAGGTGCAAATGAAGTGTGCTGCAGCAGAATTCTAGATGAGCTGTTAACTGTTAAAGCTGCGATCCAGTGCTCTAGTGTGACACCCTCAGCACTTATGATTGTCTAAGTGTAACATACGATAGAAGAATTGGCCTTTAACGGGGTAGCAGTGGAGACTTCCATGTTGGCTCTTGAGCAATAAGGTTGATGCCCTTTACTAATCGAGATACCGAGATGTAATAGAGGTTCTCAATTATTCACTGGTTTAAGGATAACAAATTTCCTTTAACTTTTCAGAAAAATGGCTGAAAGTTGTTGTTCCTGCAATCTCCTTCAGAGGACATGAGGGAGGATAGAGCTTAAAGTTTGTTTTGCAATCAATTTGTTTATGTTTACTAAGTCTGGGGTGTAATCTGAAGGGATCCATGATGAACACCCGTTTTTTCGAGCAGTAAAGGATACAGAGATGAGACTCCTTGTATCAACTAAGAGTGTCACAATGGTGGAAACATTGTTCCTGCACAGACCTGGCTCAGTGAGCGAAACCAATGAGGACAGCAAAGCCAAAGATTTAGGTTTAGTTTCTTCTTCTTGCAATCCATCTCTGAAGAATTTTCTTCCAAATTCTGATGACAACTCAAGTAGATAGCACTATACTAGGCCTCAACCACTTCTACAAATGTAGGCAAAAAAATACAGAATTTTCTTTATTAATTTTTAACAAGCGCCGCTATTCAACAATCCTCTTAGCAATGCATGCAGCTTCAACCAAAATATCCTAAACTAACGTGTGTAACATTCATGGACGTTATACATCTGGTCAACACACAAATAAGCTGCCAACTCAAACTTCCTTTAGATACATACTAAATGAATAATACACTGGTGAAATGACTAATATGGAGCAAACAAGAAACATACACATATAATTACATTACAAATATAATTTATTACACCAACAATTGACAGAAAAGGCAGATGAGAGAACCATTACCACCAACAACTGTGTAGAAATAGTTTACATCAATGTATTGTGGCAAGTCCTTTGAGAATATTTTGCAAAAATTGGGGATCACATTTTTTTGCAGCCCTAAATAATTTTAAGGCACGAGAGGGTGTGTCATTTGAATGAATGGTTGACTTTTAAAGTTTAGGTTTCAATTTGGGGTGTGGGCCTTTTCATTTTCTTTCATGAGTTTGTAGTCATTTCTTCTTGTTCTTTATACAGTGTACTTCATGATGAAATTGTGTTTTTGGAACTATGAAGATTTTATGTAAACTGATAGTACCATTAAGATATCATGTAGTGCTTGCTGATGTAATAAGATATATTTGTAATGTAATCATATGTAAAAGTTTCTGGCTTCCTCTACGTTGGTCATTGCACTAATCTGTATTAAGCATTTAGTATTTAGTATTTATCTTAGACAGGTTAGGTTGATGAGTTATTTGTGTATTACTTTGGCTCCCCCCGTCCCACGCCTGGTATTGGTATCTTCAGGGGGCCCTTGTTTCCAGTGACACATCTGGTGTCGTTTAAGAATGAAACTCCTTAAACCCAGGCCTCTCTGGCTTGAACTAACGCTTGAGGAAAATAACTAAGGGCCTGATTATGAGTCTGGCAGTCTTTAGACCACCGGACTTGCAGTGGAGGTTGGGCCGCCGCACTCATGGCAGTCCAACTGCCAAATTACAACCATGGCAGTCGGACCACCAGGGGACTGCCGCCACCGACAGGATCATGGTTCCCGACGGGTGGGCTGCAGTTGAAGTTGTGCTCTGGCAGACAGTGTGTAATCCAAGGATGCTGGGAGCACCCTCTGTGTAACAGTTTTGGCCTTGGCTCCAAAAGAAGCCTAGGCCAATGCCGTTGCACGGTTTCCACTGGGCTGACTGGTGGAAACCTCAGATTTCTGAGGTTTCGCAGGTCATCCCTGTGGAAACCTTGTAGTAGGGCCAGGGGAGATCGGCAGCTCCATGTGGCTGGTGGGCCAGCGGTCGGCCCACCAACCTCGTAATGAAGTTAGTACTGACGTGCACTGTGGCCTGAAGACTATTATTGTGGGCAAAGGAACGAATCAATTCCTGCACCCACTAACCACTAAAACCCAAATCCACATCATGATTTAAGGAATCATATGTGAAAAACGTGCATGCAACTTGTGGCCTCAATACACATAGCTCGGTCACATTTGCTGTGGACACGGGTGCATAAAATATCCAAATTTAATCCTCGACGAACATTACGCAGCTATAAGATAGCAAAACTATAATTAAAATGCAGAAGGAACTATAATGTACTCCCTGCTGTCACTCTATAGGAAGTAAGCCAACGCTACCTGCATTTCTAATTACTTAGAATTGAAAGGAGCTGTAAACGTTGCAGAGTCTGAGTTTCTTCAACTGTATTCTGCACACAAATGCTTGTATTATTCCTTCGCAGGGAGAGCTAAGCTGTGAGAGAAACCCTGAGTACCTAGTTGGTGAAAGAGAAGCAAAGAAGATGCAATATAGGGAAATAGTGGCATTGGCTCTACAACAGTGTGGCAGGGAATTACACGAAATGTTGTCATTTATTAGCTGAAAGCAAGGTGGTTGATCATGTCACAAGCAAATCAACACTTATGAAACAAAAAGCTTTGTTTGGACATTACTGCAGCACAGAAAGAGGACTGATGTGCCCCTGCCAATCATTTGTCCTACAGGCACACCAAGTGCAAAAGTGAACTGAAAATGTGAATGCACAAATAGACACACACAATTATTTCTCTAGCCTGTGCACCTATTACTAGATAACTTGTTTGTACTTTAGAAACATTCTCTAGTTTATTTCTACCACATCACAACTGTTGTTCCGACAAATGTGACCTGTAATCATTACTGTGATATTTGTTTGACTTCAAAAATAAATAGAAAGTCTATAGACAGGTTAGCCTACTTTTTATCAGTACGTCACTGAGATGAAAGAAGCAGATGAAAGCTGGAGGGACACAGCAGAATTACTGCCTGTATCAGAGGCCTAAAGACAATAGACAGTGAGTTTACATAAGGGCATACATGTTTTTCATCATTGAAGTCTACTGTTCCTCTTGTTATATCTGTATTTCACCTAAATAATTACTATTTTAGACAGCCAAATTCTTTGTGTAAAATACACTGGAACTGGACTATTGGACTGCTGAACATGTAATTTTAATTAGGTTGTTCATTCCAGCAGAATTATGTAGTAATTTGTAATCAAGGTTTTCCCTCATTTGCATGCCTCTGCGACCACGCAGCACTATGGACACGGGTGTAGAGTAAAAGTGACTATTGGGAGGCATACTGAGTGTGTGCCACGAAGAGGTGGCGAGTCAGAGCACCCTCCTGAGGGCAGCCCATTGGAGGGGGTTATAGGAGTCCCATGCCCCCCACACCCTGAGACATTTTACGAGGGTGCAGTCACTCACTTCATTGGCCTGCACTGTGAAAGATGGAACGGCTGATTCAAAGTCACTCTGAATTTCATTAGTGCACACCACACCTATGCAGTTAGCCTGGAGGCAGCACATTGATTGCAATCTGGTGGACTGACCTGGTCTTCACCCAGTGCACACTGTTAAAAGTGAGTCACAGTGCAGACAGAGACAGTGCACTCTTTCTATAATACAGCTCCTGGTGAGGAGACACCAATTTAGTTACTAGATCACTTCGTCCAAGGAGAGGCGTGTTTGGCCGTTGTCCAAACGCAAGATTCCCAACATGCAATACCTCTTACTGTTTAACAGGGTTGGGGCAATACCATTCACAGATGCTTAACAAGACTGATTCCCAAGACTATGATTGTTTCCCAAAACTACAAGCATTTGCATACAGTTCAATCAGATTTTGCCTGAATGAGTCTGTGCCAGTGGAAAACATCAGCGCACATTTGCTACTAAAGATTTTTAAACATGTGGCATAGGTTTCATGTTGTGCCAGCAGGGGGAGTGTCTGACAGTTTCTATGAAAAACAAGGGCTCACATTATTCATCAAATGTACACCTTAATAAACCATACTAAGTTTTACTAGCTTCAACATGATAGTTGTAACTGGCTCAGGTTCAACAGTTTCCATATATTTTTGCATTCATTATACTGTTTCCAAGCAGTCCCAAGTTCACCAGATAAGGTTTCAATGGGAAAAATGCCTTCCTTGAAGTGCATGTGGCATAGTAAAGCACAGCTACAAACAGCAAGAGGTTCAACAAGGATGAACAAATAAAAATGGTATCTCAATCACAGTGCAATCAGTGGAAGGACAGGAATCACGCTGAATCAATCAGTACATGGTTCATGCTCCAGTCGAAAGAAGAGAAAGTGAAGCCAGTACACGCTGGTCAATTAGAAGGCAGCAAATAAGCGTGACAATGAAGCCAACAAATGTTAAACAATGGGTGGGCTGCAAGTCCCTTGTTGTATACAATCTCTCTTGCAAACAAGAGCACATGTGCTGTCCACGGAAAGCCCTAAAAAGAAACATTTGGTTGTCGGAATATTATCTTTAGGAATATAGTCCAACATATATATTATTTCATAAATACTGTTTACAAAAATATCGCCACCCTGGGTGCACATTTTCTAATATAAAATCCAATGAAGAAACTCCAGTGGGGTGATATTTTTGTAAACAATATTCAAGCCATAACACTCATGTTGGATAGTATCTTTGTAAACAGCTCAGTACCTCAGTAATCAACTTGAAATATGTTTAGAATTCGCTCATTTTATACAGAATAGATGCTTGTCACTGATAAGATAATCCTTTTTTCTAAATGCCAGTCTTATTTTTTATTTAAAAAAAATGCTTCCAAACAAACACCATTTTCCTAAAATACAGGAATTTGTGCAGTTGCCATTTGTAGTAAATAAACTAATTTGTTTACGAACATCAGCTCCTCATTGCCTTGAAATACACTACATTGTGCCAAAACAGAACCTGGTCATTTAAATTATACTAAGCATTACCACTGTGCGTCAGGGTAAACCCCAAATGGTATCGTATGGCATTCAATCTGCTCCGTATATTCACCATGAATCAGTCATGCAATTATGTTATCCTCACATGTCATATGACACTTTCTCCCATTTACCTGTAATATCATGGTATGGCCCTGTTCTACCCTCATGTAAACCATGCCATGAGCAGTACAAAATGCCAAAAAGTCAGGCAGGACATGAAGTGCTGCCATGTCAAATAGGTCAGTCATGCCGTAAAGAGTCCCTCTTCCTCAGTAAGCCAGTGATGTGCATGTTCCCTTCATGCCAGTCAAGCCATGATGCACCTGTTTATCCATATACCAGCCATGCCATGATGTGCCCCCCTTCCATTTGCCAGTCAAGGTGAGACACACATTTCAACTGAAATGACCATTACATTTGCACAGCCATACAGTTCTACTGATAAAGGTACACAGCACACAAACAGTAATGTGTGAAAATGTTATCACCTAGTGTTTTGATTTATTTTGATCGTATTAATATATTTGTTACTACCAAACTTTAGAATTACGAAAAAGGTGCTTCATTTGTGTATTCCTCGCTCGGATATATTCTGAAACATTTGCACAGTTCATTTACAGACACTTAAATTGTGTTGTGTGCTAGAAAGAATATCATACACCCGTCCTCCAGCATACTCCCATTACCCAGCATGATTGTCACAAAAGATCCTCCCACTTTGAAGTCAGAGAAAGAAAAGTAAACACCAAGCTCCCTCCAAAGACTGAGCCTGACATTTGACCTCTGTTTTTAAATGCACAGCAAATGTGGCAAGATATGAACAATATTTAAAGTCTGTTTAAAGAAAGTGAGCACTGGTAGAAGAATACAGTAAATACGTGAGGGATGAATTCAAACTAGACAGTCTAACACAAATAAAGCCATCAAATAGAAAGTAAGCAAATGTAAGTTCTAAACCACACAGCCAATGGTAAGCAATGGTCCGAAAGAATGCTTTACCAGGAAAGCTTTCCGAATGCCCTCAATATATCTTTAGAAAACCAGACAACTGTGCGGTCTTTAGGTTTTAATCTAAAAATGGCTACTGTGACATTAACAGTAGTGTCTATAACATAACAGAAGACATTATAACCTTGTCTATGAATTCCTCCCTTTTTTTGTGCTTATTTTGTTTCCCCTTTACATTTTTTCAGCTAATATATCGCAGAGAAGTACAATAGGTTCACCTTTAATTTTTCACACTGCACAAGTGTGTAGATCTTAGGGCTTGCAAGGGATCATCTAGGGTGTGTCTGGTTGACATAAAGCACGCCATAATTAAATATGGTGTAAAATTGATACTGGGTCAGCTGACCAACTTGAAGTTCCTATATTTAACCGTGAACCAATCTCAGAGTAAACTCTACACCGAGCTACCTTTTGAGATAGCATTACACAGAGATTGTGAAAAAACATATCATGAGGAAAAAAATGTAATATGGTGGGGTAAACGGACGTGTCTATCTGCCCAAAAAAAAAAAAACAGGTGCAAAATGACAGCTACTAATAATGTTACAAACAGTACTAAACACAGTACTGGCTACAGAAGAATTCGATATCTCACCAGCTGCTGTGTAAACAGAAGCAGTGCACGTAGGAACAGTACTATTAGTAGTGGAAGCACTACTAGTAGCAGCACAAGTACTTGTTGCAGCAGCACCAAGTGTACTTGCACCAGTAACAGCGATAGCAGCACAACTGGTTTTAGTAGCTCTGCTAGTATCATTGGTTCCAGAAGTACTAGTTGGTGCACTCCTTTGAGCTGCTGGATATGAGCCAAGGAATCAATAGTAATAAAATTAACTATCAAATGAATGACAAATAATAGTAGCACATGCACCAGTAGTATTAGTTGCAATATGTGTAGTACGGATATAAATATTGAGTAACTGAAAATATAGAACTAGTATCAAAAATATAGCTATTATTAAATTAACTTATTTAAAATCCATCTAATTAAATATCCGAGGACTGTTTAATAAAGTATTCATGTTTACTCCATATATTTAGTAACTCTATATTTTTGAATGTCTTTACACCCATTACCTAGATGTGGTTAAGATTCCTTGCTAATACATACTGACCAGATTCTAATTAGCCTCCCTGATATATAACCAGTTAAACCAGAATATCTCAATACATACACGTTAAAATACAGACCTGAAGTAAAATAGGTCTAAACTGGTATTAGTTTCATTAATCGGTTTAAAAGAAATAGCAGTAGTGCTAGCTGCAATTTCATGGTAAGACTAGTAGCATTACTGCGCAGGATGTGCTTTTATTAAAACCTACACTGATACATCTGATGGCAGCAACAACAATATCGCTAGCAGCAACATTTAAGTAACATCATGATGGGCAACTCTGCTTTAAGGCGAGGAAACATTCCCTATTTCTTGTACTGAATCAGATGATAAATATTTTGCAATCTTCATTTTACAAAGCGAGAAGAAATTGGGTTTTGTGAAAATGTTTAATTGTAATCGGTCTTTCAGTTTTAGAGGTTCTAGTAGACGATGGAGTAGATCAAATTGACTCAGTCAGGTTGTCAGTGGATGAAATTGGATTCAATGAAATAACACATCCTGGGGTGTTGTTTGAAGTTTGGAATGTGTAGTTCGTCACATGCGCTCGACCCAGTACTAGCACCTCAAAGCGAATTGCACAGTTGTGGCCTTGCTATGTACACAGTGCCTTGCTGAGAAAGTTTTTTCAGCTGTGTTTGGTGGCAGTTGAATTAGGAAGGAAGGTGCATTCCCGAGTACAGTAACAATATTATCTTAGCAAACAGATTTGTAAGTTTCTGTCAAGACAAAATAGAGCTTCAGGACTGTAAACGTCATGTCGCTGCAAGGCGCTTAACTACACCCATACCAAGTAAACTAATCCTCCTTACCGAATATTTCACCCATACTACTGTAACAAAAAAAGCACACCAGCCCCTCGCCTCCCTCGCACAAGCAGTATCTTGGAGAATTATAAACATCTTCATGCTCTGTGGTTAAGGGTTTGCCTCTTTAAAAAAAAACCTCAGCGGATAGGCTTTGTCAATGTTGGTTTTAATCATTATTCCAGCGAACGCAACTCTTCTGATGCATGTTGTCTGGTCATATACCTAACGCTGGATCTCCACAGCAGTGTTTTAGTACACCTCCGTCTCTTGGGCTCAGTGTGTTCATTTTATAATTTGGGCCTAAGGATAATTTTACCTTTATTTTTGCAGACCTCTTTCAGCCTGCATGAAAACTGAACAGCATAATTGTATGGGAAGGGCTTAGGCCTTTCATTTCTTTCTAAACAAAACTAAAGGTTCTCTACTGAACAAGGGAGGGGGGGGAGGTTAAAGCCTGATAGTCCAATCGGTTCCTTAAAGGCACATTCTATAAAAAGTCAAAAATAAAACAAGTAAATGCGAAAAGAGTATTATCTGAAAGAAGCAGGGAACCTTGTAGCAGAAGAAAATTAAAGAAAGCACCCATACTGAAAGATGATCATCACTACAATTCAGACTTTAACTCATTATCCCAAAACTCTGTTGTTACCAAACAAAGGGCGAAATGCTCAATCTGATTAGATAGGTTAGAGAATCCTTCTACCAAATTAGTCTCATGTATTTATTTTAAGTCTCACCTGGGTATGTCCCAGATCCCATTTAGAGTGTGGATTTCTCGAGAATACAGAATTTGGAGATAATCATGATGTATGGCTAATCAACTAGTCTCCCAGGATCCACTCAATCCAACACAGTACTTCACCCCTTTACTCATTCGAAACATTTTAATTCAGCAATTACTTGTAGAGTGAAGTTTATTCAGTGAAGAGTGATTCACACATGCAATACAGAAAGGGACTGAATACGGACGATGCTTCTGTTACAACATTTTTCCTGGATTTATGGGAGCCTGCGGGGGGGGGGGATTGCTTCTCTGAAGAACTTTGAAAGAAATGTGATTTTTATTCACAAAGTATATTTTTTACTTGCATAACCCTGCAATCACTGTAAAAAAGTACACAACATTTCCACAAAGGAAGCACGCATTTGGTTGTCTTATAGTTATATTTGGGCACGGTATTACACTGCAGTTCCAAGCAAAGTAGGAAGTCTTCTAAAAAGTGCCAGTTTACATCACATACTTCCTCCCTCAATTCCTGCAAAACATTCCAAACTAGTATATCAATTGGAAAAGCATGGAGCAGGGATTTCACTTATCCATACTACTGCATCTGTAGGAGAAAAGGCAGCAGCATTTCTATTATTCAGTTCAGCTCAGTTAGGAGGCCTGGAAGTCACCAGGCCATCCCAGTACCCCAAAAATACTCCTTCTTGAATGCTTCTCATAAATGTCTTTTCTTATCAAGGTGTTCACCTTGTCTACCCCTGACCTCTTTACACGGGTTCCACCAGACGCTTGATGCCACACTTGATTAGCCCTCAAAAAATTCATGTAATTCAGTTTGAACCACTTGGAATATCAGAACATGTTTTACTTGTAATTAAATTATCAAATGTACAACTGAAGAACAGGAACACCACAAACAGGGGTGGGAGAAAGACGGAAGGGGCTGTAGGGTATTATGACCCAGGCCATGCAATGTTCAGAGCTCCACACTCCTGTACCACAACTAATTTATATAGGTTGACCTTGCAAGCCCAATCATTCATTATTCATTCACCAAAAGCAAATTCTTTTGATCTTCACAGAATGTCTTGATCTAGCCAACAAGTGTTTCATCAGACTCACATAATCGTATGAATTCCTCAGGGTTTTTATATAATGCCTGGCAGATGTGTGCTCTCGTGTGGGTGGTAACCATGTTCATATATGAGATGTGGCATATGTTCTACTGGACAGTAGTATTCATAATGAAGAGTCGCACTGAGCATTAGTGTGTGTTAATGGACAGTAGTGATCATAGTGTGGAGTTTCACCAGCGATACTGAATTGCTACAGCCTGCCCTAGGCATACTGCTTTGGGGTCAAAGACAACAAGTGTTTGTGTTGATGTGTCCTTGCAACAAGTCAACCCAACCTCCTGCAGCACAAACTATTTGGCCGCCAGTTCACAGTACCACATTATGGCTCTGTGAAAGAACATTCTCTGCAGTTAAGGTAAGATTTGCATCCATATATTCAAGCGATTCTAACTTGCATTCATGGCTCAATAATGCAAGGACTTTATTACAAGGGTGAGCACTCTAGGGCAATACTGTAAATTCAAACTGCACTGACCGCAGTTCCAGTATAAAAATGCGTTCACGTGTGCAAACTTTAACAAAACGAGGCTACGTATAGTGTTCCCAGAGTGCTCTCTGATTAGATGCAAATGCCTGAAAACAAGATGTGTGATTCTTTGCTTTCAAAATAAAATATTCACAAACAAATGCAACTAGAAAAACATGTTTTGCTAAACTACTGTGAAATTTAGGTATCTCTTCTATAAAGGATCAGTCACTAAAACATGTTTGATAAAAGCTAGTATTTCCAAAACAATATTCAGATTGGAAAATCAGTGTAAAACCAGTTTCGACAAGATTACAGTAAATATGAAAATAAACAAGCACTGGCAAAACCAGTAGATCTGGCATAGATTGTCAACCTTTTAGTTTTATCAATGTGTGCCTTGTTTTGACATGGTTTTTGTAAACACTGATTATTCTGGCAGCTTCCAGAACCTCATCATTATAACAAAAACATTGGCTAAAAGCAAAATTATTTTTTGGCCTCAAACAGCACACATTGTCCCAGTAGTCCCTATAGGTGAAAGAAACTACTTTGTGTGTTGATATGCTTCTTATGAAAGAGCAGGATGGTGTCATTCACAGTGAAGCCAATAGATAGATCTGCTGAGTGTTTGAAAGTTCACTTTCCCACCATCCCCTTTTCCCCCCACCCTGGAAGAAGCTTTACTTCTGCCCTCGTCGAGAGTTCATTTCCAACCTTTCAAAGTGTGAAAAAAGATAAGAGAATAGCTGGTGAGAACCCTTAACATGCAAGCTTGTAGGTTTGGAAAACCTCAAAAGGGCACTCCAGCCCTGGAACTACAGCTGACTGCTACTGCTTGCACCAGTGCGGGAGCTGTGGAAAGTTGGTCAAATCAGGGAATTGCCAGTAACCAAACCCTGCTATAATAGGAGCCCTGGCATAACCGGAGGCCATTACCAGAGCTCACATATAATGTGATCACTGACTTAATGTGGCACCTCACTGCATGGTACCAAAAAGGACAAACCGATTTTATTTACTGGGCAATTAGATTTATGAAGCATCCTGGTCCAGGGACAGGTAGATATTTCATTAAATTCAACACACCAGTGCAATATGCTTCAATGTATGTGATCAGTGTCCATGCCGTGCACCTAGTGCATGACATACACAGCATGACCATACATCGGCTAGATCAATAGAACCTATATTAAAACAGAGAAGACCGAGTTTGAGAACTGAATAATAAAAACATTTTGGAGCCTTAGTCTGTGTCCTTGCAAAAACAATCTTGATTGTGCCGGCACTTTATGTTATTTAAAAAAGTATTTGGGTCACTGGAAAGAAGATAAAAACCTTTAAACTAGCCGATGAAATGACAACTAAACAGTTATTTGGTAAAGCAAAGTCTGATATGGTTGTTTGACAGCACCTATGCTGTACTCCGCCTGCCTACCACTCAGTACGTAGCATGCTAGAGACAGAATGGTTTAAGTGCCGACAGCCATCCTCTCTAGTTGACCTGTTTGCTCACTGTAGCTGATAAGTGATGCTTCATGGAGCACACTTTACACACTGCTGGGGCCACTGTGGTGTCTGTTGTCTTAAAAAAAATTAAGCTTGATATGATGGCTGTTAGATGGAAAGAAGTGGGCGGTTATGCAACACACTCAGAGGCACACAAACGGTTTTGAGTACAATCTTCCAATATCTGTGATTAACCAAAATTGCCCGAGAAATCTGACCTATGTTCCCAGATGCCCTCTGAACTCTAACGTAAGTACCAGTACTTATGGCTAGAGGACGCACATTTGTGGGACTATACAGAGATTTTCAGGGTGCCAAAGTGGTCAGAGACTGTGGAATTTTCGGAAGGAGTTATTGGTCTAGTTACATTCGATGAACTGGGGAGTGGAGGGAGGTGTCTGGAGTAATTCTCTGCAATAGATCTCAAAGAAGGCCTGTTGGAACTGGTCACAAAACACAAGGACAATTAGGCTGCTTATGGGATGTTAGTCTACTTATGAACTGTCATCCACTGGCTTCAATCATTCTGGCACAAATGGCATCATGATGGTGCAGCAACCAAACGTGATGTACACAAATATGGTATGATGGCTCACACCTATTTTGGACTGGTAAAGAAAAAAATGAATAAAATGTGTGAGAAAACCTGTGTTAAGAAAGAAAAGAAAAAAACAGTCTGGCAGCATAATGCAGCTGCTGCGCCCTTCAAAAAAAACAAAATATGTAAAAGAAAACTTTTAAAAAAAAGAGCAGAAGGAGCATGACAGCAATAGAGGGGTGAGTATAGGATCCAGGCGAAGTCAATGCTGACAAGTGATTGCCCTCCCCCACCACTGTTGCTGCAAAGGATAAACAAGGGAGCATGGGGGAATAGGGATTTTTTTGTTTCAGACAAGTGAGGAAGAAACAGAATAGCTGCAGCAGAGCAACAAGGAGAGGATTTGGGAAGGAAGCAACACAATAGAGAAATATCATGAAAACACACGTGGAGTGCTAGAAGAAAACAAAGTAGTCCCTTGAACACCAGCAGTGGAAGGGCACTCGTTTTTCATTCAAAACACAGTAAAAACTAAATGCCCCAGAAACGTGACAAAGAAACAAGCATTTGCAATGCAGTCGGTTTCACATTGGTGAAAGTTAGTGCTCTTGGTGTTGAAAATTATTCTTTTTACTTTTTTTTTTAATGCAGTGGAGGGATGGTAGTTGCATAGCGCTATTGCCATTCATATGAACCATTTCCAATTTCCAGAAAATTGGAAATGAGTTATGATGGAGGGGCGAAAAGAGTAATATGCTGGCTGAAAAAAAACAAAAAAGTAACAACATTCTGGAAAACGCAAACACTCATAGGGAATGAAAAATTAAGTAAAGCATGTTAAATGTAAGGAGGAACAACGTGGTTACCATAAAGCTTTTACACTTATTAAACATAAATCAATGAGTGTTTTTGCCTGAAAAGTTAAAGATATGACTATAGATCCCGGAAGTGGCCCGTTTCAATGTCCATTGCTTATTTCCTTACAAAATATAAGTAGTATGGTTTAAAAAGACCACATGCCTGAACACAGAGCTGCAGTACACATTTTATAAACTAAAATATGGAAAACGCCTGATAAGGATCATGAATTTTTCACTCAACGCATCAACCAGGTACCGCAGTATTTCCAGGAATGGTGCACTTCCACACCCGGGGAAACAATACCAGCTGCGCAAGGGGAGTGTAAATAAGCCCCAATGTTGTTCACAGAAAAAGGAGAAAACAAAAGTAGTGCTTCACTGACAAACTCTGTAAAGTGGTGCTAATGTGTGTTGTGAATAAAACCAATCTGCCCACTTTGTTTAGTTTTTTCCCCGTATTTTGAACCTTTTTTTCTCCGTCCTGAGGCTGCACTTTGGAATCGAAAAATGTCACGAAAAGATGACATTGCAGCCAAAGTGTTTCTTTCTTTTTAGGACTCATTAACAGGGGAACAAACAAAGGGAAGGAGAGGAAAGAGAGAGTAAGGGCAGTTTGTTGAATTCATGGATTGCAGCACCTGAGGAGGAATAATTTCATCAGCTAACCATGGAATTGCACCCCGTGCTGATACATGAGCCAAGGAGCAAACCTAAAAGAGTGCGCTGGAAGCAACATACATAAAACAAGCAGTGTTGTGGGAGGGGTGAGAGGGTTGGGGGAGATGGCACAGGGAGAAGTGACAGCACTGCAAATGAAGCAGTACTTTATTTGAAATTGAAAGAAAAAAAGCAGAGACCTCAGAGGAGTTCTGGAGGTGGGCAAGCAGTGTTGTGGGAGGGGTGAAGGGTGAAGTGGTGGGAGGAGAAGGCACAAGGAGATTAAGTGACAGCAGTGCAAATGAAGCTGTAATTTACATTAAATTAAAAGTAAAAAAAAAAAAAAAAAAAAAAAGCGGAGACCTTGGAGGTTTGGAGGGGTGCTTGGGGCGGGCTAGCAGTGTTGAGGGCGGTGTGATGGGGTAAGGCGGCGCAGGGAGATTAAGTGACAGTAAGGCAAATGGCTGCACTAGCGATCAGGGAGACGACGGCCAACAAAACACAAACGCAGCTCCTAAAGTAAACAAGCTGCTGGGCTTTGCACTGAGCACCAAAGAGTGGAGTGTGAAGCCAGGCCCCTACCTGCAAGGCACTATCTTCTCCTGCACGGTGACCAAAAAGAACCGCTAGTGAAATTAGGGGACAAGACATGCAAAAGAGGGACAATTACAGGTAATACACCAGTAAAATGAGAGTGGGCACAGGGACAGCAGGCTGCCATGAGCAGGAAACAACCCGCAAAGGTGAAAATGAAAGCGGGCGCATCTTTAAAAGGCGCAAAACCCACAATGCAAATGCCAACCGAAACATGACAAGGCAAAGGGAGAGCAGGCTGCAACAAGCAGGGAACAACCCACGATGGCGAAAATGAAAGCTGGTGCGACGTTAAAAGGCGCACGGCCTCCAAAGTAAAACAATAATTAAACCTGCAATGAGGGAGGAAAGTCTTGTAATGCACAGCAAATGTGACCAGATAAGATTTACAACTCTGTTTACAGCAGAGCTTGGAAAGACGAGCACTCCTCTCCAGTGCTCCAGATGAAAGATCAAAGTAGTCCTTGAACACATCCTAAAATGGTGAGCAGTGTATTTAGACAGTAGTTGGTTTGAATCCTGGGAGGAGACAAAAAAGAAAAAAGTTGGGACAAAGAGTAAGATTACCCAATAGCAAGCAAGGATTTTTAAAGGACACTGGTATACACAAATCATAATGACTGGGTGGAGCTGAACCTCACAAACCAACTACAACAGGTCGTTAAGCGACAGCGCAAGCGATGTCTAGGCTCAACCTAAAAATAAAAAAAAGGAGATTCACTGGATAAATAGTTGAGAAATTAGACAGACAAGATAGTCATCCAATCAAGAGCAAGGAGCTGACCTAAAGCCCACAATATGTAAATATTGTACAGTAGTAGAGTACAAAAGCTAAAGCTGTATATCGGTGACACCTAAAAAGTAATCTCTTGCATGTATTATTTGTTTGCCTGTCTCTGCACAGAAAACAAAAGGTGTGTCTAAAAACTTTTAATTTTTCTGATGGCACTTCTTCGGTGACTATGATCACATTACAGCTTCTGTTGGTACGCACATAATTAGCCCCAAATGACACAATGTTGTTTTATGTTGTAATTACAACAGCTTTAATTCCCATAAAGCCTTGGAAAACTGATCAAATACAAGGGAGGAGCAAAAAGAAGCAACCACCGTACCACATAGGGAGCGACTAGGAGAGCTGCCAAACATAATTTTAAAGACATCTAGCACTTGAGAGAGCAGAAGGTCAGAGGAGCTACTTTAACACAGATGTACAGAACGTGCAACCGCTGTTGAAGACTTAAAAGCAAGAGAACTATGGCAGTCACCTGTTGAAGTGTACTTCTGTGCAATGAATCCTTACTCCTAATTTTTCATTTTTTTAAAATATGTATTTCCATATTTTGGGCATTATTTAAATGTCTCAATGATGGTAAAAAAAGCAAACAGCATCCATCTTTATGATCACAAACCAGTGGGAAAAAATTAAACATATTTTGCTTTGATATCGTATTTTAGGGGGAAAAGTTATGAAGGCTTACACACAAGCTGTCACAAATGTTAATACGAAAGCTCAGCGGTGGGGGAAGGGGGACCCTTAGAATTTATGAGCTTAATATCCTACATCTCATTCATTAGATTAATAAAAGCATATAAGACTATATCTTAAATGTGAGGATAGGATAGGATTCTAATATGCTCAGTTAGACTTAAAAGACCGACACATCAAGCATAAGTTATGTACGCTTTCAGCAAGTAAACTGTTATTTTGTGAAAGAGGCGCTGCTGAAACATCACGTTGAGGCAAAACTAAAAATAATTATCTCCTACAAGTATACAACTCTTCGTTTTTCTTTTCTTTGTTACGACTAGACTGATTCTATTTGTGTAATGCCACTAAATGCTCGCAAAAAGGGTGCCGCCCTTAACTATGCAGCGGCTGCAGTAACAAAATTAAAGCTGATTTTCACTACCAGACCAAAGGAGGGGGGGGGGGGGGCGTTTCCCTGGCTTGCATTTGAGCCTATGGCGCGATTGCTACTTCACTGCTTTGCGAGCACCACGAGGACCCTGTGTGCTACCTCCCGAAAACTTTGCCATGGTACAGCGCCTGCGCAAGCGTTTGTTGCTTCTTTGGCGTAAATGAAGAATTATCTCATGAAGTACGAAGACTTTGTAACCCATCCCTCCGGATGGGGGGAGGGAAGTATAGAGTGAAGGGCCTCAGACTGCAGAGCTCCTCACCAGATGCTAGGTTAAGAGTCCTTCACATTGTATGACTTTGGCATTACAGCACTGTCGATTTGCCAACATAGCATGAACCAGCATGGCTTCCCAACTCCTTTACCACATGAAGGATGAGATATCTCCTCAGCGTGTTACTATGTCTGAGGAATCTGAGGATACTACTGGTCTTAGCACTCTAGGAGTAAACAATTTCAATGAGATTTGGGGTTGTATGAAATTGTGTAAATCCATACATGCTACAATTAGATTTTTAACGTAGCTATAGTACAAGGAAGTAAATTGACCCGTAGCCGCTTTTTGAACTGTGAAATACAGCAATTTCCAGGGTCTAGGGGGTCCCTCAGACCTCGGGCTCTGATAACCCTGCACCTGGTGCTCTAATGAAAGCTTCGACCCTCCAATACAGACGACTAAACAGGAAGGTGTATTTAAAAAAAGCAAATAATTGAAAATATTTCATGTACTTCCAATACAGACGAGGAGAATACAGACTAGTAAACAGGAAGGTGTCATTTAAAAAAGTAAATAACTGCAAACATTTCATGTAATTCTAAAACAGACGAGTAAACAGAGAGGTGCCCTTTAAAACAGTAAATAATTTGTAAATATTTCATGTGTTCTCTAGCCGTCGCAGAGATGATGATTTTGAAAAGTCAGACTATATATTCCTGCCAGCTTGCGGGATGTTTTTGAAATGTGCAGGATGGCTCATTACACTGAACTTTGCTGTTTCAGGCCATATAAGGGACAAATTCATGTAGTGAGTGGACATGTGCAATTCCAAATATGCACGGGACGTTCTGCGTATACGAAAATCTTTCAGGGTAGAAATATCTGCGCAGATACAGACCATGGTGCTAAGGCAGATGCACTAAAAAAAAACCACATTGTTTCACCTTTCAAAAATAACAACTGTTAACGTCCGCGCCGTCAAGACCATTTAAAGAGTTTTAAGTTAATCAACTTGAAGGTACAGCTGGCCACAAGTGTTTTTTTCCGATTGGCCACTTCAGCACTATCTGCTAAGAAAAGACATTTAAAGTGATACACACATAGCAAAGAATGCAGTCTACCCCTCTGAAATTCAAGGATGAGTAAACAACAAGGTCGGGAGTTACCCTTTGACTTAAGGTTCCTAGAAGTACAGGTATTGTTTGCAGTTCAAGAGTAAAATAGGATGAAGAAGTACAGGCAGTGAGTGCAGGATTAGTTTAACAATTTACCGTACAAACGTGGAGCTAGTTTATGGATATAGTTTTCTTTAAAATGCAAGCGTCCTCCAGGACCACATAAATAAGGGGAGAAACCTAGTGGTGCACTTAATGGATAATAAAAACAATCAGACGCTGTGTGAGGAGCGAACTGGATGCACTGGGGAAAAAAAGAAAATCAATGTGCTGTCTGGAGCCATCCATTAAACCTTTATCGGGTGCTTGGGTTACAAAATGTTAACACTATCAAGCAAGTGGCTCAGTTGGCTGTGCTGACAACAGGCAGCGTTCTACGGCACCACCAAGTATGTAGGGAGATTAGAAGGGAAGAGCCCTGTACCGTTCCGCCACATATCCATCAGAACCCATCCAACAACACCCAGGCGCCTCTGCAGATGGGAGAAAGCCGCTGACATTGCTTAAAATGTGCGCCCCATTGTTCCCGATCCAGCAAAGCCTGGGTACAATGACAGCTCACAGTCCCACAAAAACAGAGGCAAGAAATTTAGTGAGGATCTTCTAGACTATACTAAAACAATCTGGATTTTAATTTTCTGTTAAACAACTTTAGAATTTGTTATTAAGCTGAGAGACTTACTGAGAGGAGGCTCCAAAGGGAGTGAGTGAAGGTTGCTTTGGCGCCTTAAAGGGAGGATTTTCAGAACTTTTCTGGTTTTGAAACGTTAGCACTTATTAACATTTTCTATGCAAGTGCTTTTTGTCACTATTTTGCGATGAACAACATTCTCTATTGAAAGGAAAAAAAACAAACTGGTGTAAGCTCTGGTGGCACAGAAGTTTCAATGAAGTTCTATTCAGATGTTTTTGACTTGTGGAAAAAAAGCTGTGCGAGTCTGACCAGCAAACAACTTTGTTTATCTACCTTTACCTCTCTGATACATCTTCACCAAACTTGGTCAATAAAGTTGGAGATGGGTTGGCACAATCTGTGTAGGATTTGATTTGAATGCACCAAGGGCTTAAAGCTGAAGACTGTATCAAGAAAATGGGTGTTCGACTTGACATCCTTGGTGTGGTTTTCCCTGAAACCTCTTGCCTTCACTCTTCCTGCATTACTGAGTTCATTTTTGTTGGTTCTAAGACTCTGCACACTTTACCCCTACTAACCAGTGGTTAAGTGCTTGTGCCCACTCCTTTAAATATGGTAAAACTGGCTTACACCCAATTGGCACGTTTAATTTACTGGTAAGTTTCTTGGTAAGTGGTATTACAGGTATCCAGGGCCTCTAAATTAAATGCTACCAGTGGGCCTGCAGCACTCATTGTGCCACTCAGACATTTAAAACATATATCTCAGGCCTGCCATTGCAGCCTATTTAGCAGTTTTGAAACTGCCATCTCAAACTGGCAAAATAAACTTGTTGCCAGCCTAAAAAGCTTTTTGTAATATAACTGTTACCCTCAGAGTAGGGCCTAAACAGCCCAAAGGGCAGGGAGAGGTGTATTATAAATTGATGAACATACATCTTTAAGTTTTACATGTCCTGGTAGTGAAAAACTCTCACATTTGTTTTTCCAACTATTGCATGGCCTACCTCTCCAATAGGATAACACTGGGTTACTTCATTACATTTAATAAGTGATAACGTTTGATTGGGAGCAGGTAGTAATGTCCTGTTTGGTGTCTGAGGAATTGCAATTTAAAACCCTCTTTAATGGTAAAGTGGATTTTAAGTCACAATTATAAAAATGTTACTTTTAGAAAGTTGGCATTTTGTTGCCCTGCTTGATATTTCCAGCCTGTTTCCTGGGTCACATGAATAGGTATAGTTGGTCTTTATGTATTCCTCCCAGACGGTATCACAATAGAGGGTATGGGTGATGGCAAGGTGGGCCATCCTGGTTTGATTGGGGATAAACTGTCACCTACTACACTTGCATTTCAAAGGCACTGGCTCAGCTCACACACAAACACACTAGCCTATCATGCCCCGAGACATACTGGGACCAGGACAGTGAGGCTGCAAATTCTAGACAACTAGAGGGGAACTTCAGAAGCTTTTCCCACTCAAAAGGGGCACCAGGTATAAAAGAGGCCTCCAGACCCACTGATCAGTACACTCCTGTACCTGTGGATACTACAGATGAAGGACTGTCCTGCTGCCAGGTGACTACCCTGTGGCTTGAGGCCTGTCCTACTATCTGAAAGGGAAGACTGTACCTGCACCCTTCATCCCAGGCTAAAATGATTCCAAGGGTCAGCTGACTTACCTCCTGTTCTGTTCTGAGTTACAGGGACACAACAAGCTCCAGAGGTCTCTCTGCAACTGATCAGCTGACCTGCCGGCCTCTGTTGGAGTGAGTTCCTGATTCCCAAGAGGTGTCACTCAGGTCCTGGACCCTCGGTGTGGCATCAGTTGAGTTCCTTCTTGATGAAAAGGAGAAATACTGAAGTTTTGGTCTTTTTGAGACCACAAACAGGACCGTTCTCACCAAGATCTTATTGCCCACCAATGCAAAGCACCAGTGAACCTCACTCTTCGTCCTATTGTGACCGACAGTGATGACAAGCAATATGAGATCTGCCCTTAAAATTACAGCATCAACAGCCTGTGGTGACACCCATGCAACTCTCCAGCAATGGCAATTTGCAACATCCATTAGGATCTTCATGCTACAGCGATGACTGTTTGGGATGACCAATCAGCTCAAAACTCTCTCTGTTCCTTGCAGCCTCCTCCATTGTTAACAGAACTTTTAGCGCTGCACTTTAGAAGGTAACTTTTTCAGTGGGACTTACTTGGTCCCTGTATCTGGTTGGCACTCTATTGCACTATGTGTGAATTTGCGACTTTGCCCCGTTCTAGCACAATAACCGAGAGTGGCTCTTTGTGCTTTTAATGCTATTCTTACTTTAAATCTTTGACAACTAGACAACAGAGAGTGGTGCTTTGTGGTTTTAGCGCTATAGGTACCTTAAATTTTCGAAAATGCATCTCTCTGGTTTTACCAACTGAATTTTTTTCATTTTGGTGTCAAATAATTTATTACATTTTACCCTATTTTTCTAAACTTGTGTGGCATTTTTCTTATGTCATGTTGTCACTTTATTACTGTTTAAGTGCTTCATAAAAACTTTTTCAATTACCTCTAAGTTAAGCCTGACTACTTCTGTGCCAAGCTACCAGAGGGTTAAGCATAGGTTAATTTAGTGACTTTTTGTGGTTCAACTTGACAAGGATTGTAGCTGTTGCTCAAGTAGAGTTTCACCCCCCTTTAATCAACAACCCACTTTCTCACAGTGGTTATAATCGGAGCCTTCCTGAGTCCTTCAAATATTTCCATTCCAGTATGTACTGCAGACATTATTGTACTCTACTATAATATAATTTGTACGGCCCTTAAGCGTTAGGAGTCGCAAAGAACTCTTTGGGTGGGTCTGTTTGCATTATTTATATCGCACTTCACACCCCTTGCAAGGTCGTGAATGCATCAACTTGCCTAGGGCTCCTGAGCACCTATTCCACTGCACGGCTGAAAGAGTGCGGATTGTGGTTTGGCTTACATAGGAACATGTCCGTGAAATGCATGAGTTTTGAAGATACGGTGTAAGCACGGTGTGATAAATGTTGCTGTGTTGCAGTGGATATGAATGGTTGTGCATGCAGGTGTAAGTGGATTGTTAATTGGGGTGGATGGGAGTCCAACCCAAGGAATAATGCCTCAGGCATGTTAGGTCACATACACATTCAATAATTATAACTTTGGGCTCAACCTCTGATAACTATGGCAAAGAACAGACAAGTTTAACCTAGGACAATGTGCAGCATATTTAGCAATACTAAAACTGTTAAAAAGTCAAAACGCAACTCAATAGAATCTCCCAACATATCTAAAAATTAAGAAAAATCTAATAAGAATAAAATGACACCATAACAACAAACAGCCAACGAGGGAACCAGAGATATGATTTTTTTTTTTTAAGTTTTAAGGCAAAAAGAGCCAAGTAAAAATAAAGAACCAACCAACCAGAAATCACTGTTCGTGATTGATCTGGACCTAAGTACAATTTCAGGCCAATCATAATGGAGTGCAGATTGGAAACAGCTAGCAGGTTGTCCGAGTCAAAGTTTTAACATTGAGACTTAGTCTTTTTTTATGGAAGTCACAGCCTCCAACCTTGCCTCCCTGGAGAATTGTATCACCAAAGTCCTTTCAAACCCAGAGAAAGAAATTCATATTTTGCAGCTGATGAGGACCTCAGATTGAGTGGATAATTTTCACATACTCAGCCTGTCAGGATTTCTACCTCCAGACTTGGTCTTTTTATGGAGCTTAAAATCTGCTCATAGGTAAGCCTGAAGCTGACAAAATTGCATCAAAATCAGAAACTTTTGCCGCAAGATGCCACTGACACTCTGGCGGTCTTCAAAGTCCAAACTTTCTTCTAAGACCCAACTTTTCAGAATTTCTGTGATAGTTCCACTTGGCTTCTTTTGAGGCTCCCAAGACCTCTAGGACAGCATTTACAGGCCAGGACACACATAGAGGCCAAAACCAGTAGTAACCATTCCCTAGTCACTCCTGGAAACATGCATCTTGCAGCTTGTCATGTCCCTGTAGCCAGACAGGAGGTCAGCCAACTCAACCTTGGAATCAACTTCAAAGTCCTGGGTACAAAGGGAGCAGATACAGTCATTCAGATCCCCTCACAGGTTACAGACAGCAAGCCCAGCCCTATTCTGTTCTGCTACAGACCGAGAAGGTGTTCTGAGGAGCTGGGAGCAGATTTTCATTATATTTTGGACAATATGGGTGTCTTAGCATTTTATTATATTCTTTCTCATAACAGGTCGTATGGGCCCAAATCTGGCAGTATCTTCCCCAATTTAATTCTGAGTGTCATGAATATGCACTCTAATTGTTGATTTTGTGGTACAATTTCTTGCTCTATATAATTATATTCACTGGAATTAAATTGTATATGTTTTAATAATCTCTCCTTATTACAATTATGCCCATGATTCTGGCCAAATTAACATCTTTCTTACACTATGACTGTTTGAACACTCTTGATATGTTTGGGTGACCCTACTAATGTATTTCTCCTCCGTGGCTGTCTTGTGTCTTTTTTTGGGGAATTGTGTTAGCCAGCCAGCAACTCTGATGGTGGGGTGGTGAAAGTGGTATTCTACTGGAACTAGCATAGCAGATGTAAATTAAGGTGTTAAATGGCAACATTTAAAAAATTTTATGCAGATAGAGAAAGAAGGGTAATGGAAGTGCATTAGTTTTATGCAAGGCCACTGGAATTATATGGCAGGAAAAGGTGAAATTATGAGGCAGGGTTGACCAATTTATGTGGCAAGCAAAGTCCAGTTATGAATTTACAATGGCAATAGCTCTAACTCAAGCAAATCGGAGACCTATTGCATTGCAAATGCTTGTTTATCTATAAAGTTCCTCGATACTCTTAAACTACCTTGATTGGGTAAAGAGGGCTTATGTTCCATCTTTAGCCATGCTGCCATTTTCTCTTCTTTGACAACATTATTTCACACTTCATTAAAGCAGTACTGACAGGCCAGCAGCAGGCGGGCAGATGCCAATTAGCTAGCAGGGGATCAGGCAGAAAAGTGGAACATTTTAATAGGTACATTTCAGGTACATTAATTAAAAAATCTTCTTCACCACTGAATTGGATTTTTAAAGAATATTAAAAATAGTAGTTGCACCATTTTTGTAGCATGTCTCAACCAAGAGATAGTTAAATTAGTAGATTAATACGCACTCTAGTTTTCGCTCAAAGGACAGCCAGAGCCTTTCACTCTACAGGGAAACTACCTTTTGAGGGACTGTCATTAAAAGGAAAAGCCAACATTAAATCCCTATATGTCCCACTTTTAAATACTAGGCACATAGTAACTTATTTAAAATGAAGGTTTTCCTCCTTTCAAAAGGGTTGTTTTGACAGGTCAGACTGCAAGTTTAAACTGCAGCAGCCAGGCTACGTCTGAAAGCCAGAAACGTTTTCTTATCATGCTAGTAGATGGCACAATGAGTGCTGCTGTCTACGAGTGACATTTATGTTTCTGTGCCAATGGTTTAGTTTCTACACCATACACTATGGCTTTACAGAACAGTTAGATATGTCAATGAGGTTTATGTGTTTTTGGTGTCACAGCACATACTCTGGGCACTGAAAGGCAGAGCCTTAGCATGCAGAGTCTAAAAAACAATAGAATTCAGCAAAACAAATCAGCACAGCCTTTTCTCACAGCAAGTACATATCATGTTTAGGGGTGGGATATTTCATATGCAGAAAACGACTGTTAATCCATTCATCTTTATCAATGGAATCCACCGGCTGATATGGAGTCCCTACATTAGCACCAAAACCCCCAAGCCGTTGCAGGCACTGTTAAACCAATTAGGGCGAGCTATATGAAGTCTACTAAGGACTGACAGAGAACCAACTCCAATGAAGGCACTGTTAAGCCACGAGGCTTCAACGTATGGAGGCCAATCAAAAGTGACAGAGGACCTAATCTATTAGGAGCATAGCTATGTCACCAGACATGATCATATGGAGTCCATTCGGGTGTAACAGAAAACGTCCCCCACTGGAGGCAATGTTAGGCACCCAGGGAGTAATGTACACAATACAATACTTACTGGAGCAAGAGAACCAATTCCAGTGGTGGTACTGTAAAGTAAGCAGGGAGCAATGTATTAAATCCAGAATTGACAGAGGACCAACTAACCTCCCCAACACCTCAACTGCACAGGGTACACAATTCACAAAATCTAGCTTCAGACTACAACACATTACCTGGGCATCTGCAGTAATGAAGCTCAAGGAAGTGGGAATTATCAGGGAGCTTAAGGTACTGAATGTCAATCGAAGATCCACTATTCTTACTCCCTTTTCAAGTCATTCTGTGTCTGAAAGTTTGCTTCAACTCAAACCTCTCGGGATAGCTTCCATTTGCTCAGTGGACCAGTCCTGCCTTAGCTTTATAGAGCACAGAAGAGCATGGAACATGAGTTCTGTGACATGCGACCATCATGTACAAAAGTAGACTACTCCCAACAGAAGGCAGGAAAAAAAATTCCACCTGCGCTCCCTTGCCTGATGGCCTTGATATGACCACAAACATTCTATTTGTACATCTTGTCAGAGATCTTTGTGCAGCTGCAAAAAATCCCTTGTGTTGAAAAACTGGTTGCAAAAAAATGCAAAACATGACCATCAAGCTCAGCCGTCAAACCTGTATTCTGAGCTTTTTACAGACAGAACCTAACCGCAGGTGAAATACCTTCTTACATGAACAACTGTTGTCTGGTTTAGTTAAGAGGTGGGTGAATAATCAGATGCAGAGCAAGATAATCCTGCATGCCAGTGCTAACTAGTTCAAGGGGCGGGTGCAATAGATGGCACAAGCTCCTTGCTCATCTATCTCGCCACTGCCACACTATAACTACATCAACATTGAAACAGGGACTCTAAACTCCCATACCAATTCTTCTATCCTCAATGATACAGCCCACTAGATGTCCAGAAGTGCCTTACCTAGTAATAACCAATCACCAATACCTTAGTTTCTTTTGTAATTTGACAATATCATCCCTTCACCAGTTCCAAACTTACATTCCTCAGATGAACACTAACCATGTTTCGTAAACGACCCCCGGCCTCCCCAAGCAAGCACATAAGGTAGCTTACCTGCAGACAGCACCTGGTGTGAACTCTGAGACAGATTAGGTTCATTTGTTTTTAATTGTTTAAAGCCTCATTTTTCTTTCACCTTCACTTGGCCTTAAAGATACTCTCCACCATACTCTCGTACAATGCATACATGCCAGGACTGAATGGTAGGAGAGCATATCTGAGAGACACCCCACCCCCTCGTGTCAGGCTTTAGTGACATGGGGAACACGTGGTGCGACTTGTAGATTCCAGAGGGAACCGTTCCATCATTGTGTAGTAAAAAAAATAATTAAAGAGTTTAGAAAAAAAAAAATCCCCATCGACTACTCGCGTAACACTCTGTACCACAGTTTATTAAAGAACCATATTTACAAACAGTGTATACAATAGTTTGTAGTTCATGGTGCAATTACCAAATCACCCCTTCTCTCAGGTGGCTTTGCTGGAGCACAGAATATCATTTCAGGCCTTGCACCGTTCCCATAGAGCCATTCACCAGATTAACCCACCTCACCTATAGGGCTTCTTCATCAAGCACACCAGCAGCCTCATGAAGCGGCCTAGTGCTGGCATACTGCTATCTTCGCCTAGCTTTACAAGAGCAGCTCAACAAACATGCCTCAGTAACTCAAAGTCTCAGTTTGTATGTCTACCAAACACTCCTCTACTAGTTAAGGCTTAAATTTCAACACGTCATCTTACTTGCACCACACCTTTCACTAGTGCTTTCTAAGGCAAGTATTACCTCTTAGAGGCTTAAACTCTGGTGTAACTTATAAGAATAATGCGAGCAAGGCATGTGTTCGTTATGCACTGTAGGGTTCTAATGTGACTATCACAAAGACTTTCACAAAGTGTGACAAACACTTGATTGATGCAACGACTATAGATAGCTCCACAACGTACAACTATAACTAATTACTCACCATGAATGTCACAAAAAATGAAGACACCTGAAATAAATGAGTGCATGAGGAGAATCTGGGGGAACAGAACGAGTTCTTGTCACAGATGCCATATCACGTAAAAAGCCTTGCTAGCACTGGCAAAGCTAGCAAAACAAACCACACACCTGCAATGCGAAGGTTAAGTCCTCTGTATTCTTGGCTCTGGGAAACAGAAAAGGAACAAGCAGAACACAAACCTGTGCAGTAAAAAGGGTGAGCGGCATAAATATGGCACAACTACAACTGCTACTCACTCAAAAAGGATCACCAAATAAGTGATAACTAAGGACTGGTGCTAGTTCTTTATTACCAAGCCCATATGTGGCAACCACAAAACAACTTTTGAATCTTTGTCTAAACATTACCAACTGACCAAGCTGTTGTCATTTCAAATGGTGCTGCATCCTACAGAAATATTTATAGCAGGAAAACGTTCAATAATAGATGTGTGTTCAAACCTACGAAAATAGGCAAAGCACATATCAAGATTTCTGCATGTTTAAGTGGCATACAACATGTTGAATAAATAAAATAAAAAACTATAACTAGCTCTGCCAACACAAACAACATTTTATCCCTATCCAATCAACAAACATTTAGACTACTGCGTTCTGGAATACTGCCTAAACAGACACCTTGCACATAAACATCCGTGAATCATATGTCTGTATAAGGCTTATCTAACAAACAACCGCAAAGAGGGTTTGCCACCATATCCATGAAAGCAGTAACAGCCAAAGAATGTTAATACACACAACAAACCCCAGAACAGTGCCGTTTCATTATGGTCGCCGACTTAGGTTTCAGTATGTCAAAGTGCCCTTCCCTCCCTGTCCCCCAGTGTTGCCAGAAGCCAACGGGAGAACTCCTCTCATCTAGCAATCATCCATTTAAAAACTCTTGCCTACGGACTTGGGTCAGGAAAGTTTTGTGCTCTGACAATCTTTATCAGCAACTGCGCTTGTCACCGTTTTGCGATGACCAGAGTGAGGCGGTTCTGCCAACACTCAGCCTAGTGCCCATTTTAAACTCATAGGATTTTTTGTGGCAAGCGGCAGACGTTCTACACCCTCATTGCAGACAATTTGCCAGGTTCCAGGACCTGTTCGTACCTTCACCTTCAAATCACTTTGACAGCTTGGGGTAATAACCCCAAGAAAGTAATCTTCACTGCTTTGGTAGAATTCTTTAGGAATTCTACCCTGAATTCTAGTTTGGAGAGGGACGCACCACAGCTCTGAAATCGCCACCATCTCTGTGATACTTATCCTTGTGTAAGCGAGTAGGGGGTTTAGGGTGAGTGGGGTCGGGGCGGTTGGAATGGAAGGTTTCCCTTTACAGTATTCGTAGGCTGTGCAAAGCAGTCTGGGAGACGGCATTTGCCCTATGAACTGGGGGGCTGGAGGAGAACAGCAAAACACCGAGCTCATCTCTCTGTGGCCGTTACTTTTAGGCCATTTCAGTGTCACTCAGCTGCAGCCATAAGAAGTCCCCCAAGAAAACTGGTTCCTTCAGATAACTCGAGTGTACCTCAGGGGAGTGCTTGCACAAACCACTTTGTATTGCCAGGTTAGGGACTCTCAAGGATTAAGGTTGCTTAAAAGGGTGATACTATCTTACCCCTAGCTGAAGCTGTGACCCTCCATTCTATTGCGGGTCTCTGGCATGGTTAGAGACATGGAGGGTCTGGATTCAGGGAGCTATAAGCTCCGCATCCTAATATCCACTACTGAGGAGGACCGCCATCACATTTTAGCTGCACCTCACAAACTCAAGAATAAGGCTTTGTAGGAGTACCAGAAGAATGTGGTAATCTCTAAGCCGGGCAAGATCCTCTTCGTACCCACTCTTCTTGGCCGTACTATCCAAATAATCTTACAATAAATTCAATTCCAATAATTGATACAAACCTTACCATCCCCGTCACATTCCAATCCACTAATCTGAAAATGTTGCCTTAGATTATTATTATTTTTTTTTAAACGTAATCTCCATTCTATTAATTCGTTCTTATACATAATTAGACTCTAAGTAAAACTTTGAAACCACCTAACTAAGCAATGTTTGTCCAACCGTGGCACAACTCGTATACAAAATTAGAACCCTAGAGTGCATCATATCAGTGCCGTATTTAATTGGGTAATATTCTCTGTGGTTTTATTGATCATTAATGAAACTAAAGGACCATGAAAGAATAATAAACAGGTGTGGTTTGCGAGAACTGGTGTGTTTAAATTCAAGTATTCTAGCATCATTGAAGGTAGTATTTACACAAGTCCCCTCCCGTCTAGACACCATACAACATCCCCTAAATTAAAAGGTTCATATCCATAGAGGTGGATTATGGGTCTGCTTCACTGATCTTCGGTCACCACTGAAATGGTAAAGGGCAGGATAGTATAGTAATTTAGCCAGTGTTTCCGTTAGTCACCCAATACATTTTCATTGGTTCAATTTATGCAATGCATATTATGGTGTTCTGCACTTTTTTGGTCACGTGTGAGTGCATCTGACCTTATTTTTTATTTTATATTTAATTTATTAGGGTACGCGTTAGAGGGTTGATGGACCTTTTGACTGCGCTTATAGGTATTCTTACCATGAACCCAATACAATCATAAATCATCAACAATAAAATGTACTTATCTATGGAGTCAGTAATTAGTACACACCATGAACCCTTTGGCCATGAATAACCACACCTTGTATAAAATTTTGTAATGTTTATTTCCCTATATTAAGAATTCTAAAGGCGATCTCCACATGTTCGCCTCCTGCCCAAAACTAGACAGATTTTGGTCTGTGGTGGGTAAAACAATCTCAGACTTGTTGGACCTTATAATTAAGCTGGGGCTCACCTCAATTATGTTTGGAATTTTGATTCAGAAAATTGGTTGCCCCTCACCCAAGTCGTGCCATAGAGACCTGTCGTTTTACTTGATATTATTGGCAAGGAGAGAAATATGTAGAAGCTGGGTTCAAACCTCTGCTCCAAGTTGGCATGCATGGAAAATAACTGTTATCTTCTTCAGAGAAGTAGATAAGAGAGAAGTTAAGAGGGAAGGGTTCTGGGACCTCCTAAAGTTTTGATGTGCTCAAGGTGCTAACAGGTCCGATGATTAGTCGCCCCTGACTTTCTAGGCTGGGAATCCACCCTATCCCATGACCTAGAGGGATGTGTCCATCATGAGCTCACAAGGATGTCAGTTTTCCAGCTGGAGCTTATGGTGACATCATTAGGAGGACAAGAACTTAAAAAAAAAAAAAAAAAAATGCTAAAGTCATATAAAACAATCTCAACACAATTTATTAAGCATAGATGAAAAGCACTAGCTGACCGAATCTTCTAAAGAATCTCACTTTTACAAGTGCCTTGGACACTAAGTACTCAAGAGTGACAATACAAATTAGCAACATAAACAGCTGAGCATTAGAGATAGTAAGCATTTAGGTTCAGCAACTGAGCAATGACAGTATATTCATTAATGATGATTCGTTAATATCCCAGGGCTTCCCTTATCTAGCTTCTAATTAGCAGTTGCATGTGGGGTTTCCTGCAAAAACAATTTAGTCAATACAAATTTGGAAAAACATATAACTCTAACAAAATGGCGGTTGGTACTTAGAAATAAAAAGACATTATAGCAGAAGAACATTTGCAATTATTATACCTCTCGTCAAAGGATCAGCAAGCTGCAATCATCTTCATCGGTAGGACATTTGTTCGGTCAGCCTCAGCAACAGACCATGCAAAGGGGATGGTTCAGAAAAAAAGGGGACCATAAGCTATCTGAACCATTAGAAAGCAATCTCTAAATTTTTGCATTAGACATCAAAGTTAAGCAATAAATCTTTAGGAACTTGAAGCTCCTCAAACAGGATAGGATAAGCCTCCTGCACGCAAGGAATCAGAATATCTGTCTAAGAAGAATGAATAAAGGGTAAGAGCTGTCTGTGTTCTCTGCAGATGGGTTACATTTAAATCATTGAAAGTACTTCCCACGCTGTGATTAGTTAGAAAATTGTACGTCCACAACTAGTCCAATTAGAGCCTTTTTCTAAATCAAACATGTAACTAAACTAGCTTCTTCCGCACATTGATGATTGGCTCCTCTTCGTATGCTCTCATCATCTGGCTTGTCACGTAACAATTTTTGTATCTTTTCATACTCCGGTCAGTGCATCCATTGTTAATTCCTGGGAACATGGCTGTATTAAGCATTACACGACAAAATGTAACTTTCTAAGTACAAGACATTCTAGCAAGCGGTTCTCATGAGACAGTTAAAGGACATCCGCTTACTTCTAGGTCAAACCAGAGAAACAATATGTAAATTCATTTCTCTAAGCAAACATTTTATACAAAATTATTAGAACAGTGCAGCTTAACATGAGGCTGAGCAACTAGGCCCAAACCTCGCTAACTTAAGGCGTACGTTTATAAGGCAAATACATAATACAAATCCATTAGTATGACACATTCATACAATTTATTTTAATAAAACACTTCAGTTTAACCTTAATATTCGATTTATAAGTATACTTCGAGATTAGTGACGGCCGTTCAAGTGGGCACATTTTCCAAATCGCACGTTATAATTCTATGTTTTAGTCAAGTTCTATGCAGATTCATTACACAAATACGTGAATAATTTATTAGTAAAATTTTAGCGTTCACACTTGCCACTTCATGTTATTGAGAAGACTGATCTGGGATTGTGGATTTACTTGAAAGAGTGACTTCATTTAAAAGGTGGAGGGATGGGAGATTGAAATATCCTTCCACGCCCCTATAAATGCACATGATGACGGGTTTCTCCATTTTAACCAGTCACTTTTAACTGTAACATGGATTACCTCTGCAGGGGAGCTCCAATAGGGACTGAGTATGTTGTTTTTACAGCTCAGTTGCCTAGTCCACATCAGCTTTCATTTATTCGCCGTCGTTTTCAGGTCTTTAAAGGAGTCAAAAGCCAGTAAGCTTCTAGGGCTCTTCCAATGACTAGGTCAGTGTGTAATCCGATTCTGGTCTCGGATGTGTTTCTATATGACAGAGACAGAGATGTCCATAGCTCACCCTTTTCCTGTCATTTTTCAGTTCCTTGTCTTTGAGACCTTCATCTGTCATTTCCTGATGTGGTGTCACACAGCAATGCGAGTTATGTCCCTAAGGGGCAAAAAACTTAAGTGGGAGGGTGTACTCAGCGAGGTGCCATAGCATCAATATTGTTTACCAGTAACCACATAGACGTTAATGTCTTTTTTCTTATTACCAGTAAACTACCACAGAGGGCAGCAGAAGAGATCTGTGCTGATGTACTTTATTATTGAACATACAACAGCAGAATAAAAAAAAAAAAACCTCAACACTTCATTTATAACAGGTTTGTAATGAACGTTTCTAGGCTAGACATCAGAGAGTGGATGGCCATCAACTGTTTAAAGCTTAATGCCAGTAAGATTGAGTTGACGCTTTTAGGCAATCAAAAACTTAGGAGGTGATATTTTCTTCTGGCCAAAAGAGCAAGACACTCCTCCACTTCGTTCTTCTTCCATCAAATCACATAGTCTACCTGGATGAAAATATTTTCTTCAGTACTCGGTCACCTCTTTATGTTTGACATACTAAAAACTCTTGGTCAGCCAAAATGTTACTGTTCAGAAGATCTTTTGATTGAGAACATTTGATTACATGTTTATTGCCCAATGACATGAACTGGAGGCCAGTGGCTCAAAAGTGAAGTTAAAGTAGTGTGTACTATGATTGTTTTTATGACAAAAAAAGACTTTTGTCTCGATGACAGTTTTTACAGCTCTTGCAGTCTAATGTTCTACTCCCACTTTATACTACACAACCCATTAATCAACAAGGACCGTTCTGGGGCAGGTTCCGGTCGATTTTCGGTCTGAAAGGGTGGAAACACTTGCACTTGTCACTGAGGACTAATCAGAACTACCTGTAATACAAAAAGGCCCTTAAAATCTAACTTGTTTTTGCTCAACTGGCTTCAAACTGTTTATTTTTCAGCTACCCATCCTCCAGCGCCATGATGACCTTTGGATTGGTGTACGTTATGTAAACACCAGAAATAAAATAAGTAAGTAAATATAAATAACTTCAACCATACCGTTGCTGGAAAGATGTGTTTGGCATTGATGAACTAAACAGACATTAAACGAATATTCTTAATTGAGATTTGACCTTGGAAATAACAGGTTTCAGAATGCAACTACAAAAAGGTTAATTTTGAGCAAAACACATTGCTTTGCAACTTTAATATGCAATTTGGCTTACGATGGCAAGATTATTTTTATTATTAAGCAGCGCAGGTCTAGGGAGAAATTATTTTAAGAAAAATTATGATAACTAAAAAACGTAATTTACCAGAATGTTGATATTTCGATGTTTTAAATAGGATGTGTAAGAGACGTTTTGTCGCTGTAGGTTCTCTACAAATGGCTACCTTACAAAACACAGTCCAACTATATATGTAATATGTAAAAAGAACATTTGTTAAAAAATTCTCTATTGGAATGAAAGATTTGCTGTTTTTAGAAAAGTAATACAGCAAGGCGGCTACTTTAATTTATTCTTCAGGGAACACAACACATGAGAATAGTACTTAAGTACTCTGGTGTATTGAAAATTCCCTTGAGTATGAACTATGTTTTTATGTAGATAATTTAGCAATTTGATGAAAGCCACAAATAAATACAACTGTTGCTCCTTTGTAATGGCAGGATACCCCAGAGAAAAGGAATGTAATGAAAAACACATCCTCCTATCCCAACGGGAGACATCTTAGCAAATGATTATGCTACTTTTTCTGGAATAGGTGGTCAGGAATAGATAATATTTAAACAACTAATTGTCCTTGTGGCTTCATCCTAGGTCAGGCTGAAGTGGTTGGGAGGTACAAAAATGCCCTCACATTTTAGTAGGTAGGTTTGCAGATGAAGTAGTTTTGTAAGGTGTGGTGATAACAGGGGAGACTGATAGTGGAAAACCCACAATTCAAACCACCTCACATCCTACTGCCTCTTCGTGGTACAGCAGTAAAGGTCAATACCAGTAGAGTTGAATATCTTGTCAGGGGTGTGGAATTTATTAAAATATCTACTTGTCCAGGGGACAGGTTGCTTCTCAAATCTACTTCCTGTAAAAAGATCTACTTGTCCCTTTGGTGCCATGTAGTGTAGAGACAAATCTCATTATGTAAGAGCTCTGATAATAGCCTCTCTGATTATGCCAGGACTACTACCATAGTAGGGCTTGAATACTTGCAGTTTCAATCCCTACTGTAGCAATTTCCTTATTTTGCCACCTTTCTGCAGATCTGCATACTGGGGCTGGAGGAAGCAGTAAGCAATAGTTCCAGGGCTGGAATGCCTTTGAGTCTGCAAACCTACTAACCTGCATGTTTTAAAGATTTTCACCAGCTTCTCTCTAATATTTTCCCATAATAAGAAAGGTTGGACATTTACTCCTGACAATGGCAGAATTAGAACTTCTTCCAGGGTTGGGAAGAAAGTGGCTGGAATAAAAATGAACTTGCAAATGCTCAATAGATTTTCACATGAGCAAATCTACACATGCTAAAATACAGTTCACAAATATTTTATAGGGGTACGACATATACCATGGTGCACTTTTGGGACTTTCTTTAAGAATTTGGGGCCAAATGTAGGTAGGTTCAGATTTGCGACCCGCAAATTGCGAGTCGCAAATCCGAATGTAGGATGGTGTCCCTGACACCATCTGTGATTCGCAAGGGCTTTGCAAATGCCCACCTAATGAATAATCATGAGGTGGATCGCAATTTGCGACCCCCTTGTGAATAGCGGCCCTCACAGGGATGGTGGCCTGCTGGAGACAGCAGACCACCATGTCTGTGACTGCTATTCAATAAAGAAGTTTCTTTTTTTTTTTTGTAATGCAGCCCGTTTTCCTAAAAGGAAAACGAGATGCATTACAAAAATGAAAAATGAAACTTTTTCTTTTCATTTTTTCAGAGCAGGCATTGGTCCGCAGGACCACTGCCTGCTCTGAAAAAATGTTTATAGTGACATTCACAATGGGGAAGGGGTCCCATGGTGACCCCTTCCCTTTTGCGAGTGTTAGCACCCATTTGAAATGGGTGCAAACTGCGATTGGTTTGCGCCCGCGTTCGCGGTCACAAAACAATCCTACATTGCACTGCGAGTCGCAATTAGGAAGGGAACACCCCTTCCTAATTGCGAGTCGCAAACCCGTTTTGCGATTCGGTAACCAGGTTACCGAATCGCAAAACTGGGTTTGTGCATCGCAATGTGATTTTTGCACGTCTCAAACAGCGAAAGTCGCTGTTTGCGACATGCAAAAAGCTACCTACATGTGGGTCTTGTTCCCTAATTAGGTCTGGTGTTAACAAAGACATTTTTTTTTATTAAACTTCTATTTCTCTCTTTCGGCTGGCTTTACTGTGAGTGATCGCATTCTGCTCTTCCACAAGGAGCATATTGGCACACAAAGTAGTTTTGTTCAGTGTCAGGAACTACAGTGGCAATCAGTGACGTAACGAAACTGGAGGGTGCCCCTTTGCAAAGAACATGGAGGAGCCCCCTCTCCAGACTCACTCAGGGCAGGTGCTGTGCTGAAGGGGCCCCCTGGAGGGCGGCTTCGGGGCCTTTGTTATGCCACTGGTGGCAACGTGTGCTTTTAGAGTTCAAAAACTTTTTTTTTTTTTTTTTGCCAGTGTTTGTTACAATGTTGAGGGCCTGGTAGCTCCCACAACAATAAAGTGTTACAAAAGCCATGTCAAAACAAGACACGCCTTGATGAAACTAAAAGACTTATAAAAATATGTCAGATCAGTTGGCTTTGTCAGTGTTTGTTTATGTTCATGCTTCCCATATTCGTGTTGAAAATGGTTACACTGATTTTCCATTAGAAATATTTTTGGGAAATACTAGCATGCATCAACACATTTTACTAAATGACACTTCATTTGCATCTAATCAGAGAGCATTCTGGGAGCATTATACTTAGCCTCATAGCCTAAACTTTTCAAACATGTACTGGAACCAACGTCAGTAGTGAAGTGTGACCTTAAAACATTTATTTACAGCACTCACCCTAATAATGAATGCTTTCAAATAATGAACCATAAATACAAGTTCGGACAGCATTATCTTTTGGAAACACATTACCTCAACCGCAGAGAGTTCCACTCTCTGTAAACAAACAGCCAAAGGGTTTGTGCTGCAGAGGGTTGGGCCTACTTGTCCCAAGGACAAAGTAAACATAAAAACTTGTTGCCCTTGACCCCAAACAAGATGTCCCGGGCGTTGGGCGATAGGAATTCCACATCCCTGTCTTGTGTTGCTTTTGTTGCAGAAGACACAGAAATCTTTTGAGCATTAGTATGCAATTGCCCGTGTAGTGACCACAGGTAATCAGTTGGACTGTTCAATGTACGCACTGTAGGAGAACCTGTGGCTGGAGTTCGAGTCTTGAGGTGCCTCTTGGCATTTGCAAAAGTCCATTATATCTATCTGTCTCTTACTCGTTCTCTTCATGGTTATACAGAGGCTTGATGTATGTGGTGGTAAGACCTCCCAGTAACTGCAAGCTATAAGCGGGTGGATTAGCTGCATTAACCCCTTTGTCGCCATGGACGTAATGGTTACGTACATGGCAGCGCCCATGTGGCGCCATGGACGTAACCATTACGTCCTGCGACCGGCCCTCGGGGGGAAGCGATAGCGCTCCCCCGAGGGCCGCCCCACCACCCCCCCAGGCCAGGGCTGAAAGGGGAATCCCTTCCCCTTCCACCCCGACCCCCCCCCCCCCACCCCACCAGTGCGCGAGCCGAGAGAGGCTTCAAAGGGAAGGAAATGTATTTCCTTCCCTTTGAAGTCTCCCTCTGCGTTCTGAAAGCAATCCGGCTGTCAAAACGCCCACTAGACACCAGGGATGTCTTTTTTTATAAATGAAACTGGCAGGAGGGAGCGACCCCTTGGGCAAGGGTTGCTCCCGGGGGGGCATTTTTTTTTTAAGGCACATATATTTCAGGCCATTTCACCTATTGTTATTAGGCCGATCTGCCCCCGGGGGCAGAAACCTCTAGGCGCCAGGGCTAATTTTTGTTTTGTGTTTTTTTGTGTTTTTTTTTTTTTTTTTTTTTTTTTTAGAGATGGGGAGCGACCCCTAAGGCAAGGGTCGCTCCCCTGGAGGGGCAAATTGTATTTAGGCCATTTCTGCCCGCTTTGGGGGAAGATCCCACTAGGCACCAGGGATCTTTTTTTTGTGCCGTCACGCAAGGGGAGCGACCCCTTAGGCAAGGGTCGCTTCCCGGTAGGGGGTTAGGGGGCAAATTTATTTTAGGCCATTTCTGCCCCCCCTGGGGCCGGCGGAGCTAGAGGCCAAAATCCACAGGTAGGCACTTTGCAAAAAACACCTCTGTTTTCTATGAAAAAATGTGATGTGTCCACTTTGTGTTTTGGGCCATTTCCTTTTGTGGGCGCTAGGCCCACCCACACAAGTGAGGTACCATTTTTATCGGGAGACTTGGGGGAACGCTGGGTGGAAGGACATTTGTGGCTCTCCTCAGATTCCAGAACTTTCTGTCACCGAAATGATAGGAAAGTGTTTTTTTGGCCAAATTTTGAGGTTTGCAAAGGATTCTGGGTAACAGAACCTGGTCAGAGCCCCACAAGTCACCCCATCTTGGATTCCCCTAGGTGCCTAGTTTTCAGAAATGTGCTGGTTTGCTAGGTTTCCCTAGGTGCCGGCTGAGCTAGAGGCCAAAATCCACAGGTAGGCACTGTTTTCTGTAAAAAAAAATGGGATGTGTCCACGTTGTGTTTTGGGCCATTTCCTTTCGTGGGCGCTAGGCCTACCCACACAAGTGAGGTACCATTTGTATCGGGAGACTTGGGGGAACGCTGGGTGGAAGGAAATTTGTGGCTCCTCTCAGATTCCAGAACTTTTTGTCACCGAAATGTGAGGAAAATGTGTTTTTTTAGCCAAATTTTGAGGTTTGCAAAGGATTCTGGGTAACAGAACCTGGTCAGAGACCCACAAGTCACCCCATCTTGGATTCCCCTAGGTCTCTAGTTGTTAAAAATGCACAGGTTTGGTAGGTTTCCCTAGGTGCCGGCTGAGCTAGAGGCCAAAATCTACAGGTAGGCACTTTGCAAAAAACACCTCTGTTTTCTGTCAAAAAATGGGATGTGTCCACGTTGTGTTTTGGGGCATTTCCTGTCGCAGGCGCTAGGCCCACCCACACAAGTGAGGTACCATTTTTATCGGGAGACTTGGGGGAACGCTGGGTGGAAGGACATTTGTGGCTCTCCTCAGATTCCAGAACTTTCTGTCACCGAAATGATAGGAAAGTGTTTTTTTGGCCAAATTTTGAGGTTTGCAAAGGATTCTGGGTAACAGAACCTGGTCAGAGCCCCACAAGTCACCCCATCTTGGATTCCCTTAGGTGCCTAGTTTTCAGAAATGTGCTGGTTTGCTAGGTTTCCCTAGGTGCCGGCTGAGCTAGAGGCCAAAATCCACAGGTAGGCACTGTTTTCTGTAAAAAAAATGGGATGTGTCCACGTTGTGTTTTGGGCCCTTCCTTTCGTGGGCGCTAGGCCTACCCACACAAGTGAGGTACCATTTTTATCGGGAGACTTAGTGGAACTCCGGGTGGAAGGAAATTTATGGCTCCTCTCAGATTCCAGAACTTTCTGTCACCGAAATGTGAGGAAAATGTGTTTTTTTAGCCAAATTTTGAGGTTTGCAAAGGATTCTGGGTAACAGAACCTGGTCAGAGCCCCACAAGTCACCCCATCTTGGATTCCCCTAGGTCTCTAGTTTTCAAAAATGCACAGGTTTGGTAGGTTTCCCTAGGTGCCGGCTGAGCTAGGGGCCAAAATCTACAGGTAGGCACTTTGCAAAAAAACACCTCTGTTTTCTGTAAAAAAAAAAAATATGTGATGTGTCCACGTTGTGTTTTGGGCCATTTCCTTTCGTGGGCGCTAGGCCTACCCACACAAGTGAGGTACCATTTGTATCGGGAGACTTGGGGGAAAGCTGGGTGGAAGGAAATTTGTGGCTCCTCTCAGATTCCAGAACTTTTTGTCACCGAAATGTGAGGAAAATGTGTTTTTTTAGCCAAATTTTGAGGTTTGCAAAGGATTCTGGGTAACAGAACCTGGTCAGAGACCCACAAGTCACCCCATCTTGGATTCCCCTAGGTCTCTAGTTTTTAAAAATGCACAGGTTTGGTAGGTTTCCCTAGGTGCCGGCTGAGCTAGAGGCCAAAATCTACAGGTAGGCACTTTGCAAAAAACACCTCTGTTTTCTGTCAAAAAATGGGATGTGTCCACGTTGTGTTTTGGGGCATTTCCTGTCGCAGGCGCTAGGCCTACCCACACAAGTGAGGTATCATTTTTATCGGGAGACTTGGGGGAACATAGAATAGCAAAACAAGTGTTATTGCCCCATGTCTTTCTCTACATTTGTTCCTTCCAAATATAAGAGAGTGTGTAAAAAAGACATCTATTTGAGAAATGCCCTGTAATTCACATGCTAGTATGGGCACCCCGGAATTCAGAGATGTGCAAATAACCACTGCTCCTCAACACCTTATCTTGTGCCCATTTTGGAAATGCAAAGGTTTTCTTGATAGCTATTTTTTACTCTTTATATTTCAGCAAATGAATTGCTGTATACCCGGTATAGAATGAAAACCCAAGGCAGGGTGCAGGTCATTTATTGGCTCTGGGTACCTAGAGTTCTTAATGAACCTACAAGCCCTATATATCCCCGCATCCAAAAGAGTCCAGCAGACGTAACGGTATATTGCTTTAAAAAATCTGACATTGCAGGAAAAAGTTACAGAGTAAAACGTAGAGAAGAATTGCAGATTTTTTCACCTCAATTTCATTTTTTTTTTTTTCTCAGTTGTTATTTTCTGTAGGAAACCCTTGTAGGATCTACACAAATTACCCCTTGCTGAATTCAGAATTTTGTCTACTTTACAGAAATGTTTCGGTTTCTGGGATCCAGCATTGGTTTCATGCCCAGTTCTGTCACTGACTGGAAGGAGGCTGAAAGCACAAAAAATCGTAAAAATGGGGTATGTCCCAGTAAAATGGCAAAATTGTGTTGAAAAATTGGGTTTTCCGATTCAAGTCTGCCTGTTCCTGAAAGTTGGGAAGCTGGTGATTTTAGCACCGCAAACCCTTTGTTGATGCCATTTTAAGGGAAAAAACCACAAGCCTTCTTCTGCAGCCGCTTTTTCCCATTTTTTTAAAAAAAACAAAATGTTCACTGTATTTTGGCTAATTTCTTGGCCTCCTTCTGGGGAACCCACAAAGTCTGGGTACCTCTAGAATCCCTAGGATGTTGGAAAAAAAGGACGCAAATTTGGCATGGGTAGCTTATGTGAATAAAAGGTTATGACGGCCTAAGCGCGAACTGCCCCAAATAGCCAAAAAAAGGCTTGGCACCTGAGGGGGAAAAGGCCTGGCAGCGAAGGGGTTAAACATTCTCATCAAGTGCAGAGGGACAAAGTTTGGGTTTCAGAGGGTTCCGGCACTGAAGGCATGCTCACCATTACAGAAGAGAAGGAGCAAAGAAATGTCCATTTGGGCTGGTGCTTAAGGCTGTCGGGAAGTCTGAAAACATGGCTACAGTAATTTTCTTTTTTAAAAGAAGCACAGGTTGATGGAAAGCGGTCTCGATCCATCCAGCTTAAAATTATGTAAGGCGAGATATAACATCTAAAATGTAGCTCCTTGGAGTTGTGAGCCTGTAGGAGGATGCTATTTGGAAGGAAACAATCTACAATGTCTGATGGATTTTGTGGTTGCCATAGGCCAAGTGATGTGTGCCCGTCAGTAGGGGTGCATACTGCAATACACGCTCAATCTAAGGGAACTTATCCATTTATAAAACTTGATTGGATGTCAGAAAGATAGAGATACTAAAACAGTAACTGGAAAAAGTTTGGCTACAGGATGAATGGTCTTGAGTAGAGTTGTAGTACTGCAGCAATAACACACAAAATTACTTTTAATTAGTAAATGCTGCAAACAACAGTAGTAGATATCATGTAATCCAAACTGAAATGCAGAAATGTGAATCTACAAATCCTTGGTGTGAACACGTTTGGCCCAATTCCCGAAAACCCCATTTAGGTGTGCCATTCACTATTTCTCTAGAAGGCCTTTGCGACATTTTTCCCAACAAACATTCCATTCCTCAAAAATTGTAAGTCGATGCATTATGGAACTATGCATTATTGGGGAATCGCAAAGATCTGCAGGAGCGCACCTTGAAAATCTCAACAAAACTTAAATTTCAGGATATGCTCCTACTTTATTGTACATATTCCCATGATTGTGTAGACCATGCACAGTACCAAAGTATGGTGAAAATATGCATTTGCATTTTTTACTTTTATTCCTATTTTCTCCCCCCGATTTATTATGCTGAGAAAGCTATTCTAACTTTCCTTAACAGACCAGCAAACCTTTAATTTCACCTTTGGGATCTATTGCCTTTGCTGATGGTTTTTAGCTAAGCTGTACTGGATCCCCGATACTGTGTAGCATGGCTAAAGGAAATAGACTTATAGAAAAGGCGCTATGAAGTGGCAGTCACTGCATTAAGTAGGCAAGTGCACCATACATGTGTGTGCCTACTAAATTACACAAGTGATTTTTCTTTTTTTTTTTAAATTCAAGCCCCAGTGAGGGCATGCAACCTGGAAGGCCAGGCTGAGGGGTGGAAGCAATATAAAGGCCAGTAGGATTGGGGGGTTTAGGGGCAACAAGGTGGGGGAGCGGTGGAGCAAAGCAATGCAGAGTGAGCAGAAGCAGGGTGGGGAGGAGAAGCAACTGTCAAGAAAGAAGAGGGAAGCCATAATGAGGGCAGAGGTGGGGAGGAGAAGCAGTCTGCAAGGGAGAAATGTGAAGCGGGTGGAGAGAAGCACCCAGGGGAGCCAGCAAAGGGGAAGTATGAGTTGGGAGAAGAAGCAATGGGCAAAAGAGAAGAAAGTTGGGGGAGAGCAACACAGAGTACGGGGTGGGTCGAAACAACGGGTGAGAGAACAATGTGGAGTAGGCCGGGAGAAGTAAACAGGTGAGAGAGAGAGAGAGGGAGAGGGAGAGGGAGAGGGAGAATAATGAGAATATTAAGCACATAAGTAGAAGAGAAGCACAGCAGGAGGACAGCTGGAAAACAAAAGCACTCTTGCGGAGTTCTTAAGACAAAAGAAACAAGCATTTGAAAAGCAACAGGCATCACATTTTCTTGAGTTAGAGCTATGGGCATTGTATATTCAGAGCTGGACTTTTCTTGGCATATGAATTGCTTAACCCTGCCTCATAATTTCGTCTTTTCCTGCCATGTTTTGGTGGTCACTGGCGGCTACTGTTAACAGAATGAAAAGTCTTGCAAGCAATTTTGCTTGGCATTTCAACAAAGATCTAATGAAGTTTACAGTAGCAGAGCAGCCTGACAAGATTCACGTCCCCAATAGAGGAGATAAGCAATGCACTGTGTGCGGATATCTGAGGGCTGGCAAGGAGCTGACCTGAAGGGAGACTCCAGATGAGGTTCTGCAAGTTTCACATCATTCTAGCTTCTAGGTTTAGCTACATTCTACCAGAAAGGGCATGTTTTGGCTTTCCTGAGCAGTGAGCTAAATTTCTCGGCACCGGGTCTTACTTTTGTAAAATAAGCTAAATTTAAGATCCAGAGGTAAACGAGGACAGCACTGGAATAAAGCCAAAACAAATGTCAGCGACATGGGAGGAGGTGGGAAGAACGAAATGCTGCAATAAAACGCAGACAGCTACCAGCCTAAAACACCCACAGTGAAAAGTGAGTAACCAAGAAATCACAAAAGTAGTCCGTCACAGCAACAGATAAAGAAACCAAAGTGGAATAATACATTAGTTGATCAATGCTCTGAAACAGAAAAAGGTGGGAGAAATAGGCAGAACTGACCACTAGTGAGCAAGGTCTTTAAAGGGCACTGCAAACAACAAATGAAATCGCTTTACGCCATAAGAAGTATACTAAAAGTATACACAAGGTCGAACGCTTACGCTCAACCTAAAAATGAGGTCCCTAAAAGCGAGCAGTGATCGAAGGACCAATTAAATTGGCTGTGCTCCCTGGGGGTGGGGCGGGGGGGGGGGGTTAGTGGGGCTGCTAATGGTAAGTAAGGGGTAGGATTCAGGCCCCTGTATTTTCATGATAAGTTCACTTTATGTCTTGCATCATACAGTGCATGAGCTGTCTAGTAGGCTCAACCTAATGACGGTACCTGGGAATTTTCAAACTCGGTTTGCATATGATTTGTAAAATGGGTGTGAAAAGCCACTGAGAATATACTCAAAGTTAGCTGTGCATGTTCACCACACTCAAAGTGGCAAACCCCCCCAACTACATTTAGGAGTCATATTCTCACCATGAATCAGGAATTTGTGATTGCAAATGTAAATAATATACATTGTTTTTATCCTTGGGATCACTAAAAATGTGAATGAGCCACTTGGAGACACACACACAGACACAAAATGTCTCAAAAGAACCTCCAGGACTGTATTATTAACAGCACAGTTTCCACAAATCAAAGAGAAAAGCATTCCCTTGCCATTGCCATGTGCTCAAGCTTATGGAAAAAAACCTATTGCTCTTCTGTAGAACATGCTACTTGGTTTCCCTCCCTTATACTCGAAACAATACGCTTGGTTCATTACATAGGCCATTCTTCAAATTAAATCGCCATGAGCTGCAGATGAAATGCAAGAGTCTTCGTTTAATGCGCATTGACGGCGCTGATAGCTGGATCAAATGCTCCTGGGCCTGAAGAAGGCAGTGTTATGTATTTCTTCTGTTCTGGATGTGCTAACATTTTATGGATGGAACGATGAGGAACACTGTGCTTGAGAGCATAGGAGACAAATTCACAAATGTATTGGCGGGGCTTGTGCCTCATTAACTGATTTTAAATATAAATTAGGAAGAATTGCAAGTAGGACATGCGTGTGCTCGGCTTATTAACTCGTGAAATGTAAGCTATTTTATTACACTTAAGATCAGATCATGCTGTTAATTTAATTGTCAAAACTCTGCCCCTATCCCTCTACACACACACACACACACACACACACACACACACACACACACACTGTCCCAACTGCTGGAACACGGCTTCTGCTCTCCTGCACTTCTGCCCACCAGTGATCTTTGAAGGTGGTAATATTTACTCTGAATTTCGAAAGAGACATACTTCCTATAGATGGGTTCGCGCCTTCTAAATGCAAGACTTGTTTTTTTTTTTTTTTAGCCCCTTCGCTGCCAGGCCTTTTCCCCCTCAGGTGCCAAGCCTTTTTTTGCCTATTTGGAGTAATTCTCGCTTAGGCCCTCATAACATTTTGTCCACATAAGCTACTCACGCTAAATTTGCGTCCTTTTTTCCAACATCCTAGAGATTCTAGAGGTACCCAGACTTTGTGGGTTCCCCTGAAGGAGGCCAAGAAATTAGCCAAAATACAGTGAACATTTCGTTTTTTTTTTTTTAAATCGGAAAAAGGGGCTGCAGAAGAAGGCTTGTGGTTTTTTCCCTTAAAATGGCATCAACAAAGGGTTTGCGGTGCTAAAATCACCAGCTTCCCAGCTTTCAGGAACAGGCAGACTTGAATCGGAAAACCCAATTTTTCAACACAATTTTGCCATTTTACTGGGACATACCCCATTTTTACGATTTTTTGTGCTTTCAGCCTCCTTCCAGTCAGTGACAGAACTGGGCATGAAACCAATGCTGGATCCCAGAAACCGAAACATTTCTGTAAAGTAGACAAAATTCTGAATTCAGCAAGGGGTAATTTGTGTAGATCCTACAAGGGTTTCCTACAGAAAATAACAACTGAGAAAAAAAAAAAAATGAAATTGAGGTGAAAAAATCTGCAATTCTTCTCTACGTTTTACTCTGTAACTTTTTCCTGCAATGTCAGATTTTTTAAAGCAATATACCGTTACGTCTGCTGGACTCTTATGGATGCGGGGATATATAGGGCTTGTAGGTTCATCAAGAACCCTAAGCACCCAGAGCCAATAAATGACCTGCACCCTCCCTTGGGTTTTCATTCTATACCGGGTATACAGCAATTCATTTGCGGAAATATAGAGTAAAAAATAGCTATCAAGAAAACCTTTGTATTTCCAAAATGGGCACAAGATAAGGTGTTGAGGAGCAGTGGTTATTTGCACATCTCTGAATTCCGGGGTGCCCATACTAGCATGTGAATTACAGGGCATTTCTCAAATAGATGTCTTTTTTACACACTCTCTTATATTTGGAAGGAACAAATGTAGAGAAAGACAAGGGGCAATAACACTTGTTTTGCTATTCTATGTTCCCCCAAGTCTCCCGATAAAAATGATACCTCACTTGTGTGGGTAGGCCTAGCGCCTGCGACAGGAAATGCCCCAAAACACAACGTGGACACATCCCATTTTTTGACAGAAAACAGAGGTGTTTTTTGCAAAGTGCCTACCTGTGGATTTTGGCCTCTAGCTCAGCCGCCACCTAGGGAAACCTACCAAACCTGTGCATTTTTGAAAACTAGAGACCTAGGGGAATCTAAGATGGGGTGACTTGTCGAGCTCTCACCTGTTTGTTACCCAGAATCCTTTGCAAACCTCAAAATGTGGCTAAAAAAACACTTTTTCCTCACATTTCGGTGACAGAAAGTTCTGGAATCTGAGAGGAGCAACAAATTTCTTTCCACCCAGCGTTCCCCCCAAGTCTCCCGATAAAAATGGTACCTCACTTGTGTAGGTGGGCCAAGTGTTTGTGACAGGGAAGAGCCAAAAACACGTCAAAAAAGAGGGGGAACCAAAGTGGGTCCAAAAGGGCAGTTTGAAAAAAAAACATTTTTAGGCTGACAAGTGCAGCAGAAAATGTATTGGTATAGATAAGACAATGCTGGGTGGTAGGAATTTTGTGGATTACTGCTGATTCCGGAAGGTTCCATCACAAAAATATGGGAAAAATGTGTGCTTTCCAGCAAAGTTGCAGGTTTGCAGGGCATGGTGGGTAAGGAAATGGTGCGGGTGCATGTGAAGCACACCACCCTGATTAGTTTTCAGATGTGTCTAGGTCTTGTGGATTTTTCTACATGGCAGTGTCCCAAAGTAAAAAAAAAGTGCAGCCCTCACCATTCAAAGTGGGACGATTCTGAGAGTTACCAAGCTCTCATGGCCCAAATGTAAAACAAAAAACAAAAATAATCAAATGTCCCCTTGCTTGCCATGGGATAAGATGTTTTAGTGTGCGGGGAGAGCTGAAAAACTGTTAGCCCCTTCAGTTCGGGTGGGGGCATAACCAGGCCCATACTGGTTGGTAGCCACCACCCCACTATTTTCGTTTCTTTTTTTTATTCCCTGGCATCTAGTAGACTTTCTGTCCCCCCCGGGGTGTGGATTGGGGGTAATTGCCCAATCTGCCCACTGGTGGGCAGAACAACTTTGGCCCCATTTATTTGGGGTACGGGTATGGCCATACCCCCAACCTCTTATTTTGTAAGAAAAAAAAAAGTCTTCCCTGGTCTCTGGTGGGCTTTCTGGCCCCCTTGGGGGCAGATGGGCCTTCCAAAATAGGCCAGTCTGCCCCCAAGGTGGGCAGTTATGGCCAACAGTAATGTGCCCCCATGGGGAGAGACCTTTGCCCAAGGGGCTGCCCCCTCCAAACAAAACACACACACACCAATCCATAGTGTCTAGAGGATTCTGCCCCAAAGGGAGCAGATTGGCCTTACAAAAATAGGCTGATCTGCTCCCAAGGGGGGCAGAAATGGCCTAAATACAATTTGCCCCCCAGGGGAGCGACCCTTGTCTAAGGGGTCGCTCCCCATACATAAAAACATAAAGTAAATAAAAAAAACATATATCCCTGGTGTCTAGAGGTTTCTGCCCCCACGGGGGCAAATCCGCCTAATTATATTAGGACGATCTGCCTCCGGGGGGGGCAGAAAAGGCCTAAAAATATTTTGCACCCCTCCCCCCCCAGGGAGTGGCCCTTGCCAAAGGGGCCGCACCCTTATGCGTTAGTATTAAAAAAAAAAAAAATCCCTGGTGAAATGGCTTAATAATAATTTGCCCCCCCACCGGGAGCGACCCTTGCCAAACATAAAAAAATAAAAGTAAACAAAAAAATATATATATATATATCCCTGGTGTCTAGTGGTTTTCTGCCTGATCCCCCCCCCCGCGGGGGCAGATCGGTCTAATAATATTAGGCCAATCTGCCCCCGAAGGGGGGGCAAAAAGGGCCTCAAAATAATTTGCCCCCGAGGAGCGGCCCTTTACCCAAGGGGCCGCTCCCTTTACTTGAAATAGCCCACACCCAAAATATTCCCTGGTGTCTAGTGGTTTCTGCCCCCCTCCTGGGGGCAGATCGCAAGGCCGATCTGCCCCCAGGGGGTGCAGAAATGGCCTAATAATGATTTGCTCCCCCCCCCCCACCGAGCGACCCTTGCTCCCCAAACATAAAAAAATAAAAATAAAAAATAAAAAAAATTATCCCTGGTGTCTAGTGGATTTCTAGAAATAATTTGCTCCCTGAGGAGCAGCACTTGCCCAAGGGGCTGCTCCCCTTACTTCAAATAGCCCACAAAAATATATATTCCCTGGTGTCTAGTGGTTTCTGCCCCCCCCCCCCCCAGGGGGCAGATCGCAAGGCCGACCCGCCCCGGGGGGGGGCCAGAAATGGCCTAATAACAATTTGCCACCCCTGGAACGACCCTTGCCCAAGGGGTCGCTCCCCAAACATACAAAAAAAAAAAAAATTAAGAACATTTTCCCTGGTGTCCAGTGGTTTCTGCCCCTCTCCTGGGGGCAGATCGCAAGGCCGATCTGCCCCCAGGGGGTGCAGAAATGGCCTAATAATGATTTCCCCCCCCCTCCCCCCACCGAGCGACCCTTGCCCAAGGGGTCGCTCCCCAAACATTAAAAAAAATAAAAAAAAAATAAAAAAATTATCCCTGGTGTCTAGTGGATTTCTGCCCCCCGGGTGCAGATTGGCTTAATAATATTAGGCCGATCTGCCCCCAAGGGGGGCAGAATGGCCTAGAAAAAATTTGCTGCCTGAGGAGCAGCCCTTGCGCCCAAGGGGTCGCACCCCAAACATACAAAAAACAAAAAAAAATAAAGAACATTTACCCTTGCCTAAGGGGTCGCTCCCCACAAATAAAAAAAAAACAAAAAAAACAATCCCTGGTGTCTAGGGGGGGTTTCTGCCCCCCTCCCCCTTTGGGGGCAGAAACAGCCCAAAAATAAATTGCCCCCCGGAGAGCGGCCCTTGCCCAAGGGGCCGCTCTCTTTATGAAATAAACAAACAAAAAAAATCCCTGGTGTCTAGTGGCATTTCTGCTGCCCGATCGCATCGCGATCGGGCAGCAGAAATGATCAGAGAAGCCTGAAAGGAGAGGAAAGGCCTTTCCTCTCCTTCCAGGCTTCTCTGACCCCCTCCACGTGATCGGAGGAGAAATGCTTTGGATCACCTCGTCCTGGGCACACAAGGGGTTAGAAAAACTGAGTAAATATTGCATTTTAAGACACAATTTCACACAATTGCTAAAAAGACATCAGCTCTGAAAAGGCACTCATTAAATATTCCCGTACTTTCATGCTGTGCCAAGAAAGTCTAATCTTACTGAGAAGCTGTCCCACTTTTTCAACATTTCCCATTAATTCACCCTATATGTCAGAAAATACATTCAGTCTACCAGATGCAATTGGTGTACACCATGTGTCTAAAATTGCCTCCAGTATTACACAAAGAGCATCTGGTCATGGATGCCAGCCAATATGTCTAAAGCACCGCCCATATGCCAAGAATTACCTCTGGTGTGCCAGGACCTGAACTGTGGCATAGAAAACATCCCCATAGGTTATGGGTGTCCTCCCCTTAAGTCAAGCATATACCTCAAGTCTATCAGAGCAAGCAACACACTTGCAAGAATAAGAAAAACATACACTTACCCTTTGAACTCAGACATCCATTCCTCCAAGCTGATGGTGTTAAAAAGCTTGCACTGCCACTGCCACACTCGTCTTGCCAGTTAGTGGCTTCTACTTACTATACATGATTCAAAAGTCAATACAAAACACAGTATCAAAGCTTCTTTCATGCATAATGTGAATAAAAGAGTGAGCTTCCATAAAATAGGTGAAGTGTTCTGTATTTGGCTTTACAGGGGATCATGCCATAGTAGGATTGGAAACGGACTAGACAACATAGTAAATTTTAAAAACATAGCTTGAAAGTAATCTTATGACATGCTTGACTCCTTCAGGCAGTCCTAGCAGATTAGCCAGCATAAAACACTCCGTTTTATGTTGAGATTTGCAGACCCTACTTTTAAACGGTAAAAAACACAAGTCTAAGAATATAGCTTTGTGATGCTTGAAAAGCCAGGACTGACTGAAGGCGTCACAAAAGACAATGGGCCACTTGGCAATTAGGCAAAACAATTGAAAAATCTATTTTCAGTAAGTGATGTGCGGTCTTTGATCTTGAAACCAAAGGGTAATCAGTGAACTGGTGAAAGGTGGTGACTGTATTTCATATGTAGATGTTCAAATCTGGGAACTAATGAAAAATCCTCAGAAACAAGGGGGCTTGCTCAAAACTTTCCTGGCCTCTAAAATGACAGCCCCCATGCAGAGTGAGCCCAATGTCATGGCTCCACATGCAACCCCCCATCACTCCTGTGCTCACGCAGTGTAGCAGCAGTGACAACTGAACTCCTTGGAGTTGAACAACTGATAAGAATCTCTCATCGCTGACAGCTCTATTGCAATGCAGAGATTAAGCGTGGGTGCGCTTCCATGAGCCCGGCAGCTGAAACATTGTTGGGGCTCGAGCCCCAGTGCCACACAGAAGTTGGTACCAATGTCTGACAGATGTTCTGGTGTCCCCTAGATTCAAACTGGAATACCTCTATCGACAGAAAAGAGTCTCCTGAAAGTGCAGTGCAAAAACCATACCACAACCACTCTAAAGTGTTGTGCTTTCTATTTAACAGGCAACCATATTTTGTTAATATGTGTGGGTCTCATTGTTTTTTACTTCTGCTTTTGGTGCGTTTTCGTGGGTTGAAAATGTCGCCAGAGCTAGATCTGCAAAACAAGCATTCGCAAATCCTTGCTGATGCCATTCAGCATAGGCAAAAACATATAAAGAAGTTACCACTAGTGCTGAACAGCATCAGCACAAAAAAACGTTGAGAATGCATTTGCATGCACAAGAACATAAGAGACCAAGATGCTAAGGCGGCTTCAGTGACAAAATGCGTACATAATGATGCAGTGGCCATTTTGTTTTTATTTATCCTTTTAGAAAGAAGCAGCCCGGTAGCAAACTGGAGCCGACGCACCCACTAATGTTTTTTTTTTTTTACAAAGTGATATGGAAGGGGAGCGCTGGGCAGTAGACAGCGTGGTAGAGTGAACAGCAGAACCAGCAGGGTGCACCATGGGAGCAGACTGTGGACCAGAATTAATTTTAAAAAAAGGAAAAGGCTCAAGAAGTGAGAAACCCTACTGTGCTAGGGAGCAACAGGAGAAGAGCAGGAAAGGGACAGCAGGTGGAGGAACGTAGAGTGTGCAGGAGGGAGGAGGTGGAGGTGTGGGAGAAGCCACAGAGGACCTAGATGAGGGGAGAAGACAAAAACAGAACGCAGGGGGGCAGGGGTTCAGTAGGGAAACAGCACATAAGGAAAACAGCAAAAAAAAAACAAAAAAAAAAAAAAAACATACAAACAAACACACACATGCATTCATATGGAGTGCAGAAGGAAAAAGGAAAACGCAGTTCTGTGAATGTAAGCATTAGAAAGATCGAAGTCACCCAATCAAAATATTGGCAAGGAAGCTATGCTCAAGGAATGGACAGGCACAGAAGAAGAAAGAAAGCCATCAAATAAGTAGCAAAGATATAAGGTTGAAAACAAAACCAAATAATGGTAAGCAATGGGCTAACACAAAAACCACTGCAAGTATTTACACTGGCCGCAATCGGGTTTTGACGACAGACCCCTGAAAGCCAGATCTTGTGTAATCAAATTAAGAAAGAGCTTTCAAAAGTACTACTGAGTGAGGCTTTGGCTCCTCCCACATTCTGGTGGGCAGGAGTACATGTTTGGATTAGCCCGAAGTTGTGAGTTTGAACAGGAAAAACGTGTACCCACCAGGTAGGTGGGATTATTTTGTTTGCTTGTCCAGCTGTGTGATAGCTGCAGAATGGCTGCCTAAAGAAGGCTCCCTAATGGGCACAAAGAATCAATCTTACATTGGGATGGAGCTTGAACTCTCAGGGTCATGCATATGGCACTGTAATGCTATTAAAGTTTCCTAGATAAGAAGATAACTTACAGTGTTTTTTTCCTCTTACAGCAGCAGATATCGCCTTCACCTTTCCTTTCCAACTTTAACTTTAGACTTCAGTGTGCAGTTGTATGTTTTTGGAGCAGTATGGGATATCCAGGGCTACCCTAATCTACATTCATTATTAGGTCTGCCTTGACAGAGCAGCTGTCCCAGACCTTATGTGATCAGCAAAAAAGAGAGCTTTTCCAAGCTCTACTGAGAGAGGGACTTAGGCTCCACCCACAGGTTGTTTTTCCTGATTAGAGGACTTGATTGGGCCACTTCTGACTTGTGGACAACCTTATACACAATTCAGCATGATTGAGTTGGCCATGGTGGCAAAGCCAATGCCCATGGATATGGGCATGATTTGTTTATTGTGAATTGTTGTGAAGAAGGCAGTAACCCTAGTGTATTTATTGAGAAGAGTGTATGTTAAAGTGAACAGGCAATTAAGGGTGGATTGTTATTGCTCTATATTTATGCCAACAGATAGGTTATTGATACATGGAATTTCACAGATTACCGTAGTAGGTGTTAATGCTAAATTTTTCTAATGAATATTTATGTATTTTGAGTGTTGAATTCGCGTAGAAAATGTATTAACTTAGAGAAAATTAATGCATGCATTTAAAGTTGCTCCAACCTGAGTGGCCGTCAATGTTCACACAGTATACTTATTAATAGCTTCTTAATGTAAAATGTTGAGCTTATGTTTGATTAATGTAGAATATGTACTATTAAGGGTTATGCGTTATGTATTAGTTTTATTAATCGTATGCCTTAACTTAGTGAGGTCTTGGCCTAGTTGCACAGCCTCATGTCAAGCTGCATTCTCTTACGTGTTTTATAAATTGGCTGCATTAGAGAATTAAACGGTAATTTTCTACTGTACTGACCATGTGCTCGGAGCTGAAGTTCGTTCTCATGAGAAACTGCTTGCTAGAAGATGCTGTACTAGCTAGGGATACATTGTATATCGTAGTATGTGTAAGACTGACCTTCCCAGGAGAAGACAGTGGATGCACTGACTGGAGTACAAGCTGCAACAATATTGATACCCGAGAAGCTGAATGATGGGAACGGGAGAAGAGGAGCAAATCATCGACATGTGAACCGTGTACTAGTATAACTTTAGATTTGGGGTTTTATGTTCATTGGAATAAGTGTAAACATGCAATTCTTTGACCAATAAGGACATGGGAAGTAGTTTTAGGAAATCTAACCTAGCCGGACTACACTAAGAGAAGAGAGCCCATTTTTCCATTAGCTATTTTCTTGCTAACGTTCCCGAGAGGCCATTCTGCGATATTCTTAACTGTCTTGAATGTTTAGCTCTATTCTTTTCTGAACTGCATGAAGAGACTTTGCTTTTCTGAACTTTAATGTTGAATCCTGGTTTTCTTGCCGACCGAACTGATGTCATATTGACGAAGACTGTCACAGCTTGCTGAACCATATTGAAGCCAGGTATAAGACGATGTTATTGATTGCTATGTCTATTTGCTTTTGTTTCTAGGTACCAACCGCTAATTTTGATAGAGCCATAGTTAGATGTTTTTCCAAATTTGTGTGACTAAATTGTTTTGCATGAAGTCCAAACATGCTATTCTAATCCGATGGTATTTAGGGTTCTCACTGATGAAGTTCGCTACATGTAATAACAGTTGATGTCTTTACTTTGCTGAATCTAAATTTATGTTATTTCGTTTGCGCAGTTAGAGAGAATGTTTATTTTATTAGTTAATTAAAACCATAAAAGAAATCCTTCAACATAAAATTTAACAGAACAATATTAATGCAATAAAACATATATATTACATAAAATTATGAAAAACTGGGAGGATTTAAATACAATCTACAAAGTTGATTTGCTCCTACTCGAAGCCGGTTACTGGTACAAGACTTCACAGCGGTCTGGCTGTGTGACCAGCGATATTACCAGGAAACCTTCCTTTCTTTGATGTGTTTTTCTTAAAGTAGATGGATTTTGTATCTATTTGCGCCCTCCCTATCACAGGCTTGTTTCAGCAGATGTTATTTTACCGGGAAAAAATTCCGAAAATTGAACCAATCTAATATTCAATATGGTGTTTTGTGGATTGAATGCTTCAATTAGTGCTGGTCTACAGGATCTAATCCCTAAGCCATTTAGCTCTTTTTCAGTAAGCATTTTCTTTCAACAGCCAGGGCTGGGCAAATGCGGACCACATGCACCAGGGTTTCTTCCGCCAGATGACAAAGGCGGCACTCATGCACGCCCACTCGTGACCCCTTCTTCCATTTTGGCATGAGGTCTAGCGTTGGAACTTCACCCAGCCTGAGCCTTAGAAAGCGTTGCTTTATTTTCCGTGAGTAGGGGGCAGCCATAAGTGATGATTCTTTGAGAGTTTTATAGGAGTTAAGAATCAACCAGTCATGCGACCTTTTAGTCAGAGCTTGCCTGTCTTCTAACCAGCTGTGTAGTTTACTTGACTTATTGACTGCTTTATTAAAAGCCGGCGTGGTCCCATACCGCACCTAGGTTCAAGAGGCTTATACTCTTTTCCAGATACCTTTTATAATTACTATTCCCTCTTTCTAAAGTAATTTCCTGCCAGACTAGATTGGCTAAAGACCCTTTTTGGGCGCGACTCAGTTTGTAACAGCATTTGATGAATGCCGCAGGGCGAGCTAGCGACTGCTTAACCAACATAAATTCCAGTCTGACCTGGGCTGCAGAGGCATGCCTTGGTAACCGAAAGACACGCTTATAGGTCTTTATCAGAAGCTTCTCCAGGAGAACTACCTCCATCCCCCTCATTATTTCGGCCCCATAGGAGAGGGATGGCAATAATTTTGCTCTCATTATGGCTGTCAAAGGGTTCAGGGCATGGCCACAGATTGAATTAGAGAGCTTACAAAAGACGTAAGCTAGTGTCTGCGCCTTATTTTTTATTGCTTCTTTTTGTAGCGCGTAGTTGCACCTGGCATCAACCACGACTCCTAGGTATCTATAGGAGCTTACTTCCTCCAGAGTCTTTCCATTCAGGTACCATTTACGCTGGCTGGTGGGTCTGCGATTTATAGTAATCATTTTAGATTTGTTATGGTCGATTTCTAATTCATTTATCCTTGCAAACTCTTCTAATTTATTTAGCAGTTTTTGCATGCCTATTCTGGTGTTGCTAATTAGTAATAGGTCATCTGCATATAATATATTAGATAGTTGCTGGCCGCCCAGAAAGGGTGAATGGGATGATTCCACATTTAACTTTGCAGACAGATCCGCTATATACAGGTTAAAGAGTGTTGGGGCCAACACACCGCCTTGTTTAACACCAACTGTTGTTTTAACCGCCCTGGATAGATGTGAGCCTCCCCCTAGTTTTACCATCACCCATGTATCAGAATAAATCATTTCGATAGCATTTAAAATAGTAACTGGTAGCCCCCAAAGGGTTTGCGCAGTTATTCTTGCTATTAGTTTGTACTGTAACTTTAGAATGTGTAGTAACTCAAGCTTTGATTAGATTGTGATTCTTTCGCCACTTGGGTCAGCCAGTATTGTTTTTGTATGTTTATCATTTGATACTGCGACGAAGTTACGTGACATTATCATTGTCAATATAGGGAAATAAACCTTCTAACTTTTACATAAAGGTGAGATTATTCATGGCCGAGAGGTCATGGTGTGTGGAAATTACTGACTCCCATTGATTACTGATGTCATTGATTGTTGTTGTTGTTATTGATCTGAATTGGTACGGGTATATGGTGGGAACTACTCGAAGTGCAGTCAAAAGGTCCATCGGCCTATACGCATCTCCCTTGTAAGTTTTCTTAATAAGGTCCGAGAGACTCGCAGAGGCAAGGGTTTTGGTGTTGGCCACCCCTTGTAACAAACTATGGACATAGAAGATTTGCTCTATGAGAATCTTTGTTAGGCCCTCTTAAAAGAGATAGTGTTTCCCCTCGTCAATTGTAATTTTGTATACTTTACTAACTGTATGACTGTGTGCCTGATGGTTGCATTGTACAACAGGTTACACTCAAAATGGAAGGCCTGAGCTGATTATGGGGACAAGCTATAGGCCACATTGGTGCAATGGGAAACATGCCTGGTGCCAAGGGTCTGATTTGCTCATTAAGAAATGTTATAACTTAGTGTATTTATTGGGGAAAGGGTTTTGAAAGTTGGTTGTTAACACATTGAGTTACAGGCAAAAGATAAGTAGATAAGTATTTTGTTACATGTAATCTCACATAGTACCATGTTAGGCAAGGGTTTTGGTGTTGGCTACCTACTCTGACAACCCCAAGGTGTTTCACTTTGGTACTTCTTGTTGGGCCCTATGAAGAGGGTTTATTATCTTGTTTGTAAAGTGTATTTTTCTACATATTTGCAATTTTATAACTGTCTCCAAGATGGTTACCGGTTTATATGCACTTGAACAGAATGGTGTTGGTTAAGGTATAAAGTCAATAGTAAATTACTAACTAGCTAACTATAGGTCTTATTGGTTCATTAGGAAAAGCCATGCCAGATTCTACAGTTTTTTTTCTATTTTGCCAACTGTAATTTTGAGTGCCTAAAAACCATCAATGACCAAAAGACACTTTCATTGATAACACAGACCTTTAGGCAATACTTATTTGAAAAATGTTTGTGACTGGCTACAGTGGCACAGTGAGTTAATCAACACTGGTCCTGCTCCACCAGGTACAGCGCAGACCAAACTGTTGTGACACGTACCCTATGAAGGGTAACAAAAGCAGGCCCATACCAGATTCTGCCCTGGTGGGCCTCATCAGTGAAAAGTCTTTCCATCAAAGGCTCATCATCAAGGTTCCCAATTAACAGCATCATTATAACCCACTGGAGTAGGCAGCTCTTTAGAGCAAGTACTCACGGGGTTCTGCAGCTTCATGTACTTATGTGTAATCAAGCAAAGCAATAACACCAAATATGAGGTTGCTTCTCTTAGTATCCTGTGAAGACAGTATCACTCAGAATGTCACACGCACACTTAGTTAATCTCTCACATTCTACAGTACTAACCACAATACAAACACAACGTAGCACACTACACAAAACATCAAACGCACACACATGCACATCCAATACAACTGGCATCAGCATGCACGAACCAACTTCAAGGGTTGATCAATCAGCATTTCACCAATGTAAGGCGATTCGTAGTCAAATAGTAAAAGCTCTCCGACCACACCTCTCACACCCAAACACTCACAGATCAATGAGTAAGACACTGCCACCCAACAAACTAGCATGACCACTTCTACCCCTGTAACTCAAAGCTCAACCTGCACATCACAGAAGGGGCAACACGGAGTCAGAGAGTAAAACCGGAACATACTGCCAATACTCATCCCATGGTGCCTCCTGCTCTGGTGTGCAAGGAAACCCTTGAAACTAGGTGTCCACACCGATGGAAGATCTGCACTATACAACCGGGGTAACATAGCAACAGCACCAGTACACATGTATGGCCTGCACAGATATTACTGGTACTACACAGAAGCAGAGCATCACCATATAAATTACTGGAACCGCAGATATATAAGAGAGAGATTGTATTATAGCCTTTTTAATGAATAACCAAAACCATTTCTGTCTCTTTTTCTTATCACTGGGTTTCCTTCATCTACAGGTGAGGTAGACGTCCTAAACTTCATGTTCCCCGCAGTAAAAATAAATAAATAATGCTATTGCAGTTTGAATCGTTATCCACATAAACATTCAAACAAGTGTAAAACTATTAGGAAACGTATACTAGGTCCTATTCTGAAAAACAGTATACCCAAATAACGTTATGGGATTATGTCCCTGAAGAATTCGGTGGTATACTAACAGACCGGTATAGACAGGAAGCCTTGTGAGGAACTGAAGGTTTTGTTCGTATGTTATGATCTTCAGACATTAGCGAAAATTTGTATTAAAAAACAAATTACAAATCATAAGAAATTCATTCATGCAACATGGTGGGGCGTGGAAAACCCGATTCGGCGTCTGATACGATTATTTCAATCAAGGACTGAAGTTTCACTTCAAGTCAGTACACACTGTCCCAGTTACAAACGCAGTTGGTAACAAATAACAAATCACACAAATAATCAGGATTAAAAGTTTCAAAGATGTATGGATGTAGTACAGTAATAGATCATCTGTGCTTTACGAGTCCCGAGTACAAATCCAGATGAAAATGTCAGCCTCCGCACAGTTTATGTTCTCTGGTTAGGTCACTATGCAATCAAGCAAAAAGCACATTTGCTTACAACAAAGCCTGAAGAGATGAGCACTATCCGTAGGGAAGGTGGGCGCTAAAAGATTAGTGGAAATTTCCACTTTCACTGGGTAGCCTCCAAAGTCCATTATGAATGTTTGCCTCACTGAGATCAATAACCGCTTTACGCATTTATATATGCGGCATGTTCAGGGCTGCACTTTCAGATTAAAGCGATCTACAACACTTTGAGGCCGAGGAACCTGTTCTAGGACCTGTAGTTTCAATTCCTCTTATGCTACGGGGCCGCCAGGCAATGGCCATTAGAGAACTACAGGTAAACCCATGAACATCGTGAATAAGTTTACACATTAACATTAAGGGTCAATAAATATAGAAGTTAACAACTATACGTGCAACAACCCAGCCAGACGTGACAAAATAGAAACGCAGTGAGGAGTTACTCCAATATGACGACTGCAACAAAAAAAACACAGCGATGGAAAGGGTGCTGAATTAATCTCAACCAGTGGCTAATGCTTGTACCACATTCCAGTTCATCGTTTTTCATCCACTATGCCACTCTAGTCAGAGATCCACCACGTTCTATCTAATCAGTTTTGATCGTAGTCCAATAAGAATAGACCAGTTTCAACTTCCAGACGAGAACACAAGCAGTCTGAGGTGGCAGAGTGAGCAAAAAATGATGGACTGGATTGCAGCACATAGGAATTACCAGCGGCTGAAATTAATTCAAGCAGTCCATCCATCACTTTTGTGCAGTTCCCAATGTGAAAACAGCAGAGGAATGCCTACCTATGCTACAAGATTGTGCTCAAAGTAATCATACCAAGTTTATTTTGTCTGTGTCTGACAGGGCTTCCCTCTCAGTAAAATCAAATGGAGAAGCCAAAACAGCCATGCCTCGACTGACTGCTTCAGGAGAGAGAAAAAAAAAATAGGGTGCTGCGAGAGAATGGAGATGTTTTGTTCTTCCTTTCAGGTGAAATGCTGCTTCTGCACTGCTCTTTATTTTCAGTGCAAATTTATTGAACACTGCTGTCTTGCCACAGTATCTGCACGGAAGCGTCAAGCTGCTGTTCCTCAACCAGATGGCAATAGTGACCCCATGATGTTTCTTGCTGAAATGAAATGTTTGACCTGACATTCTTGGTGTGGTATTCCCCCAAAACCTTTTACCTTCACTTCTGTTTGCTGAATTTAGTTGTTGTTGGCTTTAGGGTCTCTGTGCACTTAACCACTGCTTACCATGCAACAGTGCTTGAGCCCTTTTTCAAACATGGTACAAAACCTACATCTAATTAGTACATTTAATTTACTTGTCAGTCCCTAGTAAGTGGTACTACAGGTACCCAGGGCCAGAAACCAAATGCTACTAGAGGGCCTGCATCACTCATTGTACCACCCACTAAAGATAGAACTTTTAAAACATGCCTCACAATTGCCACTGCAGCCTGTAGTGTAGTTTTAAACTGCCATTCTGACCCGACAAAATAATCCTTCTGCCACCAGGCCTAAACCTTGCTTTTTTAATACCCATCGGTCACCCATATGGTGAGCCCTAAAGGCTCATATGCCATGGTGAATTGTATGCAAAAATTAGGAAATGAGTACGTTTTACATATCTTGACAATGAAAAATTCCAATATGTTTTTTTACTGTGGTGAGGCCTACTGTCCCATTGACCAATCCTGGGTTATCTTATTACATTTATTAAGTGATAGGTTTTGTTTGGGGGCAGATACATACATGCTATTTACCCTCAAGACAATTGTAATTTAAAATGCTCTTTAATGGTAAAGTTGGATATTAAGTTTAATTTCTTTGAATTCCACTTATATGAAGTGAGCATTTTCTTGTCCCAACCATTTGTGCCTTCTGCCAGTATCCAGGGCCCCATTACTGTGACTGGCCCTGCAGTTGGGGTTTGTGTATCCCTTGCAGACCGTAACATAAAGGAGGCTTATGAGTGGACAAGATTGGTCATCTTGGCATGATGACTGAGGTGGGGGGGGGGGGGGGGGGATGTACCCAACCCAACTTACACTTCAAAGAGCTTTGCTTCCTCCACCCACAAAGGAACTAAGCACCAAGCCTGCCCTGAAATTGTCACCCTCCAGATAGTTTCGAGCCTTGACAGGGGGAGGGGGAAGAACTTCACAAAATCAGATGTGGAAGCAGGACAGGGAGTCCACCCACAGAAAGGTTGGTACCAGGTATAAATAAAGGGACTATTGAGCCACTTATCAGAGAACACTCTTGGACCTGTGGAAGTTACAGAAGGATGACTTCCCAGTTACCGGAAGACTTCCATGCCACTCGAAGAACTGCCCTGCTGTCTGAGAAGGTCGATAGCACCTGATTCCCTTCATCACAGGCTACCCAGAGTGACTTCAAGGGTGAACTGTCTGACCTCATGTGTGAGCTACAGACATGGTCACTGGAATTATGCGGCAGAGGAGGGCCAAATTATGCAGCAGGTCAAGTAATTTATACAACAAGTAAAGGTAAATTATGCAGCACATTTTTATAGCATTACTTGATTGTTTTGTTTAAACTTGGTAACACTGGGCTTTGATTGTACCTCATAAGTACCATTTAGACGCCCAAATATAGTAATAAGCAACAGACAGGTGACCAGTTAACATCTGCAAAGGGGACTTCTACTGCTTGGCAACATGTGTTGGCTGCATTTTAGTAACTTTTGAATCTTTGAGCTAGCAACAAAGTCATTTTTGTTAAAATCTGCAAATTATGCATCAGATTATGGATTATGTGGTAAATGCAGCAAATTTATAATTATGTGCAAATCGCTGTGACCATAGTCGCTTAATTCCAGTGGCCCTGGCTACAGGGACACAACAAGCTTCAGAGTCCTCCCTGAACCTGCTGCAACTAGACCTGCAAGTGGATCTCTGATGCTTGCAACTGGCCTCTACCGAAGTGAGTCCTGATCCTCAAGAGATGCCCCCCAGGACTTGGACTCTTGGTTGGCATCAGTGGGACGTCCTCCTGAGTGAAAATTCTGAAGTTTGGGCTTCATGTAAAGAGGCCTGTATACACCAAAACTCTGTTGCCCACGACGACCTCCGGCGCAAAGCTCCTGTGAGACCTGCTCTTTGTGCTGACAATGACTGGCTGTTGCATCCAGCAACGTGAGATGTCCATTTCGCACTACAGCCAGCAAGGACAGCCACAGACAGTCACTAATGCAAAGTTGCAACAACTACCGTTCGCAATGCTTGACTGGCTCTTCACACTACAGCGACGACTGTCCGTGATACCAGATCTGCTTTTCCAGCTACAACAATGACCAACAGCAACACTCTGGCTCCTTTTCATGCAGGACTTAAAAGGTAACTTTGCTCTGGGAGTAACCTCGTCTCTGTACCCGACCTGTGCTTCATTGCAGTCGGCCTGAACTTATGGCTTCTCCTGGTCTAACGCAAACAAATAACTGAGAGCTAAGTTATGCTGTTAGGCATAATTTTCACTTAAAAATCTAAAACTGAATATATCTAGTTCTACTGACTGGATTTTTGTTGTTCTTGTATCATTTTCTTTATTAAAATTTACTCTACTTTTCTTGATAGGTTTGGGATGTTTTTGTGTTGTGTTTTTACTTTATTACTCTTTAAGTGTGCATACATACTTTAAAAATTGCCCCCAAGTTAAGTCTGACTGCTTTGTTCCAAGCTGCTAGAGGGTTAAACACAGGTTAATTTAGTGACTTTTTATGGTTTACCCTCATAAGGATCATAGTTGTTGCCAACAGGCGATTCAGGACTGTATTTTTTCCTGCCAAGGTTTCATAAACTAAAGAACTGGCAGAAATGTGGGTTCTGCTCATAACAGGTAAAAACTACCATAAATGGAGTAGCAAGCTCCACCCCATCAGAGATACTGGATGTATTCCTTTATGGAGAAACACAATTTTCCAAATAACCTAGCAAATGTACCTGGAGAATGGGAAATAAGGGTATAAATAGCTGAAACGGAAGAAGAATTTAGTATTTGTTTTAAGGGGAAATGTTATAAATACCTACAATGGCAAGGGGTGTAGACTAAAACTGACAAGGATGCACTGTCAGCTATATATGAATGTGCTTTCTGTGGAACTCACAGTACGGGTCACAATACATTTACTTACAAACTAATGTATTAATTCTCTCAGAGTGGCCATAGTAAAATTCAAAGATCAGTGGACTGAAGAGACAGATGACCCTTTCCAGTTTAGAATGGACACAGGTTAACTAATCAATATATATATATATATATCCATCCCTCTTAGCACAAACCTGAGAACAATACATCACTACTCAGTTTACCAGCTTTATTACACACTGTGATATGGCTGCATTCGTTTTCACAGGTATATTTAGATGGATGCACCAGATGTAAGATAGGCAAGGGTGACTTGGTACACAATTAACAGTCTGTCCACAACAAATATTTTTGGGCATGTATCTTTAAAGAGGCAAGTACAATCTGAAGAGGTGAAAATACCTTTAGACAATTATTGCTTTGCTGGAGAGTCCCTGGTTCTCCCACAAAACAGACTTACAAATATATGAATTTAATATTTTTTGTAAGTTTAAAATCACATTCACAAACAGCCCAGAAATGGTGCTCGACTGAAGTGCCCTGAATTTCAGTCTGGTCAAGAAAATTAAAATACATAATGAGGAGTTAAGAAATATTTTACAAGAAGAATTGGTGAATTTATGACAATAACTTTTTCATAAAAAAACTTTATTTAATAAGTTTATGATATTTCGATCAATACTAAGTGATGGATGTTGTATATGGAGTTAACCTATCTCTGCGAGCATCTGAATAAAAAAAGAGAAAACTATGTGATGTATCTCACCCTGAAAACAGAGTAAATTGACCCAGATGGCAATCACATACTTAAACAAAATCTAGGATTTGAAGTCGTAAAATATTTTTCAAACTGAGGTACGTGGTAAGAGTATGGCAATCGGTTTTTGGGAAAATCATAAAGATGGCCAAATATTACAGAAGTATAGGGATGGCGGGTTCTCAAGGATGCTGAGAGACAGAGCAGTTGTGAATAAGGTCAGGGAGGTGAGCAGATAAATTTGGTGGTGCAGCAAAATAAAAAAAAATCAGAATCAACATCAGCAACGTGTAATTGATCACAAGTTATAATTTAAAATAAAATTCTATTAAGAGTTGGGTGATTGATGACCATAAGAAGCATATAAAATCAATTTTTTGTTGATAAAGATTTCTTAAGTATTTTAGTGAATGATCTGGGCAGCATATATCCTAAAGATAAAGCAGCAATATTGATAATTTCAGTTGGATAGTGTCATAGTAGCATTGGTTTGAAGTCCAAATGCTGATGCCGTAAACGTGCTATTTGCAAATGGTATTTTCCAAATCTCCAGAATCATCCTTCATTCAGGGTGACCATAGTCTATCCATAATCCTATTGCAGATAAACCACTGCAGTTAAAGAACACGTTTTATCTTTACAGACATATGATGCAAAAAGAACACAAATTCAAAAACCCATTACCTTCACAGATGGTGCAATATCAAAAAGTTTAAAATGAAAAATAATTAGTGGATGGATTAGTTAAACATCAACATCATGCATACATTAGAAAAATACACGGATGGGAAATCTTGAAATCACAATCATTAGTTTATATGATAAGTAAGATCATTTAAAAACACATTTTCTAATAGAATTGAGTAGACATTGTTCAATTTAAAAAGAGACCATACAGTGCATTTTAAACACAAGGTGGACTGTGCTGTAGAATGCACCAATGAAATAAAAATAAACAACTTACAAAAAGGTGTAGGAAGACACTACATTAAAGAAATAAGAATGATAGGCAACCTGAATATGAATGGCAAAATTCAATAGAGTGTCTATTGTCTAATTTTAGAAAATTATAATACCTTTGTTCCAAATAATTTCCTAAAATACTTACAAATTCTTATCAAACCTAATTAAATTATAGTGGTCTCTTCATGTTTTATGAAAAAATATTATGTTGTTTATTCTCGAGTAAACAACATAAATTGCTATTTAGATTGGGTCACATTAAGCAGAATTTCAAAAGAGCAAAATATAAAAAATACTTACCCATAATTACCAAATCTGAAATAATAATATATACCTAAATGAAAAGCAGCAGGTCCAGATGGAGTGCCAGTAAAATGTTATCAGCTGTTCAAGAATAACTTCAATTGACTGTGGGAATGTTTCACAAAATTGAAGAGAACAGTGCTGCAACGTTATCAAGGTGAGACAAGAATGGCCACTTTCCCCTCACTAAATATTATGTGAAGAAATGTGTTCCATGAAGACCAATACGGTTATTAAACATGCATCCTAAAAGATTGCGCAATGGATATAGATGGGCTTTCTAAACTTCACAAATAGGTTGCAAAACTTCAACTTGGTGGGGGGGAGGGCGGGCCAGTGTTCCTCAGAATGGAGCCCAAAAAAGCAATAGACTGCCGTCCATACCTCACCAGTTACACTCACGGAATCACAGCAAGATTCTGACTGCCTGAGAAAAGAGTAAGGTTGGGGATGCAAGGCTGAACTGCTGACCTTAAATAGGTTGGTTCACAACCAAACATAGCTTTGTGCATATAGTACAGGGCTTTGAACTGAATGCATTTATTAATAGGTAGCAAGTGAAAAGTCCATAAATGAGAGCAAACCGAGACAGATTTCGGAATATGACAGAAAAGTAGAGCATTAGCCTTCTGCACAATCTGAAGCTGGTGCACAAGCTTTGGTAGCCCCTAAATAATGAACAATGCTGCAATCCAGTCTGGAGATAATAAAGGTCTGTGCCATTGTCTTTTGAGTAGAGGAAGGTAAAAGCACACATTTTCCTCAAGCGTCTACGCAGGCCAAAGCAACTGGTGGGCATTTTGTTTATTTGGTGGTCCATGGTGAGTTTTGTATCCAGCCAGAAGCCCAACTTCTAGAGTTAGGAAAAGATTACAGATCACCTGTCCACCACTGCAAGCCCCATAGCTGAGGCTGATTGTCAACCAATAAAACATCCATTCTGCAACTTCCAAGTATAATCCGTGGAACAGAGTCACACAATAATCTGTGTGTCATTTGTGTAGGAGAACAGAGTCAGGCCATGATCTTCTATGATATCTGCTAGAAGTGGAACAAAAACATTGAACAATGTAGTGCTCAGTGATGAACCCTGTGGTACTCCATGTGCAGCTAAAACACAGAAGACGCGTAGGACTTTGAAACAACTTGGAACGTCCAATCTTGCAGGAAAGCACAAAACCATGATAAGTCCATTTCCTGGATGCCAGTGTCTGCTAACCTTTGGAGAAGTACGGGATGAGAAACAGTATCAAATGTCGCTCTCAAATCCAGCAGGATAAGAGCAGCAGTTCCTCCACAATCCAGAACGAACCTAGGGTGCCCAGTAACACCTAGCAGCATGGGTACCATGCTAAAACCTGGAAGGACACCTGACTGCTATGTATGCAACAGATTGTGGGCCTCCAGAAATGCTGACAATTAACAACGAATACGTTTTTCTAGGATTTTCCCACGGATAGGCAGCCACAATATCGGATTCAAGGCGTTACACGGCCATGCCAAAAAAGGATGTGATCTTGGGAGAGTATCAACAGGCCCAACACTTAATTAAATAAAATATTGTTTAAGTGAGAATGTGCATACACATTAGCAAAAAGCAACAGTAAACGTCAGCATATTCACTTCTCAGGCACTTCCCCATGCTCAGTAAGTGAACGGTATTGTAAAGGTTAATTCCAATACAGGACTCCGTGTTTGTTGCCTCAATTTCAGGTAATCTAATCCAGCACACTGCATGTCAGAGAGTTTAATGTAATCCCCAAATATATCAATTACTATTTTTCTTTCCGTTTGTGTAATCGTGTGACATCAGCAGGCACTGGTATTTCTTTAAATCGGCTGCGATCAGGAAAGTACATTAAATTGGTTTTTTTAATGCCCTCTTGCATCAGTGGTGGATCCATTGGCACTTGTTGACTTTTAAGCCATAGAGGTTTTTGCCTCGACCAGCACAAATTTCCTGCTTGCCCTCTGTTTTTATTGGCATTAGTTACAGTACACGCATACAGTACACACACACCTGTTCTGGAGTACTAACTAATTTTGCCAGAAATTCGTAAACCTGACACTTCCACAGTCGGCCATCTTCAAAGCATATATGGAAAGTAGCAGGGCTAAGATACATCCTGTGGGCATAATTAGACTAATCTAAAGTTCTGGGAGGCACTTCTAAGGTGGCAACATGCTATCAAAGATGAAAGTTTAAATAGATCTACTACAGGGCTGGTCAGAGATGTAAAAAAATCCCACATTATCTATCAACTGCAAGATATACAACAGCTTGTGGTGAGAAAGTACCTGCTAAATGCACAATCATGAAACTAGAAGTACAAAAAGGTGATAATGTCAAAGACTGTTTAAAAGTAATAATGATGAAAACGCATTTGAAGGATGCTTTGGCCCTATTCAATTCCTGTATTTAGGATCCGAGAGAAAGAATTCTGAGGATCTTGTAAGCTTTATTTTAGAGCAGTAGCCATGTGTTGCCTATTCTGCATGCATACAGGGCACTTGCTAGGGAGAATCTCTTCTTTCCACGCTATTTAGTACACACGGAATAACTACCTACAGAATTTACACAGGTGGTCAGAGATAGTACTTTGAATCCCCACGTTTTAATATAAAAAATAAAAAAAATCACGAAGATTCTTCAGAATGGGTGCATACATGGCACTTGCTAGGAGGAATCTCTTAATTTGTGCTCACTTTAGTATACACTAAATAGCTACCTACAGAAGTTACACAGGGTGGTCAAGGATAAGACTATGAATTGCTACGTTTTACTAAAATATAAAATAAAATAAAAAAATCAGGAAGATCTGATGATCTTTCACCCCTCCCGTTACCAACACTAACAGTACTCAATATCGGGAAAACTGTGGCGGGAGTACTGGAATGGCAGGGCAAGGTGAAACTATGGCCCTCATTACGAGTCTGGCGGTCTTGAGACCACCAGACTCATGGTGGTGGTCGGACCACACTACAACCGTGGCGGAGCCGCCACGGTCAGACCGCCGACATCGCCACGTTGCCGCCAGCTGGCAGCCTGGCGGTCCCGGTGGTTGTAATCCGCCAGGGTAGCGCTGCCCTCCGGATTATGAGTCCTCATACCACCAACCTTTTAATAGTGGTTCCATGGCCATGGAAAGGCTGGCAGAATGGAGGTGTCGTGGGCCACCCGGGGGACCCTGCACTGCCCATGCACTTGGCATGGGCAGTGCAGGGGCCCCCATGCACAGCCCATCGCGCATCCCACTCCCCGGATTACGGGCAGTGAAATGCGTGGTGGGTGCTGCTGCACCCGCCGCATTGACACCGGCTCGATTACAAGCCAGCTACAATGTTAAGGCCCTATTCACTGCAGGGCAGGTGGGCAAAAAAGCTGTTTCCTCCTGCCGGCCCTGCAGTGAACTCCAAATAGTGCAGGCAGTGTTTGGACCGCACAGGCGATCTCTCAGCGGTTTGAGTTTGGTCACCCGCCAAACTCATAATTGGGGCCTATGTACCCCCCCCCTGCCCCCCCAATGGGACTGGGACCTCCTCCACGGCCTACGGGACATAGAGGGCCATTGAAAATGGGATCTGCTGGTGATCTCCCAACTAAGCGACATATGGAGGGATGGAACAATAATCCCCTTTAATGACCTACAGACTGAATACAAATAGTCCCGGAGTCAATTTATACAGTACCAACAGCTGCAATTCCTGCTCAATAAATGTGAGGTACTGCGGACTGAAATAGAGGAGGAGTCCCTGCTGGAGTGTAGGGTACCAGGTTCCCCACTGGCAAGCCATGCAGTGTCCTGACTCTACTCCACCCTCTTACACAATAGTTTTCCCACTCTGGACACCCTAAGGGAAAAGTGGGAGGGAAATATGGGTAGACTGGTGGATGACGACTGGAATCAGGTGTTTGGGTACACCAGGGATGTTGCAATCAGGGGACGCTTTCGACTGATCCAAGTGAAGATCCTCCATAGGGCCTATCACACCTGACCCCGCCTGTTTAAGATGGGCCGGTCACGTGATGATCGATGCCTCAAGTGCTGCCAAAGAGAGGCACCTTAATCCACACGATCTGGGAATGCCCGAAACTAGGGCCTACTGAAAGCGGGTAGGTAATTGGATATCGGAGACGGTGGGCGACAAAACGAGGCTTTTGCCCCAGTTGGTCATACTGGGAATCTGTGACAAACAAATCCTGGACCGCTATGCCCTACTATTATGTAATTTGGCTTTGATGGTGGCCTGTAGGGATATCCTGAAACACAGAGGGGTGCCCACTCTGAGGGAAAAGAAGGACGTTTTGGACTGGTGCATGGGAGCAAAAGCCCTAGTGTACCAGACAAGAGGTTGCCCATGCAAATTTGAAAAAACCTGGGCTCCATGGAGGGAGGAAGAGAAGAGACTGACTAGGAAAGAAAAAAAAACGTGTCTGCCCTGGTGGTGGACGGCTCGGCCATCTAAGATGGACTGCAGGAGAAGCACAAGTATGTGGGGATTACAACCCCAGGTGGATCATTATCGGCCGCATGGCTGCCTGGCTTGGGCCTAGTCCTTGGGCAGCTAGCTGTGGTAATTAAGGTGTCTTTGTCTCCAGGTCGTCGAAAAGTTGGAGGGTGTAATTTGTTGTTTGCTTGTTATGCAAACCCCTTAATAAAGGGATATTTAAAAAACCTATATTGGGGATCCTGGCATGGATGGAAGAAAATGAACTGTGGAATATCTACATACTCACATGTTTATAGTTGCGAGAACAGCCCAGAGAAGATGCAAGATCTGCAATATTTACACTCATGGGAACTAGCTCCTGGGCCTTTGTAAGAGTTAGGGAAATAAAACAAGTCAGTGTGGGTCACAAATGGTTATCACTTTCTATCTGCACAGATGGCCGGGACCGTGCAGCTGTGGAAGCATCTGATTCTATTTGTGGGCACTTATGTCTGGCTGTGTCTGATTGCGCCTAGGTAGGGTGTTTGCTAATGGTTGTGTGAGCATGTACTGGAGTGTGTGGGGTTATCTGATAGTATGCTTTGGGTGCCCTTATGATGCATATATAATGACGTCTGTGACCCTGTTTGTGGATAACTATTTATGTTTTTATTAAATTGTCGCTTTGTATGTGGCTCTGCATGCCAGATGATGTGGGAACATGAGAATATAGTCATACATATGCAGTTGTCTGAAAATCTGCGTTTGGGCATCGATTGGTCGGACTGGGGGTCGGGGGGTATCTCTCTCTCTCTCTCTCTCGGATTTATGTGTGTAGATGCTAATAGTGTGTAGGCATCTGATGGTGTGTGTGGGACTCTGATGAGAAGTGCATGGGAAAAGGATAGTTTAAGTGCAAATGTCTGAAGGTTCATTTGTGGAACTCGGATGGTGGTTGTGTGGACACCAGTGTTGACGATGGGTGTATGGGTATCTGATGATGGGTGTGTATCTGTCCAATTGTGTAGAGGTGTCCGAGAGTCATGGCATACTTAGGTGTGTGATGTATCCAGTGTGTTTAGTATGGTATGCCTGGGTCTCTAATGGTGTATGTGACTGGTGGTGTGAGTGTGGAGTGATTAAGGTCATGTGATGGGGAAAGAATGATGGCAGGTGTGCGAAGAATGGTGTCTGTAGGTGCCTGACAATGTGGAATTATTAGTCAGCCACTTTGCATTGTTGTGGGGGCTCTGCGTATTTTCTTCGTGTTTTGGAGTAAATGTCCTTCCCCAATAGCTTCCATAAAGGGCAGAGGGAGAAGCGAATATCCCCACTTGCCTATGGGCAGATTAAGTGCATTTCATGTCCACCAATCGCCTTGTCCAGTGATGGTTTGGGGGTGCAGGGTAGGATCTGGCTTTTGATTTCTTTTGTCCAGGTGTTCTTCCTCTACCCTGCCTCGGTTGTGGAGGTGATGTATTTCTACTTCCTCTCCCAGTGCACTGGCCAACTGGAGGTTGTCGGATAAACCTCAAAGCATTCCCCAAGGAAGGGGAGTGTACTATTTTGTCCCCCCCAAAAAAAAAGGCGCCCATCATGTTCAGGGGGGAGGCTATAAATGATGCCCCTCGCAGATGGGATGGTGTGTACCCTGCATTGTTTAAGGGTTTATTTTTCCCTCTTACCCCCCACTGGACAATTAATACAGGTATACTCTCGCCCACAGAGCAGGTATTGCCATTTTTACTTTAAATGTTTCTGTAATGTTCATAAACTACTAGGGAGTACAAAACAAACAAAAAGCAACTGTGTCAATTTTAAGGAAAATCAATTTCCCTCAAAACTTTCCACCTTGCTGCCCCTACATCATCCATAATGGCGAGTGGAGAGGTGAGTACATTACCCCCAAGTGTTTACAAACGCGGGAACTTAAAATTAAAAAAAAAAAAAAAAAACAAGAAAGAGAGTGTTTTTTGGTCAGTACAGGTTGGATGGATTGTATCTTATTCCACTCCAGTGCTGTTGTTCCATCAGGTAGTGTGAATTCTACCCCCTTTACTTGCCCAAACAGTTACTTTGCTAACCTCACCCTGCCCAAGGGTAATGAACAAATTTCTCCCATGCCTTGCCCAAGGGTGTGGGCAGTATGTATTTATGCCTCTTCTTCCTAAAGATTGGGGGCACAATTTTAAAGAACATATTAAAGGGGCATAATTTTAATCAACATCCCTTCCCCCACCTTGATCTAGGCTATAAAAAAACATTTGGATACCGATTTTGGTTAGCATGACCCTTACAAACATATGGGAAAAAATGTCAGTAAGAAGTCATTTATGACCAGTTAAGTTTTCAAATGGCTGGACTTTACATATGTTTGTGTTTTGATATAGAGACGCTGGACTTTCTTATGGGTGGAAATTACTTTTCTCGATCCTCTTGGTAGAGCGAGACCTGGTCACTTCACAAACGACTAAGTAATCTAAGTGGTAAATAGTCTGGAAAAGTATGCTTTCTCTCCATGGACAATGTAGTGGAGCAAACCAGAGGCCTTCCTCTTCCAGGTTATGCCCCTCGTCCGTGAATGCTGCATTGGTCAAATGCGCAGATGACCAAAGGATTAAAGCACCTAATAAGTGGGAACTGGACACCCATGTGTTTAAAGTGCCCTACCAATGTGACTTGACTTCCTGTGAGCATAATCCAGGAGCTGAGGAAGAGGTTAATCAACAGGCAATATAATGTGTTTTGATGACCTAACTGGACTGACCACTGATGACCTATATCCATCAACGGTATACCGAACGGAACCAACTACAGAAGATGTATTTGAACACACACAGAGAAATGTAACAGCACCACAGATATAGATTTCACTCTCTCTTGAGATGGTTTAATCTGCAAGGGACTAGGTAGCACACCTCCATTTGTGATGTGTGGATGGGACCAAAAAGCAGTGAGCTAATTGCTTGTTTCCTTGCTCCCATGGTCGTAAATGTGCAGGACCATTAGTTCTCTTAAACTGGATTCTATAAGAAAGGTTATAAATAGCATGTGATAAGTATATCAGAATTCCATACAGTCTGGTTAAGAGGTGGGAGTTGGGCACAGCTGAAAGTGCCTTCTATGAACTAGCAACATACAGCACCATTTCCCTGGTAGCTGAAGAGGGTGCAGCAAGACGAGGCTTGCCACCAAACAGGTTTCAGACACAAACACAGTCGTTATTTTGTGTTACCAGGCAATATATACAGAAAGAACAGCAGGCTTATATGACTTGGGAACAGGAAGTGCGGCTGTCGTTACACCCCCTGGTTAGGTTTTGCCGAAGAGATTGCCATAGCACAAACTGATCTCCTGTAACATTATGACTGCAAACTGGTTTAGATAGAAAGTATTTAAAATAGTTACTAGCAACCAATTATACACCCATCAGACTGGACACATATTGTTGAATAGGCTACTAGGTAACCAAGCAAGAGTCACAGTGGCTTGGAAGGGGTAGGCTACTATTATATGTAAACAAAAATGACATGGGGTTATAAAGCAGTAAATTAACCTTTCTATGTGTTACAGTTTCTATGGTCCCTGGACCAGTTCCATGTACATGCGTCTTAGGGTATAAGGGGTATAAACGAATCGTTTGAGTGCATAACTTGACTGTAAAAGCTAAGAGAACAGACCAAATTTCATGTGCGGAGCTCTTTTTTGGCTATTGGGGGTAGTTTGCGCGTTGGCCTCCATAACGTTTTGTCCAAATAAGCTATCCATGCTAAATTGACATCCTTTTTTCCCCAACATTATAGGGATTCTAAAGGGACCCAGAGTTTGTGGGTTCCCCTGGAGGAGACCAAGAAATTAGTCAAAATACAGCTAAAATGTCGGGTTTTTTTTCTTCAGAAAATGGGAAAAAAGAGCTGCAGAAGAAAGCAGGTGTTTTCCCTGAAAATGCCATCAAAGGGTTTGTGGTGCTAAAATCAGATTCTTCCCAGCTTTAAGGAACAGGCAGAGACTTAAATCAGAAAACCACATTTTTCAACACAATTTTGACATTTTACTGGGACATACCCCATTTTTATTATTTTTTGTGCTTTTAGCCTCCTTCCAGTTAGTGTCAGAAACGGGTGTGAAACCAATGCTGGATCCTGGACAGCTAATCATTTCTGTAAAGTAGACAAACTTCTGAACTCAGCAAGGGGTCATTTGTGTAGATCCTTCAAGGTTTTCCTACAGAGGTAACAGCTAAAATAAAATAAATATTGAAATTGAGGTGAAAAAAAGAGCCATTTCTGTCCACGGTTTCTTCTATAACTTTTGCAAGCTATGGCAGATCTTTGAAAGCAATATATTGTTACGTCGGCTGGCCTTTTCTGATTGCAGGGATATATCGGACTTGTAGGTTCATCAAAAACCCTAGGTACACAGAGCCAATAAATGAGCTGCACCCCACAACAGGTTTTCATTGTATACCAGGTATACAGCAAATCATTTGGTGAAATATAAAGAGTCAAAAATAGGTCAAAAAAGAAACCTTTGTATTTCCAAAATGGGCACAAGATAAGGTGTTGAGAAGCAGTGGGTTTTTGCACATCTCTGAATTCCAGGGTCCCCATACTAGCATGTGAATTACAGGGCATTTCTCAAATAGACTTCTTTTTTACACACTGTCTTACATTTAGAAGGAAAAAATTTAGAGAAAGACAAGAGGCTATAACACTTATTCTTCCATTCTGTGTTCCCTCAAGTCTCCTGATAAAAATGGCACCTCACTTGTGTGGGTAGGCCTAGTGCCCGCGACAGGAAACACAACATGGACACATTACATTTTTACATTGAAATCTGACGTGTTTTTTGGAAAGTGCCTAATTGTGGATTTTGGCTTCTAGCTCAGCCGACACCTAGGGAAATCTACCAAACCTGTGCATTTTTTTAAACTAGACACCTAGGGGACTCCATCATGGGGTGACTTGTGGGGCTCTCACTAGGTTCTGTTACCCAGAATCCTTTGCAAACCTCAATTTGGCAAAAAAAAAAAAAAAAAAACACTTTCCCCTCAGATTTCAGTGCTGCAAAGTTCTGGAATCTGAGAGGAACCACAAACATCCTTCTACCCAGCATTCCCCTAAGTCTCCAGATAAAAATGGTACCTCACTTGTGTGGGTAGGTCTACTGCCCATGTCAGGAATGGATCACACAACAGTCAATGTTAGTCCTTACATGAGGGCAGCTGTTGACCCTGGGGTGATCCCTTCCTGACGCAGGCACTCAAGTCGGGTAGCGTTTTTATCAGGACAGGTGGGGAAACATTGGGTGGTAGGTATTTTGGGGATCCCAGGATATTCCTGTAGTTTGTGAGACAAAAATGCAAAAAAAAAAATGCAAAAAAAACAACAAAAAAGAGTTTTTTTATTCAACACTTCACCTTTGCAGGGTATTCTGGGTAAGAAAACTTTGGGGAATCCACACAAGTCACACCTCCGTGGACTCCCCTGGGTGTCTAGTTTCCCAAAATGTCTGAGTTTGGTAGGTTTCCCTATATGGCCGCCAAGCACGGGACCAAAAACGCAGGTTGTTTTGTGATAGATAATTTTGATGTTTCTACAATACGATTTGGGCGGTGGAATTTGGGGCTGAACTAAATTGGGGAGCTCCCAAGAGAGCACTCACTCTGTGCTTGCCGCCACATGCACCTGCTCTCTGGGTTGGGCTAACCCGCTATTGTCTTGCTGCACAGACTGTGCTTGCCAAGGGACAGCAGCACTGTCCTCATCACCTCCCTCAGAATCACTGGAAGAGGAGTTGTCGGAAAAATCACTCCTAGAGTCTGCACCATTGTCCTATGCCTCAGATGCTGTCTCAGTCTCTGATCCTACGTCAGAGCTGTCCTCTATAAACCGAGTTAGGGCTTGAGCAGCAGTCATCCTAGGAGACGCCATCTCTGCTACTGGCTAAACTCTTGCTCTAAAACACTAGCCTACGTAGATAGTCACAAAATTGCAAAGGGGGTACCTTCGCTTCTTCCCTCAATCAGCACATTATCTCAAGACACTCAAAAAAAACAAAAGACACACACTATTACTGCACCTTGTCACACACCAATCGTCACAGTCTTTAGCGCCTCTGGCACCCAGTCCAACAATCATTATTGGTGCTCCCACTCCCATGACCTCCTCCTCGGCTTACCTCTCTACCACCCAGAAAATGTGCCCTTCATCTCTCCATAGCCCCCTTGGCACATACATTTCATTTGTATTATAGCACAGGTAATGGATGGCTTTACTAATCCACTTAGCTATTTACATAAAGTACAGATCTGATATTTGCAATAGGCATATAAACCTCCTGCGCTACTTTATGGCATCAAAACTGCCACTAGACAAAAGTCAGAACCTTTTGTAGCAGAAACATAAATCACAAGAGTCACTTGACTTTTTTATTGCTGCCTAAAAGGTTCAGTTGAAACGCGTCAGTTGAAGTATGTGCACTGTTTTGAAGATGCAAGCTGCAACTGCAAGAGAAATGGTGGTGAATATATATGTGTGTATAAGAGATCACTTTTATATGTGGGTTTGATTTTCCTGTGGGCCGATTGCAGCCTGCAGGGAAACCACACACGTATTGACAAAAAGTGATCTCTCTCTCTCTCTCTACACACATATATATATATAGATCTATAATTTTTTATTGCTGTATGGTTTCCCTGGGAAAGCATAAAGCTATTGAATAAGAAAAAGAGGAAGAAAAAAAAAAGGGAAAAAAAAATAAAAAAAATCACAGGTGACCCCCTGTCAATTTCATAAAAAAAAAAAATATTATATATATATATATATTCTTTTTTTAACCCCTAGGGGCTCATTCGTCCCCCCCCCCCCCAAACCCAGGGGTAAACGAGGCCTTCCCGAACAGTGGGGAGGCACGTTTGGGCCCATTTTCCCAAACGGAGCAGGAAGAGGCCTTACCTCCACTTCTTGCTCTAGTGGGGAAAACAGATTGTTGGGGGGGGGGTGGGGGAGGCAGAGGGAGAGACACAGAAGCTCTTCTGTATCCTTGGGGAGGGGGTTTAAATAAAAAATAAATAAAAAAAATCCGCCACGGCGACGCACCAGATGTTTTTTCAAACCCCTCCCTGGTGTCTGCCACTGGTTGTGACCCGCACCAGGGAGAGTGGTCAACGCTCGCACTTATGAGGTTAAAAACCAAAACAAACATATCACATAAATATAACATTTTTAACAAAACATGATGGTTATATTTGCATAAAATATTTGTAAATACAACTGAAGTCACTGGCAAACAATGCTCAGCATTTATTGTTCACGATGTAACTAGACCCTGCAGTACCCATTGAGTAATGATTCTACGTGATTACACTCAATTTCACTAGAGTTCAAGTTGAACAAACATCGATATCCTTTTAATAGAATATAATTCTCAGTACGAGTATTCAGTCAATGTAGGCTAAGTGTCAATTGGATAACGTACTAAGTGAAACCCCATCTCATCTTAAATTTTAACTTAAATCTAGGCTAAGTGCCTATTGTTATTTCAATATTTATATTCAACAAGAAACAGAATGTTTGCAATCCCTTCCTCGTGAATTACCCATCGCTTTCATCAGTAAATGACTATCAATTGCAAATATAAAACATATTTATGTTTCCTTAACTCAATGTTAATCCAGCTAATTCCATGTTAGTATCATATTCCCAATGGTAATGAAGTTATGTATAACTTGTTCCTATGCCTCTACTTTTCATGTAGACATCAGCGACTTGGCAAGGGTGAAATTTGCAGAAAGAAACGATCGGGTACCAAGTTTTCAGCAGTGCCGAGTCTGTGCCAATTGGCAGAAATCTAAAAAGGCTACGCAGTTCCGTCTTCGCTTTACTGGAGCAGAGACGAAGTTTCATCAGTTTAACTTCTGACATTTAGCGTGTTTTGCTGAATAACCTTTCGTTGGGAATTAAAGTAACTGGGGTCGAAAGGGGTCATTTTTTAACAAAACTGGCCACAAATAAACCATGGAATGGGCCAGTTGACCACTCATGAATAATCTCTTCGATGTATTGTTTTTTTTTTTTTTTTTTTTTTTATTTGGTGCATCAGGTAATCCGCCTGTAATCACTGGTAACATGGGTACCGGAGGGACGTGAAAATTAGTATGTCGATAGCGAAATTCTTTAAATGTGTCATTTTTTTTTTTATATAAAGTTAGGAAATATAGTGGGCAAGTTATTCTGAGAAAGGTGTTGCTTCGTTCTGGTTTATGTGTATACATATTTACCCTTCCTGCTTAAATGACGTTTAAGGTTAAACTTCCTATTGCCCTCTCGTGCAAAAACATTGCCTGCTCTTGCAGTTTAAAAAAAATTCTGCATATCTGTATTATAGTGAGAAATGAACACACAGATACTGAACTATTTGTGCCATTTCTTTTAATGCAGCAGGCAGTTTTTACTCCCATTTAGTGTGAATTTTTGAAACCGCGACAAAGGCTCAGTTTGCGGGATTATTTCCTCTGCAAAAGGTTCACGTGCCTTAATGTAAGCCATCTTGTTTAGGTGGGTTTATTTGCTATTCCGAGCACTTCATTCGTTGGTTCTTTTTCAAATAAAGAAAATACTACAGTTTAAATATGGTTAAAGATCTTAAGCAATCAGAAAATGCAACCCATAAATCGTTACATCAAGAGGTAGAGCGAAAAATTACATTCAAGACCATGTGGTTGTGAATGTTGTCATGCTCCAGGCTGATTGCTCACATTCAGTACACCTGGGGCTGTATTATGCACAGGGCACACTTTCACTGTTTGCGCCATGGCGCACCTTTAAAAAAGTGGGGGTGCAAATAGGGCAGTGCGTCCCATTACAAAGAATGTGCAGCCCCCGAAGCAGCCGCGAATTCATGCTGCCCTAGGGCAGCGCATTGAAGTGAAAGAGAGAGTGGCTGCTTCATAGTTGCTCCGTGTTTCATAGTGCAGGTACTTTGTCCCTAATAAGGCATGGGCTAAAGTGATTGCCTCCTGTGCATGGTGCCACTATACATTGTGCCTCGTGGGAGCATAGAGTGTGTGTGTCTGTGTCTCGTCGCCCCCCCTAGGACACGATGGTATTATAGAAGGGGCCTAGGAAGCTTGTGTAGCCTCTTCTGCACTACTGACAGTACTAGTGCACATGTAGCACCAGCGCGCTTTCATGCGAAGGCATTCCCTCATTTGCAAGACCTGTTTAAAGGTGCACCGTAACGCAAAGAAGGACTGTGCGCCCTTTTCGTAATACAGCCCCTGCTTTCCCTGTGGCATGGAGAGTAATCACCGTGTCGGAAGATGGAAAGAAGAGCCATTTCTCTTAGACAACGTTTAATATTTACTCATCTTTTTCTCGGGGCAATTAGATTTAGGTCCTTGAACGAGACATGTTTAAGGGGTACATCTGACAGGAATAACATTTGGGCTCAGGATGGCAATGGATCAGTGGGTGAGCTTAAAACAATACTAAATTAAGGAACCTACGTAAATTAACGTTTTGGTTCTTACATTTTTAAAAACGTGACTCGATGCTCAAAGAAGGTAGGCAGTAAGGCGACAAAGGGTGGGAATTAATGATATACTTGAGCACTACAAGAATACCTTCACTTTAAAGGTTTAAGTCTGTTTATTCGTACAGAATTCACAGTAACACACCAATAAATATCAAATATACAAAAATTAACACATCAACAGGGTAAACCACTCCAGACTATAGACAGTAAACTATCAACCAAAGTTAGCACTGTGGGTTTAGACCCGACAGGAAAGGAGGGACATACTAGTAGTAAAGAGTGAAAGGTCAAAATGAAAAACAGCTATTAAACCATTTGCTAATACTACCACATTTCCTGAAAGATAACAAACCGGCTCAATATATTGGTAATCCTCCACCTGAAAACTAAAAACAAAGAAAACAACTTTGAAAATCACCATTTTCAAAGCACACAACTCCCCCCAGGGCTTCCACGTGTTACTGTGGAAGGCCTAGCAGAGTCCATCTGGGAGAAATTAAAACATTTCACTTCATTCTTCACTCAGACAAGATGAGGGGCTCACTGGAGCTGCTAGGTCCATCAACACCAGTTATCTTCTTACTATTCAATATGGTTCACTTTCTCTTCAGCGTTTCAGAATATATGTCAGAAAAGATCCCCTTCAACAGCACATTTGTCTTAGTTACGGCTTTCAAAATCTTACCTCGTCAGACAGCTGACAGAAATATCAGCATAACAGTTCTACTTTCTAAATTATTCTCTTGTTTCCTGCAGAGAAGCCAGTACACCTAACTTAAAACCTTTGCTCTTCCAGCAGAACTATCAATATTTTGGACACCTCGTTAGAAAAAGACTCCAACTGCACCATTGATGGAATCCCCAAGATCCACAAAAGAGGCCCCTTATGCAGATTATTCATCCTTTTAATCTTAATCTTAGAGTCTTGCAGCAAGATACCATCAACCCCATTGCCTTTGAAAGCTATAAAGTCCTGAACGTTGGCATCAACCACAGCAGAGTATCCATGAATTGGTGTCTCTATGCCACTTTCCCCTGCTCTTGCTCTACAACCTGCATTTTTGTCAGCTAAACCCTCCAATGCCTTCACTGTAGAAACAATGACCAGCAATGTCAGATTGTAATGCCACTATTCCTCTCAGGACAGCCTTCTCTCTGGATGGACGTCGAGCCTCATCAATCAGCTCCTTAAACACTACTTTTGGCCTCTTTCAAGTGGTCCCTCCACATGGTTAGTAAAGCCCTTCTTTCATCATGTCTGATCCAATATGCTCACTACTGCTGTTGATACACCACCCAGTGTCAGCAGAAAGAAAATCTCGTCTACGAGATAGGTTGTCAGTGGAGGTCCAGCACTCGTTGGTCATCCAGCTCCACTATTGCACCCAGATGTCACTAGTCCTCAGATCCTTGGTATCATGCACACAGCACCCCCCTCACCACATCATGGTAGCCACCGTACTGTGGTTCAGAACTGACATCACAGCTCCCATCCAAGATGTGTGGCCTGTGCACCAGCAGAAGTCAGCCAGTGGGAAGAGGTGATGAAAAATACCAGTGTTTCACTTCATGAAGGCTGAAGCAGTAATGCTGTTTTAAGAAAGTTGATTGGTAATTAGGGTAGATAAGAGTCCACCACAATGAATTACACCAGTAACTTACAGGGTAAGATACAGTATTGATAATTTAAACCTGGGTTGAAACCTGTAGTAGCTATAGCAAAGAGCAGACACACTTAACCTGGGAATACATGTAAAGAATATAGCAGTAACAAAACAGTTAAAAAGTCAAACCACAACACAATAGTAACCCCACATCGAGTTTAGAAAATGTAGAAAAGTGTAATGGGCAAAATGACAGAAAATTTAAAAAAGTCTATGAAAAAAAAAAAAAAAAAGAACCAGTACAATGGCCCTCATTTCGACTTTGGCGGTCGTTGCCGCAGGGGCCAGAAGACCGCTAGTGCTGGTGGTCTTCCGCGCAGCACATTACGAGTACTGCTGGATTTCCTCCACATTTTAGGCAGAAATCCAGCAGTAGTTGTGCTGTCGGGTGGTTACACCACCAGCCTCACCCTGCCAAAAGGACTCTACCAGCCGTATTACAAGCAGTAATACAGCCTGGCGGTGTTCTGATGACAGGGCGCTGCCGGCAGTGGAAGCACCCGTTCCCTGCCGGACAACTTCCTTGCCAGATAAGGTAAGTCAGGCGTCCGACAGGTGAGGGTGGGGGGGCTGGGGGGGTGTTGTGTGTCCTTGTGTGAGTGGGTCTGTGTATGCATGCGTTTGTGTATGTTGAAGTGAATGCATGTGAGTTAATGCGTGTATGTCAGTGTTGGTGAATTAGTGTATGTGGGGTGCATGTCTGTGTGCATATATGCAGGGAGGGGGCTGCTGTACATGGAGGGGGTGGTATGGGTATTGTGCTTGCTGGGGGGGAAGGGGTGAGGGGGGGGCTGCGTCTGCCTGTGACCAGGAAGAAATTCCCTGTCACCGGCAGCCTTTCCACCAGGGTTTTTGTGAAGGTACTACTGCAGCAGAAACGCTGGTGGAAAGCCGGCTCAAAATACCACCGGCTGTCTTCTGTGGACCATCAGGTCGGAGATGCTCATCTCCGGCCCGGCGGGTCCAACTGCCCTGGCGGTATGAGTGGGGGATGTGGCCAGTTGGTCGAGGCCAATCCGCCACACTCATAATGTGGCGGTCTTCACCGCCAGCCTGTTGGCGGTGAAACCGCCACCGTCGCCCTGGCGGTCAGAAGACTGCCACCGTCATAATGAGGGCCTATGAGTTTTTAAAGTTTTAAAACAAAAAAGCACCAAGAAAAAGTAAAGCACCAACCAGTAAGCCGAGTTCATGGCTGACTGGGACCTAGGCGTGATTTCAGGTTGATCACAATGAAGCGAGGATTGAATACACCAAGTGGATTCACCATGGTCACTTTCTGACTTAGCCTCTAAAACGGAAGTCAAAATTATCCAGCTAGGAAAAATTGCACGCTGTATTAGCCTAAGGCCTCTCAAAGCCATATAGACACTCGATGAGATCCCACTGAAGCCATTGTGTTTTTGTGGGCAAAGCTCTGAGTGGGATAAAGTAAATTTTACGGCTGCTTTAGTCCTTGCGTTGGGCAGATACCTTTCATGGCATCTCCCAGTCAAGATTTCAACCATCGAATGTAGTCTTTTTAACGGCGATCAAAAGCCTCCCGTTCTGTAAGGTGGAGCTGTAATTGAAGAAGTTCTCTCGAAATCAGACACTGTTGCGGCATGGTCTTATTTAAGCTCTGGAGGTCTTTTCAGAGTTTTTGAAACAGCTCCCAGTAATCCCTTTTAAGGCTCCCAGAGCCACCAGGGCAACACTCGGGAGCCCAGATTCACTTCAGCAAAGGCCAACAGGAGAGTCCTGTCAAGTTCCACTTGCTACCGGACAATTAGTGGAAAAGGTCTCTTGCAGCTTATTGTGTCCCTAGAGGGACACAAGAGGTCAGTTAACTGACCTTTGGAAACCACTTCTTAGCCCTGGGCACAAATGGGAGCAGATCCAGCCTTTCAAGTCTTCATGCAGGTCCGAAACAACAGGTACAGTCCCCTTCTGTTCTTCCACAGGTCACAGAGTGCTCTAATGAATTGTGGGTGAAGTGTCAGCTTTCAGATTTCACCATTAGTGGGCGCAGTGGCTCCTGAACACTACCTACTGAGGTAAAAGTTCACAAAGGCGAACCTTCCCACTTTAGCAGTATAACCGGTTTATCTTAATGCAAACTATTCTACAGTGTACTCTTCGGAGGCAAATCCATGCTGGCAGTATATTTCTGCACCTAAGGACAACGTGGTGGCCTGCCCGTGGTGTGTTTAGGTAAATGAATAGTCAACTCTTCTGAGGTCAATTTCCCTCCCAGTAGGTTGGTGTTGAAGAAGCTATAGAGGGCATATGGAAAAAAAGCAACTCTTCGACAGGTCTACCTTTACATTAAAATACGAAAGGGCAGGCCTCACCCTGGTCCTTTTCAAGTTAATGAAGTTCCTGGACCTTCCACAGTTGTCCTTCCTAATTTTATATGTCATGTACATCATACCCAGGTGTTCTTCTTGTGAAGGCCTGAAACCATGTTTCCTTGATCACTCTAGAGCAGAGGTCTTCAAACTGGGGGGCGGCCCCCCCTAGGGGGGCCCCAAGTGATCCCAAGGGGGGCATCAGACACTGGCCAAAAGAAGCATTATACAGATAACAGGCCTTTGTTTTATTCAGAAGCCTGTTATTGCATTTTTTAAAAGGTAACAGTACTTAAATGCAATGTTTAAATAGGTCTAGACATATTTAAACATTGCCACTTTATAAAATAATTGTGAAAAATTCGGAGGGGGGGGGCCAAAGATTTTTATTTTTCAACTGGGGGGGCGCGGCATTAAAAAGTTTGAGGACCACTGCTCTAGAGGATGGCACACTAAGTGCTGCAGTCAACAGGACATATTTAACTTTCTATGCCGCTGGTGTGTTTTCTTTACCGTATGCTATGGCCTCATTGTAATGTTAAATCTGCAAAACTGGGGATTAGCCAATTTTATCATGTTTTAAGGGTCAGTGTACATACAATGTGGTCTAGACAGCAGAGTCCCAGTGTGAAGCGTTAAAAATCTAACAATACAAATCAGCAAAAAATGGGTGAACATGGAAAAGTAACTTTCTCACCTTTTCCAATGTCCTCTGTGTATTTTGTGTGTCGGCGGGCCCCAGACAGTCCCAGTGGCACAAGTGCACAGCCGCTTTCAGGAGAAGAAAGAAAACACAGCCATGTCCATGGCTCCAATTGTAAAGCTGTTCGGTCTAGCTTGTTATTGCCCAATCATTCCGCCAGAGTATACAAGTTAATGGAGACTTTGAAGGAACTGTTTGCATCAGTGAAATGCAACCTAGATCTTGGCATCAACAGCTAAAATGAGGTTAATTGCACTGGAAAAGGTCAGCAGGGAGCCTCGCAAAGTTTCATAGGTACCCTTGGCAGAAATAGAGAGCCAAGTTCCTAGCTTGACAAGTTTTTCTTTATCAGAAAAAAAAACAATCTCTTTCTTGAGTGTGCGAGTCGGTGTGTGGGAGACTAAGCCTAACTAGTTAGTGGCGGCTGATGTGATGCTCTTGCAAGGTCACCAGGACTGCAACTGCTACGTTGCTGCAAGGGACAGTTATCCACACCAGTGGGCAACCTCCAATGACACCTTCTTGGTCCCAACCCAATTGTTGCCAAAGGCAGAACCTGTTCAGAACCAAGATCCTCCATACTGCAAGGCAGTGAATGACGCCCCACTTAAGAGAGCCACCAATCCAAGTGATTAAGAACACAGGGCAGAGGTGTAGCTACCCTCCTCCGCCCCGTCCATATACAGGGGTGGGGTAGAGTTAAAGTACACACAATGCCATATCTGGTTCTCAAACAGGGTGCACAAACTGAATGCTGGAGGGCTGATTACATTCTTTTTGTTACTGTTATGGGTTTTCTAGACGCTTGCTCTCGTTCCACAAGGCAGCACCAAGGCTGTTCTACACCACACAAGGGCTCCGACATGCCTTCCAGCCGGATGCTATGGATGAAACCTGGCAATGGAAACGATGAAGACTGGGAGAGAACGTTTTTTCCTGGCTGTGACTGCACAACACACAGCATTACACTCCATTCGAAACACAAACTGTTTGTAAGTCACCACAGTAACAGTTGGCTGGCAAACAGAAGGACGAATAGACGGGTCTCTGGCTCCGAGTGAATACATTTCTTTCAGTGTCTGTGTGCTTCTGTAGATCAAAACAACACTGTACAGTAGTGCTTAGAATTAAGCCTTTACCTCGAGGCAGCTTCGAGCCATGCCAGCAGCGACAGAGGTCAAAGCTAAATTGGTCTTTAAGGCGCAGTCGCCCAGAACTATGACAAGCATCTGACAAAAATAATAATCTCGCCCTCCAAAAAAAGCGCGAGAGCTAAACAGTATCCCTGCTACTGGGCGGTCGTCGGGACTTTAGTGAAATTGTGCACCCTTAAGTATTTGTTAGAAAACGACAAAATATAAATCAACTTGGCATATGCAATGGAAATGTGGCATTTTCACAAAACGAGACTATGTTAGTGCTTCAGTGCCACACGGGGGTTCTTAAACCACTGTTATTTCATGCATGTCTCTTATTAATAACAGGCTGGTAAGGCAACGAGCCGATGCAGTTACTGCAGAGGTCTTCGACTAACTTTAAAGTTATAGGTTCGAATCCTAGCCTTGGCTCTCGGGAGCCTTCCGAGATCTAAAAACCAGAAGTACTCCTGAGTTTGGGCACAGCAGTATAAGGATGTTGTCATGTCAGTGCCTAGCGACAGTTCAGTTGATAACATGCGCTAAGCAATCGTTCTAATGCAGAACAAATCAAACATTCAGCCCCAGAGACATTCACAGACCTGGGTTTAATCCATTGTTTTTTTCGCTCGCCAAGCCATTCCAGTTTGGACCCAGCCACATGTAAATCAGTCTTGACCCTGCTCCCTATGGGAAGTGTCAAGCACGAACTGACAGGCCAGGTCCTCCCTGGGACGAGTTTCGGGTTATCACCCTTCATCAGCCAGGCTAGCAGGAATCTGGTGGCACAGCAAGCATGGGACCCATGTCTGGGCACACCCTTCCCAATTAGGGCGACAAGTGCAAAAAGAACAGATGATGGACAAAATGCAGAACAAATCAAACAATCACCGTCAGTCACAGATCTGCGTTTAATCCATTGTTTTTTTAGCTCACCATGCCATTCCAGTTTGGACCCACCCATATGAAAATCAGTCTTGACCCCGTTTCCCATGCCCAGCCCGAACTGCCAGACCAGTGTGTTTGCGTTCACATTCACCCATACGTCGTGGATCAGCATGCCTGGCTAAAACCAACTACCAGCTCTACAGGGTGGTGGGGAATAATCACTCCAGGGTATAACTTTTGGCAGCTCCACAGTGAGAGAGAGTCTACACTTACTTTAAAGGGAAAAATGTTCCTGGGAACAACTCTCCATCATTTCTAAAGGGAGGGGATAATCTCTCATGGGTATACCCCTTTTCAGTTCTGCGGTGGGGTACAGTCAATCCTGGGTAAAAATTGATAGCCAGTCATAGGCATAACGCACTACCAGTTTTAAAGGGTGGATAACACCCCTATCATAACTTGATCTACTTCCATTTAAAAACAGTGAGGATATGTGTTGCTGGATATTTTGATCTCCAGCACTTTGGAATTCAGAACCCTCTTCTTGCAGACATCTCAGATCAGCAACCAGCCTTCTTTTACACCAGGTCTTGCCACCCAAAAATCAAATCCTATGACTAATTAAGAACATCCTAAACATTCATGGCCACAATTTAAGACGCAAGACACCTACGATGTCGTTAACCAGGAATAAGGTAAGGATTAGAGCACAGCTCGAACAAATGATCACAAATGTCCCAGGGCATGACCGGTTTTGGTAATCAGCAACTCTGCAGTAGTATGGTCTGACTGTTACAGTCATGCCATCAAGACGAACTTTCTTACCTGCAGAAGAAACACAGAGACAACCAATAACAGCAACAGCACATGCAGACCATGGAAAAAACTGCATCTCCCAGCAATAAACTCTCACTTTGACAAAACACTGACAGACAAGTGACCATATGAAGTATCCATCTTCTTCAACTGGCAATCCCCAGACCTGGACAAGAGGATACCCTAAAGACATCGACCAAAGCTAAACATTGAACAATCACTAGAAGAAAAAGAAAACAGAACGCACCATCCTACAACACAAATGGAGAAACCCGTGGGGAAAGAAAGACAAAAATTATACTAGGTCGACATAGCAGACATTACCAAGAGGAAATAAGAATGACAAAAGTACATAATTACTCCACATATATAAAGAATGTAGCATGCCCATCCAAAATTATGCATCATTCTGAGTTACGCAATGAGTGATAGACCTTGGAGGCTCCACAGCTTCATGTCTTCTGCAAAAAGATCGCCAATCAGCTCATCTAAAAAACTGAACTAGATGACTACCTCAGAGACAAAGCTTTCTCTTTCAACGAGAGGACCCTGACCGAGAGATACACTCAACCATCTCTTAACGCCTTACACTCTCTGAAACCTTTTACAACCCTTCAAGGCAAGGATGCTATTGATTTTGGCAGAGGACCAAGTCCCTTACGATGAAAGCAATATGACAACCAGACAGAGACAGCAGCTTGAGCGTATTAAACAAGTCCCTTGAACTATTATCCTTCCCCATCAGAGTTTAATACCTTACATCGCTCACATCACAAAAGGAAAAACCATAACCCATCTAAGCCGGTGAGAACTGCATCCGTGTCTAAAGGTCCAATCCTGGGTAAATTGATTTAAAGACCAGAAATAACCTGCTGTAGGATCAAAACATTTGATTGAGAACAGAGAGATGGACTGAGCCTGCCTCATATGCATATGGCTGAAAACGTACTCTAGACAAGAATGGTATTGGTTCACTGCACCCACTAAACTTATGGACAGCTTTTAACATGGCCGAAGACCAAACGTTATTACTCAGATTTCAGTGCCACTGCATACGTAAGAATGCCCTAAAATGGACTGCCTCCTACCTTACAGAGAAAGCCTGAGAATCTTGTAGCCTTTCACATTTACCCCTCACTCTGCATTGGGACATCTCAGAAAGACCCATTATCTCACCTTTCAAATTTAACATCTACTTAACCCCCCTTGCCTGATATGATCAAATCCTTCCAACGTATGTGCTACAACTAACTTGATGATACACAAATCATCCATAAAATGAAAAATCTGGGAACCTCTACACGTCAAGACTTGTCAACTAACTGCCTACATGACATGGATTCATTGACCCCGACTAACCACCTAAAGCTCCACATTGCAAAAAAAAAAAAAAAAAAAAAAAAAAAAAAAAAGATTAAGAACTGGAGAAAGTGACTCAAACGGCAACCTACATTTATGGCCCAAGCAACTTGATGCTTCACCAACAAAGTCAAGAGTAGCACAGAACCACAGGGAGATCAGGGCTTTGACTTATCCCTGATCCCATTTGTCAATGATGGCAAATGGAACACATTCTACACAATAAATGCACTCAGAGGCATCTTCCTGTACCAGTGCACACCAACAAAAGTTAGAAGCTATCCCCACCTTTGCGATCGCTAAGATCAATCATGCCAAAAGCCTGTACTTAGGTGGCCCCTGCTTCTTTAGAAGTAAAGTACAACACATTCGGAACCTGCCACAATATTTCTTCTTTGCCTACTCTCAAGGGAACATAAAGCCTGTCCTCTAAGCCTTTATTGGGTTTCCATGATAAGACTATCAATATTCAAGACTCTTTGCATAGTTCACAAAGCCACTAAAGGGAAAGGGTCACTATACCAACAACTGAAATATAAACTGTACTCACTACACAGAGCACTACATTCCAGATTACTACTGTGAATATTTGTAACCCCCTACAAAAATAAATTACAGGACCCCATTCTCAGTTCAAGTTGTGAAAAAACTGGAACTAACTGCCAGCCAAACTACAAAGTATATAGGAACATCTGAAATTCAAAACAGAGGTGAAAACCTGGCTAAATACATTCACAAAACACTGGTCCTGGTAAAAAGCATGTAACAACAACCTACTACAGACACAGTTTAGTTCCAGGGCAAGCGGGCCCTCCACTGGCCAGACAACCCTGAGAAGACAGCTTCAGGTATACCAACTGGGCCAGAGGCGCTTATCCTCCCTTGGTCATCGAGCAGGCATATCAACCTACCATGTTTCAGTAATGATTGCCAACTATATGGATTCGGACTTAACTACAAAGCCATGTCCAAAGAATAATTTATGCACCGTCTCCACCCTATACGTTATGCCTCTTTCTCTATAGTGTATTAAAAGTTCACTTTAGTAAAACACTCAAATACAAAATGGGTGGATAATGATATTGGCTAAAATCTGCCACGTTGCTGGTGAAATGGAGGATTATAATCATAGTCCATCCGGGCAGATCTTGGCCCAAAATAAACAGTCTCTGTCTCAATCCCTATCCTGGCATAATGAGACAGTAACATGTCAGTCAGTGCGATCTCAGACATCCTCCCTCTCATAATTGGCATATCCTCCTGCACCACCACCCTTCACGTGAACACCCTTCCACTGCAACTAGCAGGAAAAAAATAAAGAACATTCTCCAGTTTTAGAGATCTACAGAAGTAATCAGTGGAGGCAGCCAACATAACTTTGAGTCTCTCTTGTACCTCACTTTTATCACATTGCTAAGTGCTGTGTTCCAAGAGGAGACAAGAGCACTTCTCTAGCCACTCAGGCATGAAACCAAAACACTTCTTGCAGAGGCTCACACATGGGACAACACTCTTTCAACCACACACTCCTGCTCAATTAGCTCTGTTTTTTGTCCAGGAAGGCACTTGGCATACACCCAATATGTTTGTGAAGAGCAGTAATCATAGCATCAAATAATCTTAAGCTAGCTAATGAGACAACAGGAGCTAAAACCTCACCTGGACTAAAATCACTTTTCACACATCATGATTGCACATGCACTCCTGCAGTACAAACAAGAGTTAAAGACCCCCCTTTACAAGGAGCATCTCAGTGATCATCGATAAGAACCCTCCAGTTTAAGGGGCAAACTATGCAACAAGCACCTTCTCACCGTCCCACCTTACTATTGTGCACTACCAAAAATAGTCCCATTTCTTCTCCCAACATGGTCTCTATGCTCCTTTGTTGGGTTAACCAGCGCTCACGACCTCTAGCTTGACTGGTGATGGAAAAAGGCAGTTGAAGAGTTCTTCCAAAGCTACAGAGCTTTGCTGTAAGCATACAGTGACCAAATAAGCATTTCGAATGGAATATCACAAACATGTCTGAGCACTATATCATGGCCCTCTTCTTTGACTGGAGCACAAAACTTCCTCAATGTAAGAACTCACTTAGGACACAGTCGAAATATTCGATCCCGAGTTTCACGCATGCAGCTGAGGAAGTGTGATTGTATGTTATATGCCTATAAAGGATAGCCTAATCTTTTGTCTCAAAGCAAGTAGGCACGTCTTTTGAAAGAACAGGTCTGTGGAACTTTTATTTACAACCTTAGGCTTAACCAGCAACTGTTTTTTCACTGGCTAGAAAGTGAAAGTCAATTCTGGGATAACACCTGGTGTGGGGGGGGGATGAGTGAGGAGGCTAACTTGTCCTGTATTTTTGAAATTCAGTTTTTTGAGGACTTCTTTGCACAGTGACCATAAAGTTATAATGTCCAGCAACCTTTTAAATGTAATTTTGTATTAACCCCTCGGATGCCTAGGACATAACGGTTATTATTTTTAAGCCGATCTGCCCCCGGGGGGGGGTAGAAGCCACGATGGCACCAGGGATGTGTTGCTGTTAGTTTTTGTGTGGGGAGGCGGCCCCTTGTGCAAGGGTCACCCCCCAAAGGGGGAAAAATACTTTTAGGCATCTCTGCCCCCCTTGGGAGCAGATCAGCCTTGTGTTTGTTTGGCCCATCTGCCCCCAAGGGGGGCAGAATCCACTAGGCGCCAGGGATTTTCTTTGTGTGTGTATATATATATATATATATATATATATATATATATATATATATACACACACACATATATATATATTTTTGTGCGGGGGCGGCCCCTTGGGCAAGGGCCGCTCCCCCAAGGGGGCAAATATTTTACGCCGTTTCTGCCACACCAGGGGCAGATCGGCTAATTGGCTAATTATTTTTAGGCCGATCTGCCCCCGGCGCGGGGGGAGGGGAGGGTGGTTTGGGGGGGGGGGGCGGAGCAGAAGCCAAGATGGCACCAGGGATGTGCTGCTGTTTTTTTTTTGTGTGGGGTGGGGGAGCCCCTTGGGCAAGGGTTGCCCCCCAAATGGGGAGAATCACTTTTGGGAACTTGGGGGTAGATCTGCCTTTTGTTTTTTGGCCCATCTGCCCCCCACTAGGCACCAGGGATTTTACGCTGTTTCTGCCCTCCTTGGGGACAGATCAGCTCATTGTTTTTAAGCCGATCTGCCCTTCGGTTCGGGAGTAGAAGCCACGATGGCAACAGGGATGTTGTGCGGTTCGTTTTTTGGTGTGGGAGGGAGGCCCATTGGGCAAGGGTCACCACCCAAAGGGGGAGAAACACTTTTGGGCAGTTCTGCCAAGTTTTTTTTTAGGCCCATCTGCCCCAGAGACCACTAGACACCAGGGACATTTTTTAACTGTTTGGTGTCGGGGTGTTTCTCAACTGGCAAAGTATTTGCATTTGTGATTATAACAGTTTATTTCTCTTTTTTGTTCTAGTTCAAAGCTTTTGCTTCTTTTGTTGTGGCTCGTTTTGGCAGTGGTTGACCTGTAGTTTGTGTAGTTGCATGTTTTAGGTAAGTAAATTTACTCCAAAGGAGTATTGTTGCCATGCATGAATGACATGTTTGTAGGTGGTCTACTAAATGCAGGATTGTGTGTGAAATTGTCCTTAGATTTGTGCACAATTATATTTGTGTTGTCTGATTTCTAATATGCTTTTCTTTTTTCTTTTTAGTGGGATATCATTGGTGATTGCTGTGTCTGTGCAGATTAGTTGCTGGTGAGTCTAGCTTTTTGAGACAAATGAGTGGTATCGTTTTTGAGTACATAACTCTTTGTGATAAAGCCACACTTTGTTTATTTCTTATTTTAGACAGTGCTGGTAGTTGTTGGCGCATCTGTCACGTTACACTTCTTAGAAAGGATCATGGCTAGCCGCAGAGTGACCGCTCAGCAGGTTGTTGGCATGCTTTCGGATTCATCTTCTGACCATGATTATGAGACGGACTCTGCATCTGAGGCAGAGGAGGAAGAGAGAGATTCCTGTCCAAGAGGTGTCTTCTGTTTAGGAACCTACGCTCAGTGCAGATGAAGGGCCTGTTTTCGAGGAGGACATCGATGTGCCAATGGTGCAGCAGCCGGCAGTTGAAAGGCTTCCCATTGGAAGACCTGACACCAGGGCTGCCCCAAACAGAGCAGCCACAGCTGCCTGCCTTTACTAGTCTTCCAGGGTGTAGAGTAAATACGGAAAACTTTTTGCCTGTCAATTTCTTTGAGTTGTTTATGGACAATGTATTTTTGGAATAGATTGATGAGCAGACTAATTTGTATGCAGAGCAGTATTTGAGGGACAATGCTGCCAGAGTTAGGCGTCAGTCTGGAGCTAACCATTGAATTCCCACAAATTTGGAAGAGATGAAAAAGTTTTTGGGTTTGACTTTTATGATGGGGTTGATAAGGAAACCGTCACTGCTTTCTTATTGGTCTACTAGTCCCTTGATGGCAACGGCTACATTTCTTGCAACCATGACTCGTAGTCAGTATTTGCTTCTTCTTCGGATTCTGCATTTTGTTGACAATGCTTTAGCCTTGCCATAAGATCACCCCGATTGTGACCATCGTTTTAAGATTAGGCCTGTCCTTGATCATTTTGTAAATCGTTTTTCAGAGGTCTATGTGTCAGGCAAAGAAATAAGTGTGGACGAGTCTTTGGTCCTGTTCAAGGGTCGTTTGATTTTTAAGCAGTACATTCCTAGCAAGAGGGCACAGTATGGAATTAAATTGTATATGCTGTCTGAAAGTAGTACAGGATGTGGTTATAATTTCCTGGTCTACACTGGTGGGGATTCCACTATTGACCCTCCTGGTTGTCTGCCCACTTTTGGAGTTAGTGAGAAAATTGTGTGGGACTGTTTAACAAAAGGTCACCATTTGTATGTAGATAACTTCTACATTGGAGTTCAGTTGTTCAAGGAGTTGTTCAGAGTGGATACTGTTGCTTATGGCACAATCCGCTCTTACCGGCAAGGCTATCCAAGGGAGCTTGTCTGTAAAACACTTGAGAGGGGACAGTGCAGTGCCTTGCGGAATAATGAGCTGCTAGCTCTGAAATTTGTAGACAGGAGGGATGTGTACATGCTAACTACCATCCATGATGAGAGTACTTCACCTGTGGCTGTTTTGGGTCAAGTTGCTGAAGTGCGCAAACCTGTGTGCATCTTAGATTACAATAAGCACATGGGTGGTGGTGATAGAGTAGATCAGAGGTTGGAACCCTACACTGCTGTCCGTAAGTCTTACGAGTGGTATAAAAAGTTGGCTATTCATTTGTTCAATCTAGCAACTTTTAATGATTTTATTGTGTTCAAGGATTGTTCCCCTGAGTCAAGAATGAAATTTGTTACATTTCAGGAGTCAGTGATAGAGAGCCTTGTTATGGTGGATCATGCAAGAGGTCCTAGAGTAGCAGTTGTGGAGGATGCGGCTAGATTGAAAGATCGCCACTTTCCTGATCAGATTCCTCCCACTCACAAAAAAGACTTTCCTGCTAAGAAATGTAGAGTCTGTGCCCGAAGAGGTATCCAGAGGGAAAGCCGGATGTACTGCCCCAACTGTCCTTCAAAGCCTGGGCTGTGGGTGGCAGGCTTTTTCAGGCGTTACCACACACAGAAGAGTTACTGGGAACTACTGTGAGCGTAAAGTGCCATTTTATACTTTCATATGTTCAGTTTCACTGTTGGCATTAATGTCATGTATTCAGTTAGAGCTTTTGTGTTTGTAGTTTTGAACTTATTTATAATTAGTTAGTGGTTTCTTGTTTAAAAACAAAAAAATTATGGCAGTGTGCGTGGAGTGGCACTTGGCTGGCGGTGTGCGTGGAGTGGCACTTGGCTGGCGGTGTGCGTGGAGGGGCACTTGGCTGGCGGTGTGCGTGGAGGGGCACTTGGCTGGTGGTGCCAGCCAAACGCCAGTCCACACACTCCCATCAACTGGTGTGATTGCTGCATCAGGCATGTGGGTGTATGAAAGTGATGGGCCCTTGAGTGGCGCTGTCTGTCGATGTGAGTCGTAATGTGCTGGGCCCATGGCTGGCGGCGTGAATGGTCTTGTGCATGTCATGTATGACAGGTGTGTGAATGGACTGTAAAGCGGTTGGTGCCTTGTCGTGGCTTTACAGCTCACGAGCTGTGAGTCACTAGTTCAGTTTTTTGGCCTTTCTGTTATTAACAGTGCATTTCATTTTTGTGAAACCTCTTGTTAATAAAATTTGATCTACTGAACCATCACTCACCCTCGTGCCAAATCCAACCAGTATGTGTGGTAAAAATGACAAAACCTGCTCCGCTGTAATCAGGCGTCGCAGCACACCCGTGACACACTAGGTGTCTCAGGTGGGACCCCGATGATGAACCATGCCACCAACTTGGTTGGTGGGTGAGTTTTTTTTTTTTTTTTTAAATAACCGAAGTGTGTTTCTTTTCACAATTTTAATGTATGGAACATCACAGACGTACATGGACACATCACAATGATCTATTACAAAACTACCTGTGTTGGGGGGCACCTATATTTTTGGTCCCAGATGTGGCCTTCATCTAGGGAAACCTACCAAAGCCAGATATTTTTTAAAACTAGACACCCCAGGGAGTCCAGGGAGGTGTGGCTTGCATGGATCCACCAACATTTTCTTACCCAGACTCCTCTGCAAACCTCAAAATGTGCTTAAAAAAGCATATTTCCCTCACATTTCTTAGTAGGACCACTACTCCGGCACTAATTTCCTACCACCCAGCATTCCCCTCAGTCTCCCAAGTAAAACGATACCTCACTTGTGTGGGTCCCCAAAGCAGAGTCAGCATAAAGATGTATAAAAGAAAAATATGTGCTTATCGACTCGCTGTGCTATCCCCTCAATCTCTACAGGTTTTTGGTCTTTTTCTGTTGCCAGCACCTGGGCCACCCACACAAGTAAGGTATCATTTTTATCGAGAGACTTGGGGGAACGCTGGGTGGAAGGAAATTTGTAGCCTCCCAGATTCCAGAACTTGCTGTCACCGAAATGTGAGGAAACAGGATTTTTTGCCAAATTTTGAGGTTTGGGCACGATTCTGGGTAACAGAACTTGGTGAGAGCCCCACAAGTCACCCAATCTTGGATTCCCCTAGGTGCCTAGTTTTAAAAAAATGCACAGGTTTCCCTAGGTGACGGCTGAGCTAGAGGCCAAAATCCACAGCTAGGCACTTTACAAAAAACAGCTCTGATTTCTTTGGAAAGATGTGGTGTATTCACGCTGTGTTTTGGGGCACTTCCTGTTGTGGGCACTAGGCCTTCCCACATAAGTGAGGTACTATTTTTATCGGGAGACTTGGGGGAACACAGAATAGCAGAATAAGTGTTATTGCCCCTTGTGTTTTTCTACATTTTGTCCTTCCAAATGCAAGACAGTGTGTAAAAAAGAAGTCTATTTGAAAAATGCCCTGTAATTCACATGCTAGTATGGGGTCCCCAGAATTCAGAAATGTGCAAATAACTACTGCTTCTCAACACCTTATCTTGTGCCCATTTTGGAAATACGAAGGTTTTATTGATACCTATTTTTCACTCTTTATATTTCAGCAAATGAATTGCTGTATACCGGGTATAGAATGATAACCCATTTCAAGATGCAGCTCTTTTATTGGCTCTGGGTACCTAGGGTTCTTGATGAACCTACAAGCCCTATATATCCCCGCAACCAGAAGAGTCCAGCAGTCGTAACGGTATATTGCTTTCCACAATCTGACATCGCAGTAAAAAGTTACAGAGTAAAACTTGAAGAAAAATGACTGTTTTTTTTACTTCAATTTCAATATTTATTTATTTCAGCTGTAATTTTCTGTAGGAAAACCTTGTAGGATCTACACAAATGATCCCTTGGGTGGATTCAGAATTTTGTCTACTTTTCAGAAACGTTTAGTTTTCCGGGATCCAGCATTGGTTTCACACCCATTTCTGTCAGTAACTGGAAGGAGGCTAAAAGCACCCAAAAAAAATTGTAACAATGGGGTATGCCCCAGTAAAATGCCAAAATTGTGTTGAAAAATGTAGCTTTGCGAGTCAAGTCTTCCTGTTCCTGAAAGCTGGGAAGCTGGTGACTTTTAGCACCGCAAACCCTTTGTTGATGCCATTTTCAGGGGGAAAAAAACGCAAGCTTTTTGCAGCCCTTTTTTGGAGGTAAAAAAACATCGGAATTTTCGCTGTATTTTGGCTAATTTCTTGCTCTCCTTCAGGGGAACCCACAAACTCTGGGTACCTTTAGAAGCCCTAGGATGTTGGGTAAAAAAGGAAGCAAATTTGGCGCGGGTAGCTTATGTGGACAAAACGTTATGAGGGCCTAGGCGCGAACTGCCCTAAATAACAAATATTCGAAATGAAGAATGAACTCGTAGCTCCAGACACATTTTTAGAACTAATGACCATGGTTTCGTTTATTGTTTCGATGTTTGTTAAAACAGCGTTACTGCATGTAGTTCCAAAACACATTACCAGGGCTATTAATGACAAAGGAATTTAGACCAGATCGGCAACATACCAGAAAGGGCCAACTCACAGTATTCTGAAACAGGGAAACTTTAAAAAGCGAACGCCTCCTGCAACCAGTCAGAGCCAACTCCCTCAGTTACATACAACGAAAATTATTCTTGATGCAAATCGCTCGGAACAGGTAAAAATTCGACGCAACTCAAATTCCTTAAAGAGCAAAGACAGGGTTTTCTTGTTGTACTACGAGATCACATTTGCGGTGCCCTTCAAACTCTTCCTCTGCAATAAGACTACATTCTCACTTTGTGAAAATATAGTTCAGATGCTAAGACACAAGTGAAACTTTTTCGCCACCTGTACATATTCAGACCCTTTTTATGATCTAACTTTAGCTCTGCTTCCAAATGTTCCCTTTTTTTTTTTTTGTTTTTTTTTTTTTTTATCCTCCCCTCCAAAGTCTGAAATACTTTTGTTCTATATAGGCTCTGCTGTGGCCGTTTCATTCTTTATTAGATTTCTAATAGAACTTACATAGTTCGTTCCCTCTATGCAGCTTCTTTTCATTTTGTGACTCATGGTTTTATCCTGACATGGGATTTATTGCACCATTTTGTATATCGGCCGGTAGTAGTTTGGCACAAGTACTATAGAAATTCAATATACTGCAAATGCAAACAAGTGTTGTCAAAGCCAAATGCGCCAATGGATATAAACACAGACAATTATTTACAAATGCTCTTTACATGCACAAATGTTGTTTATCACATTTGAAACTGCCTTGATGGGTCTGTCAATGCTGGGAAATAAGTAGCAAAAACGTCTGCTTCCAGTATACAATGTATATAGGAAATAAAGATTTGAATGTAGCAACCAATGTAGGGATAAACTGTACTTTCAGAAGTAGAACAGACCTCCATGCATTCCAATGGAAAGCCGAACGCAAGAGCCAATGCCACTAGCGTCAAGTGAGTGTGATACTACCATGGGTGTAGCCAAAGCCACACTGTGAATATCTGAAAGAATTGGTAACAACGAGCGCTGTCAAATTAGACTAAAAACTAACACACTTGCTCATGCAGCATTCCCTCCAACAGTGACTGAAAAGGCAGATTCTGTGTTACGGGTGTGAAGCACGGGTGAAAAACGATTTTTTCAAAACGATTATAGCTTTCTCCGTGAAATAAGCCATACGTTTAAAGAGTTTCTTTATTGAGCTACATACCTAACTAATCCATAAAATTAAATACAAAATTAAAAAAATAAATAAAAAAAAAAAATAATAAAAAAAAAACTTTCTTTGCCTCCGTGCCTAGTCCCATAAACATGTCTTTGAAGCAGCCCTCCAGCTATATTAAACGCTGTACAAGCAAGTGACATAACAGAGTAGGGAACTACTCAGCCCCGATTAAAATGCAATAATGTAGCATAATAAGGTCAACGCAATTCTTACAAGTACAAGGTCTTCTGGGGACAATGGCTGCCTAAATTAAGAACGCTTTCTACCCAAAAAACGATTTGCATCGTTAGTTAAAACATTTTGTGCATCTTGTTTAAAGTTTGATATGTTTAAATAGAAACAATTATATAATTAAGATGACATCTCAGAGTCACGCATAGCTCCAGCTGTCTGACTACTTTAGTGGGCATGTTCCGAAACAACTTCATAAGCATTAAAAGCTAAATGAGATAGGCAAAATTAAATGAAAGCCCATACTCTGGGTCTATTCAACCATATTCACCATCTGTACAGCAGCACCAGATTGTTTAGAGGGTTGAGTAACACCATGATGGAAACTGTGAAAGCAGTGTCTGCTATTAAAGAGGTCTTGCACACCTTGTCTTGCACTCCACTAAGGCTTGGTCCCATGATGGGGGACAAAGCCTGGATTTTTTACATTCCCAAAGGATGGTTCAAGTTAGGAAACATGCGTCTTCACCATATATTAGCCAGTAAATGGCAAACAACAAATCAGTGAAAATTATCACAGGTATTTTGAGTCATTAACAGCTTGTTCATAAGTGCAGTTCAATGAATCTTTAAAAGTAACTGAGAAGCAATCAATCACTCAGGGCTCTGCTGACTCCTCTGTCCGCTTTACCACAACAGCAGATCTTCTCCAGCAGTCTAGTAACAGGATCTCTAAATTGGAAATTCATGGCATCAGCCTTACAGCCAACCTAGGGCTTCCAAGGGTGCTTTTTCTGAGGTAGTTTAGGTTTAAAGCTCTGTCCTTGATGGAGTTATATCTTGGAAGAGCATACCATGATAAAATGGTGGTGGTGTGGTGTCAGCTAGACAAACAGCCTAGGGTGCCACTATTTTAGGGTGGTTGTAAAGAAGACTCATCCTTTCCCTTATGCATTTTCAGGCGTGGTAATACTTACACAGAATCGGGGGGGGGGGGGGGGAACTACCCCAAAAGTACACTGTGATTATCCTATTGGCCTACAGGGAGTACTGGGAAGTGCAGGTCCCCTGCACAATATGTGGGTGAATTCCACTGCCATGAACGCCCAACTACATGTATGGCTGGAATCCTTACTTTTATTTGAGGTGCCAGGTGAAAAACCCTCAACTCTTTGCATCTCTGTTGTGAGTGCTCCAGGGGGGGAGACAGTCCCGGTGAATCTGCTGTGAGAAGCATCACTCTACACAAAAGTGTTGTCTGGAGAACAAGCCAGAGAGAACACATTAAAGGAGAACCACCCTAAACCTGGTCTACAGTGTTAGACAGTGGATCAACACCCCATTCTAGAAGTTGTTTATTAAAGTGATACCCAAACCACTGCACTGTGTTTCAGTTCCACCTACCTTATGACCAAGGAAAGGAGTGTTCGCCATAGTACTCAAAAGACTGCTTTGCAACCAGGGCTTGTGTCAGTCCAACAGCCAGTCTTGCAGCGGTGAAGGGCATCACCTGAAGTCTGAATTTTCTACTGGAAAAGTCGTGGAAGTGCACTGAAGCACCTAGAAGCCTGCCTGTCTGCTGAGAAAGTGAAGGAATATTCCTAGCAATGCAGGAGCAGAAATTGTTTAGGAGGAATGCGAACCAGCATGTGCACAGACAAACAACTACTCAACAGCGAGGACCTCTGTGGCTGTGGGCCCCTGGGTCTCATCTCAGTTCTTCACAGGGATCGTTGCACTGTGCTCCTCGTTAGCTGAGTTAGGACTGCAGTTTATGACTGCTAAAAGGCTGGAGGAGGCCTGCAACTTTCTGACTGCTATAGGCCCAGGTGAAGGCTGCAACTGCCTGAATGTCATAAGCCCATCCAGGGCAGCACCTACTGTTGGTCCAGTTTGGACTGCAACCTCCAATAGTGCCTGTATCAGCACATTGCCTCACAATGCAACTTGACCGACCAAGCTGAGTGGGTGTGTTGCTAGATGCAGCCTACACCTGGCTCAAACCCTTCAGTGAACTGGACAGTTCACCACGACCCCCACTAGGGACATAGAAGTGCTGCTCCTTGTCCAAAGCAGCGAATAAGGACTCAGAAGTGCAACTCATCCAGCCCAAAAATAAACTGAGCCTGTTTGACTGTGGACACTTCTAAACCGCACCTGAGCCTGATTCATGCTATTCCTAATTGGGCATGGGTGAGGAAACCCAGAGTGAGAGCCCCGGCAGGGAATAGCGGAGGAATGGGCAGGGGTGTAGTGGCTCCAGGGTATCACACTCAGGAGCACTGACTTGAGCGAACATTGAATTGTGTAACATTTATCACCACTGTATGTTTAAAGTACTTTTTTTCTTGTAAAGATAAGCACTGTGCTATGCATTAAGATCACTGTGTCTGTTGGTTTAGTCTGCTCAGCCTCTCTACTCTGAGATACAAGTGTGGAAGGGACTGCACTTGGCCCAATTTGCAGAGCTAAAGAAGGATGAACCTTGGGAGATCAGTGTCAAATAATATCAACCCCCAAAATAAAGGCTGAGCAACCCCTCCTTATCAGTACCCTAAAAAGAGTCTAACAGGAGTAAGTGGTTCCTGAAGGAAGTCAAATGGATGGCCTGTACACACATGTAAACAACTGACTTATTTTTGTTTTATTGTTGTGGCCTGGTGTTACCATTGCAGATTGAGCTGGTGGGGCCTGCTGGCGATGTTTTATGGGGACTGGAAATTGATCCCCCCCACCCCCCCAGAACTGGTTTATGTTTTCCCATCTCAAAGAATGAAGTAAGATTTTTGGTCTATAAGTTTAACTGACAAGACGCTGTGGAAAAAAAGAATGCATAAGTGGTGTTGTCAATTTGTGTCTCTCCGAGAGCTACAGGGAGTGCAAAGATTTTGAATTTCTGTATTGTTCACAGGTAAACCTAATCATCTTGTTCCCAGCAAAGCTTCTTGGCCTCCATGGTCAACATTTGCAACCTCACAATTCGAAAGGAGCTACTCATTGGGGAAATTGGGTAAAGGTGACTGATCTCATGAAAACTAGGAAATTGATAGACAGTCCCGGCTCACGGGTGTTAAAGAGGGCGGGGCGAAGTGCGTGGGGGGGGGGGGGGGAGCTGGGGAAAATATATATTTTTTAAAACACAACTTACCTGAACACCGTGCCCCGCTCCTCTGCTGGCTGCAGGCAGGCACAGGCTCCCAGCCTGCCCTGCAGCCAATCCAGACGCTGCTCAAAGCGGCATCAGAATTGGCTGGGAGCACACAACTAGGGTGCTCCCAGGCAGACTGGGAGCCTGTGCAGGCTCCCCCAGCCCAGCAACGGTGCTGCTGGGCTGGAGAGAGCCCTCTTAGCAAGTGTGTTTGGTTGGCCTGCCAAACACATGCGCTCTGAGGGGGAGTGCTCACATTCGTCACCCATGTGGCCCCACCACTTTACAAGGAAACAATAATAAACACTATCATTATAATTTCTTTGTAAAGCTTTTGCAGCTGTCGCTGCTCGGGGGCAGGGAAGAGCGCTCCTTCGCCCTCATGGAGGAGCCGCCCCTGTTGATAGACTAAGGGCTCAGGTACATGACCCTGCTAACATATGGTCTCAGTGGAGTAAGCATGGTTTCTTTTTGTAAAAAAAAGAAAAGAAAAAAAAAATGGTATGGGCAAAAGAGGTTGCAACTAAGACAGTTTGATGGTCAGTAATTAGGAAATGACTAAACTAGATGGGCATGGTTAATTTTCTTGACCAATTTGTCTCCGTACACAGATAAAGGTCAAGGAAAAGGAGATTCTGAAACACTAATGTACAAAAAAATATGATTACATACACTGCCCTCTTGAAAAGACACTAACAACGAAGTTGTACCTGCTTAAGTGTTAAAAAAACACATTTCAACATATTTAATTTTACAATGTATTAGTGCATTACATAACACAATACATTAACTTTAAAGAAGACCAACATAAACGTTGGAAAAAACACAAAAGGGTTCTAGGGAGGAGCTTATCCTCATCCGTAATTACGGTGACAAGGAGATAATGAAAGAAAGCTCTGAAGACATGATCCCGGCACTGCATAGTGTAGCAAACGTTAACCTGTGAAAGACAGATGAGAAGAGGCAGTGATCGAGCTTGCACCAGAGTGCTTTCCTGGAGATGCTGTTGTAATGCAGTAACAGAACAATTGCCAATAGTACAAGACGCTGGCCATGGCCTAAAAGCAGCAGCAATTTAAATGTCAGATTCGGGATAAAGTAACCACTAACAAAGCATGCCACATTTTCAACGAATGGCCTCAGAGCGAAATGTGAGTCAGTTCAATTGAAACATCAGCAAATCAACATTGATTTTAAAGCAAAACAAGTTAGAAGAGATCTCCTCAAAAATCATGTCTGTATATCAAAACATACATTAGCTGCCCTGCAATGTCGTCTCGCAGCGATTCCTGAATTTCGGATAACTTTGGCCTTTTTGACTGACCTGTATAAAAAGCTGCCCAAAACATATTCAAGCCTCCATTTAGGCTTTGGGGTCCTGGGCCTGCGTTTTTAGTTGCGAGATGTTAACATTGGAAAGCAAGTTTAGCAGCAAGGTGACAAGGCATGCATCGGAACCCCTAGTGCTTCCCATGAGAGTGTTTACAATTTATTTAGCCTAAACATAACTGTCAAAAGTGGTTCAGTTAATTCATGAGCGATCAACAACAAAAGGTAAAGCGTGTCCCCTTCTAAGTCACAGATCACAAAATTTAGACTTTGGACTAATAGAGCAAAAATATCACAGCGTGCTCCTTCACACCTCACATACCCAGACGCACACAGGACACACACACGAGAATCATTATGTTATCTAACATGTTCAATGCATACATTACTAGGACCCTTTGAAATAAAACATGTGTAAAGGTGTATGTACACTTCACAGCTTTTTACAGGCAAATATAGATCAGTAGATTGTTCAACAGCCATCTGCGTTGCTGGTGTGTAAAATTGCCACTCAATAATGAAACGCCAATTAAGGAATAAAGGGACAATTTTGGGAAGATGTGTAGGAAGTTACCTTGATAAGCACATTTAAAACAAGCACCTCTCTCTGGAAAACAGTAAATAAAACATGCTCTTTTTTAAAGAGGTAATGTTTTGATAATGCTGTATTGTTAAGTGAGAGGAAGGTTAACTGATCCCAAATGTATCTACGTATAAATAACTGCATTTAGCTCTACTAAATAATTTGATTTAATATATGTGCGTGTTCTCTCAGAAACAGGCAACTGACAAGAGTGCAATCAGAGAGAAAAGAAAACGGTTCCTGTGATGAGAACATTTTCCCGCCTTTAGCTCCTACTGCCTCAAGCAAATGACCGGCCGTTTAATGGCCTGCTCTGGGTCTCACAAGTGTCATTCTCCTGTCATGTGTTACAACATGTGCGACTGTCTTGTTTCCACTTTTTTAACAATGCCGTCTAAATAAAACAGTCTCAGCAATACCACCTTTGAACCAAAGCCAAAAGTCTGAAAAATAACAATAGGTGAATGGAAGAAGTGGCTTGGAAAAAAACGTCTGCACAACGGTGTTTTCCTGTAGGGCTGTAATGCGTCAAATATAGACCTTAAAAACAGGAAACGTTTTAAGTCCCAAACAATGAGCTTATGATTAAATAATTAAAAAAAAAAAAAAAAATACTTAAAAAATAAATGATGCTTTCTTTAAAATGTAAACAGCATTGGTTCTAAGAACATGCTTATGCCACAAAATGTACTGCGAACGGTAAATACTTTTACAAAGAACGAATTAATGCACATTAACATGGCTCATCATTTCACACAACTGGTTTAACTCTGGGAGGAAAAGCAATACCGAGGTGATGACAACTGAACACAATACAAGAAAAATTCATTTTTGTTCATAAACTCAGTAGTTTGCCAATACAGTAAGCAATGTGCTCGAGCTAGCAATAAAAGCTTCTCTGGAGTAGCCTAGCTTACTTTGTGAGGGCGTAGAATGCTCAAGATGTATTGCTCATAAGCAACCTAACAGACAAGACTTCAATCGTGAATACAAGAAAGATGGAGGGATGCAGAAAATAATTGGCAGTAGTCTTCATAAAGTCGAGTACAAGTAAGGCTCACGTTAAAAGATACAGTTCCCAAATGCCCTTTCATCATCTAGTTCCTTGGGACCCCAAACACATCACTTAAGTGCATGCTTTTATTTGGATTCACAAAATACCTCGGTGGATAAGAATAGAGAGTTTTTATTACATAAGCGCTTACTAATTATATGCGTAATTGTAGTTATATATATATTCTCATTTACAAACTGTGTTATGTCTTCCATCGATACAATAATGTACATGTCCCTTTTTCTGATTTAGGGCATATTGTCTGTTGATGTACTTTGCCGCACATTGCATTGTTTCAAGCAGCAAACAGAATAAAGTCAAATGAATGTCAATTGAATAATTAAATAAATGAGCTTAGTGCTCTAATATCATATACAAAATATAAAAGTGACTTTATTAAGATCTACACATAAACTACAATTCTACTCTAAATGCAATGTAGATTAATAAGGAACCTGCATCACCTACCTACTGAAAACACTGATCGCAGTGGTTGACCATGTTTATTCATAGTTCGATCGAATGGACTAAAATGAAGTAACTGTTCTAATTGCGCACTAATATGAACTGGGCACACTGAAAACTTGCTCAGTTTCCGATTGAAGTATATTAGACTCAAAAATAGACCTTTTCAAATGTAAGTTGCACAGGCACAGCAAAGAAGATACTCCTTTCCTCAATTAAAGTAGTGATTATAAACAAACCTACACAAATTCACAACCGAATATATGACAGACAGCAGAAGAAACCTGCCACACATCCCTAATAAAATCAGCAACATAATAACCCTGCAGCAACTGTGTTACGGGGGGGGGGGGTCAGTCTCTTCTGGGTGAACCAATCTACAGTCGCTACCCATGGCATCAGACATTGGCAGGAGGTCGAACCCTCAGTTATTACGACTAAGGGTTACAGAGAAAGATAAAAATACTAAAATACACTGCCATTTAAAGTGTGGGGGGGGGGGGGTTCGGGGGGTGGGGGCGGTAGCTCCAATTATGGTTGTGCAGTTACTATTTGGATGATCAAATTATCTGGCGCGCACTAAGATGCTTTGCTTATAGTTCCATACGGCGCGCGTTCCTTCTACTAAGCATCTATTTATCTAAATTCCTGTCTTAAGCATTTTCGTGTAAAGCAAACACAAGGAAATCTGCATTGAAATGTCTTGGCACGGTTAACACCCGGCTAAAATATACTATTACGAGCATGCTCAAGTTCCACATTTAAGCACACTGGGCACACCAGATATGTTGACAGGAGAAACAAAGCAAACAACTGGACCACCTCGCACACCTCTGCTCCCACCATTATATCTCTAGAGCCACTCCCAATTCCCTGCGCTTGCAAGCAAAGACACACATCCTGCCAGTATAGCGGAAGGTATAATATTAGTCTTACCTTCATTGTCTAGTTCCAGTTTCTCCAGCATGCCTTCAATGTTGCCTTGAGCCTGAGAAGGGAGAAGGCAGAAAGGAGACCGTCAGCATCCAGGAAAAGCTGAGCCAGACGACACAGCAGGCACTCTTACCAGCACACTGACTCCTTTCCATTGACACTACAAGACACAGCACCATTGGCCTCCAGGGGGTCCTGCTCTGATTGGCTGGGGTGGGCAAAGGTAACCACCGCCTCCAAAGCGGTAATATAAATGATAGACATTGAAAAGGGACAACACTAGCAACTGCATGGTAACTCTGGCAAGCACCTAGCGAAGGCTGTCGGACATCTTTAAACGGCGACTTTTGTAATACGAAGAGCGCGTTTTCAATAGAAAATGTAATTTAAAGAAACCTCCAAAATAAAACTGATGTACATCCAATCGAGAACTCGTATAATCGTATTTCCATAAACAAACAGCATATGTATTTCGAGTACGACGCTAAGGGTAAACAGTATGTTATGTTTATATTAATTAATCCTCACTAGATTGTTATCACAATGTTATTTTCCTATCCTTTCATCCAAGGAACTAAATACTTGTTTTAGAAGTTGTTCTGTGTATCATTTTTCCTATGAGTGGCCCCTAACGGGTATGCAGGGTTTTGTCCTAACGGGGCGGCCATTCTGAAAATTAATATTTCTTACTCTACATCGAATAGCGCTACAGCAAGTAAGCGTAGTGTATTTTTCCCCAACTCCCTTTAAACAGTCAGACCGTACAGTTAAACCAAACGTTTTTTTTGTTTGTCAGAATACGAAAATCAGCTTCCTGTTAACTGTTTAGATCCTAATTTTAATCTATCCCTCTCCGTTTACTGTCATAACCGTTTGGCCACTTCAGCATTTCCTGCTGATTTGAGTTTTACTGGATGTAACACCCTTTTTCACGTTATGTGATTAATTGCTGTTCTGGTCAAGGGTGTCTCCTTTCTATGTCTCAATTGTATTTTTCTACGAACGTGAAGCAGTAAGCATACATACCATTATCTAAATTTCTATCCGGTACCCTGAGAGGTTCACTATGGCTTTCGGGACACAAGCGGACTGAAGCCCGTTTGACAGTTCTCTGTCAATATTTCTAAAGGTTTGAGCAGACGATCGTCGCTGGTCTTTCTTCTCTTTCCACTGTTGGATATTAAACATATTATATGTTTATACTTAAGTATATAAGTCAGGAATAGACTGCAGTCTATCTTTTATTTCTACCGATTTGTGTCACCATTACGCTAGTCTATTTGTGGTGCTTCTTTCTGCGATATCTAGGGTGACCGAACGTCCCGAATTTCCCCGGACAGTCCCAGCTTTCAGAGGCCTCCGACAATTTTAAGTACATGTCCCTGTAAGGTCAGGTCATTCTGCAAAGGCAGAGGGAGATCAGGGTGTAAGTCCTGCCATAGATCAGTGGTTCCCAACCTGTGGTGCGGGGACCCCTGAGGGTCCGCTAAGCCTCCTCAGGGGGTCCGTGACTGCTTAGAAAATTTAATAATACTAACAGATTAGGTCCCCAACTTTCAGTAATGGCTCAGTGGATTGGGGGGGGTGGGGGGGGATCTCAAGATTCCACTAATGATTTGGTGGGGGTTCCCGGGTTCCAGTACTGACAAAGTAGGGGTCCACAGAAGTCAAAAGGTTGGTAACCACTGCCATAGATAATTGATATCTTCATGTCAATGCAGCCTTGTGAATGTGTGCTTATTTATGTCTGTGTGTGTGTATATTTTTTCACTTAAAAAAACAAGGTTTACAGGGACGTTATAGTTATGTTCACATTTTAAACATATAATACCACAGAAATTCACCTGTTAAGAGTTATTTCACGTAACTAGAGACCAATCTAGGCCCCATTGTACGCAAATTTATTCGCTTCAGGGATCTCTCGGGTGTTAAAATTAATTGGGAAAAATCTGTGGGGTTGCCACTGATGGCAGATACTTCATCGCACTTCTCTGATTTGCCCCGTGCTGGGCAACTAAACCCATGAGATACCTGGTGTAGGAAGGTAGCCTCTTTCTAGCCTTGTTACCCCCACTTTTGGCCTGTTTGTGAGTATATGTCAGGGTGTTTTTACTGTCTCACTGGGATCCTGCTAGCCAGGGCCTAGTGCTCATAGTGAAAACCCTATGTTGCCAGTGTGTTTGATATGTGTCACTGGGATCCTGCTAGCCAGGACCCCAGTGCTCATAATTTTGTGGCCTATATGTGTTCCCTGTGTAGTGCCTAACTGTATCACTGAGGCTCTGCTAACCAGAACCTCAGTGTTTATGCTCTCTCTGCCTTTAAAATTGTCACTGCAGGCTAGTGACTAATTTTACCAATTCTGACTGGCACACTGGAACACCCTTATAATTCCCTAGTATATGGTACCTAGGTACCCAGGGTATTGGGGTTCCAGGAGATCCCTATGGGCTGCAGCATTTCTTTTGCCGCCCATAGGGAGCTCAGACAATTCTTACACAGGACTGCCACTGCAGCCTGAGTGAAATAACGTCCACGTTATTTCACAGCCATTTTACAGTGCACTTAAGTAACTTATAAGTCACCTATATGTCTAACCCTCACTTGGTGAAGGTTAGGTGCCAAGTTACTTAGTGTGTGGGCACCCTGGCACTAGCCAAGGTGCCCCCACATTGTTGAGGGCAAATTCCCCGGACTTTGTGAGTGCGGGGATACCATTACACGCGTGCACTACATATAGGTCCCTACCTATATGTAGCGTCACAATGGTAACTCCAAACATGGCCATGTAACATGTCTAGGATCATGGAATTGTCACCCCAATACCATTCTGGTATTGGGGGGACAATTCCATGCATCCCCGGGTCTCTAGCACAGAACCCGGGTACTGCCAAACTGCCTTTCTGGGGTTTCCACTGCAGCTGCTGCTGCTGCCAACCCCTCAGACAGGTTTCTCCCCCCCTGGGGTCTGGGCAGCCCAGTCCCAGGAAAGCAGAGCAAAGGATTTCCTCTGAGAGAGGGTGTTACACCATCTCCCTTTGGAAATAGGTGTGAAGGGCTGGGGAGGAGTAGCCTCCCCCAGCCTCTGGAAATGCTTTGATGGGTCTGATGGTGCCCATCTCTGCATAAGCCAGTCTACACCGGTTAAGGGATCCCCCAGCCCTGCCCTAGCGCAAAACTGGACAAAGGAAAGGGGAGTGACCACTCCCCTGCACCTCCCAGGGGAGGTGCCCAGAGCTCCTCCAGTGTGTCTCAGACCTCTGCCATCTTGGATTCAGGGGTGTTGGGGCACAATGGACAGCTCTGAGTGGCCAGTGCCAGCAGGTGACGTCAGAGACCCCTCCAGATAGGTGCTTCCCTCTCTCAGTAGCCAAACCTCCTTTTCTGGCTATTTAGGGTCTCTCCTCTGGGCTATTCCTCAGACAACGAATGCAAGAGCTCACCAGAGTTCCTCTGCACTTCCCTCTTCGACTTCTGCCAAGGATCGACTGCTGACTGCTCCAGGACACCTGCAAATCCGCAACAAAGTAGCAAGACGACTACCAGCAACATTGTAGCGCCTCATCCTGCCGGCTTTCTCGACTGTTTCCTGGTGGTGCATGCTCTGAGGGCTGTCTGCCTTCACCCTGCACTGGAAGCCAAGAAGAAATCTCCTGTGGGTCGATGGAATCTTCCCCCTGCCAACGCAGGCACCAAACTTCTGCATCACCGGTCCTCTGGGTCCCCTCTCATCCTGACAAGCGTGGTCCCTGGAACACAGGAGCTGGGCCCAAGTGTCTCCCACAGTCCAGTAGCCTTTCTGTCCAAATTTGGTGGAGGTAAGTCCTTGCCTCCCCACGCCAGACACTAATCCTGTGTACTGCGTGATCTGCAGCTGCTCCGGCTTCTGTGCACTTTTCCAAGGATTCCTTTGTGCACAGCCTAGCCTGGGTCCCCAGCACTCCGTCCTGCATTGCCCAACTCGCTGAGTTGGACTCCGACGTCGTGGGACCCGCCTTTGTGACTCTGAGTCGACCGCTGTCCTCAGATCTTCCAAGTGCCTGTTCCGGTACTTCTGCGGGTGCTGCCTGCTTCTGCGGGGCTCTCTGAGTTGCTGAGCCCCCTCTCTGTCTCCTACTCCAAGGGGCGACATCCTGGTCCTTCCTGGTCCCCAGCAGCATCCAAAATCCTCAACCGCGACTCTTGCAGCTAGCAAGGCTTCTTTGCGGTATTTCTGCATGGAAACACTTCTGAAACCTCCAACACACTGTGGGACATCTTCCATCCAAAGGAGAAGTTCCTAGCCCTTTTCGTTGTTACAGAATCTTCGGCTTCTTCCACCCGGAGGCAGCCCTTTTGACCTTCATCCGGGGTTTAGTGGGCTCCTGCCCCCCTGGACACTTGCGTGACTCTTGGACTTGGTCCCCTTCCTTTACAGGTCCTCAGGTCCAGGAATCCGTCTTCAGTGTTTTGCTGGTGCTTGTGGTTCTTTCAGAATCCCCTATCATGACTTTTCTGTCTTTCTGGGGTAGTAGGGTAACTTTACTCCTACTTTTCAGGGTCTTGGGGTGGGGTATTTTGGACACCCTTACTGTTTCCTCACAGTCCCAGCGACCCTCTACAACCTCCCATAGGCCTGGGGTCCATTCGTGCTTCGCATATCACTTTTGGAGTATATGGTTTGTGTTGCCCCTAGACCTATGTCTACCTATTGCATCCTATTGTGATTCTACATTGTTTGCACTACTTTTCTTACTGTTACTTACCTGTTTTGGGTTTGTGTACATATAATTTGTGTATATTACTTACCTCCTAAGTGAGGGTAATCCTCTGAGATACTTTTGGCATATTGTCACTAAAATAAAGTACCTTTATTTTTAGTAACTCTGAGTATTGTGTTTTCTTATGATATTTTGCTATATGATATAAGTGGTATAGTAGGAGCTTTGCATGTCTCCTAGTTCAGCCTAAGCTGCTTTGCCATAGCTACCTCTAACAGCCTAAGCTGCTAGAAACACCTCTATTCTACTAATAAGGGATAACTGGACCTGACACAAGGTGTAAGTACCACAAGGTACCCACTATAAGCCAGGCCAGCCTCCTACACCTGGGGATTTCGCTGGCAGGATGGCTGGATGAATTGTGGGGAGCCAATTACGGGCGTCCTGTAGCATGGCTGGAGGACAAGGTGAACTGCTGGAAATCTTTGCCGCTGTTGCTCACTGGCAGGATTGCCATCACTAAAATGATGATCCTGCCAAAATTCCCCTATCTATTCAATAATCTCCCGATACCGCTCACCCAGTGCTTTCGGAGGAGATTGCGCTCAATGTTGATTTCCTTTGTATGGGCGGGTGGGTGACCATGGGTGTCAAGGGAATTGTTTACGTTGCCCTTTAAGAAGGGGGAACACATTGCGCTGGATATGAATCTGTACTATTACTGTGCCCAGGCTCACGAACTCCTGAATGCATCCAGTGCAGTTTTTGCCTTGCAGCGCCCCAGAATATGATCTGGTGTGGCCGTGCCAACTGTCAAGAGCACTTTATTTGCCTCCACAAGGCCACGGAATAGGTTTGATACGGTTGCCTGCACTTTGAGAGCGTGGCATGAACTGCATCACAGGGCGGGAGCGGCGGTTCTGTATGCGCCTTTCATACTTCTTTTGGATCAACCAATGATCCCCATCACTGGTGACACGGGCACCCAATTGATTGGAAGTATTTGTTGCATGCATATCAGGGCCCTTTCCCCAAACTACCGACTATGGTTGATTCATTTTAAATTTCTATATCAGGTTTACTATATGCTTATTCAGTCACACCACATGGGACTGTGTAATGACTCCTGTTGTGGAATATGCTCGGCCATGAACGCAGATTTCTTGCATGCAGTGTGGGGATGCCCATGGGTGTATAACTTCTGGCAGGAGATGTTTGGGGTGGTGGACGAAGTCAGAGGCATAGTGATTCCTCGCAAGCCTTTGGTGGCCCTTTTGGGATTTGTGAAGAGTGTCCCGTCTGGCGTTCACAAACTGGTTGGCATGATGCATCTCTTGGCCAGGCTCAGAATAGCCACGAGATGGGGCCGCAGGGGTGTCGCTTGCAAGGTAGTCTGGCTGAGGGACACAGCATATTGCCAGGAACAGCTCCAGTTGTATTGGGATATGATGCCACTGAGGTCACTTCCCCAGACATATGTGCCTCCCCTGATTAATTATTTACAGACACAGAGGACTGTTATAGTCGTATAAGGGATGGCCCCATGTATGAACATATCATAGAGATAGAGGATGGCATGCCAGCTGTGTGGTGGTGACATAACTGGATGAATGCTATCTGCGCGCTTCATGCTCATCAATGTGGGTGTCATTGTTGTCGCCCCCCACGACCGCAGCACCAACCTGCTGCCTCCTGCCTCTGTGCCCCGACCACGCTGCTGTTTGCGTGTTCGAGGCCCTCCTCCACCCGCAGGCATCCTCCTGCGCTTCATCCCTGGGGTCTAGTGGGCTCTGACTAGCTTCACTTGACCCGTGTGCCGCTTTCCGCCGCCCCGTAAGTTGTTTTTCTCATTTTTCTGCGCCTCGCCTCCGGCGCTTCTGCCCCGTTGTGCCCCTCTGATTGCTGTTTCCCCGATCGTGTACTGTGCCATTACTGTATTTCATACTGTGTTTTCATATTGTGACTGCCTTTAATTTCGCTCGTTTTTTGTGCCTTTTGCCCCTTGTGCGCTCCCCCTGCTCTCCGATCCCTGCCGCTGCCTCCCTGCGGCCCGCCCCCCTCGCGCCCCCATTCGCCGCTCCCTCCCGCCTCCCAGCTGCTCCTCCCTCCCCCCTCCCTTCTTAATGGCTGGCTCTGCGCGTCCGCGCCGCTGGCGCATCGGAGGCGCACCAGAGGCAAGCCCGTCTGCGCCCGTCCGCGCCTGGACCGCGCCCAGCGCCACCCCCCCCTGGTCCCCGCGCCCCCTGCAGCCCCTGCGTCCGCTACTCAACCAACGAACTCCGCGCACTCAACCCCGGCCCCTCCGCAGAGTGCTTCCTTGCAACCCCGAAGCACACAAAAGGACCCTTCTCCTGCCGCACCTGCAACTTCTCCTGCGACAGAACGGCGAAGCCAACAACAAGAACTTCCAACACCAACCACCTGAACTGCATCCTCATCAACACACGCTCCGCACGAAAACACGCCATCGAACTCTGGGACTTACTCGACACCACCGCCCCTGACGTGGCCTTCCTGACCGAAACCTGGTGGAACGACTCCTCGGCCCCGGACATCGCAATCGCCATACCGGAGGGATACAAAATCACCAGAAGAGATCGAACCAACGGAATCGGCGGCGGAATAGCCATCGCCCACAAATCTACCCTCAAAATCAACACCCACACAGACGACACCCTCAAGACAGTCGAACACCTCCACTTCCAGATCCACACGGACCCCAACACGACCCTCAGAGGAACTCTCATATACCGCCCTCCAGGACCAAGAGCCCCCTTCAGCGACACCATCGCCGACCTCGCGAGCACCCACGCCCTCGCTTCCCCAGACTACATCCTCCTGGGAGATCTAAACTACCATCTGGAAAATAACGACGACGTCAACACCGCATCACTGACCTCCAACCTCCTCAACCTCGGACTCCGTCAACAGGTCAACACTCCCACCCACATCGCCGGACACACTCTTGACCCCCTCTTCACCTCAAGCAACCACATCTCTTTCAGCCACACCTCCGAACTCCACTGGACCGACCATCACTGCGTCCACTTTTCCTATACGAAAATCACCGAACACCACTGCATCCCCCTACCTCCTCACCGCCGCTGGGGAAAAATCACCCAAGACCAACTAACCAGCACCCTCGTCAAAAACCCACCACCCGACTCAACCGACCCGAGCACTGCCGCCATCAACCTCCATCAATGGATCCTCGACTGCGCCAACACCTTAGCCCCACTCAAGAAACCCACCGCCAACCAAGGAAAGAAAAAACCAGCCTGGTTCACAGACGAACTGACCGCCTCCAAAAGCCGCTGCCAGAAGCTCAAGAAGAAGTGGATCTCAGAGCGCACACCCGACAACCTCGCCTCCCTCAAAGACGCCAACCGTGAACACCACCAACGGATCCGAGTCGCCAAGCGCGCCCACTTCACTGAACGCATCAACAACAACGCCCATGACTGCAAAGAACTCTTCGGCATCGTAAAGGAACTCTCAAACCCCAACGCCAACTCCAACGACATCCCGCCCTCCCAGAAACTCTGCGACGACCTCTCCACCTTCTTCCACCAGAAAATCACAACCATCCACGACAGCTTCAACACCACTCCGCCGCCAGACCCCACCCCTGACATCTCCACAGACGCCTGCCGCCTCACCGCCTGGACCCACGTGGACGACACCGAAACAATGACAACCATGAACACCATCCACTCAGGCTCCCCCACGGACCCATGCCCACATCACGTGTTCAACAAAGCCAACGCCATCATCGCCCCCAAACTCCGCAAGATCATCAACCTCTCCTTCGACTCCGCCACCTTCCCAGACAGCTGGAAACACGCAGAAATCCAACCCCTTCTCAGGAAACCCAAGGCTGACCCCAACGACCTCAAAAACTTCCGACCGATCTCTCTCCTCCCTTTTCCAGCAAAAGTCATCGAGAAGATCGTCAACACCCAGCTCGCCCTCTTCCTCGAAGACAACTCCATCCTAGACCCCTCTCAATCCGGTTTCAGACGAAACCACAGCACCGAGACTGCACTCCTCGCCGCCACAGATGACATCAGAACTCAAATGGACAACGGCGAAACCTCGGCCCTCATCCTCCTCGACCTATCTGCCGCTTTTGACACAGTCTGCCACCCCACCCTACTGACCCGCCTCCATGAAGCCGGCATCCAAGATAAAGCCCTCAACTGGATCTCATCCTTCCTCTCCGACAGAACCCAGAGAGTACGACTCTCCCCTTTCCGCTCCAAAGCCACCAACCTCATCTGCGGCGTCCCCCAAGGCTCCTCCCTCAGCCCTACGTTGTTCAACGTCTACATGGCCCCCCTCGCTAAACTGGCCCGCCAACATCACCTCAGCATCATCTCCTACGCCGACGACACCCAGCTCGTCCTCTCCCTGACCAAAGACCCACTCACCGCCAAAACCAACCTCCACGAGGGACTAAAAGCCATCGCCGAGTGGATGAACGACAGCCGCCTGAAGCTCAACTCCGACAAGACGGAAGTCCTCATCCTCGGGCGCACCCCTTCGGCCTGGAACGACTCCTGGTGGCCCACCGACTTCGGTCCCCCACCCACCCCAGCCAGCCATGCAAGAAACCTCGGCTTCATCCTGGACTCCGCCCTCACCATGTCCAAACAGGTCAGCGCCGTCTCCTCTTCCTGCTTCAACACCCTTCGAATGCTCCGCAGAATTTTCAAGTGGATCCCAACAGGAACCAGAAAGACGGTGACCCAAGCCCTCGTCAGTAGCAGACTTGACTACGGCAACGCACTCTACACAGGCATCCCAGCAAAAGGCATCAAACGACTCTAGCGTATCCAAAATGCATCCGCCCGCCTGATCCTCGACGTACCCCGCCGATGTCACATCTCCCCTCACCTGAGGGACCTCCACTGGCTCCCCGTGGACAAGAGGATCACCTTTAAGCTCCTCACCCACGCTCACAAGGCTCTACACAACACCGGACCTACCTACCTCAACTCCAGACTCAACTTTTACGCCCCCACTCGTCAACTACGCTCTGCCAATCTCGCCCTCGCCATCGTCCCCAGGATCCAGCGCAAGACCTCCGGCGGCAGATCCTTCTCCTTCCTCGCCGCCAAGACCTGGAACTCTCTCCCCACCTCACTACGTCAGACCCAGGACCTCCTCACCTTCAGGAGACTCCTCAAGACCTGGCTTTTCGACCGCTAACAGCTCACCCTCCCCCCCCCCCCCCAGCGCCTCGAAACCCTGACGGGTACATAGTGCGCTTTATAAATGTAATGATTGATTGATTGATTGATTTCTTTCTTGTTACATATATCATTAAACAGACATGATTATTGCTTGTATGACATAATGTACTCCTATGAGATCTTAGGCAACGAAGCTTAATTATGGAATAATGAGTGGAAAATAGTTATAATATGATGAGCCTAGCAGAAATGATTTTGTGATGCCCCTCAGTGTCAGTACATGGATAACTATTCAGAAGAATGTATTTGGTTCTGTACCATGTATGTTGTTCTCTGTTAATAAAAATTGAATAACACCCAGTGTTTTCTGAGGAGATTGCCCTCATTGTTGATTTCCTTTGTGTGGGCGGGTGGGTGACCATGGGTGTCAAGGGAATTGTTTACGTTGCCTTTTAAGCAGGGGGAACACATTGCGCTGGATATGGATCTGTACTATTACTGTGCCCAGGCTCACGCACTCCTGAATGCATCCAGTGCAGTTTTTGCCTTGCACCGCCCCAGAATATGATCTGGTGGGGCCGTGCCAACTGTCAAGAGCACTTTATTTGCCTCCGCGAGGCCACGGAATAGGTTTGATACGCTTGCCTGCACTGTGAGAGCGTGGCATGAACTGCGTCACAGGGCGGGAGCAGCGGTTCTGTATGCGCCTTTCATACTTCTTTTGGATCAACCAATGATCCCCATCACTGGTGACGCGGACACCCAATTGAGGCTACAGCGAATGCAGTTGACCTCCATGCGTGCCCTGTACCCGGATGGCCAATTTATTACTCTGGATCAGGTGCTGCAGGAAGCCTCCAACACACCACTCTGCAGGCTCACTTACTTTTAGCTTCGGGCTGCGATTAGAGCCCAGCATGCTGACTTCCAGACGGCACCGCCGGAGCGCCAGGCACTGGAAACACTTTACACATCCTTGACACCACACCGACTGGTCACTAAGTTATACAGAACCACACAGTCTATGGCGCCGATTGGTCGCCCTAACTCACGGAGGTTGTGGGAGCAAGACTTGGGGGAGCCTATCTCAGATACTGATTGGAAGTATTTGTTGCACGCATCTCAGGGCCCTTTCCCCAAACTACCGACTATGGTTGATTTATTTAAAATTTCTACATCAGGTTTACTATACGCTGGTTCAGTTTCACCACATGGGACTGTGTAATGACTCCTGATGTGGAAGATGCTCGGCCATGAACGCAGATTTCTTGCATGCAGTGTGGGGATGCCCATGGGTGTATAACTTCTGGCAGGAGGTGTTTGGGGTGGTGGACGAAGTCAGAGGCATGGTGATTCCTCGCAAGCCTTTGGTGGCCCTTCTGGGATTTGTGAAGAGTGTCCCGTCTGGCGTACACAAACTGGTTGGCATGATGCATCTCTTGGCCAGGCTCAGAATAGCCACGAGATGGGGCCGCAGGGGTGTCGCTTGCCAGGTAGTCTGGCTGAGGGACACAGCATTTTGCCAAGAACAGCTCCAGTTTTTATTGGGATATGATGCCACTGAGGTCACGTCCCCAGACGTATGTGCCCCCCCCGATTAATTATTTACAGACACAGAGGACTGTTATAGTCTTATGAGGGATGGTCCCATGTATGAACATATCATAGAGATAGAGGATGGCATGCCAGCTGTGTGGTGGTGACATAACTGGATGAATGCTATCTGCGCTCTTCATGCTCGTCAATGTGGGTGTCATTTCTTTCTTGTTACATATATCATTAACCAAACATGATTATTGCTTGTATGACATAATGTACTCCTATGAGATCTTAGGCAACGAAGCTTAATTATGGAATAATGAGTGGAAAATAGTTATAATATGATGAGCCTAGCAGAAATGATTTTGTGATGGCCCTCAGTGTCAGTACATGGATAACTATTCTGAAGAATGTATTTGGTTCTGTACCATGTATGTTGTTCTCTGTTAATAAAAATTGAATAAATAAATATAAAAAAAGTCCTAACTATAACTACGTAATGGCGACTGTCAGTAGGTAACATATATATATATATATATATATATATATATATATATATATATATATATAAATATAAATACTAACAGAATACACACTACAGGAATTTCTTCACCAAAGTACTTTTATTTACAGCACTATCAGCTTTTCTGTAATTAAAGTTAAACGGTGAATACATTCCTGGAGTGTGCCATTTTTCAACTTTGTTGTTGTTTTATTAGCAAGACTCAGCATTCACACGAGCATTAGCTGCAAGTGCGTGCCAATATATACTATTTAGGCACACATTTACAATTCACATAAGATCTGTGGAAGGATCTCCACTATATACGTATGTGATATATATATATATTTTTTTTTTTTTCAAAAAGACTACTCGACCAGATTCCACTGGACCCTTCTTGGGAGTGGAAAAAGAAGAGGTGTTCTGTTCAGTCAAAAACTGAATTAGCAATTAAGATGCATTTGAATCTTATTCTTGTCAGATTTGCTTTGTGTTTAGAGACAGAGGTCAAAAGTCTTCTTGCAATGCAAATACCTTTCCTTGTGATGGCAGAGTACCAGGATTTTGTAAGGTGAACTGTCTGACCTATGTGAAAGGAAAGGCTTTTGGTATCAGCTTTTTCCTAACACACATCATTTATATAACTAAGGGGGTCATTCTGACCCTGGCGGTAAAAACCGCCAGGGCCAACGACCGCGGGAGCACCGCCAACAGGCTGGCGGTGCTCCCATGGGCATTCTGACTGCGGCGGTACAGCCGCGGTCAGAAACGGAAAACCGGCGGTGTACCGCCGGTTTCCCGCTGCCCTGGGGAATCCTCCATGGCGGCGCAGCTTGCTGCGCCGCCATGGGGATTCCGAGCCCCATACCGCCATCCTGTTCCTGGCAGGTTTGGCCGCAAGGAAGAGAATGGTGGTATGGGGTGTCGTGGGGCCCCTGGGGGCCCCTGCAGTGCCCATGCAAATGGCATGGGCACTGCAGGGGCCCCCGAAACAGGGCCCCACCAAGATTTTCAGTGTCTGCCATGCAGACACTGAAAATCGCGACGGGTGCAACTGCACCCGTCGCACCCCTTCCACTCCGCCGGCTCCATTCGGAGCCGGCATCCTCATGGAAGGGTGTTTCCCGCTGGGCTGGCGAGCGGCCTTCTGGCGGTCGCCCGCCAGCCCAGCGGGAAACCCAGAATACCCGCGGTGGTCTTTTGACCGGGCAGCGGTATTCTGGCGGGCCCCGCCAGGCCGGCGGCTACCGCCGCCGGCCAGGGTGGGAATGAGGCCCTAAGTCAACTTTACAAATATTTCAAAATATATTTCAGTAGCTGTGAAAGACCATTTTTTGTACTTCTGTGTGATGAAAAAAAGTCAGAACACTTTACCTGGTGATGTGCAAATGATAAATGTTTTCTGAAACCCACTTTTCACAGATTATTGTTAGTACACTATATAGTTTTAGTAAAGCTGCAAGTTAGTGGGAAGGGTTTTGGACATTTCTTGGAAATTTACTGTCTGTAAATGACAGTGCGCTACCATATCATGCTTTAGTAATATATATATTTAAAGTGACTGTTTAAACATTAACTGAGAAACACTCCTGCCCTGATGGAAAAGCTATTAGTAAACAAAGGCAAGTCATGCATGGATCATGTGTACCCTATATGTGGGCCGGATTTATTATACATGTAGCAAACATTTAGTGTATTTAATCAAACAAAAGAGAATTTTTTTTTACAGCAGAAATGCTGAACTCACGTATTGGAAGGTGCACTCATATGTGAGAATGAAGAAAAAGGCGATTGTAAAATAGAATATTTTGCTAGGATCACACAATTTGAGACCCATTTCCGGTATTCAAGCTACTCGACCTGCAGGTCTAGTAACATTTTAAAGATTTTTTGAGGCCTAATATATATATATATATCTATAAATATATATATATCTATCTATCTATATATATATATATATATATATATATATATATATATATATATATATATATATATATATATATATATATACAGATATATATATATATATATATATATATACACACACACACACTCTCACACTCGCTCTCTCTCTTTCATAAGGCTACGCAAAAAAAACGGCTACAGTCCAGATATAAACGACTAAAGGCTTTTGTCCTACTTTTATGCTTAGCCTGTCCCAGTTTTTGCTTCTCAAAAACTGATCACCTTAGCAAATTTGTTCTCCACCGATAATGCTACTTCACACTTGAGTTTTAGTTCCATAATCAGAATTTTAAAAACCCATTTTTATGTTTTAAGTAATATGCCTTTTAAAGGCCGATGGTACCTCCTCATTACAATTAGTTTTAAGTGTTTTCACTAATGAATGCATGCCCGAAAATTATTCTGATTTGTTAAACTCTGAATGGGGAGACTGAGGCAGGACAGCAGTTCAGGCTGATTGAAAGGGGATGTTAAACTCTTGCTGAGCAATGTTTTCGGTTGATGGATGAGGGCTTGGAATAAACACAGGAGTTCAAGAACTCCACGCCCTTATGCAAAGAAAGTTATGAGGATTAGTTTAGCTAAACGTACCTGAGTTAGCATAGCTTCAGAGCTCACCTCTGACATTTTGCTATTATCATCGTCCCTCTCAGCTTTAGAAAGTTGACGGGCTATTTCAAGTCAGAAACGACATGATCCATGGTTTACCTTTACTAACTTAAATGGGAACCTATCTTCTATATATTGCTCTTCCCCGCCTTTTAATAGGTACATTGATCAATTGCTGCTTATGTTCCTAACTTCCATTCATGCCCATTTGACATCCTCTTACTCCTTTGACAGCATCTCTGACTTGTACACGTTTCCATATGGATTACTGGTCTGATTACTTGCAGAGAGCCTAACAATAATTTTAAAGCAATTACCATGATCGGGACAGAATAGTCTCCTATTGTAATCTAGTCATCAGTATTCAAAAGGCCACTTCCTAATTGTGAAAGTATGCCTATTATTTGAGGTATAAATCTTGGGGGTGTAGGAAAATACTTCTTTTGACATGATCACCCCATTTGTTTGGACTGATGCTGCTTGTTTTTTTACTCTGTGCAGTGGGATTCTCCTAACTAGACCTCAGTACATGTGCAGCATCAGACTGGCCTATAATGCAATTAGGCTTTGGTTGATTGACTAGTCTGACCGATCAGTGTGTGGGCTGTTTTTTTATCAGTCTGTGGGCCTGTTTTATGGCCATATGGGCTGCTTTTTACTGTTAATTTGTCTGATATTACTAAAAGCCATGTTTGCAACAAACACAAACTCATGCAGTCTCCTATACTTTGCAGAATACCCTTATAGCATGCCTTTACAAGTTCAAACTGATCTGATATGCAAATGTGGGCCACTTTGTTAGCTTTTTTAGTTTGCTAATGAGGGCCACTATTATTTTGGCACACAGTTAATTTTTTTGTCCCAGTCCAACACTGTGCATGTGCTCTCACCCCCCAAAACACATAGAAATTGACTATACTCCTATTTGGAAAATTGAACCTACATGTAATTCTCTGCTAAAAGGTAAAAGTGTACCATATAGCAGGGAGTTACAGGTAAGTTAAGTTAAATGTCAGTAGTGGATTGCACCACACATTCTGCCACCACAAGAGAGACAGTACAAAACATGGCGACAGGCCTACCACTGTAGCCTGTCTGTGCATTTTTAAAACTGCAAACCCACCCTGCAAAATAAGCCCATTTTGGCAAACCTACCCCCTCCATTAAATATAAATAAATTACACCTAATCGGGCCTTAAATGCCCATAGGATAGGGTGCATGATATTAAAAAGTAAGACATGTAAAAGTTTATTGTTGAATGTGTCCTTAGTGTGACAAGACCCACCCTAAAAGCTATTTTCATTGTAGCGGATTATCTGTTCCATAGGAAAGCATTGGGATACAGTATTAAATTAATGTAATCTCCACTTAGAAAACCACTACAAAGTTCATTATTAGACTTTTTAACATATTTGTTACAAGCTCAATCCATTGGTAAAGTTGTATTTGTAACAAATATTTCACAAAAGGTACTTTTAAAAGTCATCTTTTACCTGCGTATACCTCTAGAAACCCTTTTGCACCAGCTACCAACTGTCACCCTGGAACTGAATAGTCCCTTTGATGATATGTGAGCTTATTTCCAGAGCTGAGACAAATGCCTTGAGTGAGGGGAGGTGTTATGGATATCTGACAGGATGACCATCTGGCCAGTGCCCAGGAACATAATTAACTTCAAAGAGACCTACCCTATCACAGACACAGACACTAACACCTGTGCCTGTCCCCTCCTTTGTCCATCTAGGCAGCCTAGCACCTATTACAGTGGGAGAGAGCCTGGCTCCAGAACCAGTTTTGAGTGAACACAAAGGAAGAATTGCTCATATCCCTGGCTACACCTCTAGGTGGCACATGAGCTCTGCACAGGGGGGAAAAGGTTCTGCGATGTTGGAGTTAGGTGGAGAAGAGTACTGTGTAATTGTTTTGAGTAGGGCATACTGGAACTGCTGCAAAAGTGGTTAGGGTTACCCCTGAGAACCTTATTGGTTAAGGAGGGGCCAGGAGTCACCCCCACCCACAAGCTAGTGCCAGGCATAAATGTGCCATCCCTGGGCACCCTCTTCAGAACAGTATGGGACCTCTGGAAGACAGAAGAAAGATAGCACTTTCTGTTGAGAGTTGAGACCTGAGGTGGTGACCTGAGAGGCTGGACCTGCTTCCACTTGCAATCAGGATAAAGAAGTGATCTCTAAGGGTGAGTTGGATGACCTCCTATTAAGGTACATGGACACAACAAGCTGGTAGAAACCTTTTTTTCCTGAAGATCCAGTGGACCAGCTCCAACTGGACCTTGCTTGGAGCATTCTGGTAGCTTCTGCTAGAGTGAGTCTTGACCTCCAACTGCTGTTCTCCTGAAAAATAAGGGACTTTGAAACCTTTTTGTTTTAAAACCCCTGGAGGACTATGTAAATCTTGCCAAGTATATCTGACAAAGATGTATTGCTGCTAGGCCAAATATTTAGGTTGCTCCTGCTCAAAGCTTTTCTACAGCAGCAAATCTGTTTCAGCTGGATGTTGCAAAGAAGTATCTGGCCTCGTGAAATCATTTTCAGCTACAGCTTTTAGCCTTGTCCTGCTGAATAAATCTGAGCTCCAAAAAAGCGACAGAGTCCAAAGGTAGAAATCTTCACCAGGCAAAGGCTTCAAAAGCATCCGATCAGCGAGGGACCTTCTTTTGGTGCGAATTTCAAATTTCTCGCACTGTGAGCTTCTCTGCCAAAAGTTAACAGTTTAACCAGGACTTTGTCTGACAACTATCCAGCTTTGTGGAGCCCATCCCGCCCATAGCCTGTTGCTGTGTCTCACTGAGCATTTTTGACTTCCATTTCAGAGACTAAGGGCCAGATTACAACCTTGGTGGAGGGCATTACTCTGTCACAAACATGACAGAAATCACATCCGCCATATTACAAGTTTCATAGGATATAATGGAATTTGTAATATGGCGGGCAGGATATCTGTTATGTTTGTGACGGAGTAATCCCCTCTGCCAAGGTCACAATCAGGCCCTAAGTCAGATAGAAAAACTTCTGACTGGAACAAACTTGGTTCCTTCAATGTGGTCAAATGTAACCAGATGTCAGGAGTTGCCACTTAATGCATTAACAAATCATATCTCTGATTCATTTTGGTATAATTTGTTTATATAATTTTGTTAATTAAAATATGCTCTATGTTTATAAATTAGTTTGAAATTTCTTTTGTTGTGTTTTCAACTTTTTTAACTTATATGGTATTTCTAAATACTTTACACATGTTCTTATGTTAAAACTGTCTGCTTTGTGCAGTATCTACCAGGTGTTTGGTCATTTTTAAATTACTGAAAACTTTACTGGACCTATCAAGAACAATGACTTGCGGTGGACTACTTTTTCCTTCAACTAACAATTCACTTTCTTATGAGGGCGATTCACTATTGATAAAGGTGTGTTCGTAAAGTTTAATTATTATTAAGATATTTAGTGCAGAAGGGACAGAAAAAGGGGGAAGAGCTAAAGCCTCTGCACAATTCAAGAGGTATTTTTACTTGTCATAACTGTTCAATATGCAAACTAAGAGCCAACAAAAACACCAACATCATATTTACATATGGGTATATATGCGTTTCTAGACCTTCCAACATGTGGTCACTCCTTGGTAATGAAGACCTTTTTCCTTGATCCATAACCAGACGGAGTGCTCTCACTGCTCGGCATCCATATTTGATCTCATCACTCACTGGATTGTACCAACATGATGCTACAGGGCTCCCGCATGCTGTATTAGCGAGGAATATGAAGTTAAAAATCTTGAAAGGAACAATGTACCAAATCTCAAATCTTATTCTTGGAACCCCTTTTGCCATAATTGCTCCTGTCACCATTGTTACTTTCATTACTTTGTCTAAGGTGACCATCAATATGAAGATCTTTGAAAAAGCCCAGGCATGCAAGTCAGACAGAGAGCGAAACATGCGTTAGCTGAACAATAAAAGTGCAACTCTTAAATACCTGTTAATCATTTGAGTTAAAAATATGAGATGATTTGTTCTTGTCTCAAGTGTTAAAATTTTTCATGTAAAAAATAATGCTGACCAATAGATATACATGCACTTGACAATTAAATTCTAAAATGATCTAGTATTTGTATCTCTATGTTATAAATGTTTCAGTTCCCTAGGTCAGTGTCTCCCAAACTCTGGGTGGTGACCTGATTTTTGGTGAGTAGCCAAAGTCCAGGCAATAAATAAAGATTTTTTTAAATTCTGTATTTATTGTGTCACATTTTCTGCACGTCAAAGACAATATCAGGCTGTCTTCTGTACCTTATACTTTTAACACAGAGACTGGTGTTTACACACCCCTCTCACATTGCAGCTAGCTAAAGAAAAATAAAGTTAATTATGTGACAGTCCTTCTGGGGGTACATGAAGTCTAAAAGAAAAGCTCAAGGATGTCATTTTTTCCTAACACACAACAAAACGTAAAAACCTGTAAATAAACTGAAGACATTTAGCAGTTAGGAAAGCAAAATGAAGGACATTTGTTTTTGTAAATCTGTAGTGTGATGGAAGGAAAATGTTACTTACCCAGTACACATGTGTTTGTGGTATGTAGTGCATTAGATTCACATGCTTTACACTATCCTGCCATCTTGTGTTGGGTCCAGAGTGTTACAAGTTGTTTTTCTTTGAAAAATACATTGTTCAAGTCACAGGATCAAGTGACTCCTCTCTCTCGGTGATACTGCGCATGGGTATCGAGACCTTTGTTAGATTGTTTTCCCGCAGGTAGGTGAGAAAGAGGGATGAGAAGGAATTAAAGAAAAAGAGATGTCCATGCAAGTGTATCTACATATGTACAAATATACAGTAATTGCAACGGCCATAGGCATCCGGGGAGGAGGATGGGTGCATGTGAATCTACAGCACAGAATGCCACGAACAGATGCCTACTGGGTAAGTAACATTTTCCGTTCAGTGGCATGTGTGGCTGTAGATACACATGCTTTGCATAAGAATGTAAAGCAGCCCCTCAAAAAAGTGGTGGCTAGCCTTTGGGAGTTGAAGGTGTCTGGAAAAGAGTTCTTAGGACAGCTTGTCCTACATTTGCTTGCTGTCGTGCTTGTACATCCACACAATAATGTTTGTGAATGTGTGTGGTGTAGACCAAGTAGCTGCTCTGCATATGTCATCTAAAGGAATATTTCTAAAAAAAGCCACAGTAGCACCTTTTTTCCTAGTGGAATGTGCCCTAGGAGTTTGTGCCAATTGTTTTTTTGCCTTAGCATAATATGCTTGTATACATTTAACAATCCATCTAGCTTTGCGATTTTATAAAAATTGGATTGCCCTTAAATGGCAAAGCGAAAGCTACAAAAAGTTGCCTTGTTTTCCTAAACTCTAATATTCTGTTAGTATAGTACATGAGTCCCCTCTTTACGCGCACAAGTGTGGCGTTCCCTCTCTGCTCTTGAATCAGGTTGTGGGAAAAAACTGCCAAATCAATGGTCTGATTCAGTGGTTCCCAACCTTTTGACTTCTGTGGACCCCCAATTTATCATTACTGGAGCCCGGGGACCCCCACTGAATCTTTATTGGAATCCGGGGACCCCCTACTGAGTCATTTCTGAATGCTGGGAACCTAATCTGTTACTATTATTTAATTTTCTAAGCATTCGGGGACCCCCTGAGGAGGCTTCGCGGACCCCCAGGGGTCCCCGGACCACAGATTGGGAACCACTGGTCTGATTGATATGAAATTGAGACACCACTTTTGGTAGGAAACTTGGATTTGTGCGAAGGACCAACTTATCCTGACAAATTTGAAAGAAAAGTTCCTCTGGAGTTAATTCCTGGAGCTCACTGACATGTCTAAGTGATGTGATTGCAAAAGGAAATGCTACCTTCCATGAAAGGAACTGAAAAAGACATGAGGGAAGTGGCTCTAATGGAGGGTCCATGAGCCTAGTGAGTACAATGTTAAGATTCCACGATGGAAGAGGTGGATGTCTAGGCGGAATTACCCTTTTATGTCCTTCCATGAACATTTTAATAACAGGGATTCATAAGTAAGCAGCTATAGCTGCAAGATGTATTCTGACTCAAGTTAGTTTGGTGCAAATTAAGCAAGTAGCAAATAATTTCTTGGACAGATGCCTTAATTGGATCAATGTGTTTGGAATGGCAATAACAAACAAAACACTTCAATTTTGCTGCACAACATGCTCTAGCTGTAGGTCTGTGACCTCCTTCAAGATTTCCATACATTGAAGATGTAATTTAAGATGACCAAATTCTACGGCTTCCGGAGCCATATTGCTAGGTTGAGCGATTTGGAGTCTGGATGCCTGATCTGTCCTTGGTTCTGTTTGAGAAGACCCAGCCTGTTGGGGAGCTTCTGATGAGGAACTTGCGAAAGGTCCAGAGTGTTATGAACCAAGGTTGACGTGCCCATGTAGGCGCTACCAGTATCATAGTTAGTGACGTCTATTTGAGCTTGCGAAACAGAATGAGTAGGAGAAGTGGAAAAGCATAAGCAGATATCCCTGACTGTTAGACTTTTCATCCTTGGCGTGGTCTCCTTTAACTTTTTGCCTCTGTTCCCCAGGTTGTTGATGTGTGCTGGGCTCTGATTTTGCTGTCTTTGTTACTCTGGGCACTTTACCACTGCTAACCAGTGCTAAAGTGCAAGTGCTCCCTTACAAAATGTGTATGTAATTGGTTTATCCATGATTGGCATATTTGGTTTACTAGTAAGTCCCTAGTACTAGAGGTGCCAGGGCCTGTAAATCAAATGCTACTAGTGGGCCTGCAGCACTGGTTGTGCCACCCACATAAGTAGCTCTGTAATCATGTCTCAGACCTGCCACTGCAGTGTCTGTGTGTGCAGTTTTAACTGTAAATTTGACTTGGCAAGTGTGCCCACTTGCCAGGCCTAAACCTTCCCTTTTCTTACATGTCACACCCCCCTAAGGTAGGCCCTAGTTGTGTTTTATATGTCCTGACAATGACATTTTGCTAAATTCGTTTTCACTGTTGCAAGGCCTGTCCCTCTCATAGGTTAACAGGGGGGCTACCTTTAAATCTGATTTAAGTGTAGATTCCCTTTGGGAGCGGATGGACATTTGGAGTTTGGGGTCTCTGAGCTCACAATTTAAAAAATACATATTTTAGTAAAGTTGATTTTAAGATTGTGTGTTTGAAAATGCCACTTTTAGAAAGTGAGCATTTTCGCTTATACCATTTCTGTGACTCTGCCTGTTTGTGGATTCCCTGTCTGGGCCAGGTTGACAGTTGGGCTGGTTGCACCATTTTTATTGATAACTCAACTTGTGTATGGTGGATTTTTGTCATTTTGGTCTTGTTTTGGTTAGATAAATATTCTCTATTTTTCTAAACCTTTGTTGTGTCATTTTGTAGTGTTTTCATTAAGGTACTGCATTTGTTGGTACAAATATTTTACACCTAGCACTCTGAAGTTAAGCCCACTGCTCTGCCAAGCTACCAAGGGGGTAAGCAGGGGGTTAGCTGAGGGTGATTCTCTTTTACCCTGACTAAAGTGAGGGTCCTTGCTTGAACAGGGGGTAACCTGACTGTCAACCAAAGACCTCATTTCTAACACTGACCAGTTCATCCATAGAACATTGCCCTTGGAGAGAGGGTGAGGGTACCTGGACGCGAAGTTAGGGAATTTTGCGTTTTCTTCTGTGGCAAAAAGATCTATTTGAGGATTTCCCCACCATTGTAAGTATTTTTTAAGGACTTGTGAATTGAGTTCCCATTCGTGGACCTGTTGGTGCATCCTGTTGAGCTGGTCTGCAAAGTCGTCCATCCATGGGAGATAATCTGCTAGTAGGTGAATGTGGTGGTGATGAGCCCATTTCCAAATTGTTTGTGCCAGTTGTGATAACTGGAATAATCTTGTCCCCCACCCTCTGTTTTTGTAAATAATCCATCACTGTTATATTGTCCGTCTGGACAAGGACAACTTTGTGTGCGAGGTAAGGTAGGAAAGCTTTGAGGGCTCGAAATACTGCTTGAAGCTCCAGATAGTTGACGTGCTTGGAATAATATGTGTAATCCCAAAGACCCTGACTGTGAAGTTTTGAATATGTGCTCCCCAACCTATCAAGGATGCATACATGGTCAGAATGAATTGAGTCACAAGGTCTCAAAAGGGTCGCCCTTTTAAGAGGTTGGTGGAGTTCCACCATTACAGAGAGTGGTAAGTTTGGTGGTCTATCAACACTACATCCTGAAGCCGACCCTGCGACTGAGACCACTGATGAGACAGACATTGCTGTAGCTGACGCACGTGAAGTCTGGCATTGAGTACAATGGCAATTAAAGATGCCATCATCCCTAAGAGCCGCATGACAGTTTTGACAGTGGGACTGTGATTCTGTTGAAACTGAGGAAGCAGATGCTGGAGGTTTTTGTATCCGAGCTTGATTGGGGCATGTTAATCCTAGTTAAGTGTTGCGAATGACCCCTAAATATGGTTGAACCTGGAGAGGGTGTAGAAGAGAGTTTACAAAATTTATTGTGAATCCTAATTTGTGAAGAAGGTTCACTGTAATTTGTGTGTGGGACTGACACTGTTGCAACGTGCTGGCTTTGATAAGCCAGTCATCTAGGTATGGGAAGACATGAAGCTTTTGTCATCTGCGATGTACTGCAACCACTGATAGGCATTTGGTAAACACCCTGGAAGCAGTTGTGACCCCAAAAGGTAGAACTTTGAACTGCTAATTTTTGTCAGCAATCAGAAATCTTAAATATTTGTGGTGTGCCGGATGTATGGGAATGTGGAAGTATGCATCTTTGAGGGCTAGAACTGTCATAAAATCTCCCTGTTGAATGAGTGGAATGACATCCTGAAGAGTGACCATGTGAAAATGTTCTGAAAGAATGTATTGATTTAGGGGCCTGAGATCTAAGATGGGTCTGAGTGTCCCGTCCTTTTTTGGAATACGGAGATATATTGAATATACTCCTGTTCCTTGATATCTGGGTGGAACTGGTTCTTTAGCACCTTTTGAAAGGAGAGCCTCTTTGAGGAAAGTGAGGTGTTCTTGAGGTAACCTGGGTGTGCGAGGAGGGATATTGGGAGGTGTGGTTGTCAGCTTCATGCAATAACCATGTTGGATAATAGAGAAGGCCTATTGGTCCGAAGTTATTTGTTTAAAGAAGTCCATTTATTAAAGAAGTTGTGAAGACGTCCCCCAACTGCTCTTATATGGGGTTAGTGTATGTTGAGGTAGCCAGTGTTTTGTTGTAGAACCTGTGCCCTGAAATTATGACCTCTGTGTGATCCTCTAAAAGAGCCACTGGTATTAGAACCTGAGGCATGTTTGTTTTGAGAGATGGAAGGCTCTGATGAAGCTGTTGATTTGTAACCCCCTCTATAGAGTGGGCGATGAAAAAATCCTCTTTGTGCCTGTGACTGACGAGCTGCCATGGCCTTTGCAGTGTCCGTGTCCTTTTTGAGTTTTTCCAAGGTGGAATCAACTTGTGGACCAAAGAGGTGTTCTTTATTAAAGGGCTGTAATGATATGTGAGTTGTGATCACTGACTCCATTTTGCACTTAGCCTAGCAGCACACCGTCACATTAGTGACCACTGTGAGAGTGTGAATTTTCTAATACGTTTTATTAATCATTTCAATGTATTAACCATATAGTGAATTAACATATGAAAACGGGTAACTTTAGAAAATGGTTTCTATAATTCATTTCTTTTCTTTGGCTAAGCAAAATTCTAACTAAAGTTGTGGTTATTTTCCGTGGTTCAATGCTTACATAAAAGTGTGTGCTAAATAGCTTAATAAATGTGTTCACAGCTACCCCTAGCCGGTTGCTGCACTATGTCTTACAAGGTCAGATTTATAAAACCCTAATATGAGTTTAATGTTCTATTGTTTGAAATTGTCACTAATACATGGTATCTTCCTCGAAGATGGAAGTAAATGTTTCAACTTGAGAAATTTCTTCCTGAGAAGAGAAGCTTAGACAAGATGGAACAATGGAGTCACAGACAAGACGGAAGAGGAAAAGTTACTGTTATGAATGTGTCCTGGTTAATGTTGATGTAATTGCATTTTAGGTTATCAATTAGAGCAACTATTGGTTGAATCATAAGCCACCCCATGTACTGACCAATCATAAACTCTTTGAAGATTAGTATAACAACCTGGGTAGGCTTTTCTAGAGAGAGATTTTTGAGTTCAAGAGTTCCTGATGGTGGTTCGAGTCGCATTAGCGGTGAAGATATAGCTATCGATAGGCCCTATTCTCTGAAGACTTACCTAATGGGTCCCTTTGCTGAAGTAGACTACATGTTGTTGTTCTATGGGCAATGTATAAAATCGCATTGTTATATGTGTCTCTTTTGCTTTGCAGGTACCAGCTGCAACATATAGTTTAAATGCTGCATGATAACAATAATGTTTTTCCTTAATAACCCGACTTAGTGTGTTTTTCTAAATTTATGTTTCTAAATTCTTTTACATAAAATCCAACATGTTGCTGCTAATTTGTGGTTAGTGAGGGAATTAACTTTCAAATGCTCAAGATTCATATTGACACTATTTGATTGTTTGTACTAATGTATACTTTACCGTTATTACCAATTCTGGTGATAGTAATCAGTGTTATGATACTGGAGATTATTTGCTTGATTGATTTGATTAAACTCAGATATATAAGACGTTCTAATCAGCCACTATTGATTCTATATGCCTATCACTTGTGTTTGAGAGTTATTTTCGTGACATTAGCATTGTTAATCTAGGGAAATAAATTCATAATTCTTCTTAATAAACTGAAAACTCAGTCTTTTTACTCTCTTTGTCAGGTTGGGGAGAGTCTCCAGTGACCTGGCAATTAGTTATTTTCCTGGCGATAGTAGCCACTATAGAGTCTGGCAGCACATGTGAGCTAATAAATCAAGGGTCAGAAGGAGCTGGTTTGTATTTTTATCTACTGTTGCCTTTATTATTCTTGAATGGATAGGCTCTTGGTAAATGTCCTTTGCATGCCGCATCATACCTGATAGCATAGGGAGATATTGGGTGTCCCTGTGTGTGGTGGTGTGTCAAATAGAAAATGCTGTTCAATAGGATTCTTATGTAAAGATACATTATGGTACACAGCTGCCCTAGCAGTGACTTGTTGGTAGCTGGTAGTATGCTCTGGAGGGGAAGGTCTAGTGGGATACGAGTATGGATCCATATTACTGTCTGGATCATATGAATCCCAGGGATCATGATCCGATTGTAGCTCCTCTAAATAGTGTTCCTCAAATAATGGTGGCCATTGTGGAGTGTGGTCTCCCTCAGTTGGAGAACTGGGAGAATGAAGGGGAGGAGAAGTAGTTGGAGGTGAAGTAGGAGGAGGAGGAAGAGGACGGACAGGCTCCTTTGTTGAAACAGTCTTTTCCCTAGAGAGTTTGTTAGGTGGTGAGGTGTCCAGTGCCTCCTGGAAGGTTAGCTTCCTTTTAAAACTAGCTGTAGGGGAAGCTATAATTTGTTCTGTGCCTTCTTGAATATATATTTTGTGCAGCCTAAGATCCATTGTCTCCAAAATGGGTTGAATAGGCGAAGGTGTGGTGGAGGAGTGACTTGAGGCAAAAGCTCTGACGTAACATGTTTCTTTGTTTTCTGCGCCAAAAATTTCAGTCGGATCTTTTTTAGTGCCAAACTCAGATCTGAAGATAGTCGGCTTGTAACCGATGCTGTCGGTGCTGAAGGGTTGGTGGTGAAAGGTTGAACCGAAGTTGATGAAGTCGGAGCCAAAGATGCAGCCGCAGTCTTTGTGTTTTCCGTGCTAAGTTGATGGGTGGGGCATCCAAAATTGCTATCCGAGCTTGACCATGGCTTGAATGAAATGGTGGTCTGGTGACCTCAGTATGGAGTCTTTTTTGAGGTTTTGTGTTAAGAGGTGGGGCCACTGTACTCACGGTTTGCACCGAAGTCAGTTCTTGGCTCTCGAAGTCAGATTGGAAGCCTGAATCCGAATCTTGGGTGGAGACGGCTTCCTGGTGTTCTTCCCCGAAAATATCCAGGGTGCCATCTGGAGATCTGCATGCCACCTTCAAGCTCATCGGTCTTGGAGCGTCTTCTTGGACCGAAACGATCAACACGCCTCAGAGGTAGCCTTTTGATGGTCCAGTGAGAGGTATAAGTTACACAGCCAATGACAATTTGTGTAAGGGTACTTCATATGACACTGAGGGCAGAACTGAAATGGTGTCCGTTCCATCATGCTTACATTCTCTTCGGTGCCAAAGGTAATGCCTAACGGGCCGAAGGGCATAAGGTCGAAAAAACTGGAACCGACAAGTGAGAAATGGTCAATGTGAAAGCCAGAAAACCCAATCGAATGTACAATAATGTTGAACAGAAAAGACCGAGAGAAAGTCTCGGACTGGAGCGAGTCAAAGACGGAGCAAAGAATTTCACACCCGAACCCGACGGCAGAGAGAAATCAAGCTAACAGAGGACTCGATGCCCATGTGGAGTATCACCGAGAGGGAGGAGTCACTCAATCCCGTGACTCGGAAAACACCTTCTTCAAAGAAAAACAACTTGTAACACTCCGGACCTAACACTAGATGGCAGAATAATGCGAAGCATGTGTATCTACAGCTACACATGCCACAGAACACAAAGATTTTAGTAGGATCAGAACAAATCAAGACACTTTACTTGATGATGCACAATTATTAAATATTCACTGAAACTTGAATTCCACATGTTAGAATTTGTGTGTAATATACTTTTATCTGTATCAAACTGTATGTCTGCAAATTTAGTGACCATTTCCATGGAAAATGTGATGTCTGCAAATACCAATGCACTACCACACAATGCTTTATTAAATAAAAAAATCATCAGCCTCATGTTAATGAAAAATAGGTGAGTCGCAAAGTTTGTCATACTAAAAAAGTGGGTTATGATTCTAAAAACTTTGAGATACACTGACCCAGATAAAAGGGTCACACCTAAAATAGATGCACCCTGAATACCCAATCAGGAATTACTAGGTCGAGCAGGAGGCTTTTAGCCTATTGATCTTCAGGAACGGGTGCTCCCGTCATACCCCGTGGCTAAGGCAGACGGAAGGAGGAGGAAGGCGTCCCAGATGGCAGCTGGCAGAGCGTTTTGGCTGGGCGCGGAGGTGTCCTGCTTGAGGTAAGTTTGAGAAGACTGAATTGGCAGACCCTTCAGCAGCTGATCCGGGAGCACAGCAGCTTTTGTGGCCTCCGTAAGATTTATAGCGGCCATGTATATGGTGATGCCCCTTTTTGTCAGGCACCTGAGATATCCCTGCAGCAGTGAGACAAGAAAACGTGCTGTTCCCATGGAAGTGAGTTAAGCAGCAAAGCGGCATCTGCAAGCGCTCCCTAAGCAGCAAACAGAAGAGCAGCATTACCGACAATATCAGAGACTCATTTTATCAAACTTTAGGGGCACTTTGCTTACAGGCTGTGAAAATGATATTCACGCTTCCCGTTATAATAGAAGTATCCTGGCAAAATTTGCTTCAGAAATTTGGATAACTAAATGCTAAAGCGCTATAAAAGAAGAATGTCTGCCACTTGGGGACCTACGTCAACCGCACTTGAGCCCATGAAAGCACAACGGTCTGTGAACTAAAGATCTCAACAAGCAAAAGTCAGTACTTGTGCTCTTTCATAGGTGTCAAGTACGTTAATAATATCTATGGGGCCTACAATATCTGCAATATTTACTATGCTGGCTTAGGAGATTGCTTTTCTTGAACATAAGAAACCTCATGTAAGACCTCAAGTAATCTACAATATAAATACAAGTAGCCTGGCAGCCTGGAGGGCCCTACAGGGGTCCCTTCAAGCAGTGACAAGTACTGTAAGCAACGGAAGCAGCCTGCTTAGTCACAGATGCAGTTTGCTGCCCCTGCGCTGCGTTCCCTTGCCTGCTCACTAGAACATCTTAACACCCTATTTGATCCTGGTTATGTCAAACGATGAAGAGGCTCAATCAGGACAATACTCCGGCCCTGTATTGCCTGTAAATGGTCAAACGTCTCCAGGCATTGGGGGCACAACAAGGCTAACAGTTCTAACATAGCTTTGAGCCACAATAATATAGACAGCATGTTTAGTCCCACCAGCCCAGCCAATTTAGAGGTAATTTCTCAAATGGTGCCTTTCGAAGGTGTACAGCATGTGATTAACAGTAATCAGCCAACTGAGGCATCAGAATCACTGGGGGCGATAATCAATAGGGAATCTGCTAGGTCCCCTCTGGAGAAGCGGCAGGATCTTAGAGGTCAGATTCCCTCCGTCTCAGTAGGTAAGAAGAAAATTGGAACCACAAATTATCCGACCACAGCAGTATTTGGGTGAAGACCAGCATCAGACAGTTCCACCCATAAACCTGCAGGCTATGAAGGAACATCAAGGGGCATGTCTATTTATCTCATATTTACCATCCCCAACTCTAGTCTCAGTATAAAGCATTCACAAGCCCAGTTAGTCCCACAGGATCAGCCAGGAGAAAAGCTAGCCACTGAACAGGTGGCAAATGGAAGCCCTCTTCTACAACAAACTGATTACATCAGTGCAGCGGGTCTAGCCAATACATCAGCAACATCTCGGAAAGAGCAACCATCTTTCAGCCCTTTTTTGCCATTTCAGACTTGCCTTATGCAGAGGATAGAGGAACGGCTGCCCTTTCAAGGGACACTACTCCACATACAATCCCTGGGCTCCTGACACAGAGTATATCTTCTACATCTTCATCTTGCCCCGCAGTGGAAGCTGTACTGCACCAAATTCTGGGCAAAATTTGTGAGATTAAAATTTCAGAGGAGGCTCCACATCAAAGAACGAGGGAACAATTGGTCAGCTTAACACCAGCATGCAACTTCTACCTGTCCGGGTTACCCAAGTGGAGCAAAGAATCTCAGATCTGGAAGATTCTAGACAGAAGAGGGACCCCGCTTTTTCCAAACTGCAGGCTGAGCTTACTGATTTACAGTGGAAGATCAATGATCTTGAAAATCAATTATGCCAGACCAACCTCCTCTTTGTTGGTATTCTGGAAGGCCAGAAGAATGGTACTAAGGCAACAGCAATGATAACTGTGCTTATTAGCAAGTACGTCTGCCTCAATATGGCTTCCAAAACAGCGGATCTAACTATCACATGACCACATCGAGTGTCTTTCAGTCAAAACCCTAACGTTTAACATCCTCAAACTATCTTGGTGAATTTCAGCAATTTTAGGGTTAAAGAACGTATATTATCCTGTACATTTAAAGCTAGAATGTATCATACAGCCGATGGTTTCTCCTTCACAGTATTTTCTGACATGCCTATCACGGCTGCATGACGCTGCACTGAACTGAAGGCTATTATCAACAGTTTCAAAAGCCATGAAGCATCAGCTGGAAGAGTCCAGCAGTAGAAACTTAAAGTGATTTATAAAGGTCATGCGCACATATTTAAGTCAGTTGAACAGGCCAAGACATTCTTGGATCAAATATGCAAAAAAATGGAATAATTGCATGTCAAATCTTATAGTTCCATTCAGGGGTGTATACGTATAAGAGCAGCTCGTGGTCAATATTTAGACACTCTTAAGAGAAAGCCAGACTTTTGGATTGCTAGTCAGGCCAAAATCTGAGTGCACGTTTCATCCATTCTCCATCTGGAATCTGTCTCAGGTGTCATGTCTAAGCGCCACTTCAAATGGAAGGGTATGCAGTGGTTTGGTGGTTGGTTTGGTTTTCCTTGAGGGGCGGTCAGCTCTCCTGGAAGCCCCAGATGGGGAGGGCCTCGCTTCCCAGGAGAGCAGGAGGGATGTCACCTGTGTGATGTTTGCACATAAGGGGAAATACAATGCAGCAGACTAAACTTTTTTATTTAGGAGCCCTATGCCAGCTAACAGATTGAAAATTGTACCCTGCAATGTCAATGGCATCAATAATAGGATGAAATGTCAAGGTATATTAGAAACGTTTAGAAACCTGGGGCAGATATAATACTATTGCAGGAAATGTACTTAAAAGGTATGGGCAATGTACCAAAAATGTTGGCGCACATTAAATCCTCGTTCTTTCCTTCAGCTTCACTCGCAATACTTGGTGTCAATACTGATTGCAAAACAATTACAATGTGAAATACACAGGGTTGTGAAAGATCCCAGAGCTCGTTGACTATGGGTAAGACAAATGTACAAGATCAAGTAGTCATTTTCTTAAGTCATTAAGGACCAATGCAAGACTCAGCATCCTCTCTGCATGATATGTACACTGTATTGAGGCAAGCTGAAGGGCACCTAGTAATTGGGGAGGATTTTAATGTAATTCAGAATGTTTTTCTTGATTCTTCCCATTTGAATAGACATCAAAATAAGCCATACTCAATTTCAGCCTTACATACTTTGATGCAAGACTACACCTTGATAGATCCTTGGCGGACAAGACATCCCTCTTAACGCCAGTAAACCTGTCATTCCAAAAGCTATAAGTTTGCATCTCGCCTAGATTTTTTAAAATATCTCACTCAGTGTACTAGGCCAGCTCTGCTATAATGACTAATGTATTTTCCAAACAGTTATTTATTTATTTGGAGAATGACCATCCACCCTTGTCACGACCAGCGTTTAGATGGGCTTTTAACAAATCACTCCTGGCGGACGACGCTTAGGTTGAACAGACGCGTTTGGTACTAGAAGAATTCTTGCATTTTAATCAAGGTTCAGCCTCTGATTTTACAGTTTGGGAAGCTCTCAAAGATTTTTTAGAGGGCAGGTAATTTCTTCCCTCATACAGTGTAAACCAGCTGAAAAGGCAAAATATACTCCACTTATGGTTAACTTAAATGAAGCCATTAAGGTTCACGAACTAGCTCCCTCTGCACATTCTAAAATAACCGTAGCTTGTACTAGAGAAGATCTACTGTTTTTTTTTTACTATTAAAGAAACTGTCAGCCATAATACATACCTTCGACAAAGCTATGAGGAAAATGAGTACATAGGTAAATTTCTCGCTTGGTCTATCAAGAGTCACATGAACCCAAATATTATTAAACCGATCCACAATCCCTTGACCAACACATTGGTGTCACAGTCTCAAGCAGTTGCTACAGCATTCCTTGCACATTATTCCAGATTATGCTCTGTCTTTCACAGCCCTTCCTTTTCTGCGTCAGTGGTTAGGTGCTATTGATATGCTGCAGCTCTCGCCAGATCAGATTACAATGATAGCTCAGCCTATAACTTCTGCCAAAATTCAACAGGCGTTAAAATCTCTGCCTAGCGCCAAGGCTTGTGGTCGAGATGGCATTCCCGCAGAAGTTTATAAAATATTGTTGCACGATTGATCCCATTCCTAACCTGCTTATTCAATCAGATACTAGCGGGATGTGCTATATCGGCCTCTTTCACTGAATTGGCTATGATCAGCGTTGTGAAAAAAAATAAACCTGCAACATAATTGAATTCGCACTGACCCATTAGGCTTCTGGATAGTGATTACAAGCTGTTAACCAAGATTACTGCCAATAGATCATCCTTGGTAGCTCTGTCTATCATACACTATGATAAGAACGTTTTTCTTTCAGCGCGATACATCACTTTAGTACTATCTGTCTGCTTCAAGCTATTGATTGCTACTCCACCCAGAATATTAAAGTTGCGGTGATAAATTTAGATGCCAAAAAAGCCTTTGATCTCATTGAATGGCGAGCTCTATTCGCTATTTTATGCAGTATGGCTTTCCATCCAGCTTTACGCAGCTATTGAAATCTCTATATTCCAACACCAATGCTAACATAATTATTAACAATACACTAGCTGTGGGGTCAGTATCAGATGGGGTACTCAATAAGGGTGTCCAATGTCCCCTTTACAGTTTGCTCTTTTCATTGGGCCGCTTGCTTGTGCTAATATTCGGTCTCCTCAATTAAACGCACCAAAACTTAAATTATACGCAGCCGACATAGCTCTTTACTTTGCCGCAGAAGAATCTAATATCTCTTGTGCCATTTCTAAAATTAATGAATTCACAGCAATAGGCAGCTATACGAATAATCCATCAAAATTCAAAGCCTTATTATTTAACTGTCGTCCTGATATTCGTCCCGCTGCCATGTGAAGGTGTCACAATTCAGAGCGCCCCATTCGCTATTTAGGAATTCAGGTTACCTCAAAATTCGGAGTTCTTTAAACACACTACGCTTCTACTCTCTATAAGATTCGTAGCTTATTCCAACAGTGGGAGAATATTGCTCTATTAGTTACTGGTCGGATCTCTCGTAAAAACCTTTACGTCTGCTTCTGTATGTTTTTTGCAATGTGATGATTAAGATTCTTCAATCTTTCTTTCATGCTATTGAAACTGCAATTTGTGGATTCATTTGGCAAAAGAAGAAGCCGCAGATTAAATAACAAGCCATTCAGTTAGGAAGAGGGGGCTGGGCTGGCTCTACTGCGCATAAAAACTTATTTTCAAGCAGCCCTTTTAGGTTGTCCTACGTGCGCAGAGATATCTCTGGCAATGATAAATCCTATTTGAAGGTTATGGTCAATGCTTCAGGTATAGATCTTTTCTCTTTTTTAAAGATTCCTAGATTAACCAAGAGGTCGCGTTGTAAGACTCCTTGTAACATAGTCAGTTGTTTTAACAAGGTCTGGGCAGAATATAATTTCCCTTGTCTACATATTCAGATGAAGCCTGCCTGTGCCGATCTTGGTTTACGGCTCAGCAGCGTGGCAATTAAACATTGAAAAAATCTTGGCTTCCAGCACTAAGCAATTTCTTTTGCAATAAAGAATTTCTTTCATTGCAGACATTAAGGGGCAACTACCCCTCTATCAGTGGCATTCACTTTTTTAGCGATACTCAAATTAAGCACTTTTGTTTCGGCTACAGGGCAGACACCAGTATCCGAGAAAATTAGCAAGGCATATTTTTTACTGTCTCCGACAGGGATTGTTATTTGGTATAAAATACTCCTCCAGAACTCGGTATCAGATCATTTGCGTAAAATTCTTGCTGCTACCGGTTTAACCGCCCAATTGCAACATTACAAGCAGTTTAGCGCCAAGAAGAATGGCACTCTACAGTAAATAGAAGCTAAATTACATTCCAGAGAAGATAAAAAAATTATACGGTGAAGCTCCATCTGCATGCTTTAGATGTGGGCAAGAAGTGGACGACTAGCTCCGATCAATGTTTACTTGCCCCAGATTATGCACTATTTGGAACAATATTTTCTGTGCAGTTGGGGCGCAGATGGGTTGTGAAATTCTCCCTGATGTTTATGGAGCACTTTTTGGTATTCTATCCATCCCTAGCGACAGCTCAATTGGATCCGCCTAGTTTTTTCTTGTCTCTAGTTGCTAGATGTCTGATTTTCGCTAATTGGAAGCAGGGGCAGCGATGGCGGAGGAGCCCTGCCCCCCACCAGCAGCTGCAAAACATTTACAACAAAAGCATAACAAACTATTTTTATAGGGGGTGGGCACTCCCCAATTTTAAACTTTATTATCTGGCAGCAGTGCTGCAGTATGCACAGACACTTTATGTCACGGATAGATCCAGGCAAGATGCCCTCCCTTCGATATATACCCTGATTCTGGGCAAAGAAGCAGATGCAGTTTTCTTGCGGATTTTGGAACCCAGCTATTACAAAAAGGTTAAATTCAAGGTAATTTATTCTGCATTTAAGGCATGGACTCAGCTTAAGCGCAAGATAGGTATAGGAAGAATTTGCTACTATACTCCTCTGTGGAATACTCCAACGTTTCCAGCGATATTTAAAGACCACTATTGTTTGAGGTGGAGTAGTCGTGGCATTCATAAAGTCGGGGACCTCTTCCATTCTGGTAGCCACTTCAAATCATTTGAAGATTTAAGTGGGGAATTTGTGCTGGAAAAAAGAGATTTTTTATTTTTTTTAAAGATCAGAGCTTTTCTACTAACCAGTACGACTCAAGGCTGCCGCATAGACAAAATTAAGCTAATGGAGGTTTCGAGACACTCCACTAGCTGCGGCGTTAAAAACTTGTATCCACTGCTTTTAAGTGCTATACAGGATGACCTGGTTTTACTTGTCAAAAAGTGGGAAGGATGGGTTGGAGCCAAAGAGGCAGAGGTTTGTGAGTCTATGGAAATGGCACGGACGGTCTTATTGTCTGCGGGCCCGCAAGCTCAACATTTTATGGTATTGCATAATTTATATTATACACCTGCTAAGATTGCGAGCTGGGGTAAGACGGTGGGAATTATTTGCCCACGATGTGGTTGCCCGAAAGCAGATCTCTGCCATATGTTCTTTGAGTGTGCAAAATTGGCTAGTTTGATCACCGGTATATCCGATATATTGAAAAAAATCTTGAAACAGGCAATCTATCTGACACCTCAAATGGTTTTGTTGGGGGTTGATCACTCAGTCTGTAATAATCGAGATAGATACTTCCTGTTCATAGCAATGTCTGTATTTCATAGCTGTATAGCATCTTTTTGGCGGGATGTAGATCCCCCACGGTTTAATCAATGGCTTTCACGACTTTTATCTATTTATCATCTGGAAAACAGCCTGTATGAATTAAAAGGAGCCACGGCCGGTAAAAGGGCCACTAGAGTTTGGGCACCCTTTGCTGCATGGCTCCCGGGCCCCGAGAATATGTTAGCTAAAAAACAAAATGAATTCTATATGAGACCTCAAAGATTACAAAGTATGATAATTGATTAGAATGCTTCTCTCTTCTGTAAGACAACATTGATGTACTCATGTATCCGTGCTGTAAACATGTACCCTGCTGTGTGTTCTAATAAAAATAAATAAAAAAATAAAAAAAATATTTTTATTATGGTTTTGTTGTAAAAGGGGCAGGCCATAGGGCGTGACAGGGACTTAGGGGGAGTGCACAGCACTGCCCTCAATGCGTATGTGTGTTTGACCGGGCGTCTCGGGCCGGCCAAACACACATGCACATTAGGCTCTCTTGGAAACAGCAGGCAGAGACTTGCACTCTGTGTCGGCGCACCGAGCCAGGGTGCTTCGTCCAATCCTAATGCTGCTTCCATGCTGCCAGCAGCATGAAAGCAACGTTAGGGTTGGCCGCATGGCAGGCTGGGAGCCCGTGCCTGCTAGTACTGGCAGCCAGACAAGCGGATCAGTGCAGTGTGGGAAGAAAGGTACATTTAAAAAAAAAGATTATATATATTTTTTTATTGTCCCCGCCATGCGCAGCTCCGCCCTGCCCCTTTTCCCTCCTGCAGGCCGTGACAGTTCGGAAGACGGATGCTGCCCCATCTGTTGCCCAATGGCATACTAAAATGTGTAAAGTTAATTTCCATGAAAATCTTTACCCTATAAGAGTTGGCGCCTATAAAAGGTTTAAGAGAATATGGTAATGCTTGGCTCCGGTGGGGGATTAACAGAAAATATGATTATTTTACTATATGTGTTTTCCCTTTCGAGTATTTGATTTGTAGATATTTTAGGCATATTTAAATGGGTAAACTGGGAGAGTCTTTATGCTTTTTTAGTTTTTCATTTTTTTATTGCCTCTTGAAAAGTCAAATGAAATGGTAATATTGATTCAAATGATTTGTATTGGCTGAATTTTATTAATAATTTTTTTTAAAAAAATCTGAAGTGTGATGGAAACAGATTTTAGTAGGATCGGAACAAATCAAGACACTTTACTTGATGATGCGATAATTAGTAAATATTTATTGAAACTCAAATTTGTGTGTAATATACTTTTATCTGTATCAAAATGTCTGCACATTTTGTGACCATTTCCATATAAAATGTGCTGTTTGCAAATAACAATGGACAACCACACAATGCTTTATTACATTAAAAAATCACCAGCCTCGTGCTAATAAAATCTAGGTGAGTCACCAAAGTTTATCGTACTAAAAAGTGGCTCATGATTCTAAAAAGTTTGATATACTGCCATAGATAAAAGGGTCACACCTAAAATAAATGCACCCTGAATACCAAACCATAATCCTAAACCCTGCACATCAGGTATTACTAGGTCGAGCAGGAGTAGGAGGCTTTAAACCTATTTATCCCTGCCTTCCACATAGGTCTCAAATTTTCTGGTCTAAGTGTGAGAAGCTCATCCAGTCCAGGTTATCTTTTTTCATTTTGGGACTTGCAGTTCTAAATTTGTAGTCGGAGCCACAGAACTACAAGTCCCACAAATGAGGATGGGAAGAGGTACTCACTCATGATAGTGGGAAACCTGAGTATTCGGGTAAACTCCAAAGGCCTGATTATGACTTCGGTGGTCCGATCGTCTGACCGCCAAAGCCATGGGGATGAGGCTGCCTTCAAGCCGGTGGCCTCACCCTTTGTCATATTATGATGTTTCCACTGGGCTGACCAGCAGAAATGTCACATTACGACGTTTCCATTGGTCAGCGTGGTGGAAACAGTGCAGCGGCACTGGTCTCTGCTCCCTTAGGGAGCCAAGGCCAATGCCATCACACACCAGCACCCTCAGAATGCACACTGCCTGCAGAGCAAACTGCGCATTCTGGGGTTGCTTGCACGGGGAAGTGCAGGGCCCCCCTGTGGGTCCCCAACACTGGCTTTCCACCAGCCTTTTTATGGCCGGGACTGCGCCATGAAAAGGCTGGGGGAAAGTGAGGTCGTGATCAGCATGGTGGTGCCGCCTTGGACAATGCCGTGGCTGACTACGACTTCAACCGCTGCCAACCTGTCGGGATCCTTGATCCCGCTGGTGGTGGCGGTCCCCTGGTGGTCCCCCCGTCGTATTACTATGTTTCCCCTGCACTGACTGGCAGAAATGTCATATTACGCCGTGTTCCACCGGTCAGCTCGGTGGAAACAGTGCAGCGGCACTGGCCTCGGCTCCCTCAGAGAGCCGAGGCCAATGCCACGTACACCAGCACCCTCGGAATGCACCTTGTCTGCTCTGCAGACAAGGTGCATTCCGAGGGTGCTTGGAGTGGGCCGCCTGGACTACCCACGACATGGTCGTGGACAGTGCAGGAGCCCCCTGTGTCCCTCCAACACTGGCTTTCCGCCAGTCTTTTTGTAGTGAGGATCCCCCCAAGAAAAGGCTGGCAAAAAGTGAAGTCATGATCAGCATGGTGGTGCCACCTTGGACAATGCTGTTGTTGACCACGACTTTGACTGCCACCAACCCATCAGGATCCTTGATCCCGGTGGTGATGAGGGTCTCCTGGCGGTCTGCCTACCTGGATCATAATCTGGCAGTCGAACTGCCAGGAGTGTGGCGGTCCGACCACCACCGCAAGTTTGGTAGTCCACGGACAATCAAACTCGTAATAAGGCACCATGTTTGGAATCAACCTATTAAGTAAAGTTTCTTTCAGATAGAATTACAGGTATTCATGCAAGTAAATCCATTTTGTGTAAAAAAAACAGGCCAAGCTATTTTTCAAAACCAAAGAATCTTAAACATTTAGGGCCCGATTTAGATCTTGGTGGAGGGGTTACTCTGTCACAAACGTGACGATTATTCCGGCCACTTTGCATAGGATATAATGGAATCGTAATACAGTGGATGGGATACCTGTCATGTTTGTGATGGAGTAACCCCGTCTGTAAAGGCCGAAATCATGCCCTTAGTGTTTAAAAGAAAATATTTTTTGTGGGGAGTCTCACTCACTTCTGTTTCACACATATGTGATCATAAGTACAGAGGGGTGCTCTGTCTTGGTGAGAGCTCATTTTCAAAGCACATGCATTTGCATTACTTCTGTATGCCTCATACTCATTGCAGTCATTACTTTTTACGTGGCTACTACCTCGGAGACAGGAACAATTTAAGAGTGCTGAAATGGCAAACCTCACCCACCCTTACTAAGTGCCATAAAGAATCTGACATTACCAGGCTTCTCCTATTTTGTTTTCTGTCTACCTGGGATGTGGAACATGAGGGTGAGGTCTGTGCTGGGTTTAGACCTGTTTTGGGGATATGTTCCTCCCCTGATTGGCTTGAGAAGATCTTTCGTCCATCATTGAAGAAGCTGATGATGAGATTTGATGTGAAAATCTTGACCTGAAAATTATCCCAGTGTACGCTCTGCACTATTGGTGGTGGTGTGAGTAAGGGTTTCTTTGTTTCCATGACATGTGGAACGTCAATGATTGTGGAAGGTGCGCATCCTGGTGCACATTAGGATTCCCAGGCCGGCAGGGGAAGTGCCTGTTCCTTACACATGCAGGTAGGTAATTTGCATGAGTGCGAAGGATGTGCACTCTTTGGTCCATTTACATTCCTTTAGCTGGGCAGCTAAAGAATATATCCCAGTGTTTGTGGGGCTGAGTTGCTGGCGTAACTTGCTGAAATTTTAGAGCATTTTGATTATTTGTGCTTGATATTTTATATTTTCCTACTGACGTTACGGTGAAGCATACGGAGAAAAGTAAACATGTCTTGCCTTTACCCTCCTTTCATTCCCCACACTCTCCTATTTTGGCCTCTCCCTCTCCTAAACGACAGAGGGAAATAGAGAGGAACTACATGATTGTCTTCAAAACACCAGCAGCATATAAAAGAGAATGTTCTAAGACATATGGGACCAAGAAAATAATAGAAAATACAATTTCTGATTCTGGTATTTCAGATGGCAGTTGGTAGTCTATCCCTGTCATACATCAGAAAGGGAAATGCCTCTAAACTCCTGTTGCTTGATTCGCTATCTCACATAATGGAAATTGTGGGTTTTTCTACCATGGAGAAACCAGGGAACTCTGATGAATTTCTACTGAGTCTGTTGCAGAGACCTTCTATGCCTATTCACCAATTTGTTGTGGAAGGAAATAGATAATATTCTGCTACCAAGATTTATGGCAAGGATGTATCCTTTGGACAATACGGAATCTTCTTTGCCTGATTCTGTGCAAGCGGAATCTGTTGTTGCCAGCTTAGCATGCAGGTCTTCCATGACTGAAGTGCACATTTTAAACGATTTTGCTGATAAAAGATGGATTCAGCTTTGAAGAAAGTGTTTTATATCTGTTGTGTCGCTATGTGTGCTGGCATCTATGGAGTTTACACACCACAATCTCTAATCTCGGATTTGAAAGCTTTATTCAGAACTATTCAGGATGGATCAATATGTTCTGAGGTATTAGAGGGCATGGTACCCAAGTGGAATTATCGTCAGACATTTCATCTGATGTTCTAAGATCAGCAGCCTTAGAAGATGTGCTTCTGTGACAGAACGACACAATATCTATTTGAAGGACTGAAAAACAGTTGTGGCCCAGACAGCTACAGCCTTAAGGGTGCCTTATGGGAGTTCATGGTTACTTTGCCCAGAATTGATAGATAAACTTCACATAATGAAGCTCCCTTCTTTCAGGTGTCAGTCATTTAAGTCTTTTGGTTCATGTAAGTCAAAGTTTTCCTTTATGCATCTATCAAGAAGGAAGCAGAGTAAACATCATAGATCAAGACTAATGCTCCTGACTAGATCAGGACACAGGAAGCAGATGGCCATGTATTAAACATTGGAGGTTGGATTCATCAGTTCTTCTCAGAATGTTAGAAAATATCATCAGACAAAATCAGTTGTGGAAGTGGCCAAAATGGGATAAACAATAGAGTTCCATTCTCAGCCTCCATTTTCAGGGATCATTCCTACGCCAGTGTACAGATGTTATCTCAAGAAAAAGGCACTTCTTGACAGGGTCAAAGCCCTGATAGAGAAGGAAACAATCACTGTCTTCCATTGTAACTCTAGACCCAAAGATGTCAGGAGGCTTTTGTCTGGTTCGTACAGAGGATCATTCTATTGATTTTGCTGAATAACTTCTTGACCATTATAGACATCATGGGTTCTAATTTACACATACCTTTAGCAAATTGCATAGGAGGTCCTCTTTGGCAGTTTAAGATTGCTGCTGTTTGGTCCGAAATGTGCACCAACAGTATTTACAAAAGTGGTGGCTCCTGTGGTAGCACATCTTCACCTACAGAGAATGTCAGTATTTTCTTATTTAGATGATTGGTTGTTTGATGCTGTGGTACAGAAGGAGAATTCACCATTTCTGGATCAAACAAAATCAAGATTGTGTTCTCACTCCACCTATTCAAGTGGGGGCTGCTCAGCATCTGTTCATCCCACCACCACCTATGCACACTCACATTACTTGGGGCGAAACAGGTGCCCATTACAGTGACCCTCTTTCGCAGAAAAATGTCACAATTGTAGAAGATATTATACTCGAGGCACCACTCAATGATGGATAAAAGCATCTTTGTGTGCTTATAAAATCTAATAAGCCTTGCTCGCAACAAGTATTCCACAGCCCTTAGATCATCCTTATGATGTATACTTGTATAAAGTGCAACAAAATCTAAAGTCATAATCAGATACCCTTCTTCCCAACTTATATCAAATATTCTCTGTAGAAACTCAGTGGTATCGTTCATGTGGGAAGCTAAGTTCTCTACAAAAGGTTGTAGGAAATAATCAACATAAGTAGACACATTTTCAAAAACGCTTTCTTGTGCCGCCTTAATCGGTCTACCAGATGGTCTAGTCCTGTCCTTTTGTATCTTTGAAATCAGGTAGAACACAGGGAGCTTGGGATGGTCATTCTTCAAAAAACCGTATACCTCATTACTTAATAGCCCCTGTGGTTTCCATTCTGCTAACAAATTTGTAAAGCTTTCACATGTTTCAATAAAATATGTCAAATCTATTTTTTTGTCACAGCTGGGATCTCTCAATTGTTTGTATGTGTCTCTCATATATGCTGCTTGTGACCACAAGACAACTTTCCCCTCTGGTTAGAACTTTGTACTACAACATCTTTACCTCCTTTCTCTCCCAACCTCACCCCTTGGTTTTCCAATGTTTCCACCACATCACATTCCGTCGCCTCCTCTCCTTCTTCTAATCACTTCAATTCTCTCATTAAAACCACATTGTCAACTTTCAGACTACTGGAGGAGTACTCTATCACTGAGGCTAGGTTGCTAGGTTTTTCACCAATCTCAATGTATACAATTTACACAATTTCAGCCTTATAGAGAGCATATACAAATCAATTCTGGTTTGTACACAGGCAAAATGACATTTCTCACAAAAGGATAGTCCTAAGGATAAGATTGATATGTCATTAGTTGACAGCTCCATTACCATCAAATTAATTACCATGTTTGGGTCCCTCAGTATCTTCTGTTGCTCCTGCTAGTTGCCCATTTCCATTTCCTACTGGCCCTTTTGCCTTTACCTCCTCTTCTTTGTTGCCTCTCCTTTTCCATTTCATTCTTGTTTTTCCTCTCCAAGGCCTGTGATTTGATCTTCTGTCCTGTCTTAAAATATGAGACTCATCCATGAGTGTAGTGGGATTGTCCAGCATTCCAGCATCCTCATAATCTGCATCTGCATCCGAGATGAAGTTACTACTTTTAGAGCCCTGTACTATTTCTTGCCTCACACTATTCTGCTTGGTCAATTTATGTCTCCTGATGGCCTCAAAACTGCGTGCAAACATGTAAATCCTTCCACTTTAATAATCGCTCTGATCGCTGCTAAATTTGCATGTTTTTTCTTAATTATAGCATCTTCCTCAACATTAAATCTTTCTACCATTGTTTTTTCTAAGTATTTATCATTGTGGTTATCTATTTTCACCTTCAGTTCCTGAATTTGTTTTAAGAGGTTGTCCCTATATATTTGTGCATACTTTAGTATGCCCGCTGAGCTCTTAGCGTTGTGCTCAGCCCATTCATGTAGTAAATATAGATGCAGGTTCTCATAACTTGGAGTGATCAATATTGTAAGTCCTCGAGGTGCTCTCCCCACATGTAAATGCTTAGAAAGGGACTCTATTTCCCGCCATTTGCTTAGTTTTGCCTTTTTATGTTTCTCCAATGTTTTAAATTGTAGCTAGTTTCTGGTTTGCCGACCACCTCAATATTATTAGCGTGTCCTCTTATGTTACCAAATATTGCCTGTATGAAACAAATATGCTTCTTTAGAAAAAATATTCCCATTACCCACTTGGGCTCGATGGGGTGACCTATGAAACCCACAGTAGTGGTGTTAACTAGAAGACTGGAGATGTTGTGTAACCTATCAGAGTTATTTTGCTGATTGGAGCAGCAACACGGATGACCAAAGTTGGAATTTGAGTACGTATACGATTCTCCACTTTAATATTGATATACTGGACTGACTAAGTTAATTTACCTTGAAGAAGGAAATTTGAATACTATTAATGTATGTATATATTTTACTGAAATGCCTAGTCTTTCGTTTATGTCCTTCAGATCCTTGCCCATGAGACTTTTTACGCTGCCATTGTGAGAAGAAATATAGTAATTGACAAAGTCAGATTTTCTGCCGAAACGTGTCTTGTCACGTTTGCTGCAGTACAGGAATTGAAAAGTATATATATGTATGTATATAGTTATATTATATAAATATAGATAGAGCTATACATAGGTAGCCAGTAGGTAGTTATAGTTAGAACCTAGTTTCCATAGGAAAAGCATTTTTGTTTTGCCAATAATTTTGGCACAGTCTGACGAATCCTCACAAACTTTTCAAAACTAGTTTACCACTCACTTCAGCTGATGTCTTGAAATTTTCAGGGTGCTTGGTAAAGCGGGGGCTGAGAAAAAGGGGGGTCCCAAAACACTTTTTCTCCATACAATTATCTAGACACAACTACAGCCTGAACCGCTGGACGGAATTACAGCAAATTTGGCAGAAAGCTAGTTCTTGGCCTAGAAAGCTTGTTTTTTTGTAATTTGGTGTAAACCTGTTCAGTAGGTTTGGATAGGAAAAAATATATAGATATCTAGGTACGGGGATCCTCTGCAGATCCATCAGATTTCACGCTGAGATCTGATTGGCTGCCAACACTTCAACCAGGAAGTGTTGGCAGCCATTTTGAGACGAGGAGCCAGCCGAGTCCCAAAACAAAAGTAAAAAAAAAGAGAAGGGAGCAGGTTAGTAATATCCTGACACCAAAAGTCTGGTGGAGGGGTCCACCTGGTACCCGGATGGGCCCAAAAAGCATTTTTTAAACATTTTCACAGCAAAATATACACACGATCGGTGAATCCCCGCAAAAAAACAAAAACAAGCGCAATCTCCCACCTTTGTTTAAATTCAGCCCCTGGGTAGGCCAGGTCGTGGGGGCAATTTTAAATTAATAATTTGGGCAGGGAGGCGCACGTGGCCCCCTCCCCAGGGCCTATCTTGGCCCCAAGGACCGCCACCACCCCGGGGTAGACCAAATGCATATGTGGTGGAGGGTGGTGGCCTGCATGCCGCCCCCTCCAAAGGCCGTTTACTGCCCCAGGGATTGCCACCTCCCTGGGGTTGGGCCTGAAAATAGGAGGGGGCAGCGCACACTCTCTTATGGGCTTAATAGTGCCCTGGGAACTACCACCTCCCCGGGCCATGGAAATATTTCAAATTGGGAGGGGGACCTCCATGGCAATTTTCAGCCCCGGGGATCACCACCTCCCTGGGGGTTGGCCTCATTCGTATATGGGAAAAAGGGTGCACGGCCCCCCTTCTGAGCCTTTTTCAGCCCAGGGATCACCAACTCCCCTGGGCCTTCCGTTTAAAAACAAAGGAGAGGAGTCATGCAGACCTCCTCTTGGAGCCATTAATAGCCCTGGGGACCACCACCTCCCAAGGCTGGCTCCCTATGTCCTGAGGTTCCACACTCAGGACATAGCTGTTTGCTGTCACTTGTCCAGCATGCAGGAGCAATCGACCAGAGGAGAATTGAGGCTCCTTTGCGGTCCACAAAAGTGCACACTGGGTGCCCTGGATGGTTCCAGGGCACCAAGGAACAAAAGGATGGGCCACAGGGTTCCCAGGGCTAGAATCAGCCTGGGATATGGAGGGGTCATGTGGCTCCCATCGCCTTCTAATATTTTTTGAGCCACGTGGGATGGGGCCGATGGGGCCAAAATTGGCCTGATGGGGATGTGTGGCCCCTTCTTTTTTTGGATTGGCTGGGCCTCAGGAGATGGAGTCCTTGGTGCCAAACGTAGCCCAGGTAGGGGACCTTGTGGCCCCTCCTCTTTCATTATTTGGCTAGGCCCCAGGGGTGGTGTTCCCCGGGCCAGTATCAGCCTAAGGAGGGGGCCATGCACCCCACTTCCTTTCCAATAATTGTCCTGGCCCCCAGGAATTAGGTCCCCGAGGAGTGGGACTGCGTGGTTCCCCCTCCTCTTTGTTGGATTGGCCGGGCCCCGGGCAATGGGGTCTACGGGGTAAATACGGCCCAGGGAGAGGGACTGCGTGCTCCTTTCCCGGGTTGCCTAAATATGGGATGGACGGCTATAGGGCCTGGCTGCAGGACAGGCTGTGCGGCCAATCCCCGCTGCGCATGGTCAAAAGCCATGTGCAGCGAAGGTTGGGTTATTGTAAGGTAACCTTAGAAATTCACAAAAAAAACAAAGGTTACTGGGTTAGGTTCAGATTTTCCGTGCACAAAACCATAGTTATACTTATCTCAAAAACATATAACTATAATTTGCAACCTTGCTTTGCACTGCTACTTATCCCACATATTACATCAGTAATGACATCTTCTATAACATCATTCATAATATAAGTGAAAAATTTGCAATACAATTATTGCAAAAAACTGTGCACAGTGGGGGTGTGAGTTAAAGTCACCTTAGGGCACAACTATAACTTGCGCACCCGCCATACACAGTTTTCCCTTCAATAAAATTCAGAACCTAACTATAACGTCCCTGTAACCTTTGTTTTTTTCCTATGAATTTCTGTGTTTTTTTAACATAAAATAATTTCATTACTGTATGTTAATTCAACCACGGCCACGCAGATGCGTGGCGGGGGTTGGCCGCAGTGCCAACATCGCTGCAGGCAGGGAAGGAGATTAAGCCTCTGCTTCCAGAGGGCGAGAGCATTATGACAGCTCTCATCTGCTGGAAGCAGAGTGTTTGCGCTGACGTGGTGGGAGCTGCCAAAGCTCCCGCTAAGTCAGAGGAAACAGCTATGTCCCGGGGGTGGGCACACCAGGACATAGCAGGAGCCGGCCATGGGGGATGGCGGTCCCCAAGGCATTATTGGCTCCATCGGGGTGGTTGTGTGTGTGTGGGGGGCCTCCAAAGTTTCATTTAGCCCCGGGGAGATGGTGGTTCCCGGGGGTTCACGACGGATCCCCTTCATAATTTATTTTCAACCCCAGTAAGGTGGTGGTGCCCGAGTGCAGGGGGTGGCATGCGGCCCATTCGCATACTCATTTTACAGCACTCCGGGGAGGTGGCGATCCCTGGGGCTTTGAAAAGCCCTAGGAGGGAAGCTCATGCTCCCCTTCTCCTTTTTTTCACCCCCAGTGCCCGTGGGACCTGGCTTATTTGAGGGCAAAACTAAAAGCAGAAGCCCGTGCTTGCTTTATTTTTTTAAAAATCACAGTAAAATGTGCAGGTCCGCCACAATATTCACTGTGATTTAAAAAGAAAAATACTTTTAAGCCTTGGTTGGGGGGGGGGGTGGGCTGTGGGACACCTGCACCAAGGCTAGAGAGGTAAGGTAACAGTTTCCTACTCCCTTTTCATTGTTTGTAGGAAGCTGGCTCTGTATATACTATATCAAAATAAGATATAGTGTGCACAGAGTCCAGGGGTTCCCCAAGAGGCTTGACAGAGGCAATAATAGATAATACTAATGCTCTATTTGTGGTAGTGTGGTCGGGCAGTTAGGCTTATCAGAGGGCACTGTTAAGCATTTGTTGTACACACACAAGCAATAGAAGGAACACAAACTCAATGACTTAAGTCCAGACCAATAGCTTTATATTGTATTGTATTGTATTGTAATCGTATTTATATAGCGCTTACTACCCCTGACGAGGCATCGAAGCGCTTTTTGGTGAGTAGCACGCTACTCTGGAACCCAACAAGAATTAGTGATGGATTAGTATCGGGAAATATTGAGTACAGTTTTAGTATTATTATGAGGTAATTTGAGCCGCGGATATGAGAGTTTGTTAGTTAGATTGACTGGAGTAATGGAGGGGTGGAGGAGGAAAGAAATCCAGAAGTGTTAATTGGGAGTATATCCTTCATTTACTCAACCCAAAGGCTTGGGATGAGTAAAGGGGGATGGAGGAGGGAAGAGTATGTGGAAGGGTTAGGGAGAGCATAGTAGCAGGGTGAGATAAATGCGGGAGAATTTAGTAGGGTTATGTGGGAGGTCACGGTAGTAGAGTGAGGTTTGGTGAGTTAGATGTGGAAGCGGAGGGAAGAGCTTAGGCTTTAGGAGATGAAAGTAGTAGGAAGGATTTGGGATGAGTCAGAGTGAGAATGGAGGATAGTTTGATAGAGACATGACATATGATGATGATAGAAAAATATATTTTGTTACTTTATTACTACAACCACAAGACTCAGTTCAAAAGTAAATACTGTTGCAGGTAAGTACTTAGCATAGACAGCAATGTAACTTTGTTTCACTTTAGTCAAGTAAACAGATTTTAAGAAAACAGAGAATATCTGTTTTAAAAGTGGACACACTGCATTTTCATAACAGTTCCAGGGGAAGAAAATAAAGTACAGTTTTAGAGGTAAGTACACAACTTACAGTTCCAGTCTCCGAGTTATAGGTAGTCCACTGTTGGGGGTTCAAGTCAACCCCAAACACCCACCACCAGCAACATGGGGACGGCCGGGTGCAGAGGTCAAAGTTGAGCAATTTTAACGTGGGCTCCTATGGAGACAGGGGGTACTCGGAATTCGGTCTGCCAGCAGGTATGTACCCGCGGCTCTGAGGGCAGACCAGGGGGGATAGAGGAGCACTGGAGGGGCCCCAAAAAGGCACCAATTCCACACCCTGCAGAGTGCAAATAGGTTGCCTGGTTTCCAATTAACCTCTATGAGGGGACCCCTGGGTCACTCAGGCGCTGCAGGCGAGGTCCGGCGTGGTGTCTGGGGCACACCACTGGTCGGACAGGGAAGAGGGCCACCTGTTGATCGTTGCTATACCGGGGTGTCGATTTCTCCAAGGACTGGGGGCTGCGGGTGCAGTGGGTCCTTTGGCGTCGGTTATCTTTATTCAGGGCAGTCACGGACAGTGGGGTCCTCCGGATTCCCTCTGCAGGCGTCATCATGGAGGGGTGGAGAGGTCAACCTAGAGTGGGCACTTCGTCGCCGTCGCCTGGGGGACCTCTCTGGTCAGTTGGGCCACCTGGACTCGGGCTGTGGGCGTCGGGTGCAGAGTGGTTTGGACTCACGCTTCTGGAGTGAGGTGGGAGTCTTTCAGAAGAGGTTTTTTCTTCTGTTCTTCTTTGGACAGGGCCGCTGTCCACAGGAGCTCTTGATCCTCTGTGATGCAGGCAGCCCTCTGGAGGTTTTTCAGAGGTCACTGGACCTGCAGGACGAATCGCTTTTCTTCTGCAGGTTCTTTGAAGAAGGAGACAGGCCGGTAGGGCTGGGACCAAGTCAGTTGTTGTCTCCTTTCCTTCTCTGCTGAGGTTTCCGCTAAGCAGTCCTTCTTCTTCTTGTGAGGTCATCAGGAATCTGACTAGCTTGGTTCAGGTAGCCCTTAAACATACGATTTAGGGGCGTTTTTAGGTTTACAGGGCAGTAGCCAATGGCTACTGTCCCTGAGGGTGGCTACACCCTTCCGGTGTCCATTCCTTTAGGGGAGGGGGGCACATTCCTTTCTCTATTGGCCCTGATCCTCCAAACCAAGATGGAGGATTCTGCAAGGAGGGGGTAACTTCAGCTCCGGACACCTTAGGGGTGGTCTTGGCTGAGGTGGTGACTCCTCCTTGGTTTTCTTAATATTCCCTCTGGACTTCCCGCCAAAAGTGGGGCTTTGTCCGGGGGCTGGGCATATCCACTACCTGGAGTGCCCTGGGGCATTGTAACACCGAGTCTGAGCCTTTGAGGCTCACTGCTAGTTGTTACAGTTCCTGCAGGGGGCAGGTGTGAAGCACCTCCACCCAGTGCAGGCTTTGTTTCTGGCCCCAGAGAGCACAAAGGCTTTGACCCCAGGGGGTCAGAAACTAGTCTCTCAGTGGCAGGCTGGCACAGACCAGTCAGTCCTGCACTGAAGGATTGGGTAAAATAGAGGGGGGCATCTCTAAGATGCCCTCTGTGTGCATTTTTTAATATATCCAACACTGCCATAAGTGTGGGCTTATTATTCTGAGAAGTTTGATACCAAACTTCCCAGTATTCAGTGTAGCCATTATGGAACTGTGGAGTTCACATATATGTTAGACCTGACAGCCTTTGGGTGGTAATCCACCCAACTTTTTGCCTGCATCCCTCCTTCTTTCTGACACTGTTTTTGCTGGTTTTAGGACTCTGCACACTATACCACTGCTAACCAGTGCTAAAGTACATATGCTATCTCCCTTAAACATGGTAACATTGGTTCATTCCCAATTGGCATCATTGATTTACTTGTAAGTCCCTAGTAAAGTGTACTACGTGTGCCCAGCTTCTCTAAATTGAATGCTACTAGTGGGCCCACAGAACTGGTTGTGCCACCAACATAAGTATCCATTAACCATGTCTCAGGCCTGCCACTGCAAGGCCTGTGTGTGCAATATCACTGCCACTTTGACTTGATATTTAAAAGTACTTGCCAAGCCCTAAACACCCCCTTTTCTACATATAAGTCACCCCTAAGGTAGGCCGTAGGTAACCCATAGGGCAGGGTGCTATGTAGGTAAAATGCAGGACAGGTACATGTGTGTTTTATCTGTCCTGGTAGTCGAAAACGTCTAAATTGGTTTTCCAGTACTGTGAGGCCTGCTCCTTTCACAGGACAGCATGAGTGCTACCCTCATATACTGTTTGAGTGGTAGAGTCTGATCAGAAAGGGGTAACCAGCTCATATTTAGTATGGCCAGAACGGTAATAGAAATTCCTACTTATTGGTAAGGTTGGATTTTATATTACTATTTTAGAAAGGACACTTTTAGAAAGTGAGCATTTCTCTGCACTTAGCCTGTCTCCAATCTACGTCTGGGTTGGGCTGGTTGACAGCTCCCTTGTGCATTCCCTCCAGACAACCACAAACACAGGACGCTCAGTCACACCTGCACTCATCTGCATACTGAATGGATCTTCCTGGGCTGGAAGGGTGGAGGGATTTACACTTACATTACAAAGGCTAGTGGCCTGCACTCATACAATAGACAGCAAACCCCGTACTAGGTTCCTGGCAGACAGACCTGTACTGAAAGGGTACCTTGTGCACATCAAAACCACTCTTTGAAGTCTCCCCCACTTCAAAGGCATTTTTGGGTATATGAACTGGGTCCCTAACTCCACCAAATCAGACACTTCTGGACCTAAACCGGCAACCTGTCAAGAGGAACTGCCTTGCTGCCCAAAGGACTCATCTGGACTGCTTTGCTGAGAAGGACTGCTGCCCTGTTGTTGCCCTGCTGCCCTCTGACGTTGCTGAGAAGTGCTCTCTAAAAGATTGAATTGAGCATGCCTACTGTTTTCTGAAGTCTCAGGGCCAAAAAGACCTCATCTCGTCAAGGAACTCCTTGTGTGCCGAAAATCGATGCACAGCTTGCTGGAAAAGACGCACAGCCTGCCTTGCGATGAGAAAATCGCCACACAGTTGAACCAGAACGACACAGCCCGACTTCCCGAGTGAAGATTCGACCCAGCGCCTACTTTCCGACCGTAAAATCGGTGCACAACCCTACTGGATCGATGCACAGCTACGCACTGCCACACTAGATCGACACAACGCCTGTGACTTCTTCCCACATGCCCAGGATTTCCACGCATCATCCCTTAGTGTCAAAAAGATCCCCGCATCACAGTGAGGAACCAAGCCTTTGCACCGGAAATCGACATGAAACCCCTTTCAGCGTGGAAAGAAATGACGCATTGTCTGTGCCGCACTGGAAAATCCAACGCATACCCTATTTTTCCAGGCATCTCCTCCTCTGTGGTCTCTGTGTGGTATTCTCACTGTGTTACTGTATGGTTTATTGCACACATACTTTACACATTGCCTTCTAAGTTAAGCCTAACTACTCAGTGCCAAGCTACCAGAGGGTGGGTACAGGATAATTTGGATTGTGTGTGGCTTGCCCTGACTAGGAATGTGGTCCCTATTTGGACAATGGTGAATACCTCTGTCAACTAGAGACCGAGACCCCATTTGTAACAATATATATATATATATATATATATATATATATATATATATATATATATAGAGAGAGAGAGAGAGAGAGATACGCTCTGGTGGCGCTAGGTGCTCTTAAATATGCCCCTAAGTTTGCAGATTGCCCCTTTCTGGCCTCAGATGTTAACCCAAGTTTCAAATACCATGGTGGAATGTATACGACAGTGCCATAACTGAACAACACAAAACCAACAACACAATAGAAAGATGGCACAATGCATTCAAAGTTAGGCAAAAACCACCCTACCCTAAAAAAACTCCTAGAAATCCTAAAAAAAGAACAAGATAAAGCTACCAAAAACTAAGAATAGTGCATTATATAAGCCAAATCAAACCTAAAATATCCAGACAAAAGAGATGTACAAAATGTTACTATTCAAAGTACAACTCTTTGCAAAAAAAAAGGACGACACTACCTTGAGATGATAGATAACACAATACTCTATCTAAACTATACAGCCATTGAGAACAGAACTCAATATAAACTACCTATCAAAAATACAATTATTTTTTTAATAGAGTTTACAAACATCTTTATTTATCAGTCCATACCATAAATGTAAACAAAAGAATCTTGACTGAGACTGCTAAACATATTATGACATACAGATGATTAAAAGCTATGCCTCAACATATTACGTCAAAATTGTATTCAATCGCAATGTATTGAAAATTTCACATCACATCCCAAAAAAATAATACATCACATTTTAAATGACATATAAATAAATAAGTACTGCAGCAATAACACTAACTATTCAAAATGTATACAAGAATAAACTAACTTTTTTAAGTGATAGCCATGATCCACGTAAGTCCACAAAAGGCAAATCCACAAAAATAAGTGTGCTGTTGTGCAACATGTCTAAAAAACATTGACAAAACGAATAGATTTTGCAGCAACGAAACCCATTGACTTTGCAAATGCTTGCTGAAACACAGAAACGAATGCCATAATCTGCTCATACTGTGGGAAATATTCTGCTTGCTAATTCTTCCATTTTCAAAGTTACTAACTGCATATAGTTTACTTTTTAATGAAAACGTATCTTGTAAATGGTTGTGTATTTCCAAGGGTTTATTCTCTAGGAAGATGATACATGATAAATACAAAAACGCAAAAAAAATGTTATCTTTTTCCTGGCAGTCCAAACTTTTACGCCATGAGTGGAATTTCATTAACACGAGAAATTTTTAAAGCTCACTGGAATGGTACACATACACATTGCCTCCAAGTGAAGTAAATCTATGCTGCGCCACAGCTGACCCTTAACATGACATTTGTTTGTAAAGGTAACATTCCCACTTCTTCGCTCAGTCGTGCATGCATAGGCAGCAAGCAACAACAAAGAGGGAGGGCAAAGAAGAAGGGCGAGGGGTGGAGGGTTGGGGAGGGGTAAAGAGAGCTTGCAAACACATGCACTCTTAAGGAATGCTGGCTTAAAAATAAAAAAGGACATCTACAAACGGCAGCCAGTGGATGGACACGAACCACAGAGACAGGAAACCGTACTTAGTCCAAGCTCAATGGACAATCTGATGACAAGAAGAACTGAAGAGAAAGTAGAAGCAGCAGGATGCCCTGACCAATGAGAAACAAGGATATGAATGTGACAGGGCAACCAACCAATGATACGTAATGGTAAATATGGAGCAGGCGCTAAGCCGTTTTAATCTTTTTTTAAATTTACAAAGGCTTTTGCTGATCGTGCACAAGCGCTGTGGAAGAAGTCTTAAAAGTGGTTAGATTTACTAGACTCACTTCATCTTAAAAGTGAAGGAAAAGTGATGGATTCTAAATGGGTCAGATTTACTCTTCCCACTCAAAATGTAAAACATTTTTGGGAAGTTGTTGAACAGTAAAGTGATCAAAGTTGAGCAATTTTAACGTGGGCTCCTATGGAGACAGGGGGTACTCGGAATTCGGTCTGCCAGCAAGTATGTATCCGCGGCTCTGAGGGCAGACCAGGGGGGATAGAGGAGCACTGGAGGGGCCCCAAGAAGGCACCAATTCCACACCCTCAGCAGCACTGGGGCAGCCTGGTGCAGAGTGCAAATAGGTCATCTGGTTTCCAATGAAACTCTATGAGGGGACCCCTGGGTCACTCAGGCGCTGCAGGCGAGGTCCGGCGTGGTGTCTGGGGACCACCACTGGTCGGACGGGGAAAAGGGCCACCTGTTGATCGTTGCTGTACCGGGTGTCGATTTCTCCAAGGACTGGGGGCTGCGGTTGCAGTGGGTCCTTTGGCGTAGGTAACTTTGTTCAGGGCAGTCACGGACAGTCGAGTCCTCTGGATTCCCTCTGCAGGCGTCATCGTGGAGGGGCGGAGAGGTCAACCTAGGGTGGGCACTTCGTCGCCTGGGGGACCTCTCTGGTCAGTTGGGCCACCTGGACTCGGGCTGTGGGCATCGGGTGCAGACTGGTTTGGACTCACGCTTCTGGAGTGAGGTGGGAGTCTTTCAGAAGAGGTTTTTCCTTCTGTTCTTCTTCGGACAGGGCCGCTGTCCACAGGAGTTCTTGATCCTCTGTGATGCAGGCAGTCCTCTGGAGGTTTTTCAGAGGTCGCTGGACCTGCAGGACGAATAGCTTTTCTTCTGCAGGTTCTTTGAAGAAGGAGGTAGGCCGGTAGGGCTGGGACCAAGTCAGTTGTTGCCTCCTTTCCTTCTCTGCTGAGGTTTCCGCTAAGCAGTCCTTCTTCTTCTTGTGAGGTTATCAGGAATCTGACTAGCTTGGTTCAGGTAGCCCTTAAATATAAGATTTAGGGGCGTTTTTAGGTTTCGAGGGCAGTAGCCAATGGCTACTGTCCCTGAGGGTGGCTACACCCGTCTGGTGTCCATTCCTTTTGCGGAGGGGGGCACATTCCTATCTCTATTGGCCCTGATCCTCCAAACCAAGATGGAGGATTCTGCAAGGAGGGGGTAACTTCAGCTCCGGACACCTTAGGGGTGGTCTTGGCTGAGGTGGTGGGTCCTCCTTGGTTTTCCTAATATTCTCTCTGGACTTCCCGCCAAAAGTGGGGCTTTGTCCGGGGGCTGGGCATCTCCACTAGCTGGAGTGCCCTGGGGCATTGTAACACCAAGCCTGAGCCTTTGAGGCTCACTGCTAGTTGTTGCAGTTCCTGCAGGGGGCAGGTGTGAAGCACCTCCACCCAGTGCAGGCTTTGTTTCTGGCCCCAGAGAGCACAAAGGCTTTGACCCCAGGGGGTCAGAAACTAGTCTCTCAGTGGCAGGCTGGCACAGACCAGTCAGTCCTGCACTGAAGGATTGGGTAAAATACAGGGGGGCATCTCTAAGATGCCCTCTGTGTGCATTTTTTAATATATCCAACACTGGCATAAGTGTGGGTTTATTATTCTGAGAAGTTTGATACCAAACTTCCCAGTATTCAGTGTAGCCATTATGGAACTGTGGAGTTCATTTTGACAAACTCCCAGACCAAATACTTAATATGATCACACTGTACTTACAATGTCTAAGAATGGACTAAGACACTGTAGGGGCATGTTGCTCATGCACCTATGCCCTCACCTGTGGTATAGTGCACCCTGCCTTACGGCTTAAGGCCTGCCAGAGGGGTGGCTACCTATGCCACAGGCAGTGTTTTGTGTGCATGGCACCCTGAGGGGGATGCCATGTCAACTTTGCCTTTTTCTCCCCACCAACACACAATCTGCAATGGCAGTGTGTATGTGTTAGGTCAGGGGGTCCCTTACGGTGGCACAACACATGCTGCAGCCCTTCCTGGTCACAGGGCCCTTGGTACTACTGGTACCTTTTACACTGGACTTATCTGTGTGCCAGGGGTGTGCCAATTGTGGAAACAATGGTACATTTTTAGTGAAAGAACACTGGTGCTGGGGCCTGTGTTAGCAGGGTCCCAGAACACTCTCAGTCAAGTCAGCATCAATATCAGGCAAAAAGTGTTGGGGGTGGGGGTAACTGCAACAAGGGCCATTTTCCTTCATTCATTTTTGTTTTGTTTTTTTAGACTCGGCTGAAGATAGGTCTCAGCAGGATGCCCTGACCAATGAGAAACAAGGAAATGAGGGTGACAGGGCAACCAACCAATGGTACGTAATGGTAAATATGGAGCAGGCGCTAAGCCGTTTTAATCTTTTTTTAAATTTACAAAGGCTTTTGCTGATCGTGCACAGGCACTGCGGAAGAAGTCTTAAAAGTGGTTAGATTTACTAGACTCACTTCATCTTAGAAGTGAAGGAAAAGTGATGGATTCTAAATGGGTCAGATTTACTCTTCCCACTCAAAATTTAAAACATTTTTGGGAAGGTGTTGAACAGTAAAGTGATCAATTTTACAATTCCCACTCCAACATAGAACAAAAACATGTACACATTTTTAAATAAACCTTTAAACAATGGAACAAAAAATCAATTAATATTTAAAAAATACATTTTTTAGAATAATTAATAAATATGTAAAAAGTGACATACCCTATTGTAATTTATTTTAGTACTTTAACAACATTGAAATATAACATAATTCGTTTTTATATAAATTTATAAATTAAGAAATAATACAAATATTTATTAATGTGAAAAAACATATATAAACTATTTTACGTTATATTCAAAATATAAATTACAATTAAAAAATATTTTTGAAATGTGTAAACAGTCCATATATACTAAAACATGTTAATTCAGAAGTAACATTTAGAAAAATATGTAAACAAATAATAGATCTGTCTCGTAATAAAAAGTGTGTAAAATAAAACATTAACATAAACTTTAATGCAGTTTTAAATTCATAAACTTACATTAAATTAAAAAAAAATCCCCGCATTTTTCCCCATAAACCCGCTACAATAAAATTTACCCTAATTGTCTTCTTTTTCCCTTAAAAATGTTTTTACCATTAATGTAAAAAATATAAAAATTCACACATTAAGTAATACATTTAAAGACGCTTTCTTATTTTCAAACATTTAAAGCAAATAAGAATACACTTAAATATTAAAATATTGATAAAAATGATATTACTAACAATGATAGTTTTAGAACAATATATGCTTAAAAAGGATAATAAAATCATGCCTAAGAAACAAAATTCTTTTCTGAAACATTCCTTTGCTGATATTTCCTGCATCTCGGATACTGCAAACATACCTAAAAATGATATTCTTTTCTGCGATATTCCTGTTTACGATATTTCCTGAATCACAAAATCCTGGCGAAGATATTCTGTTATCACAAAATTAAAATCTCAATATTTTGGCCAAACATTCCAGTGTGCCACCTTATTGTGGTGCAGTTAGTGTGCCTTCTGACTGCCTTTTTGCCTTTGCACCGGTGGCCATAAAACAAAGTGGGAGTAGCTTGGTCAGCAAGACCGAGGGGGTGTGAACTTCAGATTTGTCCTCAGACTGCCAAACTTGTGGTGGTGGTTGGACTGCCACACTCCTGGTGGTCTAACCACCAGATTAGGATCCTGCGATCTTTGGGGGTGGTCAAAGTCGTGGTCAGCCACAGAGGTGCTGAGTTCGGCACTGTGCCACTGGTCACGACTTTGCCTTCTGTCAGCCTTTTCATGGCGTGGTCCTCGCCATGAAAGGGCTGGTGGAAAGGCAGTGCTAAGACCACAGGTTAGCACCTGCACGGCCCACACCATGTCATGGACAGTGCAGGCCCCCCTCTGCCAGCACCCTCAGAATGCGCACTGTATGCTGTGGCAGACAGTGCGCATTCCAAGGGTGCTGTGTGCAACTGACTTGGCCTCGGCTCCCTCAGGTCATTGCCGCTGCTCTGTTTTCACATGGCTGACCGGCGGTAACATCATACTACAAAATTTCTGCCGGTTAGCCCAGTGGAAACATCATAATACTTCAGGGGGCGTGGGCCACCCGCTTGCCGTTGCCTCACCATTGCCGTATTGGAGTTGTGGTGGTTCAACTGCCTAACTCGTTATGAGGCCCTAAATTTTAAATTCCAGATTGGAATTTGGAATTGTGTGATAATTAACACCTCCCAATTTTCCCCTGCCAGGCCAAACTTGATTACATTTACTGGGAAAGACATGAAAAAGGCATCAGAGGTGGAGTATGATTGGTTACAAACAGTTATTATTAAGTTGAAACCCCTTAAAAGGGTGCCTTTACTACATCCAGTACATACCTTGCAGGTGCCAGTGTTGCTATTTATGCAGTTCTGCACACCTTGTGATCGGGATCAAAGCAAACTGAAGGATATGTTTTCAAGTGTAAACATCTTAACAATTAGCTCTTAGAGGTTATTACTGAAACAAAACCACTAACGTGTTCCTTCTAACTTTTTGCATTTTAAGGTCTGGCTTGATAGCACAGTTGTCTGCAGATCTATTGTTATCAATTGTTTGAAATATATAAAGAGTGAGTTTTGTTAGACCACAGGAGTATGTCTCTCTTACTTCATACATTTTCCATTTCCTAGGAAGTGCTTACATTGAAATGCATGAGGGACTATTTTACATCTCAAAAGTACACTGAATCATTCCACATTATATTCTTTATCTTATATATACACTGTTTACACTTTATACTATGTGCACTATACCGCATGAAACAAAATCATGTACTATGCAGTTTGCATGCATTGGTACTTTATTAGCCAGACTGGTTGAATTCCTTTGCTTCTATTATAATCAATATGTACAGGGAATGATCTATTTGACCAAAACGCACATTAAATATGCTAAGTGCTTTCGTGTTCCTTATGCCTGGCACTCCAATGTTAATGCCTAAAGTCAGAGAAGAAACGGAAACAAACAAAACAGTAACTGTCTCCTGTGCATCCCTGTGACATCCGCCCTGGGGAGTGGATTTCTTTCTCTGACCTTTTCTTGTTCTTCATTTATCTGTTTAGGAAGTTACCGGAAACTCTAATACTCTTTTGATAGAACGTTTTATCCATAAAGTGGTCTGAAGGGTACAGTGTGGTGAACCACCCAGGGTCCTCGCTTTGCAAATCCTCTGCAGAAAAAGTCGGAAATCCGTTTCAGTACAGGTATTATAACGTTTTGAATAGATTTCTAGCATTTTCTTTTACTAAAAGAGGCCTGTTTCAGAAGTATGTAACATAAAAAGTCGTTGAGCAATAAATATTGATACTCACTCTCATTACAAGAGCCCCGAAACATTCCGATATGTACATTCACCACACATATCGTAATTACAAGTCATTTTGAGAAAACTGCATGGGAAAATTACTCTCCCTAATTTCCCCTGGTCAATTTCAGCAGTTAATACATGAGACATCAGGATTCTAGTGTGGAAGCACCAAAATCTGCATGTTATTTTCTATTAAAATGGGGCACTTTGTAATTAGACATATTTAAATATCGCTTCCCAGGGTATTGTATTAATTAGGTACGATATATGCTGCACTAAACACCAGTACTCCGGCAGGATCACTGCATGCAAGGAGCCCCCATCCCCTCGGGCTAGCCAGATTTTGAAAAGGGGATGTCCTGGATCCGATTATGACCCCAGGACCCCGATTATGACCCCAGGACCCCATCCCCTGGGTGCCAGGTGTCATTAATAAAGGGGAGGGGGATGTGGTCCTACTTGATGAGCCGAAGCCATATTAGGCCCTTTGGGATGGGGTCCCTGGGGCCCTAAAGGTTCCAGGAGGGGGGTTGAATTCCCACTTCCCCTTAAAGCCTCATGGAATCAGATCCCTGTGGCCTGTAATGACTTGGGGAGTAGGGCCTTATGCCCCACTCCCCTTAATAAATAAGGAAAATGTTACTTACCCAGTAAACATCTGTTTGTGACATGTAGTGCTGTAGATCCACGTGCATTGCATAAATCCGCCATCTTGTGTTGGGCTCGGAGTGTTGACAGTTGTTTTTGTTCGAAGAATCTTTTCAAGTCACAAGATCGAGTGACTCCACCCTTCGGTGATAGCGCGCCTGGGCATCGAGTCCTTGGTTTGATTGTTTTCCTGCAGGTGGGTGAGGTAAGGAGTATATATATATATGTCCGTGCAGTGTATATACATATCAACAATATTTGTAGAATAATTCTACTACAACGACCACAGGCTTCTGGGGAGGAGGGAGGGCACATGTGAATCTACAGCACTACATGCCATGAACAGATGTCTACTGGGTAAGTAACATTTTCCGTCCGATCGCATGTGTGGCTGTAGATACACATGCTTTTCATAGACTCCAAGTAAGTTGTGGCTAGCCTGTAGGAGTTGGAGTAGCCTGAAAAAGTGTCCTGAGCACTGCCTGGCCAACATTTGCTTGTTGGTGAGCTAAAACATGTACACAATAGTGCTTAGTGAATGTGTGTGATGTAGACCAAGTAGCAGCTTTACAAATATCTGCTATTGAAATGTTTCCTATAAAAGCCATAAAAGCACCCTTTTTTCTGGTGGAATGTGCTCTAGGAGCTGTAGGTAATTGTCTTTTAGCTTTAAGATAACACTTTGAATGCACTTGACTGTCCATCTAGCTATCCCAGTTTTTGAGATTGGATTGCCTTTGCGAGGCATTGAAAATGCCACAAAAAGCTGTTTACATTTTCTAAAATTTTTAGTCCTATCAATGTAACACATAAGAGCTCTTTTAACATCTAGGTGCTCATTACGAGTTTGGCGGTCCTGGGACAGCCAGCCTCGGGGTGGCGGTCAGACTGCCACCAAAGCAGCAGTACAGCATCCACATTATGACCCTGGTGGAGCCGCCATGGTCCAACTGCTGGTACCAGGTTGCTGCCAGTTGACAGCCTGGCGGTGCCGGCAGTCTTAATCCGCTGGAGATTATGGATTCCCTCTCCACCAGCTTTTGTATGGCGGTTCTACCACCATGCAAAGGCTGGCGGAGACAGTATGGACGGTTAGCATGGGCAGTGCTGGGGCCCCTGTGGCCAGCCCCGTTGGGCTTTTCACAGCCTGAATTACAGGCAGTGAAAAGCATGACAGGTGCTGTCGCACCTGACGCACTTCAACGTTGCCACCGGCTCGATTACGAGCCAGCGTCAATTTTGTGGTCTGTTTCCCGCTCGGCCAGTGGGAAACTCGTACGAGGGCCAGGGGGCGGAAAACCGGAGTGGTGGTTTTCCGACCCAAAGAGTTTAGAGGGTGACCTCCGCTGCCCGTCAAACTCTTAAGAAGGCCCCTAGTGTGTGCAGAGCTCTTTCAGTGACTGAGTCTGGCTGTGGGAAAAAAACAGGTAACTCAACTGATTGGTTAATGTGAAATGGTGAAACTACTTTTGGAAGAAATTTAGGGTTTGTCCTAAGGACTACTCTATCTTTATGAACTTGCATGAAAGGTTCTTCCAAAGTGAAAGCTTGTATTTCACTTACACGTCTTAATGAAGTGATAGCCACTTAAAAGTCAACTTTCCATGAAAGAAATTGCAAACAGCAATGCGTTCAAAAGGTGGACACATGGGTCTAGTAAGGACAACATTAAGGTTCCTTATTGGAGCTGGAGGAACCCTGGGTGGAATGACTCTTTTAAGCCCTTCCATAAAGGCTTGGATTACTGGAGTTCTCAATAAAGAAATATGTTGTCAGCTTTGGAGGTAAGCAGCCATGGCTGTTAAATTATTGAAGTCTAATAGATGAGTATGCTAAATTTGCCTTTTGTAAATGTAGCAGGTAACAAAAAATGTCTTGCACTGACACTTTGAGTGGATCAATGTGTTTAGGTTGACAGTAACATACAAAAAATTTCCATTTTGTAGCACAATACTGTCTAGTTGTAGGTTTACATGCCTCTCTAAGAAGGTCCATACATTCAGAGGGGAGTTGTAAGTATCCAAACTCTATGACCTCAGGTGCCATATTGCAAGATTGAGTGTTTTGGGGTCTGTATCTGATTTGACTTTATTTTCGAGTCAGAAGGTCAGGTCTGTTGAGAAGTTTCAGGTGGGGAACCACAGACTGATCCAACAGTGTTGTGTACCAAGGCTGACATGGCCATGTGGCAGCTACAAGGATCATGGTGAATGATGTTTGTCTCGGTTTGCAAACTAGAAATGGAATGAGTGGGAAAGGCGGAAAAGCGTAAGCAAATATCCCTGACCAATTCATCCACAGAGCATTGCCCTTGGACTGAGGGTGTGGTATTTGGATGCGAAGTTTTAGCGTTTTGAATATTCTGGTGTGGCGAAGAAGTCTATTTCTGGTGTTCCCCACAGGTAAAGGTATTGGTGAAGTACTTGTGGGTGAAGTTCCCATTTGTGAACTTGTTGCTGCATCCTGCTTAGGAGGTCTGCAAACTGTTTGTCCATTCCTGGGAGATATTCTGACAGTAACTGAATGTGATAGTTAATTACCCATTTCCAAATTGTCTGAGCAAGAAGGGACAATTGAGATTAGTGTGTTCCCCTGTTTCTGGAGATAATACATGGTAGTCATGTTGTCTGTACAGACTAGAACCACTTTGTGGGAGAGTTGTGGCAGAAATGCTTTGCGCGCTAGAAAGAATGCTAGTAACTCCAAATAGTTGATGTGATAGGTTTGTTGAATTGGATCCTACCTGCCTTGTATTGTAAGGCTGTTGAGATGAGCCCCCCAACCCTATTTGTGATGCACCTGTATTCAGAATGACCTGAGGCACAGGGTATTGAAAGGGACGCCCATTGGAGAGGTTGGTGGGATTCTACCATTGCAGAGCAGTGAGTCTGTCGATCCAACAACACTAGATTCTGGAGATGACCCTGTGACTGTGACCACTGAATAGATAGACACTGCTGTAAGGGAAGCATGTGTAGACTGGTATGAGTTACGATGGTAATGTATGAAGCCATCATTCCTATTACATACATCACTACTCTCACTATGTAAGTGTGATTCTCCTGTAATTGAGACAGAAGAGTTTGAAAGGCTGAATGCGAGCTGGGTTTGGCTATGCCAACCCCGAGTGAGTATTGAGAATTGCTCCCACATAAGGTTGTATCTGTGAAGGTTGGAGATGGAATTTCAGAAAGTTGATTGTAAATCCCAGAGTGTGTAGAAGATTTACTGTGTCCTGAGTATGATTCTGACATTGTTGGATGGTATTTGCTTTGCGCCAGTTGCACAAGTATGGGAAGACATGAATATGTTGTCTTCTGAGGAATGCTGCAACTACTGCAGGGCATTTTGTGAATACTCTGGGACAGGTAGTTACCCGGAATGGTAAAACCTTGAATTGATAGTGTTTTCCTGCAATTACAAATCTGAGGTATTTGCAATATACTGGATGTATGGGAATGTGAACATAAGCATTCTTGAGATCTAAGGCTGTCATGAAATCGCTTTGCTGTAATGGAGGAATAAAATCTTGCAGAATGAGCATATGGAAATGCTCTGAAATGATGATAGGTTGAGAGGTCTGGTATCCAGTGATCCATCTTTCTTTGTTGAGACAGGGGATCTGGTTCTATAGCCTCGTTGAGAAGAAGGGATTGTACCTCTTCTTTCAAAACAATGCAATGGTTGTGTGAAAGTTTGTGAACCAGAGGAGGAATATTTGGTGGTGTGGAAATGAGCTCTAGACAATAACCATGTTGGATAATTGATAGAACCCTTTCATCTGTGGTTATTTTGGACCACTGAGGATAGACATTTGCTAGTCTTCCTCCTACATGAGAAGTGTGTGCTGGAGGAATCTGTAAACAGTCACTGCCCTGTGCTTGAGGCAGAACCTTTAGAAGTGGATGCCTTACCTTTGCCTTTATTATTTTCGCCCCTGTAAGAGCCTCTGAAGGAACCTCTAATGTAAAAGTGTGTTCATTGTTTGGTGTGGGAGGGAGAAGGCTCGGTAGATGATTTTCTGAAACCTCCCCTAAATTGTGGTCTACAAAAATTACCCCTACTTGGTGTAGTTAGTAGGGACTCCACAGCTTTAGCTGTTTCTGAATCTTTACTTGGTGTAGTTAGTAGGGACTCCACAGCTTTAGCTGTTTCTGAATCTTTTTTCAGTTTGTCAATGGTGGTATCAACTTCTGGTCCAAACAAGTGTTCTTTATCGAAAGGCATGTTGTGAACTACCTGTAGTATTTCTGGCTTGAAGCCTGAGTATCTCAGCCAAGCATACCTTCTTATAATAATACTGGTGTGTACACCACATGCCGAATTGTTGGCCTGCCCTTCTGAGACTATCTCCCAACCCCTTTTTTGATGTTCCTGTGGAAGGTACTGAAGCAGTTCTATCTCGTCCCAGTGGGCCCTATCGTACCTTGCCAAAAGTGCCTGAGAATTTGCAATTCTCCAATGATTAGCAGTTTGTGCAGCTACTCTTTTACCTGCTGAATCAGGTTTTTTGCTCTCTTTATCAGAAGAAAGAGCATCTCCTGTGGACTAGCTATTAGCACACTTCTGTGCTGCACTTACAACTATAGAGTCAGGAGGTAGTTGTGATTTAATAAATAAAGGACCTGACAGTGCTGCCTTGTACTTTTTGTCAACCATTGGGGGAATAACCCCTGCCCTAACAGGTTCTTTAAAGATATCTGTGGCATGTCTAAGCATACCTAGTCGCATGGGTAGGAACTGACTCTCATTGTGAGTGTTGGTCAATGTATCAAAGAGGAAATCCTCTTCAGTTTGGTCAGTGTGCATATGTATGTGATGTTATGCGGCTGCCCGTGAAACAACCTGATTATAAGCTGTTGTATCTTCAGGGGTTGAAGGCCTTGATGGCTACAAATCAGGGTCATTAGGGAGCATGGGATCTGGATCATATACATCCCATGGATCTACATCCTGTGGAATTCCACCTAATTCATCTCCATGAGGTGATGATGACCCTTGTGGAGAAAACTGTGCTGTATGAAAGATGTAGGAGATTGTGGTGGTGGCAGAGTAGTGGGAGGAAGTGCAGCAGAGTGAGGTGGAGAAGGCTGAGGGTGATCTGGAGCCTTGTCTTTATCCTTAGAGACTTTTTTAGGAGGAGGAGGGTCCAATGTCTCTTGAAAGGTAAGTCTCCTTTTAATTGGAACAGGACGAGAAGCAATTATTTTCCCTGTTCCCTTCTCTATATGAATTTTGTGCTGACGAGCATCCATTAGTTCTAGAATTGTCTCCACTGATGAAGTTGCTCCAGATGATAGAGTGGAATCCTTGGAAGCCATTGTCCTCGGTTCTGAGGTTTTCAGAATGGAAGCCTTTTTTCAGATCAAAGGGATCGGCTCTGAAACTGATGTGGAAGGCTTCTTTCTGGGAGCCGAAATGCTCAGATCGAAAACTCGACTCAAACCTGAGATTGTGTGGGATGCTTTTGAGTCTGTGGTCAATGTCGAACACGTCTTGGCAATTTTCAGTGCCGAGCCGGAGGGTGGGGAATCCAAATGTAACTTTTGGATCCGACCATGGGCCGAAAGGCAGTGGTGCACCGGCGACCAGCTTAGATGTTTTTTTCAAAGTCTTTGGGTGGGAAGTTGGGGTTGATGTACTCAAATGTTGTGCTGCCGGAATCGGCTATCTCTCGACGTCAGATTCGGTGTCCGACTCAGAATCTTGAATAGAAAGGGCTGCTTGATGTCCAATTTCCTCCTGTGCATGTTCCTCTCCAAAGATGCCTGGAGTGGCATCCGGTGTCTTCGACGCCATCACTAACCCACGCGCTTGTTGGTCCCGGAGAGTCTTCTTAGATCAAAAAGACCTACAGGCATCACAGTTCTCTTCTTTATGTTCCAGGGAAAAGCACAAGTTATTCACCAGGTGTTGATCGGTGTGTGGAAATTGTGAATGGCATCAAGAACAGAACCTAAATGGTGTCTGTTCCATTAGCCTTGCATTTTTTGACAGCACTTGAAAGAGTAGGCCCAAGAAAGGCAGACTAACCCCGACGCAGAAATATGGATCGAGTACTTTAAGTATGGAAAAACACAATCGGAATATTATACTGTCGCTGAAAGAAAGACGGAAGGGAAAGTTCGGGAGAGACGGAGCCGAGAAATACTGGAGCGAGAGGAAACACAGCAGAACCCGACTGCAGAGAGAAAACAATCTAACAAAAGAATTGATGCCCATGCACACTATCACCGAGAGGAGGAGTCACTCAATCTCGTCATTTGAAGATTCTTCTAACAGAACCAACTTGCAACACACCAAGCCGAACACTAGATGGCAGACTTATGTAAAGCATGTGTATCTACCACACATGCCATAGAACATATAGTTTCAGTGGATGGGGTCGCTGGGGTCTGTAAAGGCTCATGCCCTTGCTATGTAATGCCAATTATCCCATTAACATAATTCATTACATGATCTATGACACCATTGATAACATGACTGCAACATCTGAAATAACATCATTGATGATAAGAATGTGCATTGTGGGGGCATGAGTTACAGTTACCTTGGGCAGTTACCTTGGCCACCCTGCGCCACCTCCTCACCGTCCGTTTCTCTTCCTTGTTGAATCCCCAGCCGCTGCGTCCCAGCGGCCCCTCCCCCCTCCTCCTCACCGTCTGTTTCTCTTCCTTGTTGTATCCCCAGCCGATGCGTCCCCGCGGCCCCTCCCACCTTCCCCTTCCTCCTCACCGTCCGTTTCTCTTCCTTGTTGAATCCCCAGCCGCTGCGTCCCCGCGGCCCCTCCCCCCTCTCCCCTCCTCCTCACCTCCGTTTCTCTTCCTTGTTGTATCCCCAGCCGCTGCGTCCCCGCGGCCCCTCCCGCCTTCACCCTCCTCACCGTCCATTTCTCTTAAAATTTTTCCCACTGCTGCCATCCCCTGCGGCCCCACCCTCCCAGCCTTCCCATTCGCCCAGCCCTCCCTCCTCCCAGCTGCCACTCCCTCCCTCCCCGCCATTTATGGCATCCGCGGCGCGGTAACGAGGGGCAACCCTTGACCCTGCTTCAGCAGGCAGGTTGCTCCCCGCTCCGTCGCCCCGCGCCACCTCCTCACTGTCCGTTTCTCTTCCTTGTTGAATCCACAGCTGCTGCGTCCCCGCGGCCCCTCCCGCCTCCCCCTCCTCCTCACCGTCCGTTTCTCTTCCTTGTTGTATCCCCAGCCGCTGCGTCCCCGCGGCCCCTCCTGCCTCCTCCTCACTGTCCGTTTCTCTTCCTTGTTGAATCCCCAGCCGCTGCGTCCCCGCGGCCTTTCACGTCAAGTCAAGCCCGTCTGCGCCAAAACCGCGCCAAGACCGCACCCAGCGCCATTCCTCCTGGCCCTCTCAGACAAACCTACTCCCCCCTCACCGTCCACTCACTCAACCCAGGCCCCCACCCCAACTGCACCCTTTCCAGCCCCACACACACTCATGGCCCTTCACCTGCCACACCTGTCATTTCTCCTGCTCCTCATCCATCACACCACACACCAACCATAGCGACCCCCCGACAAGAAACACAACATCCCCAACGCAATACTCACCTGCTCTGCCCCCACCCCCACCAACCAGCCCCGCCACACACCAGCCCACAACCAGAACACACCCCGCAACAACACCCTCAGACACCACACCAATACCACCCACCACAACCACCTCAACTGCCTGCTCCTCAACACCCGCTCCCTTCACAAACATGCCATAGAACTCTGGGACCTCATCACATCACACTCACCTGACATCGCCTTCCTCACGGAAACCTGGACCAACCCCTCCAACGAACCTGACATAGCCATCGCCACCCCCAAGGGATACAAACTCCAACGCAAAGGCCGCCTCCACAGGCCAGGTGGTGGCATCGCCATCCTACACAGGGACACCATCAAAGTCACCACCAGCTCCCAAGACACTATTGACAACACAGAACACATGCACTTCCTGATCCTCATTAACAACAACTCCACCCTCAGAGGTACATTAATCTACAGACCACCAGGACCACGCCCCGCCTTCTGCGACACCATCAGCTCGCACGCCCTCACCTCCACAGACTACATCCTCCTCGGTGATTTCAACTTTCACTTGGAAAACCTACAAGACCACAACTCTACCTCCCTCATAGACAACCTCACCAACCTCGGACTCATACAACTGGTCACCGCACCCACCCACTCAGCAGGACACATGCTCGATGCAATTTTTACCTCAAGCCAACACATACCCTACACCCATACCACCGAGCTCCTCTGGACTTCCCACCACTGCGTCCACTTCTCCTTCACCAAACCCCCCACACACCACCATCAACACACCACACCCTACCGCATGTGGGACAAGATCCCCACAGAACGCCTGAACTCCCAACTGGCTCACAACACCCCCCCCCCCCACACCAACGACCCCAACACAGGAGTACACAACCTCTCTAAATGGATCACCACCTGCGCAGACACACTAGCCCCCCTCAGAAAACACATCGCTACCCGCAATATCAAGAACGCCCCATGGTTCACCCCCGAACTCCAAGACTCCAAGCGCAAATGCCGCCAAGCTGAGAAAATATGGTGACAAGAACCCTCTACAACCAACTTCTCCACCCTCAAAACCACCATTGGCACCCATCACCAACTCATACGCACCGCCAAAAGAGATCACTACAAGACACGCCTTGACAACAACTCTCAAATAGCAAAGAACTCTTCACCATCATTAATGAACTTGCTAAACCCAAAGCCAGCAACATAGACCCCTCACACACATAGCCCCTATGTGATGCCCTCTCCAACCACTTCCACCACAAAATCCTGGACATCCACAACAGCTTCATACCACACACACCCACCATACACACCCCTCACTCACCCAACTCAACCCCCACTCATGACCCCCCACCACACTCACCACTTGGGCCCCCACCACACACGAAGAAACCGAAAAAAACATGAACCCGATCCACTCCAGATCCCCCTCTGACCCCTGTCTACATCGCATGTACAACAAAGCCAGCCCAACCATCGCCCCATACTCCGCGACATAATCAATTCCTCTTTCGACTCCGCCACCTACCCAGACCCCTGGAAGCACTTGGAAATCACCTCTCTCCTAAACAAAACCAAAGCCGACCCAGAGATCCTCTCCAACTATCGCCCCTCCTCCCTTTCCCCACCAAGGTTGCCGAGAAACTAGTCAATGCCCGCCCATCCCACTTCCTCGAAGAAACCACAGCACGGAAACCGCCCTCATCGCATGCACTGACGACATCAGGACCAAAGTCGACAAAGGCGAGACCGTCGCACTTGCCTCCACTACATAGGAATTTGCCACAAAGCTTTAGACTGGCTCACCTCCTTCCTCACCGACCGGACCCAGAGAGTCCGCCTTCTGCCTTTTCCACTCCACCGCTACCAAGATCATCTGCGGAGTCCCCCAAGGGTCCTCCCTCAGCCCCACACTCTTCAACATTTACATGATCCCCCTAGCCAACATCCTCCGATCACACGGAATCACTATCCTCTCCTACGCAGATGACACCCAACTCATCCTCTCCCTCACCCGCAACCCCACCACTGCCAAAACCAACCTACCCGCTGCTCTCCTCGACACCGCCAACTGGATGACAACTAACCACCTCAAGCTTAACTCCAACAAAACCGAGATCATCATCTTTGGCCCCAACAAAACTACATGGGACGACTCCTGGTGGCCCACCGCCCTAGGCCCCGCACCCACCCCCGCAAACCATGCACGCAACCTCAGCATCATCCTGGACCCCTCCCTCTCCATGACACAGCAAATCAATGCTCCAACCTCCTCCCCTCCTGCTTCCACACACTCCGCACTCTAAAAAAAATCCTTCAAATAGATTCTCCCGGAGACCAGGAAGACAGTCACCCATGCACTCATCAGCAGCAGCCTAGACTACAGTAACGCCCTCTACGCCGGCACCACACTCAAACTCAAACGCAAACTCCAGAGAATCCAGAACACAGCCGCACGCCTCGTCCTTGGCCTCCCTCGCCACAAACGAATCTCACCACGCCTCAAATCCCTTCACTGGCTCCCCATATACAAGAGAATCACATTCAAGATCCTCATCCACGCACACAAATCCCTCCACAACACCGGCCCAACCTACCTCAACGAAAGAGTGAACTTCCACACTCCCACACGCAACCTCCAATCAGCCGACCTCGCCCTAACCACAGTCCCCAGCATCCAACACACCACCACAGGAGGCAGGTCCTTCTCCTACCTCGCCCCCAAAACCTGGAACTCCCTCCCCACCAACCTTCGCAAAACCAAAGACCTCCTGCTCTTCCCCCTAGACCCCCCCCAAGCGCCTTGAGAGCCTCACGGGTGAGTAGCGCGTTCTATAAAAAATTTTTTATTTGATTTGATTTGATGAATTGTAGTTACTTGAGATAACTAAAACTGTTGAATTTAAGAGGTTTTTTTTTTTAGCTTTAAATGATTTGTTTTACTGCCCTTCATATATGAGTTGATACTTGAGTCTGAAACTAGGCCCTGCGTTTTAAGGCATGCTACTACACGAAAGTCAAGTTTAAGGTATTGAACACTCCATATGAGATCTTGGTGCAGGTTAAACATAATCTGGATGGAGGGTGATAGAGCCATTACACTCCTCTCTGGGGTTCATCATTGTTCCCAGCTGTGTTTCATGATAATTACTGCCTCAATTGAGAGATGGCAGGAGTGGGGAGTTTATAGGACCTCTTTAGGTTGAATCAGATTAAGACATTTGAGGAACTGCAAACTGGGTTTGGGCTGGGCAAAATGGATTTCTTTAGGTATTTGCAGATAAGAACCTTGTTTTGAAAATAAACAGTGGAGTAATGACAGTGAAGAAAGTACCTTTAGTAGAAAGGGTTGGCAAGATCGGGCAAACTTGTAAAGGTTGAAATGAAGTAATGCCAGACGATTTGGATAAGCAATTAGTTAACTGGGATAGGAGGATGGAGGTTAAAAGGACAAGCTTTCTGGGATCACTGGAGATGGGGTTTGAGGTATTGTTATCCGCAGGTTTGAAGGCCCAGTTTTAGAAAACATTGTTCAATCTCTACCTCACACTTACCAAAATAGCCAGCTAGGTAAAAGACCTGGAGTGGGCTGCCCTCGTTGCAGTAACCATGAGGCAAACCTATGTCATATGTTGTATAGCTGTGTAAAGGTGGAGCCTTCGGGTGTACTTAAGGACGTCTTTCCAAATGAAGGTTTCGCTGATGCCACAGCTTATGCTATTCAGTGTTGACAAGAGAGTAGTGAAGGGTAGGGGGAAGAAACAGTTTATTATTGTGGTTATAGCGGATCCGCGTATCTGTACTGCTACGGCTTGGCTCAGCCCTGCCCTCACACACATTTACTATCAATGGTTAGCTAGGCTACCATGATATCTGTAAAGTGGAGGGGGCAGGAGGCCCCTCTCCACTATCCAAAAGGAGCCTAAGGAGCCTCGGGGACCACATCCACAGGGCCTCTAAAGGGAGGGGGTGCACGCCCCCCTTTTCTGAGCCAATAGTGGGCCTGGGGATGCTATCTTATGGGGCAAACCCTATTTGTTAGAAGGATAAGGCTCCGCAGTCCCGTTCCCTGAGCTGCAATAGGCTCCGGGGACCCCAACCACAGGGCTGCATATCATTGTAAAGTGAACTGTGGCTGCACAGCCCTCCTCCCTGAGCCTATTGAGGGCCCCGGGGACCACATCCCAGGGACCTCTCAAAATTATAGGTGGGTGCCCCGGTGCCCACCCAGAGCACCCACCACACACCACATTGGGAGCCATAGGGGAAGTTACAGGCCCCGCTGCCCCAGCCGGCTACATACATGTTGTAGCAGGCTGCATTGCTCCCGCCCAGAAGGAGCAGCTGTTTATGCTTGCTCCTGCCAAGAGAGAGCAATATCTGTGCCCCTACTCACAGGAGTGGGGGCAGGGAAACTGAAGTCTACTCCCAACTAGTGGGAGCATTTCTAAATCTGGAGTTAGGGAAGGCATGTTTTCTCCTGCTTGCTGGGATATTTAAAAATGCTCTTGCTAGATGGGAGCAAACAAATGTTTCCCAGCCTGCACTGGTGCTGCCAGGTTTTTAGGATCGGGGAGGGGGGGCAACTTGGCTCACCTCCCCATTTTTTTTCATGTATTTTGGCTCCGTGGGAGAGGGTCCCTGTGGCCTAATAAGGATCCTGGAAAGGGGCTATACAGCCCCCTCCCTCTATCTATTGTGTACCTTAACCTCCTTGTTTGGAGTCTAAGGGGTCTCACTGAGGCTAGGGGAGGGAGTCAACCTGCTCCCCCCACCAAAACACTTGTTTTCACTGCCTCTCCCCCAATCCCACTGCCTCTGGCCCACCTCACCCAGAAGATGTTTTTCGAAAGAGCTGTGGTTTCTCCACAAATTCTCAACAACAACAAAAAACACATTTTTGTTCTTAGACAGGGTCCCTTTGGGACCCCACCACCAGGCCTTGGTTAGACTGAGTCCTAAGATGGCTGTCACCAAATCGTTGTTGATGTGGTGGCAGACACTCAGATCTCACCAACAGATCTATTGGGTTCATGGCATGAAAATAGAAAATTTATGAGCATTAATTGCTCAATAACTACTGCACAAGTTTACACCAAATCACAAAAAGTGCTCTTTCTGGATCAATTCTTGCATAGTTTGGTGTGAATCCGTACAGCAGTTTGGGCTGCAGCTGTGTCTGAAGTTCTCATGGAAAAATGAATGGGGAAAACATGTTTTGGGATTCCCCCTTTTCCTTTGCCCCAGCTTGATGGTTCCCCCCCAAAACATTCCAGTTAGGCGCTGAGGTAAAAAAAAACATTAGGAGAAAGTTTTGTGAAGATTCCTCAAACGACATCAAAGATATAAGCAAATCAGAAAATGATTTCGCTATGGAAACATGATCCTAAATATAGTTACCCAGTCTAAATACATCATGAATAATTCACATCTAACACTATATATGCCCAACGAATCTGTATGCATCAGTGTGCCCCAAAACTCACTGAAACCTACTAATTTTTAGCAAAATAAGATAGCGCTTTGAGGTAGGGAAAAGAAAACAGACAGCAACCCAACAAAGAAGTGGAGCGGTGAGTGAAGAGGAGAGCAAGATAGTATGGACATGTCATATGACTAAAACCACTTCAAATAAAAAACTCTCAGCACTGACCTCTACTTTTTAAAGATAAAACTAATAATACACCTTCCTCCCGGAGGAAGTCAACCCCCTCCTATTTAACCAGGAGCCTCAACATCTTCCCAACTCACAGATCAATTCACAATCCAGAAACTCAAATTACTCCTAGATCTCCTACTCTTTCAAAACTGGGTTTATACATGAAGACTTTTGCAGCATCTTCTTGGGTAAAAGAAATTAGTTGTCCTGGAGGAAAACTTCAAACTCTGGTTGAATGACTGAAGCCCAAGTTCCAGACTGTTTAATATCTTTTTGATGACATGACCAAGAGTGCCCATTCCCCATCACGTTCACAGGGCTCAAATCAGGTAAGGGTAAGATCCTTTGGCTTCCAATTGAATCTCCTTGCTATGCAGAGCAGCCTCCAATATGCTGTCCCTTCTTTCTGGTGACCCAATTTTTACCAGGACCTTCCTCCTCCATGATCACTTTCCTTCAGGCCCTTCGTAAAATGATCTGCTCTATCAGTGTGTGGAAGGTATCTTCCGTTTTGGACACCAAATAGTCATTGTTCTTGAAGCACTGTCAGTTTTCTATTGGAGCTGTGTGGAAATGTCAACTATTTTCCTGCTGGGTTCTGCCATATATACCAGGAGGGTATCAGGAGGAAAAAAAGCTCAAGCCTTTGAAGGCCTGGTTTCAATAGGGCGGGCCATCCAGAGCTATATCCACTGTCAAATGGTAACAGTTTGAGTGTTTTCCTGATAGCATTGCCACTAGCGCTCTGCTTCTGGATGTCATTATATCGAGTTCAACTATATTGACAATCCGAGGTAATACATCCACAACTTTGCAAAACACTATGGGACATATTTAAGAGCTCCTAGCGCCACTGGAGCATTACTTTTAGTGACTCTCCGGTGGCACTATGCACAGCACTGTGCGTGGAAGGGGCGTGCAATCGTTGTTGCTGTGGGAATGCCACAGCAACACCCATTGCATTTTGATGCTGCCCCAGATTTACAAGTTTTCGTAAACCAGAGGCAGCGCCAAAATCTAATGCCACCCCAGGGGTGACATTAGCAGGGCACAATGAGGAAAAATGCTTTAATTTCTCCTCCTTTTTTGCTCTTTCTATGTGTGATGCATTCTGCAGCACAAATAGAAATAGTAAATCACCATTTAAGATTGTTTTTGTGCAGGAAGGTGGTCCTTCCTTCACAAAAACAATCTCCCCTTCAAAGCAGCTATCCTTGCACAATGGTTCAAGGGTTGCTCCGTTGGCGCACAGCACCAAATTCAGAGCCGGCGCAGGGGGGAAACACAGGGGTGCACCGTATTCTATTAAATAGGGTGCATCCCTGCATTGTGAAAATGATGGTGCGCGACGTTGCCAAATTTGGCGTAGCAATTCGCACCATCACTTTCCTTTAAATCTGGCCCTATATCATCAAGGTAAGTTTATTTTTATGCTTCTTAACTCCACATCTATTTACCTTGGCTTTGTAGGGATAACAGATGTAGTGGATGTAATATTTTTGGATCCAATATAGCAAGGATCCTCGCTACCTTCTGGTATTCCCTGTGATGAAAGATTCCAGGTATATAGGTTGGTAACAGTCAAATAACTGCACAAGAAATCTGGGAGAGTTTGAAGAGTCCAACCAAATATTAATTGACAATTGTGTACTCCCCCAATAATTGACACAATTAGCATGCAGTGTCTATCATATGTGTTAACATCTCTTTAACTATCACAAGCGAGAAAAGAAGGACATCCACAGTCCTTTTCACTGTCATTGTGTCTGAAGGCCTCTGGTTAAACTGAATTGGAGAGCAAGTCACCAATCTGCCTTCAGAAAAGTTAATGTAAATGCCCAGAGACTGTGGCCTTCAGGGGGCAGGTTCTGTGATACATTTACATTTGTCCAGAGGCAGTATTGGATTGCCTGGTCATAAAATGTTATGCATAGCATTTTTTAATGCCAAGTAATGTGCCTCCAAAGACACCAAACATTATGGAAACTGGGTTGCACATAGTTCATTGCACATGTTTTGGGATATTAGAGCAAAAGAGACTAGGTGCAGGTTTGGAACCCACATGTACATTGAAGCAAGTGGTGTTCAAGGATTCGATGGGATAGTCATGACCGGCAATGTAAAATTAAAAGACTTCCAGAAAATTGAGGGCGTTCTTAGATGGGTGCTGTGTAAATAATTAGGTATGCTGTTGGAAGTTGGCTCTGTATATACTCTCTCAAAATGAGAGATAGTGTGCACAGAGTCCAAGGGTTCCCCTTAGAGGTTGATAGTGGCAACAATAGATAATACTAATGCTCTATTTGTGGTAGTGCGGTCGAGCAGTAGGCTTATCAGAGGGTAGTGTTAAGCATTTGTTGTACACACACAGGCAATAAATGGGACCACAAACTCAAAGACTAAACTCCAGGCCAATAGGTTTTTATATGGGAAAAAAATATTTTCTTAATTTATTGTTGAACCACAGGATTCAGATTTCAAGTAAATACATAAATTGTAAGGTACTTGGCATAGGTAAGTATTGAACTTTGAATCAAAACAGTAATGTACACATTTTAGCAGAAAATTGAAATAAGCTATTTTAAAAGTGGGCACAGTGTAAAATTCAACAGTTCCTGGGGGCGGTAAGTACAAGTTATTTTAGCAGGTAAGTAAAGCACTTACAAGTTCAGTCTCTGGGAAAAAGGCAGCCCACCGTTTGGGGTTCAAGTCAACCCCAAACACCCAGCAACACAGGCCGGTCATGTACAGAAGTCAAAGTGGGGCCCAAATAACATAGGCACCTAAGGAGACTAGGGGTGCTCCGGTTCCAGTCTGCTAGCAGGTAAGTACCTGTGTCCTCAGGGGGGTTTTGTAGAGCACTGGGGGGGTCCCAAACAGGCACACAAAATACACCCTCAGCGGCATAGGGGCGGCCGGGTGTAGTGTGCAAAGTAGGCGTCTGGTTTTGTAATGGTTTCAACGGAGGGACCGGGGGGTCACTTTGGAGATGCAGGCAGGGCACACGGGGGCTAATCTCGGGCCAGCCACCGACTGGGCAAAGATGAGGGCCGTCTGCTGGTCACTCTTGCACGGGTAGTTGGCTCCTCTCGAGCCTGGGGGCTGCGGGTGCAGCGCTTCTTCAAGGCGTCAGGTTCTTTGTTACTGGGCAGTCGCGGTTAGGGAGAGCCTCTGGATTCTCTCTCCAGGGTGGACACGCCATGGGAGTCGCCTGGGGGTCCTCACTGCATTGTTGGTTTCTCTGGACACAGGTGGGGGCGTCAGGTCCAGAGTGTTGGGGGCTCACGCTTAAGGAGTGAGCTGAGAGTCCCTTTAAAGATGGTTTCTTCTTGTTGCTTTGGACAGAGCCGCTGTCCACAGGAGTTTCTTAGTCCTTTGGGTTGCAGGGCAGTCCTCTGAGTCAGCAGAGGTCACTGGACCCGCTGGATGCGTCGCTGTTGCAGGTTCTCTGAATCTGGAGACAGGCAGGTAGGGCTAGAGCAAAAGCAGTTGTCGTCTCCATCTTCTCTGCGGGGTTTTCAGGTTAGCACTCCTTCTTCTTGTTCAGGTCGTCAGGAATCTGTTTTCCTGGGTTCAGGGTCACCCCTAAATACTAAATGTAGGGGTGTGCTTAGGGCTGGAGGGCAGTAGCCAATGGCTACTGTCCCTGAGGGTGGCTACACCCTCCATGTGCCTCCTCCCTTTGGGGAGGGGGGGCACATCCCTAAACCTATTGGGCTAAATCCTCCAAAGCAAGATGGAGGATTTTCTAAGGAAGAGGTCACCTCAGCTCAGGACACCTTAGGGGCTGTCCTGGCTGGAGTGTGACTCCTCCATGTTTTTCTCATTATCTCCTCCAGACTTGCTGCCAAAAGTGGGGGCTGTGTCCAGGGGGCGGGCATCTCCACTAGCTGGAGTGCACTGGGCCATTGTAACATCAGGCTTGAGCCTTTGAGGCTCACCACCAGGTGTTACGGTTCCTGCAGGGGGAGGTGTGAAGCAACTCCACCCAGGAAAGGCTTTGTTCCTGGTCACAGAGTGCACCAAGGCACTCACCCCATGTGGCCAGAAACTAGTCTGGAAGTGGCAGGCTGGCAGAGACCGGTCAGCCTAGCACTAGCAGTAGGGCTGGCATGCAGGGGGCATCACTAGGATGCCCTCTGAGTGCATTTCTCACTAAATCTCACACTGGCATCAGTGTGGATTTATTGTGCTGAGAAGTTTGATACCAAACTTCCCAGTATTCAGTGTAGTCACTATGGAGCTGTGGAGTTTGTGTTTGACAAACTCCCAGACCATCTACTCTTTATGGCTACCATGCACTTACAATGTCCAAGAATCGGCTTAGACAATGTAGGGGCATAGTGCTCATGCAGCTAAGCCCTCACCTGTGGTATAGTGCACCCTGCCTTAGGGCTGTAAGGCCTGCTAGAGGGGTGACTTACCTATGCCACAGGTTGTGGGCATGGCACCCTGAGGGGAGTGCCATGCCGACTTAGTCTTTTTCTTCCCACCAGCACACATAAGCTGTGAGGCAGTGTGCATGTGCTGAGTGAGGGACTCCCCAGGGTGGCATAATACATGGTGCAGCACTTAGAGACCTTCCATCGCCACTTGGCCCTTGGTACCAAGGGTACCATTTACAAGGGACTTATCTGTGTGCCAGGGCTGTGCCAATTGTGGAGACAAAGGTACAGTTTTAGGGAAAGAACACTAGTGCTGGGGCCTGGTTAGCAGGATCCCATCATACTTTCAATCATAACTAGCATCAACAAAAGGCAAAAAGTTAGGGGTAACCATGCCAACAGTGGCATTTTCCTACATATGTGTTCAGGTCTTTGGAATGTGTAAAAAAAGTCTTAGTCTAGAGTGTTCTGATTATTACTTCTCCTTCAAACCCAATGAAAGGGTCCCTTGTCACGTACCTCACCACCAAGGTGGGTACTGAGAGAGCGTAGCTTATATAATCTATATTAACATGAGATGTTTATGGACTAATGTACAATAATGCTGTGTAGAAACTGTATTAACATGTTTTGCTAAAACGTGCACTTGAAATGTGCCCACGGGGAGTGGCCGCCAATGTATACAGGAACTAATGAAACTGACTAATAATGATGAAATGTCTTATTAAATTGTGGTTTTACATTAATGATGAAAGGCTAAATGTATTAGATTCTTGCTAATAAAGCAGTAGGCCTTAGTTAGCATGAGTCGAGGCCTAGCTGCCTGACTCTCATATTAAATGTATTTTTCTAACGTGCAGTGTGCTGACTTGCTAAAGGACATGAACTCTTGTTTTTCCAAAAGCTAGAAGTTGAATGTAACTGTAGTAGATCCGTTCCCATGAAATTCACCCTGCCTGTCGTAACATTTTTAGTTGAATGCAACAGTGTAGATTAACTTTATGTACAAGGTCGCCTAAACCGGTACGGACAATGGAGCCACTGACCGAAGATGTGCAAAGGACCACAAGACGATGAAATCATACCGGACATTCCACCCGCTAAAGACGTCAATCATAAGCACCAATAAAATACGTGAGAACTGTTATGAGATAACAAATTTGATGAGCTAATGTGTTTTTTAATTGGTTAAAGATAGTGGGGTGCAACCCCTCGTCCAATTAGATTTTTGGGGAATGTACCACGAAAAGGGGATAAAACCCTTGTCATCAGGAAGTAAATCAGAATTAGGGGGCAGGAGACTAGGGGCCAGTTGTAGCAAAGGATTTGCGCCTCGCAAACGGCGAAAATCGCCGTTTGCGAGGCGCAAATGCCTCTTTGCTATGCAGAAATGCATTTTGCGAGTCGGAACCGACTCGCAAAATGCATTTCCGACTCGCAAATAGGAAGGGGTGTTCCCTTCCTATTTGCGACTCGCAGTGGGATGCAATTCCATTTGCGACCGCGTACGCGGTCGCAAATGGACTCGCAGTTACCATCCACTTCAAGTGGATGGTAACCCACTCGCAAATTGGAAGGGGTCCCCATGGGACCCCTTCCACTTTGTGAATGGACCCAAAAATATTTTTTCAGGGCAGCGAGTGGTCCAAGGGACCACTCCCTGCCCTGAAAAAATACCGAAACTAAAGGTTTCGGGTTTTTTTTTAAGTGCAGCTCGTTTTCCTTTAAGGAAAACGGGCTACACTTAAAAAAAAAAAAACTGCTTTATTTAAAGCAGTCACGAACACGGAGGTCTGCTGACTACAGCAGGCCTCCATGTTTGCGAGTGCCTATACTCGCAATGGGGCCGCAATTTGCGACCCACCTCATGAATATTGATGAGGTGGGTCATTGCGACCCCATTGCGAGTCGCAGTCGGTGTCTGAGACACCGTACTGCATAGCAAATTGCGACTTGCAATTTGCGAGTCGGATGGACTCGCAAATTGCAAGTCGCAATTTTGCATTTTGCTACATCTGGCCCTAGGAGAGGGGGAGATGCTGATGCTATTTGCTATGACCCAGACACTTTGTCACTCTGCAAAGAGACTTTGCTGTTTGGTTCTTAAAACCATTCTGTCCTTTGATTGCCCATTTACACTTTACCTCCTTATGAGGGAAGTGCCCCTTTTCCACTTTTGCTGGAGCTGAATCTTCTTTTGTTGGCGAATCAACTGATGTCCTGAAGACAAAGACAGAGCCTGAGTGCTGACCAAACTTGGAGGGTAACTATATGACAATGAAATTGTGATTGTCTGTTTGCTTTTCCTTTCTAGGTACCAACTGCTTTTCTTTTGACAGAGACCATAGCTAGATGTTTTCCAAATTGATGTTACTAAATTGTTTTGCATGAAGCCCAACTTGCCAATGCTAATTAGAGGTTAGTTGATAGGGGTTCACTAAATGGACGCAAATAGACAAATGACTGAATCTATGTTTTGTTGAACAATGCGCTAATATACTCTGCTAAGGATAGTCTATGTTCACGCCGTGCTATATTCTAATGTTTGTGATGCTTGCTTTGATGAAATCTTATCAGAGTTGCCATATTGTGACTATGCTATTGTGTTTCTTGGTTTTGAGACTTATAAACTTGCGAGTAGTATTGTAACCAATAGGGAATAAATATCACTAAAATTATACTAAACTGGTGTGGTTATTCATGACTGAAAGGTCACGGTGGTGTCTTGAGTTTAACTAAATGTCATTGACTAAAGTAAAGTGCATTGTGATAATAAATATTGATGATATTATTGACGTATTGATTGACATGTTAATTAGCTATCTCGTCCTAAGGTGTATCTCAGCAGGGTCAAAAGATTCAAAACGAGTCCCAATGTGTAATAATTTAACATAAAGGGACGCGTTAGCAGTTCTTTATTGTGTTGACTGTTCCTTGTTTTGCCGCAGTGACACTATTCTTATGGATTTTGTTGAGAGTCTCTGCTGTCAGACAACTTGATATTCGACTTGAGGGACTCTTTCAGTTCAGGTAAAATTAATGGATATTCAGTAGCCTTTAAGATACAAACCACGAATACAATATAGATCCATGTCTTCTTCCTGCCTATTTACACTGACATCTTGAGGATTAAATGTATGAGTGCTACCTGAAAATGTTCAGTAAGTTATTGCTTTTTTTCAGGCCACAGTATTCCAGGGAGTAATTCTCTAGCTGATATGTTCACCCAGGGCACAGGCCTAACCACAGCTTCTGTCAACAATTCCTTGCCCATCTTTCCCGTGCCAGAAATCTGAAAAATATATCTTGCGTACGACCCAGAGCAGGGGCGAAATGAACCTCCGCTTTGGCATCTACAGCGGGGGTGGGCCTCTTTTTGGGGCTCTTCGGTCTCCAACTAGCCAGACAAAAGCTCATCATTAACACTATGAAGGGATAATGCGTCGTCAAAAGAGCAAGCGGGGGCTTAGAAGAACAAAAGGTAGGTAAATAGAAAAGGGAAAAAGGAAAGAATATGAAATAGAAGGAAAGGTGTGATAGGTTGATGGGTGGATGGATGGATGAATAGATAAGTGGTTGGACAGATCAATGGATGACAGAGTAAAGGGACGGACTGGTGGCTAAACAGGTGAAATGATGGTAGAGTAAAGGGATGGATGGATGAGTGGGTAAAAGGATGAGCGAATTGATGGCAGAGTGGATGGATGAGTGAAAGCATGGCAGTGTCGAACGGCAAAGTGGACGGAAAGAAAATGTAGGGATGGCAGAGTAAATGGATGTATGTATGGATGGATGGTAGAGTGGATGGTTGGATGCCAGGATGGATGGGTGGATGGGATAGTTAATGATGGATGCGTGGATGGCACAGTTGATGGAGGGATCGGCGGATGGCAGAGTAGATGGAATGACAGAATTCGGAAAGAGTGAATGATGCATGAAAAAAATGAACGGATGTAAGAAAGTGAAGGTGAAATAGTGGATATTAGCTGGTTGATAGAAGGGTAAAAGGATGAATGTATGGATCACTGAATAGAAGAGACAGGGGAGCTCTTCTAGGGAGGGGTCGGCTCACTTACCTTGCTTTCTATGAGCCATCAGAGCTTTTATTTTAAAGTGGGGGGTAGTTGAATTTTCTGGCTACGCCACTGCCACACATAAAGTGACAAAAGTTCCTGTGCACTGGTTGTCATTGAGTTCAAATCTTTTCATTATGTGTACTTGGCCACCTGAAGTGTGCAGGTTTGAGCAGACATTTTGCACAAAACACAATACCAAATATCAGAACAGGCGCAGCATATGAGACTTACCAAACTGATAATCCGCAAAACCAAACCATTCTGATAGCAGAAAAGGAAAGACATATCTTGTGCACACGCCAATACATGTATATCAGTAACAACAAAGCAGTAATACAAATCTCACATAAGCTGTTGATAATAATACTCACATTAAGACCCACTATATAATATACACATTGTTGTAGACTCACAGAAAGCTTTCAAATATCAGCACACAGAAGGTTTCACTGTGTGCAGCGTTACACTGGGGACAGATAGACAAGCAGATATTTCTAGTATGTATGTTAGGCAATATAAGATGATCATACATTATGGAAATTAAAATGGGTACAGATCAGGTCACACAATATGACCAGATCATAAAGGGAAGGGTATAAACACATTTTAGGCCAATAACCAATACAACCACAGCAATAAGACACCCAATCTTACAGATAATTCACTGTATGCCTTAGCACAGGCTGGCACTGTTACATGTTTCCAAAATGCATGATGGCTTCTGGAAGCTGCCAGAGCATGGCATCATTGATAGTGCAGTTCACCATCACAATATAAGCCATGACCGTTTGTACCATGAAGCTCAATATGTCATGTTGGAATACCAATGCAGTTCCAGTGGCAATGACCAATTATGTGACGGATTAAACATTCATTAAATGTAAATGGCATCTGCTGACCCTAACACGGGAGAGCACATCGTCAGATTAAATAACTAAGGACCAGATGTATGAAGCATTTTACCAGTCGCAAACGGGCCATCTGACCTTTTGCGACCGGTAAAATGCTTTTTGGCATGTCCCAAAGAGAAGATGTGACTTAGCAACTTGTTACCAAATTGCATTTTGTGATTTGGTATTTGGGAAAGGGTGTGTTTAGGGTGCCTTTCCTAATACCTAAGCGCACTGGTCTGTATGAATGTTCTGCAACCGGAATGCGGTCTCCTCTATGGACTCCATAGAGGAGGCAATAACTAATTTGCAAAAGGGAAAGGGGCCCCAAGGGACTTCTTCCCCTTTGTGAATGTGGGTGAAAACATTTTTTAAGAGTTGGCAGTGGTCCCAGGATTAATCTGTTATCCTATAATATTAAGAGATTTACGAAATATAGTTCAAGGTAGCGTAAACATATGTGAATGTATAAAGCTGATAGGACGGATCCCAACAAATTGAAAACAATCATTTTCCCTCTGGATATAAGAATTATTATTAACAAATGATCATATCAACTTTGAGCTGGAGAGATAGCTCAGAGAAGCAAAACGTATTTTGGTGTGTATCCATTGAAGTTGCAGCTTTAAATCTTGGGTGGTGCACTAAGATTAATTATTCGTAAGACTATGAAACACTTAACACCTGTTACCTACTTCTATAATATATGCAATTACACGATTATAAGTATTAATAATCATAGTTCTGGGATAAAGCCATCTAGTCAAAAAATGAAAGCTGGCAGGCTCAGTAAGAAGACACGTTGTAAACCTATTTGCAGGTGTAGTCCAAAAAGTTCATATAATGTATTATGAATTTATTGAAGTATCCAGAAGATTTTACCAAGCAATGTATTTTTAAATACATAAAGTATGCTGTTGAATAAAGGTAATCTTTATTGTACAGGTCGACAAGTTTTATAACCCAGTTACTGTGTATCAGATACTAAAGTCAACACATTATTGTATTTTATATGATAAACTTGACATAATTTTAACTGTTCGGGCAATAGCATTCACAATCAATAATATAATAATGCTTTGAAAAAATGGGATAAAACATAGTCCCCCACAGAAAAAATATATGGATAAGTTTGTATGCTGCTGCACAAAGAATAAGTAGGTGTCAGCCCCAAAAAAACAAAAAATGAGAACCCATAAGTGGGATATTTTCCTAATCCAATTTGATTCAGACAACATATAGGTAGAATCTTGTCTAGCTCCTAACATGTTTGTGTAGAGTGTAGAAATATGAGATGGTACTTAGACATATGATGATGTGGAAGTTCATGATATAGCTGAGACAATATACAAATTAGAGTAAAACACACGGATGACTTATTTTACCTCTCAAAGTTACTATTTTTAGGTTATTTTTCAAGTTACTTGTGAGGCAATATCCAAGGACCAGGAGTTCCTAGCATGGGACACGGATTTAATATTATAGTGTTAGGTTAAAAATAAGTCAGTGAACCATGTGTAAAATGCAATGTAGTGATTTATACCACATCTTACACAGTTCCAGTATGCAATTAACTGTATATTAAGGCATTAAACAACAGGGAAATCATAAGGATATTGGAGGCCCTCGGTCAAACATATTTTGGGACCCCTGTATGGAATAGCTTTGAATTTAAGATCCACTTTCAGCTCTTTCATACCCTCTTGGCCAGGTCACTGACAGTGCACAGGCACTGTGTCTAACTTCTAAATATGTTTACATTTAATATTCCAGGATAGTGGCTGTGATTTCAATATTGTAACACAGTAGCAGTTTATTAATATTACTGCAAATAATCTCTGTGACAACGTCCCATTTTTCATATGTAAGGTCCTGTTATGATCTAAAAGAAACTTGTTATGGATGTTGCATTAAACATAAACATATTTCTCCGCAAAATGTCTGTAATTGAATCTCACATTTCTCCCCCATTAAAAAAAACCCCAAAGGAAAACGACATTTAAAACAATCTGTTTAAGAATTATTCAAGGACATCAAGGCAAGACTCTGCATTACAGAGCTGGCTTTATCATCCCCCCCTACCCCCCCGCCCCCCCACCAAAAGACTGGAGCCCTCGGCCAGAGCCCACTTTGCCCATGCCTTAAAACGTACTTGTCCAACTGCACTTTCTACAATTATAGAACTTACCACACGTATGCATTTGCCGGGCAGTGAGTACCTATATCAATCAGGAAAATGCATACGCGATTGCATAGCGATCTCTGGATCTCCTTAAAAAAATCTCACAACCCATCCACAATAACATACACTTCCACTGACCACCCCCTCACAAAACTGAATCGGACCCCAGTCACTGATGGAAGCATTTTGCAAACCATAAACCAGTCTACTGAAAGACACTATAGTGCTATACTAATGGGAGTTTAAGCAATACACAAGTGCTAAATAAAAAACACCAATTTAACTCATATAATTGAATAAGTATAACTTCAATATGAATGACCTGACTGAGCACACAGGCTACAAGTAGTGCAGGGATCTAGGACGGGTAACAGAATGAAGAGATGGACCCATTGTTACAGGAAACGTAGGTGTGACGCAAAGAGGCACTTTGTCAGAGCACTGATTCTGACAGAGAACAATAAAATAGTGCACAAAGGGCCTCTCTCTCTCAACAATAGGAAAAGTACCAACTGGACCTGCCCTGTCGCCTTCCTATGGCATGCTTGTGTCAATTTCTGTAGAGATCTCAAGTCATCGCCTGCCAGACGTCAGTAATCGTGTTATTAGAGTCAAGCCTGCAAGAGCATGTGCTAGGGCTTGCGTCTCGCTTGCAAAACTGTTGCTAGCTAAAAAAAGGCTTGAAGCCCATCCTTTGCTTACCATTTGTTGGCTTATGTGGCACTCCTCTTGGAAGCCTAGTAATCTGTCACTGCAGATCAAGCATTCATTCCGTTCCGGTCTGTGGAGCAGGGATAAAGCACTGATTGATTCAACTCAATCAGTAAGAGTTTGCTGCACCCAGCGTGATTAAGGGTACTTCTTTTTACCTTCTAGGGCTCTGCAAACAGGTGTGTTACTGGCAAAAACACTCCACTCTGCCACACTCTAATCTGCCTCACTCCAATCCAAAACAATGTACCCCTCTCCAATCTACCCCAATGTAATTCAAGTCTACCTCACCACACTCCAATCCACCACAATCCACCCCACTCCAATCCAATCTACCCAAGTCTAGCCCAATCCACCTCAATCCAGTCCAATCCAACCCACTCCAATACAGTCTAACTCAATCCATCCACTCCCCCACACCAATCCAACCCACTCCAATCCAGTCCAACCCAATCAATTCCACCCCATTCTAATGCAATCCACCCACTCAAATCCAGCCCACTGCAGCCCAGTCTACCCCAGCCCAATCTATCCCATTCCAATACAATTTACCTTAATCCTACCCCACCCCAGGCCACTCCACTTCATACCAATCCACTTCACTCCAATCCAACCCAGTCCAAAAGGTCCACCCCTCCACAATGCAATTCACCTACTCCAATGCACTCCACCCCACTCCAATCCAGCCCACACCAATCCAATTCACCCCACTCCAATCCACCTCACTCCACCCTAATCCAGTCCACCTGCCCACATCCATATTCACCCCATCCAATCCACCCAACTTCACTCCACCCCGCTCCAAAAACTAACCTCCTCCAGTATGCTCCACTTCAATACACCCCACAGAATCAACCCACCCCAATCCAGTCCACCCCATTACAATTAAATCCACCACAATCAAATCCAGCCCAATCCATCCAGTCTACCTCACTCCAATCCACACCACTGCAACCCAATCCACTCCAGTACAATCCACTGCACTCTATTCCATCCCACTCCAGTCCACCCCACCCCATCTAATCCACCCTACTCAATTTGACCCCACTCCAGTCCACCACACCCCATCTAATCCACCCCCTCAATACAATTCACCCCAAATCCTATCCAATCCAACCACCTAATTGTAATCCACCCCACTCCAATCCAGCCCACTCCATCCAGTCCACCCTACCCCACTCCAATTCACATCATTTCAATCCACCCCACTGCAAACCAATCCACTCCACCTCACTCCAGTCCAATCCACTGCACTCTATACCACCTCACTCCAGTCCACCTCACCCAATCTAATCCACCCCAATCCAATTCACCCCAGCCCAGTCCAATTTGATCCATCTCAATGCAATCCACCCCATCCCAATCCAATCCACCCCAATTGAAGCCACCCTAATCCAATCCACCCAACCCTACTTCAATCCCCCTCACTCCAGTCCACCCTACCCCAATCCAATCCACCCCATTTCAATCCACCCCACTCCAATCTTCCCTATCCAGTCCACCCCATTCCAATCCACTCCACAGCAATCCACCCCATTCCACTCCAGTGTGCCCCACACCACCCCACTCCACTCCACCCCAATCCAATCCAGTCTACTCCAATTCACCACACTCTAACCCAGTTCAATCCACCCTACCCTACCCCAGTCCAGTCCAACCCACTCTAATCCAATCCTTCAGCCCACCCACTCCAATCCAATCCACTCCACCCCACTCTAATCCACCCCACTCTAGTCCACTTCATTTCACTCCAATCCAAGGTATCCAATCCACCCACTCCAATACAATCCACCCCACCACAGTCCAGTCTATTTCACTCCACCGAAATTCACCCCACTCCAAACCACCCTGAACAAATCGAATCCGTCCCACTCCAATCCACCCCACTCTACCACAATCTAATCCACAACAGTCTACTCCAATCCAACCCACTAGACTACCTCAATCCACTCCAACCCCCTCCACCCTATTCAACCCCACCATACTCCACTCTACACCACTTCACTGTACGACACTGCACTCAACAACACTCTCTATCACTGAACCACTAAACTCTTCTCCTCTTTACTCTACCACACTCTACTCCCTCACTCCACTCTACAACACTCTACTCCAACAAATCCACTCTACAAAACTACTCCCTCATTCCACCCATGACACTCCATGCCACTAACTTTAAGGCATGCTAAACATCAGCCACAATGGTGTACAACATGGTAAAAACAGACTGCCAAGCCAATAGCTCTTGCACTGGCAAAATCATTGACTTTGCCAATAGTTGATTTCTTCGCAGTCTGCTGGATGTAATCATTCATTTGTAATGAATGCCACAGAACAACTAGTTTTGAACTGAAAAGTTTACCAAATATTTCATGCTCTGTTGTATGACAGTAAACATAGAATTCGTACCAAACATGCGCATTTAACAAAATCTGAAGGTGCTCTACCTCGTTTTATTGTACTACGCTTACTTTTCAGAGGACGACCAGCTCTCTCGGTACCCAGTGTTTTAACAGGAAGTGATTTTAAAGCACATGAAACCTTCAAACAGTGAGTGTCAAACAAACAATCCACAGCCTTCAAAGTCCTGGCAGCACTCCTAACGTGCTCATGCTATTCTGTTCCAGCAAAATGGTCATCTCTCTCTCAAACCCTATGCCTCAACATCTTATCTTTGAATGCCTTGTTAGCTGTAGGTTGGGCGCTGTTGAATACCTGTTTTGGACAGGCTAAAAAGCTTATGACTGGTTGGTTTTACAAAACAACTCTTTAAAAGATCAGATTTTGGCTGCAGTAGCCTAATTGTCAAGAACTGAGAGACAAGAGGAAGCTAAAAGCCCACCAACAATAAATGCTCATACATGCTGTACCTTTATCTTTTAGTAAATGGTGGTTGTGATCTGTAGTGGAAATAGTCTTTACAATGCTGTATTAACCAGGCATGCCTTCACCCTGAATCCATTACCGTACAATGACCCCGTCACCCATACCTTTACCATGCAAGGTAATTATATTTAAGATAACTATGTATGTGTGTGTACAAGGGTTAAAGGGATATTATAGTTATGTGAAAATGTCATCAGTTAAAACATATTGTTTGAAAGAAACAAAACCAATAAAATTCAGATATCTCAGGGAACTATAATTTCTGCCCTAAAGTAATTATAACTTGCAGCCCCGCCAGGCTCAGTGATCTCATCTGTATTTTCAGATGTTGCAGTGATGTTATCAGTGATGTTGCAGGTCCTGTCATTAGTGATGTAATAGGTGAGGTAGTTAGCAGTGCATGTCAAGAGTGTGAGTTATAATTACTTCAGAGCATATAGTGGCAGTCACTACTAGGTAGTTATAGTTAGGATCTAGTTTCTATAGAAAAAGCATTTTTACTTGCCTATATCTTTGGTGCAGTTTAATGAATCTTCAAAAAACTTTCCAGAAAAATAGGACTCTCATGTCAGCTGCTGTCTGGAAGGTTTCAGCATGATCCGTCAAGCGGGGACCAAGAAAAAGGGGAGTCCCAAAATGTATTTTCTCCATGTTAATTTCCATAGGGATTTTGAACAATAATAGAGGCCAAACCGAATTACACCAAATTTGGCAGAAAGCTAGCTCTTGGACCAGAAAGAGCCCTTATTTGGTGTAAATCCGTTCAGAAGCTTTTGAAATATCAAAGAAAAAACAAGTTTGTATATATAGGGACGCAAAGGCTCTACAAACCCTTCTGATCTTGTGCTGAGATCTGATTGGCTGCCACTTCAATAAAGAACTATTGGCAGCCATCTTGGGATTCGTTTTCATCCGAGACCCAGATAACAAAATAAAAAATAAGAAAAGTGGCGGGGTAGAGACATCCTGACCCGCTAGCTATTGTGCTTGGGTCCCAGGGCAAAAAAGTATTTTTCTTTAAAAAATGTTGCCGTAAATTCGCTATGAGGTCATAAATCTGCAGCAAAAAAAAAAATCTGTAGTCTCCTGTGCTTGTTTTAAGAAAGCTCCCCGGTGGGCCAGGTCCCGGAGGCATGTCAAAAATAAAGGAGGGGGTGCACGGGGTCTCACTCCTGGGCTTATTTTTGCCCCGGGGACTGCATCCTCCCAGGGCCTTCATTTCAATAGTGTGCACGGAGTACTGGGCGCTTCCCAATGCCCCGCGGGCCACCCCTTCCCTGGGGCAAAATTAGTAAAATAAGTTGGGGGGGTCCTGCGAACCCACCACCCTGCAGCCCTGGGCACTGCCACATCCCTGGGGCTAATATTGTATTATATGTGGGGGCGCCACCACCTTCCTGGGGAAAGTGTGTAAAATAAGTAGGGAGGGGGGGTCCTGGAGACCTTCCCTCAGCCCCAGGGACCGCCACCTCCCCGGGGCTGAAGTAAACGATAAAAGAATGAAGCGGGTTTTGGAAAGGGGCCACACACCCCTTGAGAAGCCAATAATGGCCCTGGGGACTCCACATCCCAGAGCCAGCTCCTACTATGTTCCTGGGTGCCCACCCCTGGGACATAGTTGTTTTGCCTTGACTTGACGGGAGCTTTGACAGCTCCCATCAAGTTAGAGCAAACACTCTGCTCCCAGCAAGCAAGAACTGCCACACAGCTCTTAGTTGCTGGAAGCAGAGGATTCCTCTGTTTCCCTGCCCACAGACATTCTGCCAGGGATACAGAGGAAAGAACTGCTCTCTCAGACGGAGTTTCATGTTTAGCAGCTCACTGTCTGTGGCAGCAATGCCAGTTACAGGCACCTTATAACTAGGTTTTGAATGTACTTACATAAAACCATAGAAATTCTACAGTTATAGTTGAAGTTATTTCAAGAAACTATAACTTGCGGCCTAAGGTAACTATTGCTTGCGCACTCACCATACACTGCTAATTACCCTAGATATTACAGCATACATTACAACTTTTCTAACATCAGTACAAATATCAATGAGGCATTAGAAGTAAATTTATTGAAGATAAACTGTACATGTTGAGGGCATACGTTGTAGTTAGCTTATGCTGCGAATTATAGTTACTTGAAATAATTCTAACTATAACTGCTTAATTTCTATGGCTTGTGCGAGTAAATTCAGAATCTAACTAGAACGTCCTAACGTCCCTGTAACCTTTGTTTTTTTAAGTGAATATATGTATGTATATATATATATATATATATATATATATATATATATCTTCCATCAAACGGTCCACCTTGTGGCGTGCAAATTCACAGGTGCATACGTGAGGAAAGGACCATTCCTCCACAATCTCCAAACCAAAGCAATTGTCAAACAATTGATTTGTTGCACTCCAGGAGAGTTTATTGCTTTATCCAAAGAATATGAAACAACACCACCTACGCGTTTCAACCTTTCGGTCTTGTTCACAGTTCATACAATATATATATATATATAATTTAGGGTTTAGGGGTGGGTAGGGGTATAGAAAGGTAAGGGTATTTTTAGGCTTCAAGGTCCGGTAGGGATAAAGGGCGGTATGGGTATGTTTAGGGTTTAGGGGTGGGTTGTTATAGGGTGGTAAGGGTATTTGTGAGGTTTAGGGGTTGGTGGGTTGTAAGGAGGTACAGTTTTTGGGGGGTTTGGTTAGGCGTAAAGGGTGTTGAAGGTGAATTTAAAAAGTGTGGGGGTGTTAGGGGTTCTCCCCTACAAAAAGTAACAAATATATATATATTGTTCAGCATTTTCCTCTGTCACCATAACATTCATCAGAAGAACGTCATGTAACTTAATTAGCAGCATAAAGGACAGCACAACCCTTTATCCTGCTGATTATGTTGAATGATGGGTTGATGGAGAAATAAACTGCATGCTGACTCGCATACTGACCAAGTGCAAGTTCTTCTGATGAATGTTATGGTGACTGAGGATAGTGCTGAATAATAATAACAGGAATCCGAACCTGCATGTGCACCGCTACTGTTTGGATGCAGCACCGATCTGGGCCTGAGAGATGTGCTGTCTATCTATCTATCTATCTATCTATCTATCTATCTATCTATCTATCTGTCTATCTATCTATCTCTATACATACATATATATATATGTATATATATATATATATATATATATATATATATATATATATATATATATGTATATCTATATATGTGCTTTTTTTTTTTAACCCAGTAGCGGTCGCCACTATAGCCTTAGAACCCGCCGTAGCGGGCTCTACCAGCTATTAAAGGCCCGCTCCCGCGTTAAAGGCCCGAGCCGAAGGCTGAACTCTCCAAAAAAAGCTCATCTACCTCAGTTCCTTCCTGTAAAGTTTTAGTTTAGGGTGCTCCATTAAGTGGGGTCCGTAAAAAAAAAAGGGGAGTCCCAAAATTAAAAATCCCCATGCATTTTCCATAGATGTTTTAAAGACGGGCTACAGTAAAAACTCCTGAACAGAATTACACCAAATTTGCCAGGAAGCTAGATCTTGGTCTGCAGGTTGTGCTTTGGTGATTTGGTGTAACTCCATTCAGAAATATAGGGTAAAATATAAATATTTTGGCAGTTGGGTCCGTGAAAGTCTTCAGAGATTCTCATCGGAGCCCCAATTTAAAAATGGAGTATTGTGGTTTGCCTAGGGAACTTTTTTTCCTTTGAGATCTTACTCCTGTAGGACTAAGACTTCTGCGAGAGCGAGCCCTATGACTGGCTGCCAGCAATTGGAAAAAGTTTGTTGGCAGCCATTAAAGGACTTGGGGACTTAGGTCCCTGTCCTGAGGTGTAAACAATTAATTATATAAGTGGCTTCGGGGATGGGGTCCAAGGCCTAAAGAGGCTCAGGGAGTGGGGGACGGGTGGCCTTGTGGCCCCCTACCCTTTATTTTCAGAAATGGCCCTGGTGAATGGGATCCCTATGGCCTAACAAGGCTAAGGGAGGGGGACCACGCAGTCCCCTCGTTTTAAATAAAAAACAAACGGCCTGGGGTATAGGATTCATGCACAGTGTTGGGTTGGCTGTAGGGACTACCTGCAGGTCAGGCCCTGCAGCTAACCACAGTAACGCATGGCATTTTTCCATGCGTCGCAGTTAGTTTTATTTATCTATGGTAATTAAGTCTTTTTTTACGTTATAAAAAACATAGAAATCTACTGAAAATACCAAAGATTATAGTGATGTTATAATTAGGTGTGATAAAAAGATCTGTTTTTGTTTAAAATAAACCTTAGAAATTCCCTGAAAAAAAACAAAGGTTAAGGTGAATATATCAATGACACCATTAACGTTTTGAACTAAAAAAAAACAGAAATCCACCAGCTATAGTTAGCAGCACTAACTATAACTTGCACCCCTGCCATGCACTGCTTATGACCTCACATATTGTAGTGTAGCCATTTTTAATGTAGCTTTTTGCGCATTTGCTTAAAGTATTAGGCCTCTGTGCACTTTGCCCTAGATGCATTTTATTTAGCCTCGCACTGTTATTTTACAATAACCAGTTTCACGGTCTTGTTTTATTTTTTTCTATCACACTGTTTAGCCTACTTCAGCACTGTAGTTCTCAAACAATCACTCTGTGCTTCAGTCAAGGATACAGTCTGGTACATTGCTGATAGACGTGGTAGAAGTTTAGTCTTTATGGTTCGTAGACAGTACACATTCTTACGCAGGAACATCAGGGTGTTAGTTCACATCAATAGTATAAAAACACTTTCTAGTCCCAGTACACGTAAGAGGGAGATTCCAACCAGGAACCCACAACTAAATGCTGACTGCCCTGTTGCAGACGCTGATCCAGATCACAGGCTTTTGCTCAGGTATGAGGGTTGATGTCCTCCCGGGGGAACCTGAAAGGCAGGCTTAGAGCTTAACATGCTGTGCTCATAATATAACTTAGAGAGAGAACGTAATCTAGTCGCACTATGATAGCATTATTCTTATGTTTCACTCTCCTCGTTACTATTTCAATCCTACTGTGTTGTATGGTTCTGGTTATTACAGCTCACGCCTTATTATCTAAAATCCAGTTGTTTTATTAAACCAATCTTTAAAACTCAAACTGCCTTTGTCATTTATATATGAGATCACACTTTGTACAAGAGAACTGGTTGTGACCTGAGTGACCACGACTTCCCTGGGAAGCACTAAGATGTCATGCGCTCGGCTGTCCAATTGTCTCTTCCCTCTGGGAGAGATAAGGCACTGCTAGTTAGCCGGAGCACAACCCGGATTCGGGGTGACAAGGATCCTTCGCCGTGGGTCAGACTTAGTCCCCCACACTGTGAACGATCTTGCGCCCAATAATCCAGTAGTCTCATTAGGATAATGAGAACCTACGCGACATGGCGCCGCCAACGTTTGGTCTGGCTCTAATTTTCGGGTCCACCAGTTCCTCTCGGTCTCATATAATATAATGATACCTCAGTTCCTTTAACGGAGATGTCCGTGGCCCTGAGGACTTCCACCACCGCGGTATAGGTAACTGTTGGAAATGGCCCTTCTGCAGGGTTATCCCCAGACTTTTTGCCTTCCTCCTTCTCTTTTTCTGACCTCATTTTTCCTGGTTTCTAGATTCTGCGCACTTTACCACTGCTAACCAGTGCTAAAGTGCATATGCTCTCTCCCTTTAAACATGGTAACATTGGATCATACCCAATTGGACTATTTAATTTACCTATAAGTCCCTAGTAATGTGCACTGTATGTGACTAGGGCCTGTAGATTAAATGCTACTAGTGGGCCTGCAGCACTGGTTGTGCCACCCACTTAAGTAGCCCCTTAACCTGGTCTCAGGCCTGCCATTGCAAGGCCTGTGTGTGCAGTTTCACTGTCACCTCGACTTGGCATTTAAAAGTACTTGCCAAGCCTAAACCTCCCCTTTCTCCATATATAAGTCACCTCTAATGTGTGCCCTAGGTAACCCCTAGAGCAGGGTGTTGTGTGGGTGAAAGGCAGGACATGTACCTGTGTAGTTTACATGTCCTGGTAGTGTAAAACTCCTAAATTCGTTTTTACACTACTGTGAGGCCTGCTTCCTTCATAGGCTAACATTGGGGCTGCCCTCATACAGTATTGAAGTGGTAGCTGCTGATCTGAAAGGAGTAGGAAGGTCATATTTAGTATGGTCAGAATGGTAATACCAAATCCTGCTGACTGGTGAAGTTGGATTTAATATTACTATTCTAGAAATGCCACTTTTAGAAAGTGAGCATTTCTTTGCACTTAAATCTTTCTGTGCCTTACAATCCACGTCTGGCTGGGCTTAGTTGACAGCTCCTTGTGCATTCACTTCTGACACCCCCCAAACACAGGGTACTCAAACTCACTTGCTTACATCTGCATTTTGAATGGGTCTTCCTGGGCTGGGAGGGTGGAGGGCCTGCTCTCACACAAAGGACTGCCACACCCCCTACTGCAGAGGTCTCCAAACTTTTTAATGCCGCGCCCCCCCAGTCGAAAAATAAAAATCACTGGGCCCCCCTTCAGAATGTTTCACAAATATTTGTATAAAGATGGCAATGTTTAAATATGTCCAGATACATTTAAACATTGCAGGTAAGTACTGTTGCCATTTTAAAAATGAAATAACATGTTTCTGCATAAAACAAAACACTGTTATCGGTAAAATGCTTCTTTTGGCCAGAGCCTGGCGCCCCCCCTGGGATCACTTGAGGCCCCCCTAGGGGGGCTAGCCCCCCAGTTTGAAGACCCCTGCCCTACTGGGACCCTGGCAGACAGGATTGAACTGAAAGGGGACCTGGTGCACTTCTTAGCCACTCTTTGAAGTGTCCCCCACTTCAAAGGCACATTTGGGTATAAAACAGGGCCTCTGCCCTACCTCATCAGACACTTGCTGGAGAAGAAACCTGAACCAGAAACTACATCCTGCCAAGAAGAACTGCCTGGCTGCTCAAAGGACTCACCTGTCTGCTTTCTACAAAGGACTGCTGCCTTGCTGTTGGCCTGCTGCCTTGCTGAACTCTTGTCTGGCTGTAAAAGTGCTCTCCAAGGGCTTGGATAGAGCTCGCCTCCTGTTCCCTGAAGTCTCAGGACCAAAAAGACTTCTCTCTTTCATTTGGACGCCTTGAGCGCCGAAAAATTCGACGCACAGCTTGCTCCGCGGTGAAAAATTCACCGCACGCTGATCTGGAAAGACACCGCTCAACGCGACGCCTGCGGTGCGACCGGAGCTTCGACGCACGGCCTCACCTGGACAATGCCGCCCGACTTCAGAAAGGAAATCGACGCGACGTCTGCCGTGAGGGAGAAGATTCCACGCACAGCCCACCGGAACGACGCGCAGCCAGAAAACAAGCCTAGGATTCCACGCACAGACCCCGGGACATCTGGTAATCCCGCGAACCACAGAAGAAGACTGTCCGCGCGCTGGAAAACGACGCACGACTTCCCCGCGTGAAAAATAACGACGCAAGTCCGTGTGTGCAGGGGAGAAATCGACGCACACACCATTTTTCCACGGATCTCTTCCTCTGTGGCAATTTGCAGAGATTTTCCACTTTAAACCAGGTACTTTGTGCTTGAAAGAGACTTTGTTTGCTTTTTAAAGACTTAAGACACTTTATATCACTTTTCAGTGATATCTCTACAATTTCACATTGCATCTTTATTTGTTTTGACCTGCAAATATCTAGATAAATATTATATATTTTTCTAAACACTGTGTGGTGTATTTTTGTAGTGCTATATGGTGGTATTGTATGATTTATTGCACAAATGCTTTACACATTGCCTTCTAAGTTAAGCCTGACTGCTCGTGCCAAGCTACCAGAGGGTGGGCACGGGATAATTTGGATTGTGTGTGATTTACCCCGACTAGAGTGAGGGTTCTTGCTTGGACAGAGGGTAACTTGACTGCCAACCAAAAACCCTATTTCTAACAGTAACCCTAATTACAGCGGATGGTTGTTCAAGCTTGAACCTTAAAAGGAAAGACCCCGTCTTGGTGTGCCTTCTATGAACTCTCGCTGTTTTTTCAATGGCGAATCCCCAGATTATACAAATAGCTCTTAACATGAGACAGCCCCTCACAGCACATTTGCTAACACATGGCCTTACGGCCCAGGGTGGTCCAGTCACGTTTGTGGCGGCCGCCCAAGCAGCCTACAGAACAGAACTTTTTTATTCCTGGGTCAAATTTCCTACATTTCACACATAAACATTTGCGAACGCGCCTGGACAGTACAGGGCATACGCAGACCTAGAGATACCTCTATCTTATCAAGAACATAATAATTGGCTTGATGCCACCCTACCCCATACAATTTTACCGGTAAGGTTAGGTCTACTAAGTAATAATGGTCCAACCTGGCCTTTATTGGCCACATGTACACTACATCCTGCGGTTGCTAATATGGCGGTGGCTGAAGTTCGTCGTTTATATACAGACTTAATGGCTACATATAGACGCTTAGTACAATTTGTGATGCAGACAGACACTAAATACAAACCCAGCGCGTGCTGCTCCAGCACAACCACATGCAGTACCACCAGGTATAAACCCGGTGACTGTACACTCTATTATGGGTAAAGTTCCAGCAAAACGGGAGGAGACTCCATTTTGGCTGGCACAAAAAATAAATACGCTGGAGGCGGTATTTCCCCATACAGGACCTCAGACAAACATAGAATACTAACTATGTGTTTACCATTTGGAATGGTTTACCATTTGGAATGGTATTTGTAATACATGGGGTATGGTGTTTGCCGTGCTCTATACAACGGCACACGGTACACCGACATTAGCCAACTTACCGGAAGTGCTTAAACAAATTCAGGATGAATACGGGGCTGCCCCGGCCCTAGATTTAGGAATGCAACTGATGGGCAGCTTTGCTACGGTTTCTTCAATAATACTCAGTAATCTTAAAGGGGAAGCAGTTGCACTTGCAGTGCGCATGCGTCTTCGTGACGTCCCGCAACAAGATCAGGAGCGGGAACTGCCAAAAATAATAGCGGAAACATATTCCAGTATCGGTCGAGATAGCCTATGGGCTAGACCACAAAAACCTCAATTTCAGGGAAAAGTAAGTAAAGAAAATGCTAAACAGCAACCTGAGGGTAATAAGAAGCGCTGGGAGAAAAAACAACAAACACCTAAAAAACACAGGGGTGAATCTCCGTGTACGGAGACCACGCAGAATAGGTATAATCTCAGGAATAGGGATAATATAAAAACGCCTGATAGATATCAATATACTGATACACACCAATCTCGTTCCTTTCAGGACTCATCGGAAAAGAGGAATGAGAGAGGTGGGCGGTCAGAGCGGAGAACAGAGTACCTGAAACCGAGAAGACAGGAATCACAACGCTCTTCGGAGGTTTCTGTCGAAAAGGAAGAGAAACCTGTACAGCAAAAACAACAGTTTAAAAAGAAAAAAGTGGCAGCGGTCTCAGTTCAACATGCCACTCAGGAAAAGAGTTCTCTTGAAGAACAAGACATGGGCGCTAGCACTGCTAGACAGCGCGGCATAGGTCACAATAGTTTGCCGGAATCTTCTAGAGCATCTGGAGGTGAAAGCAACTGACGACTTCATACAGGTTGAAACAGCAGATATGCGTGTCTCTGAACCCAATAGGGTGTACACAGTGACTTTACAATTGGAAGGAGACACTGAACGCACTATACACGCAATCTTTTGGGATCGTGTAGTTAAGATATATGACATTTTGCTGGCTGAACAAGATTGGCTGCCTGACTTGTCTGCACCTGCCCAGTGGGGGAGGAGGTTATTAAACCTTCGTTCTCGCCCCTTGTTCCAGGGGAACTCGCAGAGTCCTATTGCATGAAATGGGCTCTGGCACAGGCACCTGCCTTATATAGAAATCACATAGGGTGGGATAGGGATTCTCCATATCATGTAATTCCGATTAAAAGTGAACCTCAGCCACAACCGCAGTATCCCATAAAACATGAAGCAAGGGCACTGGTGAGGGAAATACTTACACAACTGAAATACCAGGGGGTGATTGAACCCTGTGTCTCACCGATGAATAATCCCTTATTCCCTGTAGCTAAACAGGACCATTCATATAGAATATTCTTAGACTAAAGGCATTTGAACAGACACAAACATACATATGCTATACAAAATTCACATAGTGCCGCACTGAGGAACAACATTGGGCGGAAAAAATATAAAACCACCTTAGACATCTCGAATGGATTCTTCTGCCAGAATATAGCACCAGAAAGCAGGGATTTGACAAGCTTTAGCACGTTCGGCTCCCAGAAAAAAATCTGTCGTTTGCCTCAGGGGTATAAGAACAGCCCAGGACTGCTTGCAGCTCGTGTGACTGAAATTTTACACGAGTTGGACCCTGAAGCATTGTCATATGTAGATGATATATATCTCACGGATGACGAGTTACTACAACATTTATGACGAGTAGCCCGCATTGTTGTAGGATTTGCTAAAATTGGCTACAAATTTAACTTTAAAAAAATCTAAAATTGCCTTCCTCAGCATCATATTCCTGGGATATGAGCTGTTGAATGAAGGTAAGAGCCTAGCGCCACAATTTTTAGAAAAATTTGCACAATTACAACCACCTAATACGATTAAGAAACTCCAATCATTGTTGGGCTTTCTAAATTTTGGCAGAACATACATTCCTGATTATGCTACACGCATAAAACCTTTATATGAATTAATCCGTCCTGATTTTTCAAGCAAATTCTGGACAATTGAACATACACATACTCTTCGGGAGTTGCAACAGATCTAATAGCCGCAAAACATTTACATACACGGGACAATAAGACGCATTTGGTCATCAGGGTGATAGCTGGGGCCATTGGGTTTACGTATGTCACATTTAATGAAGGTGAGACAGTCCCGATTGGATACAAGTCTCACTTGTATTCGGCTGCTGAACAACGATTTGCACCCACAGAGAAAATTCTCACTGCTGTGCAGATGCCTGTTATTAAAGAAAGACCTCTTGCCCAGGGTAAACGCATTATTGTTGTTTCCCCTAAACCGGCCCTCGAGGCTGTCACAAAAGCTAGCGCTCCGAACGCAAAAGCACTCCACCCGCGATGGATACAATGGGCTACGTCTTTAACATCCACTGATGTAGATTACATATTTGACCCGAAATTACAAACTCAAGAATTTCTGCAATATGAAGTTGAATATCCGGTTCCCGCTGATACATTGCCTATTGATCAATATCAAGTTGTCATGTACACCGATGGCTCTTCACAACTGACGGTAGGAACGAAACACCAATATTTGGCTGCATGTGCGGTAGTGAGAGGCCATATGGAGGGGGAGAAATTCTGCCCCCAACATACTTACACACAGACCTTAGGGGATTGTACGGCACAGTTAGCTGAGCTGAAAGCTCTACTACTGGCACTAGAACATACAGATCCGACGCAGTTTACACTGATTGTTTGTGTTTCTTATTATTGTGTCCAGTCTTTTAATGAATACCTACATTACTGGTGCTTGAATGGGTTCAGAGATTCAAAAGGCAACACCATAAAACACAGACTTCTGTGGGGGAAGGTAGCTGACCTAAAGGAGACGCTACCCAATGTCCATGTTGTACATGCACTTGGACACCAGCGCGTTGGAATACATGTTGCTGGGAATACTTTGGCTGATGAAGCCGCAAAGTCGGCAGTGGCAGTTGCCACTGTGGCTGCAGTGACTCGTTCGAGTTCCAAACCAGACACAGAGATTTGGGCTGCCATAAAAGCTACGGTTGATGGCACGCCTCATCCTAAAGGATTTCCTAGTAAGTACCAATATTTCATGGGAAGTATGCTGAACGCTGAGGTTAAAATTCCTGGCGTAGGCATACGCGACATCCCCAATACAGTTGTAAGACCACAATTGATTAAGGCAGCGCATGAGGGAGTGGCATCTGCACATGCTGGCGTGGCCGCCACAATTTCACTATTACAGGCCCGTTACTGGTGGCCTGGTCTCTATAAAGAGACTAAGCAGTATTTCCTTTGTTGTGACATCTGTCAACAAATTAAAGTTTCAACGGCTAGGCGCCCGCCGCAGACACCCCTCTTAATATCCCATAGACCATTACATTGTGTGTACTTGGATCATTGCGGTCCACTAACACCAGATAGTGCATACAAATATATACTAGTCGCTGTTGATTCTTGCTCCAGATTTGTGTGGGTGTGGCCACAGCGCTCGGCTGACGCTCGGACTGTTGTTAAAGATTTGCGAGTCTTTGTCGGTACATATGCAGTTGCGGCGTTCCATTCGGACCAGGGCCCTGCCTTTGCGTCAAGTTACAACATGTGGCCGATTCTACACAGCAGACCAGGAGAAACGTACAGTAGTTCCCGAATCCCTCTCACTACTGGGGAAGATGTTCCGCTTCAAGTTATCTATACCAACACTGTTGCATCTCCGAGCTTGGGGAGGGTGAATGATGATTTCGCATTAGTTCCACTAACAATACATAACTTAGAAACCTTTGATCAAGTCACCATGACTACTGACGTAATGGATGGTGCTACCTATAGTGTACCACCATGAGAAACGCCAACTCCTCCATTGAATATGGCAACACCTTTTGCACGAACTGCCTCTGGTTACTTTGCCAACAACGACGATGGTCTATCAGACTCGTTTGCCTCTTCGGCTACTGACTTGTCAGGTCCACGTAAGCTGCTGTGTTGGCTTAAAGTTACGTATTTTGTTTTTCCATGGAACTATCTGTGGCTCTTATTGACTATGCTAGCATTTTTTCTTTGGATAGGGTTTGTCATTACCTTTTTTCTGTTGATACATGGTCATTTTCTTCCTGAGAGATCAGCGGGTGAACAGGTGGAGGAGGTGTTGAAGCCCCATTTCTCATCCCATAGGGTTAGAAGAGACTTGTCCTTTGTGAACATTTCTGCAGTGCCGATTCCGGATGGGATTGTGTGGGATTAAGTAATGTTAGATATATACGGTCCCACTGAGATAATTAAAATACCATATGTCCTAAAGTTATCTATGAATGATATAGTAATACCGGGCATTGTTTCTGATGATTGGGATGTGAAGACAGTTGATTCTATGATGACTGAATTGCAATATTATACTGTCTATGAAAATGAAGATGTTTACCAGTTTAAAGACAATTATGGTGACATGTTTTGCTATAATTATTATGGGCACCATTTTATACACAAAGCAAGTAGTCCGAAAACGATATTTGACTATACGCAATGGGAGCATTGCCCAACTCCCCCGCAAGGGAGTTCTAAAACTTATTCTGACAAATTTCCGTACTTTTATGGGCATCATCAAATGAATGCTAAGTCATATTATTTTAGGTTAACTCTGTCAAAAGATAGACAAATGTTGTTGACTAATACAAAATTCATATACTCAGATTCTTTTGTTTCCCGACTGTCGATTGAAGGGTATGAATATTGGTCAAATAATGTTGATTTGAAAAGTGTTTGGGGAACAAAGCATTGGCAAACAAAGGGTAGAGAAACGTTGTTTAGAGCATGTCTCATTCCCGTCCAAATTATTTTTTTAAATGAAACAGTGCAACAGACTAGCTGTTTGGGCTTAGCAACAATTAGAGAATTAAACATGTCTAGTATACCTGTCCCTGCAAAGATTAATAACTGGCAGAAATACATAAATGCCACTTTTAGTGAGCTTACATACTGGGTCCAGAATGGTACATTTAACACTTCATTGACACGTCCGAGCGGTTGGTTATTGTGGCCTGTAGACACCAAAGAGTGTCATCAACGTTTTGTCACCTCCTCGGGGGGTTTCCGGGCAAGTAGGTCAGACCCTCGCTATATATCACCAGAACATGCTGAAATAGTTACTACATACAGTGTGGGAAAATTGTGCCAACAATGGTTAAGATCATCCTCGCTAGATGCAGTTAAGACACATCTCACTCTCCTGTCTAATAACACTGACTTACAAGATTTTTTGTCAGGCCCGAAGACACCACGTTGGAAGCGTTTCTTGTATGAAGTATACAATGAGATATGGAAACTTTCCCAGCAGGAGGCTGCAGCCCGGTTAAGGCAGATTGATCAGGAAAATTTGGAAAATGCATTAGCTGTTGTGGATAATGGAATTCACACCTTGTCTGACCGAATATATACGATTAACAACATTGTTTCTTCTGCTATAGACATTATACGATCTGATATGTCTTCCTTATATCATGGACAAAGTCAGACCAGGTCCATTATGCAGTTGGGTTGGACACTTCAGACATTGAGGGCGGGTCGCGTTCCGTGGCAGCACATCAGTGCCAGGGAAATATTTTTTTCCTTTAATTTAACGCGACAGCAACAACTAATGGCTAAGAAGGAGGCGACTTATGACATGCTCCACATTGAAAAATTAGAAAGACTGCCTTTTACCGTGGCCGAGATCCCCTCTGCAGAGTGGTTGATACACAGGGTTATTAATCTGCCTATTTCTACGTTACAGTTCACTTCTTGTTTGAAACATGTTCCGGTAGGCAGATATGAGAAGTTGGGAGATAGTTATATCCATGAGGTGTGGGAGTTTCCCTTCTTGTACAAATGCCTCAATGGCATGAAAGAGGTCTTTCTTAGCGGTAGTGAACGCGAGACTTCAGTCAGCCATTCGATGATTTGTAAGCAACTGTCCTTGCATGGGGCATGTAATGCCTTGGTTGCGAACTTGGCTTGCTATCTGAAGGGAGTTCCGGTCCCCTTGATTAAACGCACCTTCCAGGTGCTTTCAAACGGCAGCTACGTCCTCCTCAATAGTGAAGACTGTTGTGGCATGCGGGCCGGAATAGTTTACGTTGTTTCGGTCACTAAGGTCGTTACTTGCTGCAGGAGTGTGTTGTTTCCCCCCACTAAATTAAGGGAGGTAGCAGATATCTGGCCTCACATTGCTACTTCCAAGGTGAATTTCGACAAGTTAAGTAGACTGAAGGCTTTATTGTTTCAGAAGCATGTGGCCCTTACATCTGCACGCAAGACCTACGCACTTCAGGTGGCAAGGTCATTGGTGGAAATACAGTCCCTGTTAAATACCAACTTTCCGAGTCACTTTGGTGAACTCGTGGGACGTATATTTAATGTGTCCAGCACAGCTGGATTAGCAAATTTTTTCAAAGCCGTTGGTGTTGGTTTCGTTCACACCTTCTCTTCCATATTCGGTTTAATACCTTCAGCTATTCATTTGATTTTCGGAAGCATTTTTGGGGGATTTCCGATAACTTTGGCCTTATTAGCCGGCATTTTGCTGTTGCTGTTGCTTTTCCGCAATGGCTGTCCCGCCGCACCAAGGACGAATATGGGTGCTCCCATCAGCGCAGCTGTGTCGTGAACGCATGAAGCAGCACTTTGGAGCAACACTCCTGGGACATTTGGAGTGTGACTGGTCTCGGTCATTCAGACCGGTTTTGGATTGTGTGCAACCCATGTTTCGGTGCCGTTGGTGCGATTTGGAACACGCACTGGCAGTCTGTCTCTCACAGCAACGCCCCCCAGTGGTTGATGCTGATCTGTTGATGTTCCCGATGAGGGCTCATTACCAGACATGCGCGCTGCGGCTGCGCTTGCTTCGTGAGGCTGATTACGAGATACCCTTCCTGGAGGAAGTTGATATTAACTCATTCACAGACTCTGTACGGGATGCCGCCCTGGTTGACACTGGGGCTTTGGAACACACCTGCTCCTTGATAGACTTTGGCGTGGATTTTGTCATCTGCTGAAGTGGAGAATCTCCTGCTTTCCATGAATTGAATGTAGTCTACATTGACACTGTTATATGGATTCGGCATTCAGCCACATGCTTATTTCTAAATTGAGGATTCATGTGCTTTAATGTCCTCTTGACTTGTTGAAATTCTATAGGGTTTTTTGTAATTTTTTTTAGCTTAGGGCATTTTTAGCTTCGGCTTAAACCACTTTCTACCGACAAGGGGAGGGTGTAGTGTAGCCATTTTTAATGTAGCTTTTTGCGCGTTTGCTTAAAGTATTAGGCCTCTGTGCACTTTGCCCTAGATGCATTTTATTTAGCCTCGCACTGTTATTTTACAATAACCAGTTTCACTGTCTTGTTTTATTTTCTTCTATCACACTGTTTAGCCTACTTCAGCACTGTAGTTCTCAAACAATCATTCTGTGCTTCAGTCAAGGATACAGTCTGGTACATTGCCGATAGACGTGGTGGAAGTTTAGTCTTTATGGTTCGTAGACAGTACACATTCTTACGCAGGAACATCAGGGTGTTAGTTCACATCAATAGTATAAAAACACTTTCTAGTCCCAGTACACGTAAGAGGGAGATTCCGACCAGGAACCCACAACTAGATGCTGACTGCCCTGTTGCAGACGCTGATCCAGATCACAGGCTTTTGCTCAGGTATGAGTGCTGATGTCCTCCCGGGGGAACCTGAAAGGCAGGCTTAGAGCTTAACATGCTGTGCTAATAATATAACTTAGAGAGAGAACGTAATCTAGTCGCACTATGATAGCATTATTCTTATGTTTCACTCTCCTTGTTACTATTTCAATCCTACTGTGTTGTATGGTTCTGGTTATTGCGGCTCACGCCTTATTATCTAAAATGCAGTCGTTTTATTAAACCAATCTTTAAAACTCAAACTGCCTTTGTCATTTATATATGAGATCACACTTTGTACAAGAGAACTGGTTGTGACCTGAGTGACCACGACTTCCCTGGGAAGCACTAAGATATCATGCGCTCGGCTGCCCAATTGTCTCTTCCCTCTGGGAGAGATAAGGCACTGCTAGTTAGCCGGAGCACAACCCGGATTCGGGGTGACAAGGGTCCTTCGCCGTGGATCAGACTTACTCCCCCACACTGTGAACGATCTTGCCGCCCAATAATCCAGTAGTCTCATTAGGATAATGAGAGCCTACGCGACAATATGATATCACTCATGACATAATTTATGGTATCACTCATGACATCTCAAATGACATAATTGATTACATGACTGGTGACATCATTGAATCGGTGTGTTAATTTGTTTTATAGTTTGCATAGTGGCAGGTAATACCCTAACACTTTTCTACCTAATTTTGTACAGCTTGGGTCCAGCTAATGCGTGTGAGTATTTACCAAACTATGTGCTCCTAAAGCACCAAAACTGTGTAGATGTATTAAACATGTTATATATCTTTTTTTTTTAATCTTTTTATTTTATTTTCAAACAATTCAGGGTATTCAACTCATGTCCAGTATGCCAACATTCTTAGATCACAAATACCAATTCATAGCAAAAGCAACAATATCACAGGAACTATAACAATGGTATCTCTATTCGCAACCATTATTGAGTAGTGGACATATATTTGAGTCTACATATGACATTTAATGTGATAGTTGCCATCTGTTGAGCAAATCTCATCATGTGCTAGTGCCTCTAGTCGATGTTGGTACATTGCCGGATAGTTAACACTTATCATATAATAGTCCCTGTGCAGGGCTGTGTGGGAATAGACCTCAAATATACTACAGCTTAACTATAAAGAAAGAACCTGCTTGGCGTATATGAGGGGGGAACGTCAGGATCTTCATCTATGTCTACTATAACTCCTCAGCCTCTGGCCTTTACTTTCAGTTACCAAGGACGGGGGGGATAAGTGGCACAGGCTCCATGTTCTTGTTTCAAAAGTAGTGCAAGTTTGTCATACGTTTGCAGGGCAATCTAATGTTGAGAGTTTGCAATACTCTCTGTTTTCGCTATAGGGTCAGCCAGGGTGCTGCCAGTATTCAACGGACGGGAGCTGGGATTAAAGGAAAATATCTATGGAAAACAGTTCATGTGGACGGTCACGTGATGGCAGCCTAATGGGTGTGTTCTGGTGTCATCTCTCTGCCAGCCTCTTGTGCGCCCAATTTCTCTTCCAGTTTCGGCAGGTAAGTATCCCAAAGCGTTACCCCTCCATCTCCACCCTGTGCTTGCCTATCCCGGTCTAGTGCATTAACCTCTGCCGTGGTCCAACGCAGCACCACCCGGAGTCAGGCCTGTACATCCGGGGGGCGTGTAGCCTTCCAAGCCATGGTGATCAAACGTTTAAACAGTGTTAGGGCAAGATCAACAAATTTCATATAGTACTTGGATCGTTTATTCCATTTGGTCACCCCCAGTAGGCAAAGGAGTGGGTCCAATGTGAGGGAAACGTCTATAATGTCAGATACATGCTGCATGATGTGTCTCCAAGTGCTGTGTATCTCAGGACATTCCCAAGTCATATGCAGGAAGGTGGCGTCGTCGTGACCACATCGCGGGCACCTCAGGATGGCTTCTGTGAACATGTGGTGAAATCTATGTGGGGACAAGTATGTTTGGTGGACATAATTAAAATGCTTAAATTTCAGTATAGCATTTTGTGAAACATGCCGCACCTGTGCTAATGCCATTGTCCACTGTTGATCTGTCAACTCGATACCCAATCCCCCGTCCCATCGTGCTTTACTGCGAGGATGTGGTATAGCTGGGGTCTCCCTCAATAGGATATAAAGATTAGATACTGCTTTTTTTCCCTGACCTTGTGTTAAAATATAATGGAGTCCAAGGTGTGTTGTCAGCTCCAGGGGACCGGACTGCCATATTTGTTTCTCAATGGCACAAAGAGCCGCGTGCGCAAGAAACTGTCCAGGGTCTAGGTGGAATGTTGTGCTAGAGTCTGTAAGGGAGCGCAGACGCCCTTCATCGTATAGATCACCCATGCGCAGCAATCCACCCTCCTGCCATATGCAAAAATCGTATACCTGCTTAAGATCATGTATCTGGGGTATTTCCCTTAGTGGGAGTTTAGGCGAATAGGGGAATGGATGTCGTCGTCGTCGTTGAATATAGCAAGTCCAAATTGTCTGCGCTGTACGGATCAGCAGCCCTATGTCGGCTGTAGGTTCCTTCCACCCTAGGAACCATCGCAGTACTCCCGTTGTTTTCAACTTGTGCCGTACCATAGTCCCCTCTACTGATTGACTACCTGCTAACCAAGCCATTACCCCCTGCAGTTGTGCCGCTGCATAATATCGTTCCATATCAGGGATCGCCATACCTCCTTCAAGCATTGGGTATTGTAACACATCTAGGGATACTCTTTTGCGTCCTGAGCCCCATATAAGCGCTCTTAATAGGCTGCATATAGTGTTGAAGAAGGCCCGTCCGGGCGATATTGGCAACGCCAGAAATAGGTAGAGTAGTCTAGGGAGTACTAACATTTTCGCAATCACTGCTCTGCCCATAGGAGAAAGGGGTAATCGCGTCCAGAAGGGTAGTGATCTAAGGATAGAGGACAGCGCTTTGCTATAGTTGCCTTCTACTAAATCTGTTTCAGTCAGGTATACATCTATGCCCAAATAGCGAAAACTCCCAGTTACCCATACTAGTCTCCCTTGTGTGGGCATTTGGTTCAGCGTATCATTCGTCTTTGCCAGGGGGAACACACAGGATTTGCTTCAGTTTACCCTAAGGCCAGACGGTTCACTGAATTGGTCCAGTATCTTGTATAAACCAGTTGAGGTGTTGTCAGTTTTCCGCAGATAAATTAATACGTCATCGGCATATAGTGATGTAATATGCTAACCATCAACAACCCATAAGCCCCATTCACTGTCCTTCGTCCGCAAGCGCGCTGCAAGGGGTTCCATAGCTAGTGCAAAAAGTACTGGAGACAGCGAGCAACCTTGTCTTGCCCCTCTTTGAATAGGGAAGGGGTCCGATACGTAGTGGCCAGTTCGGACTCTAGCCTGGGGCATAGTATAAAGCAGCTGTATCCACTGTAAAAATTGGGGATCTAGCCTGAAGCGTCTCAGCGTCCACATCAGGTAAGACCAACCTATTGTGTCAAATGCCTTTTCAAAATCTAATGATACCACCACTGGGCCGCCAGTACCCTTGGAAACCGCATCAATGATATGGCACAGTCTTCGAGTGTTATAGTAGATGGTCCTGTTTGGTATGAATCTATTTTGATCTGGATGGATTAGGGATGAAAGTAAAGGAAGCAACCTATTTGCCAGTATCTTACTTAGGATTTTGTAATCAATATTGAGCATAGAGAGGGGGGGGGTCCTTACCTGACTTAGGAAGCACCACAATGAGGGCCTCATTCATCGAGGTGGGGAGTCCCCCTCGCTGACATGATGCCTCATATAGGGCCATTAGCCGAGGTGCGAGACGGGTCTCATATGTAGCGTAAAATTCAATTGGCAACCCATCTAAGCCTGGGGTCTTCCCTCTGGCCATTTGTTTTATTGCCAATTGCACTCCAACAAGTTGTATGGGCTGTTCCAAGTCTTGCTTTTGCTGCTGTGGGGTGGGGAGGGGGAGATCGTGTAGTATTGGGTGACTGTCAAATGAGGAGGGGGTTGTTTGCGCCGTATATAAGGTTTTATAATATTGAGCAAAGGCCTCGTTAATAGCCTCTTGAGTATTGACCACCTCACCTCTGTCGTTCCTAATCGCACCTAGCACCGTTCGAGGCACCTCAGAGCGCAACAGCCAGGCCAACATACGTCCTGGTTTGTCCCCCCTCCCTGTGTTGTTGAGTCAAATATTCTTTATAGTCTAATTTCCCAAGTCTATCTAATTCCTCTCGATATTGCTTATGCTGAAGTGCCAATGTGCGTCGCGTGGAGGGATCAGCTATAGCTGCTTTCTCCAGTCGACATATTTCCTGTTCTAGGTTCAATATAATGCGTTTAAGGGCTGTTTTCACTCCTCAAGAGGAGGTCCTACAATGACCTCGTAAAACCACCTTTGTTGCATCCCATTCCACTCTAGTGTCGCCCACCGAACCGTCGTTGTGTTGAAAGTATTCCGTAATAGCTGTGCCTAATTGTATTCTATAAGGCACATCTTTTAGGGCTTCCACTCTCAGTCTCCATGTCGGTGTCTTTGGTCTGGGCCTTCCCAATTTAAAAGCCACCCGTAGGGGGTTATGGCCGGATAAGGTCCTACCCAAGTACTCAGAACTACGGATATTAGGCCACATAAGCGGGTCACAAAAAATATAATCCAATCTCGTATGTATGTGGTAGCCTGGTGCATAGTATGAATATTCCCTATCTTCAGGATGGTGTAGACGCCAGATATCATGTAGTCGCATAGCTTGCGTCCATTGATGGAAGTGTTTAGTAGCGTGTACACCCGGACTGTTCGGTAAGGGGGAGTCGATCGATCTAGATCTGTGTTTTGGATACAATTAAAATCCCCCCCCCCCATAAACGAGGAGTGTTTGGATCCTGTAATAAAGTCGGGGATATCTCATTGAAGAAGGATCCTTGCATTGTGTTGGGACCATATATGGAGGTCAGGAGAATGGGATGACCATCTAAGTGACCTTCTAACAGAACATATCTGCCATTGCGATCAATATGTATCTTAGTTTTAATGAACGGTACCTCTGGAGCTATCCATATTAAAGTGCCTCTAACATATGCGGAATAAGCGGTGCCATAAATCTGACCCCTCCAGCGACGGGCAAGCTTAGCTAGTTCTCCCTGTGTCAAGTGTGTCTCTTGTAAGCAGGCAAAATGTACCCGGCGTCTCCTAAAATAGGAATATATTCTGTATCGCTTAATGGGATTACCCATGCCCCGGATGTTCCAAGTCAACATAGTATATTCAGTAGCCATTATTGCCTTGATTTAAAATTCTGTGCATCTTGTGTCCCCCTCCCCTTCGATCACTAATAACTGACCCAACTACAACCTCCTCGATCACCAAGCATTTACATATATCAACAACGAACAAAACAACTCCCAGAGCCCAGGCCTGATCAGGAACAAGTATCATGCCAAAATCCCACAAACATACTTCTAGGAAGTATAGAACTGTAATGTATACATATCCATTCGGTGAAAGCACACCACTTGGCGTTCCCTGCTTTCGTGGGGGGCTGGAGGAGCCACAGTGTAAGCGGGAGTCTGCACCGTGGGCCCCCATAACATCTCAATGCATCTGCATCTCGAGCCCCGGGAGATCGCCCAAACAGGCGATGCACAGCTCCGCGCTGTGGGGATCTATAGATCCCACTTACCCCCTTTACTGGCAAGATCCCTGCATTCATAGATCGTCTGCCAAACGTGGGGTCAGTGTCGGGCCCTCATCATCCAATGATCCCCGTGAGGGCGGCGGGGTCCCTGTATCAGTGTCAGAGGGAGTTTGAGGGTTCTCTGTTAGAGCATAAAAGGAGTTGGTAGATAGCTGTGATGCTTCCTTTATGGCCTCTTCCCGTTCTTTAACTGCTCAGGAAGGTCTCGCTTTGCTAGATTTTCGTTTGCGTTGCTTCGTACGTGGGGTCAACCAGGTGGAATCTTCTTGGTGGTCCGGAGTCGTGTGCATTAGTCCCTTTGCATGCAGCCAAGTCCATTTGTTCTCTGGTGAGTGGAAAGGTCGCCTCGCCTCGCCATCGATCACCCCAAGCTTTGCAGGAAATAGCAGTGCATATTTATAGTTCAATTCTCGTAGACGTTGTTTCACCTTAGTAAAGGAGTTGCGTTGTGTCTGCACTTCAACAGTGAAATCTGGGTAGGCTAAGACTTCTGCGTTCTCATACCGCCACGGGCCATTAGATCGGGAGAGCTGACAAATTAAGTCCCTGTCTCAGAAGTTTAAAAGTCGAGCTTTTATAGGTCGTGGAGGTGCGCCCGGTCAGGGGGGTCTGCCTGGGACTCTATGGGCCCTTTCAACAGAAAAGAACTTGGAGGGATTTCTGCCCAATACAGCATTAATCATTCCAGCTTTACTTGCGCTATTTGAGTCTGTAGGTCTTGCACTGTGGGGCGGATAGCCGCCAACAAGGATTCAGTTCCCTCTACCCGGTCTGTCAGATTACGATGGTCCACGTGAAGTAAACTGACCTCTGAGGCTATTGCATCAATCCTCGATTCCAGTGACGTTTTTGTATCTAGTATGGCCTGCAGAACTTTATCAAATTGAGTGGAGTGTGACTTGAGCGTGGCATCTAAATGTGCCACCGTTTCCAACGCTCCTCCCTCCTTCAGGGTGTGGTCCACATCGGGCCCTGTATTTCTGGAGCTCTTAGTTTTGCCCATCAGTTCGGATCTTCAGGGGGCACTGTTAACGGGGAGAGAATCCGTCAAGGAGTAATCAGGGGGCCTCAAAAAGTGTTGTAGTATATCAGACATGTGGTTTTATGGTCCCCGTCTCTTTCCCAGTCTTCCCCAGTTGTGTCTCAGATCAAAGTTTATGAACAAATCACTTTTATAGTACAGCAGTCATACACGGTATCTCAGGCCACCAGGGAAGCACCGCCGAATGGCTCACCTGAACCATGGGCGGCTGTGTAGGCCTGTATTTCGGGAGTGTTCCCAGTTAATTGTCTCATTTGGGGCGGTGGTTCTCATTTGGCTGGCGCTCTCCCCATTCGCATTAGATCTCCGGGAGATGCCAATCACCAGCTCTGGGCATCCCTTTCACATGTAGGCCTTGGTCGAGTTCCCCCTTCACTGCCGCGGGCCCAGTAATCATCAAATGTCGCTGCCGCCGCTTCGATGTGCCATGGAGGCAGCTTGGGCCTCCGCGGCCCTTCAGATTGAAGCTCCGCTGGTGCCGCCGCCTGCGCTGTCACCTGTTTTCGAGCTCCGAGGGCATCTTGTGGCTGGGTATTATATCACGGCCGGTAGTCAGGCCACACTTCTCCCTTAATCGGCCAGTGCGTCTAAAGGCTACGGCTCCCTCTCCCGATACTCCGATCCCCTCTAACGCTCCTCAGCGGGTGCTCACCTCCATATCGGTGCCCGGGCTGGGTTCAGCATTCGCGTCTCCTGCGAATCGCGGCTCCGTCATGCCCAGCAGCAGCACAGTACATTACGGGCGAGGCTCGACTCCGGGGCCTACGGGCTCGTAGCTGCCGCTCCTCCGTCGGGTCGCATTAGGCGTCCCCGCCGCCCTCACAGGTGTTGGAGGTCTCTCCGGTGCCTCCACTTAGTTTTCCGATTGATTCTCCCGAGGCTCGGGTCGCATCCAGTTCTGTGTCAGGATTTTCTTTCGAGGCCCTTGCGGAGCTCCGATTTAGGCGTCCGCTCCGGCCGCCATCTTGACTCCTCCCCCTAACATGTTATATATCTTTGTATTCAAGAGTAACTGTGTGTGCAGGTGACAGTTAATTTGTGTTCATTATGCTCCACAGACGTTTTCAACAGGATAACAATTCTACAGAGTAGATACTAACTTTTGTAAGCAGCCTTGAGTTATTAGAGAGAATTGTGTCAGCATGAGAATTTCTACTTAACATAGAAAACTGTGTGCATCAGGTACTAACCTACGTACGTGTGTTTGTTTTGCTTCAGAAGATGGGCTATCTGTAAAGCTTTTACCACTGTACGAAGGGTGCAGGTAGTATGATCTTCAGAACCTTCAGATCTTGGTTATTTTTTACAAATAGTGTATTTTTGGCAGCTGTTGCATTAAATGTAAACTGTTCTTAGTAGTTCTTTTTAATATTCTGTGGTGTATTCCTCATGAGCGTTTCACTGTCTGCAAACAGCGTGGTACAGAGTAAACTCTCCATAGAGTAAACAGTGTTAGCAGTACCCAGTTCTCTACTGATAGCAACTTCATTTCTCAGTGTAGGTTTGGTTGGTGTCAGGGGTTTGATACAGATGAAAGCTGTCCGTAGCAGGGTATTTGTTTTGGAACTGGCATTTACTATTTAGGTTTTCTGTGAACAGCTATATACAGATTGAACACCATACTTAATGAGGGTTTCCCATATATCTGTGCTTGATTATTAATGTGAACTATGCTTCCTGTAAAGTGTATGGGATGGGCCAATGCTGTACATAAATCTTGCTTTCAACACCTAAGCGAGTTGTATCTGTGATAGCACTAATGATGCCTGCTATTCTCTGAGCTATTTTGTACTTACTGTCTCACCTCTAATGCATAGTAATTTATAGACCAATATGCAGGAAAACAAAGCTTGGATGATGGCATCAATGACATCATCAATGATGTCATCAGTGATATTGTCAATGATGTCACTTGAAATGTCGTCTGTGATGTCAATAATGGTATCATAGAACATGCTATGAGTGATGTCATATGTGAGGTCATAAGCAGCACATGGTGGGGGAGCAAGTTATAGTTATGCTGCTAACTATAATGTGTGAATTTCTGTTTTTTGGCTCAAAATGTTAATGTTGTCATTGACAAATTCACCTAACTACAACACTACTTTAACCTTTGGCTTTTTTCAGTCCATATCTATCTTGTTATTATATATAAAGAAAGTTAGAGGCTAAACTTGCATTCAATGGTAAAGGTATGCATGGTAAAAGCAAATGCATGGTGAAGGCATGCATGGTAAAGGCATCTGTATGGACAAAAGTTTTGTTGTGAAGGCATGAGGGCAAAGGCATGTTTTGTATAGTCATACAACCATCTGTAGCATAGTGGCCTCAAAAACACATGCAAACCAGATTCTGGGAGTGGAGCAAAGAAAAAAGAAGAATGTGTTGTCGCTCTCCTCTGCAGCTCAGGGCTTCCAATGCTTGTGGATAATGCTGAAAAGTTGAAAGGAAAGTTCTTATGATGGTGAGGATGGGCAAAAAACAGTGAGCTACATTTTGACTTTCCCTCATTCCGCAACAGGATTGGACTGAGGAACCAAAAGCAGTCCCTTCAAACATGTTCAAACCAGCCCTGCTTCCTTTATCTCCTTGCAACATGTCTCTCTTTCCATACATCCATTCTCTCTCTCCTTTACACCTCTCTCTTTTCTCCCTCTCTGATCGCTTAATCTCCACCTTCCAACTACCTCTCCAGCTATGGCAGTGGAGCGTTGCCCCTCCCGCAAGCTGCAGCGGCTGCAAATCTTTAACAACGAAAGGATAATAAACTATATTTAATATTCTTTCGTTGTTGTAAGGGCGGGGCCATAGGGGATGACGGGAGTTAATTGTGCACTCCCCTCAGTGCGCATATGTGTTTGGCCAGCCGTCTCGGGCCGGCCAAACACACATGTGCACTGTGCTCTCTCCAGCCCGGCACTGTGTTGCCAGGCTGGAGAGAAAAGGCACAGGCTCCCAGTCTGCCTGGAAGCATGCTGGCTGTGTGCACCAAGCTCATCCTTATGCTACTCTGAGCCTGTGCCTGCTAAGAGGACAGAGGAGCGGTAGTGCTGCGCTCATGGACATTTAAAAAAAAAAAGATTTTTATATTAATATTATTACCCCCTCCTATTACCCCACTCACTGTGCGCCGCCTAGCCCTTTGTAACCCCCACAAACCATGACTGTACCTCACCCTCTTTCTCTCTCTTTTGAAGCCTGCAGTGCTGCTGCAATTAGCAGGGAGCTGGGGAAAGTGACAGAAACACCAGGAGCGGTCATGGACTCTCCAAATTGGCCTCCAACCCACCCACAGAGAAATGCCTTCTGGAATAAAAGGCCTGTATGGCCCTGTTCCGCAAGATTCTGCAAGGACCACAGGACACTGCAGTTCAATAAGGTTGGCTGGACAGTATACAGTGAGAGTGAGTGATCTATGACATTGACAAAGATTATATGGAGGGGCATTTAGGCATAGGCCAAAGCAAGGAATAGAAGAGGGTTCAAGGTGGATGCCTGTAGGCCAAGCAGTGAGTCAGTGGGGAAAGGATTGGTAAAGTGATGATGCCTGTTCCCCATGAGATGCATCGTTTTGATTCGGAGCCACAAGAGTAGTATGAAGTGCTAAATAAATGCTAAAGTTCACACATTATTTAAAAAAAGAGTCATTCTGCAATTCATAACCTGCACCAACATTTATGCAAATGATAACTCTCACACTACATGCAATGTTCATAACATCATCTATGACGTAATGGAGAGAACTACAAATGTCATCAATAATTTACAGATAAGAATACATATCACATTCACTTAACTGTATGAATGAGCGACTATGAATGTAGCATAATTTAACATTATGAATGTATATTATTCTTTAATTATGTTGCGCTTTTAGGAATTGTTACTGATATATATATTTTGGAGTCATAAGCACTGCATTTTGTGTGTGAGTTATGGTATGCTTGGGTGCTGCCCAAGTTATGGATTATGGTCCTAACCTTAACTTGAAAATTTAACTGGTTTAGCTCAGCCGATCTTAACTTTATGACTTCTGTGGGCCCCCACTGAAACGTTCCTGGAATTTGGCGACCCGCACTGTCATTAGTGGAAGCCAGGGACCCCCAGCCAAGTATTTTCTATCAGTGGACCTCAAAATAGTATATAAAAGTACAAACGCAATAATACACCAAACAAATGCCCCACAATTTAAATATTTTCTATAATTCACAATCAAATATAGATTTTTTCAATTTTTCAGTATGCCTTTCTTAGTTGTGTGTACATTATTAACTTTAATTGATTAATGTTAATATTATTTAGTTTTGTAAAACTGCTCACAGACTAAAGGTTATGACCCTGCTGTGTAGAGACAAAGCTTCTCTTGAATTATGGCCCCTGCCCACACCAAAGTAGTAAATTACACTCACGCATTACACATATAAGCATATATACTATACATACATATGCAAATAACTACTTCACATTGAAGGATCGTAACTACTCGGTAATAAAGACAGAAAGGTATTGGTGGCTGTTGGAAATAGGCGCTTGGATACCGATATTCTGTTAAAACTGGCATGAGAGCATGTCTCTGCAGATAAATGTTATTGGCGCACCACGAGCCCTAAGTGGGTCAAAAATACTGGCGGGAACAGCAGACTTTTCACGCTGTAATTTACAGTGATCTACGCAATGTTAGCAGAAATAGAAAGGTGTAAAAACCTCTGACTTCACCTTCTGCTGTCACATTTAGAATGCAAATGAGAAACGCTGAATAATAAGGGGCGGACGCAGACACCGTGATCTGCTGTGACTCAATCCTCCTTTTTGACAGGAATGGCAATTATGTGCCAGAATAATATGCCATTTTGTAATGCTGCTGGTAGGGGAGCTGCCATCCCTGTTATAAAACATTGCTTGAGAGCAGACAGTGCTCTTGTCAGGGCAGGTGGTTGCGGGAAGATATGGCTTATGTTTGTGAATGTGGAAAATGTGTATTACAGTCAGGTGTGAGAGGCAGAGACTCAGCGTCGTAGGCATTCAAGAATAAATGCGTCACCCAGCAACACAGCGGGAATTTATTGCAGGAAACCGTGGTATAACCAAGGGCCTGCGCTTAAACGATTACTCCTCCACAGATGTGATTACTCCGTCATAGATGTGTGGGATATCCCGTCCGCCATACTACAAGTGCCAATGGATATAAGGCACGTGCTATATGGCGAACGGTATACATACATGCCAACATTTTAGAAGAGGAAAGTGGGAGATTTTGAAAAACTAGTCGGAAGAATGTATTTTCCTCACTGACCTCTGTTGACGCAGAGGCAATTTCAGGCGGAAGACAGCCATAATTCAGGCATTTTTGGCATAAAAAAATCAGGAGTCCCCTGCTTGAATAGGGTTTATCGGTAGGTATGGGAATACCCGTCACGTTTGTGACGCAATTACCCCTCCGCCGAACACTAAATCAGGCCCTGAGCTAGCTTCTGAAAATCTCTTACAGAAAACATTTACAGAAGTAGCCACAGTGAAACATTTTAAAGATACTTTAAAATATTGTTGGGATATCAACACGCTAACTAGAGGGGGGTTACAAAGGTGCCCTGTGAACGCAGCTTGCATGCTCTACGCACCTTAGTATTTTAGAAAAAAACAAAAAGTTGGTTCATCCAACTCCCAATTTTTTAAGGCAAAAATGGCTTTCTTTTGGCTGTCTACCTCCCTCCTCAAATAGCCTCTACGTCTATAGATGTCAATGGGAGAACTACATTCTTATGATATTTTTTATATCTCCGACTTTCCTCTTCTGAAATGCTGGCATGTATTGCATGATTTCACACAGTATGCCTTCACAATACCAGGGACTTTTCCCCTCAGTGGCCTGGAAGTGTAATCCCATGCCATTGATACAAAGCCTTTGCCCATGTGTCATCACGGGCGTATCTTAGTCTATATTGTTTGGGGAGGGGGGTATGAGCCTAAGATTGCCCAAGAAGCATTGCAGTGTACCCACTTCAGGACAGAAGTGGACATTTGACAGGAACCAGTGCTGGAAAAGAGTGGGTAGCAGCCTTATTCCTGTTGCAACAATCAACAAGGTGATAGAAGAAATGTTTGAATTACTGTAAGCCACCGGCATTTGCTCAGGGCACATTTCACCCTTTTGTTTTTCACCCACTATCTCACTCTGAACAGAGACCTATGACATGCAAACCAGTCTTGGTCCTGCTCAAATAGCAGTCTAGCCGAACTGCCTCGTCAGGATCCCCTCCTAATGGGAACATGAGCAACCTCTGATCGGTTTCAGCCTATTTAGGCCTCGTCAAAGAGGTATAATGAGCACGGAGCCCATGGCTAGACACACCCTTTGTACTGATGGAGCATACTGCAAGAAACAACAAGGTGATAGAAGAAATACTTGAATAAACCTCAGCTACATAATCACATGGGTTGAGTTCAAGTCTATCATTTTTGCTGTGTGAAGGGTACCAGGCATAGCAGTTCGGGATGGACTGTTCCCATTGAGTGGGACTAACACTGATATCCATATGGCTGGTTTCTGTTTAGAGTGGCATAGTTCGTGAGAAACCATGGTCTGTTAGTATCCCTGCCGGTGGCTGAGATTATTTCAAGCATTCCTTTCATCATTATGTTTATGCCGACTGTGAGGCTATTCACAAACTGAAATTAGCCCAGCTCATCCTTCCACCTATTTCCCAGTGGGGAGCATCGACATAACAACTCATACAGCGGCACCCATGAATTCTATGTACATGGGTGGAGGAGTAGCTTGCAAGGGTAGATGGGACCATTGTTTCCATCTCAAGAATGGCCTGGTTTCATAAGCCCAACAATATGGACAAATACAATCTCTTTGCCTCTTGTATTCCTGGGCAGGTCGCAGGTGTAAGAGATCACAGTGAGAGCACACCTGAAATCTCACACCTCATCCATGCTTAACAGCCCATCAGGGAACTAAGACACGCTGTCTCAAGTCATACATTACCTGAAGGCAAAAAGATTTGAAAGGAAAGGTTCTTTTTATTATATATATAGTTCTCTTGTTGCATTTTTAGTGCTGTGAATAAACGGTGTCCCCCTTATCCGCTTTTATGTGCTAATAGCAGCATCAGCTTCACCCTCCTCAGAGTTACTTCGAAATTGTGAACTGCAGATCAATGAATGTGTCTGCAGTATGCGTTCAACTGCCTGAATTATGGAGTCACTTTGGAAACACACTGTATTCTGGCCCCTAATGCTAAATGTTAATACGACCCAAGAGAACACACTGTACCAACCTTAGACACATAAACGTTTTAGTTACCTTGATGGTTATATGCAGTTGTTTGCAGAAGGCACAAAACTCTCTGAGCTGCGTTAGTAGATATCAGACCTTGGGTAAATCTGAAGTTGCACACAATTCTCTATTGTCGGCACATCTAGCTTGTAAGGTATTTTGAGATTCCCAACTGTGGCCATGGCTAACACAGAGATCTCACAATTTTCTGTGTTTAGCATAAGTATCTTACCACTATTCTAAACTGATAGTTTCTAGAAACACATTAGTTTCTGCGTTGAGCTATCTTAAAATGGTGCTTGTAAAAAATTAAGTGAGGTGTAACAATTGTATCAATTTTTTCCTTGTCAGTTTCTTTAAGGGCAGCAAGGTCGTAGCCAGCAATGTACGATTAGGGGGGGGGGGGGGGCATGTCCCCTCAGTAATGACACCACGATGTAAGAACCTTATAACATGATTTAGTTTGGATAACATATAAATACAAATGTACAGGATATATTGGGATCCTCCTTCAAGTAAATAATGAATAGCGCACATCCAGTAACATTGATGAAAACTGGATACGATTAAAAAATAACTTTATAGATGCAAGGGGTCTCTCCTCCAAGAAGGGCAGGGCTGGACTGAGAAACCAAGGCAGCCCTGGCAAACTTTGTCAGACCAGCGGGGCAGAATGTTTATAATTAATGTGTTTTTTCCAGCAGACCATAGGCTGACTGTCATGAATTCTGCTCCTTGCAGTGTCGCTTCTTCCTGACTTCTCCCCTTTCTACCTCTATCCTTTCCTCTCCCAATTTGAGGTTTCCTGGAGCTATTTTTTCCTACTTTAGGATTGTCTCAGAGCATGACTTGAAGGGAGATGAGACTAGGGCTCAGTCAAGATGACTGGAAATGCCAATTTCAAGCTAAGAATCTCAATGCAACCTCATGGTCCTCTGTTCAACACATAAGGGTGCTCACTCAGGTGAAGAGGATGGGCAAAGTGGAAGCAGAGGTCAGATCTAAGAACATGAGCTCTAAATCAATCAGTGGTACATGGTGGTCAAAGCGTGCCTTAACAAGATATCAAATAAGAAGTCGAAACCCAACCCTTACCCTGCTACTCAAACCTGTGTGCAAAAACCAGCTGAACATGAATCAGGGCTGTCCTTAATCCCCTAGCAGGGAGATCCAACTCACTTGCTCATACTTGTGTAAACAGGGTGGACAGAAATCAAGGAGGGATGCCATACAAATGGTGGAGGCAAGCCAAGCAAGGCACCTGATGTGATAGCACCAACTGAGATTTGTTTACACACTAGTAATAACCATTTGTATAGCATTAAGAAGACGTTTGGGGTTTGTGACGAAACAAATGAACCAATCGAGTAAGGACCTGTAAGGATACAATCTTCTGCCTTTATGTTCTAGACACCTATTTTACCAGTGCACAGGAAGCTTCCACAGAAACCACAGAAACCTTCCAAGCAGTTTCAAAAGGTTTCAAACCTACTCCCAGATGTTACACATATAATCATCAGGATTATGTCTTAAACCGAAGTGCCACAAAAGATCACTGGCACACAGGTCTGATTTGCTTTAATATGAATGGGCGGGAGAAAATCATTGCCACTATAGTGAGTCTGAAGTGAGACTCGCCTTTTTAAATTGCTGTAGCACAGAGCAGTGTTTTCAGATCCACCATTTGGGACGCAGCTCGTACCCCGATGTTCATGCCTGCACATCAGATCACTAGGAGGTTATCCATCCACTGCAAGTGACATACCTGTGATAGCAGCACACTTATTTTAAAACGATATCTGACTTGTACCTATTCGTGCTGAGACCTGCCTGCAGTCTAATACTTGTTGTTCGAGCCACACAGACAAACCTCACTACCATTATGGCTGAAGAAAGGACCCGCCCTCGACCAGGCCAATGGCAGTCGTCATGCACAGACTCTAAAATATTACAAAAGTTATTTGGGGGGGGTGTTCCACCCCATTCACACCCAAGCCCCCAAAGCTACACCCTTGTGTGTCATATTGCACATATAGACACCTGAACAAAGAGGCCCTTTGGTCACCACTAAATGCATGCCAGCGAGGAGGTAGCGCCTAGTCAGTGTGACCTTCAAGTCTGCCTTTAAAAGGGGGCATTGAGGTCCCCAGTGACTCCCTAGGGACCTCGGATGGTCACTGCCCCGTTTCAAAGGCTGACAGAATCTAGCTCCGTCTTTCACTGCTGTGCTGCAGAGAGCACTTTTTCTATGTAATCCTGAGCAAAGTCCAGGATTGTACCGGGCTCCAACACTGAAGGTGCGAACTGACACCAGTCAGGAGATTGTGCCCATTTATGTTATCCAGCCCTAGGAGCTCTTCAAAAAAGCAACTTTGAGCACCTTAACTATCATACAAATTTGACTGCACTGGAAATACCTGTTTTCCATGAATTTTAAAGTTCATCGACTTCCATCGCGACTGTCCTGATCGTAGAGGGATCATTGTCAAAAATTCAAGCTGAAGGGAAAATATTACATTTATGTCAGGGGAGAACTTGAGGCCCGGTCCTTGTAATTATTTATATATATTGCAAATTATATGAAAACATCTTTTAAAATATTATTTCTTAGGGAAAGAGGAAGAACTATAATAGAGGGACTTTTTATCTTAAATACGGCTTCTCAAAATTACACTCGTTTCAGTACATTAATTTAATGCATAGCTTTTATTTATTTATTTAATTTAATGTTTAATGACCTCGTATAGAGGTTTACATTTACAGTTTACAGTGGTGCTAATGCAGATATGCACTAAAGGTTGCACAGCCTGGCACAAGCAAAAATTACATCTGTACAGGTGGACCAGTGTGAAAGTGATATTTTACATCAGTCGGTCACAATGGTGATGTAGACATCTATATAATGTGGAAACTCAGTGAAAACATGCACTGATCCTGTTTATGCAATTTTTCCCCAGTTGCGTTTTAAATAATGGCATGGGCGAAAACACCAACGACTAGACTTTCAGCTGTTGAGGCCTACAGATTGGTATACCCAGGGAATAGGCAGCAGGTGCAAGATTTTAGCTACCCGTGGCGAAGTGGTATTTTGCTGCATTAAGCACTTCGGGCTTGATATTTCATGCTTATCGGGTAAATCGGCCATCTCCATGCACCACGTCTGCATGCTGCTGGAATGATGGTATTGGAAGTCTAGCCTTAACCAAACATACAATCGTGCCCTGGGTGACACGGAGAAGGTGCCCACTGACTGAAGTGAACTAAGTCTGTAAAAATGTAATTCTAAAACAGTGATGCACTGGTTGTGTGCATATTTTTATTTTATGCAATTAAGCATAATTAATGGGTACATAGGCCCTAATTACGAGTGGCCAGTAATTTGTGTGATATTTATTGTGTTTAATAAAATTTGACTCGCCTGGGCTCGGTTACCACACATTATCACAATTAACTGGACCGCTTTTAATGAAGGTGTAAGTGAACGTTTTTTTGTGGCAGTCGGGGCAGAAGTATCAAAAGGCCCACCTGAAAATGGAAGTAATAATGCTTTTTATTATTTTCAGGTCCTTGAGTACACCGTTTTGGCTACCGGTGAACGTCTCGATTTTATTTGCTAGGATCTGTAATAGTGCAATTTTGCCAATATCTTCTCGCTCTTCTCCCTTCCTCCCTACAAGCTTTGAAGGCCATCCGATCTGCAAGAGTGAAGTCATGGTTCATAAAGATGAGCATAAGAAAGAAAAAAGTCTCTAAGGCCCGGTTGTACAGCAGTTGATTCAAAAGACCTAATTTATATACGAAGGAACCTTGATCTAATTGCCTTTGGCACCCAGAGTATCCCTCATTACGACTTCCTTGCTGCAGCTTGCTTCACGCATGCCTACGACCTTTCAGTTTCTAGTCACATCAGTTGTAATGTTAAGGCCTCATTTGTAGACACTGCACCTTTTGTGTCATCAGGAGCCATTTCAATTGGTGTGGGTTGTACAACCTAATGGAGGGTCTCTCTCTCTCTCTCACACACACACACACACACACACACACACATACACACACACACAACCCCCCAACCCCCTCCGAGCCCCCTCCCCAAATCCATTCACTTTCTCCTTTTACGAATTTGGCACCATAACCTTTTTGTTTGATTTTGTATATTTACAAATTCCCATTGAGATGGGGCTGTTTTTTAGCCAAGAAAATAACTGTCCTTTTCTCAGCGTGATACCAAGATGTGTTCCTTTGTGCAAGATCAACTCTTAGATATGAAAAGGACTATCCAAAAGATAGCAGTGAAAAGCACTGACGGTACGTACGCCCTTCTCTTAGCACAGAGAGCACAGTTGAGAGTAAAGAATGCGGAGAGAATATTAGAAATGGGAAAACCTCTGTGAATACCTTGACTTTCCTGAGCTGCAGTGGTGAGGAAAGCTGCTTTTTGACAGTCTTTACAGAAAGGAAGCATCCCAAGGGAAGGCGTGGAACCCAGTGAAACTAAACAGAACTAAATTTCCCACAAAATATCTCTCTGCTTGTGCTGTTACCAAGGAAGTCCAATGTTTATTAATACATATGTTGGAATAATCTCCTCATAAGTGGTCCAATAAGGTGCAAGCAAAGAACGGTATAACCTATAAATAGCCAATCACTACTCTTCTTATTGGGTACGTTGCCCCAAATGGCCTGCTTAGTGATGTTAATGGGGGTATTAATATGTATTTCTATAAACAGGATTTCGAAATATGGAAAATATGTCAATAGTATCAAAGTTATGGTGGCACTGGCTGTGGTTATGTGTAAGTATAGTAATCTGGGCAGGCTTTAACAATCTGTTGAAGGACCTGGTCAGAAAATGAGGACCTGCTTACCAGTCGCACTGCAACCCATACATGACTTTTTCTGGTTCAAACAAAAAGCCTGGCACCTCTGTTTTTTAGAGATAGCCCTCAATGTCCTGTTCCTTCGCCAGTCATACAAAATGCAGATAAATAAGGATCCTATTGCCTCTCAAGATATGACCACTGGTGAGCGAATTTTTTTAAATGTGCGAGCATGCCGGCATGCTGCCTGATTCAAAATGTACGTCACTGCAGTTGCAAATCATAAGGTTTAAATTTGGATTGACTTTGCATGGAGCGTGTATCTGTCTCTGCTGGGATGGTCCACAATAAAAAGGCAAGAAAATAAATATAATGAAAAATCTAAACTCCCAAAAAAGACAGATATCATATTATCTCTTGATTGCACATAACGTATGATTTCCGATGGACCCAAACAAATTCAAAGGTATATTAAAATGATTATCTAAAGGCATTATTATCACTCATTTTATACAAAATTCCTCAGACGCTAACTCTTGTATCCAAAATCCATGTTTCTGGTCACCATTTTAGGATTACAGATATGAAAGTACTGATGTACACAGTAAGTTTCCAGAGCTAGACTTCATTTTCATAACAAACGATGTCAGATACGTTACAACATAGTAGTGTTTTTTCTTGCTGTTAGTTTTCTTATAACCATTAACAAGAACTTTTGGATGTTAGTCAAGTGCCGAGTTAAATAACTATCCTGCTGCTCACTAATGTCATTCATAAACTTTCGTACCAAGCATACACTGCAAAACGTCAAAGTTTGACAAGTTGTGAGTGTGGCAACAAGCACGTAGACTACAAGGCCATGATCTATGTTTCTTTGTGTTTTTTGTGTGTTTTTTGGTGTGTTTATGGTTGTAATCCCCATCCACCATCAATTTCACATGAGTGCCATCTATGCCAATTAAGAAACAAGAACAAACTAAATATTGTTTGCCACGGGGTAGGTGGATAGCCCACGGTCTGTAGACAGTAACATTCTGGCACAAGATGGGTCTTTTTATAATGCAATATCAATGCCCACAATCCTTTCTAATTTGCCTGCATGCTTACCCATTAAGGAAAACAACCAGAACAGAATAAATATTTATTGTCTCTATTCGATGTGGCACGTTGCTGAACACAGCAAGTCACACTAGGGGTGAAAGTCCAGAGTGCTTTGATGTTTTTAAAAACACGCTGAGTTAGAATCAATCAGAGAAGTATGTGCCAATGTTCGATAAAATGCTTTGATCTCTTTTATTGACACATATTGCCCTCTCAAAAACACAGGATTTAGATGCAATTCTACAAGACTGAATTCACTACCTTTGCTATAAGATTAGCTATCCAATTTTCGTTGCGTTTTTATCACAACCGTGGGTGGTAAAATAGACATGGGTCCTCATTACAACATTGGTGGCAAAAGCCGTTTACCGTCGTGCAGGAGACCGCCAACACACCGCCGCGGCATCGGAATTCCGCCACTGTCATTATGACCCGCTGCTCGGAATCCGCCAAAATTCATACATCCACACAAGTGCGCCACACCAAAGGTCAGTGATAAACTGGCGAAAACAAAACCTCCACCTTCACGCCAACAGAAATATGCCCACACTATCACGACACACGAATCCACGTGGCGGTCATTCAACCACGGTATTCCATTGGCGGTACACACCGCAGCGCTCAAAATACACACACATTTACAAAACACTACCACATTGGACAATTCCAAATACACACACCTGAGACACATACACACACCACTCCCACACACCCACTAAAATATAAAACACACACCCACATCACCCACAAACCCCTACAACAAAATAACTGAGAGGAGGCCAGAGAGAGACACCACAAGCAACTACCAAGCATCCACAGGCACACAATACCATCACCCACATAACTTCCACGCACCTCACTCTAAATATCACCCACTTATCACTACACACACCACCCCATGGCATGGCAAAGACACCCCAGGTTCTCTGAGGAGGAGCTCAGGGTCATGGTGGAGGAAATCGTCCGGGTAGAGCCACAGCTATTCGGACCACAGGTACAGCACACCTCCATAGCTAGGAAGATGGAGCTAAGGCGCAGAATAGTGGACAAGGTCAACGCAGTGTGACAGCACCCAAGAAATAGGGATGACATCAGGAAGAGGTGGAATGACCTACAGGGGAAGGTGCGTTCCGTGGTCTCAAGACACCACATCGCCATACAGAGGACTGGCGGTGGACCCCCACCTTCTCCCCCACAAGTAACAACATGGGAGGAGCAAGTCTTGGCGATTCTGCATCCTGAGGGCCTCGCAGGAGTAGATGGAGGAATGGACTCTGGTAATTCAAATCTTAACTATTACATCCCAACCCTACTTGCATGCTATCACATACCCCCACCCTCACCCTCACTCCCGTCACTCCAACTCCTCACAAATGTCCCAACATCACAAACCACACATCCTAACACCAAGCCCTGCATGCAACAACAAAGCATGGACACCCATCACCAAACCATGGCCACTGCACATACCCATACACCGCCCTAAACCACCATCACACAAGGACCAACACAGGAATGCAAGCACTGGGGTACAGGGTCACACACCCATTGCACACCATGGCACACACAGATGTAATAAAAATCCTTTTATACCCCTGCAGGACCCCTACCCAACGTCACCGGACAGGAGGGTCCACACATATCCACACCACCAACAGAAGAGGCCCACAGTGATGACAGCAGCTCTGTCCAACTGGATCTAGATGACCAGCCCAGCCCATCTTGGACCTCTGGACAGTCGGATCCCCTGACACAGTCACAGGTCACCACAGAGCTTCCCCCCTCTGGAAACACCAGCACAGCACCCACCCAGCGGGCCTATACCTCTGTCCCCAGGACACGTCAAGCAGCAGTGTGTCCACCACTACAGGGAACCCAGGCTAACCCACCACCCCAACAACAACAGGGACCTGGGGGCAGTGGCAGTGGGCACACGGTACAGGGGACGGAGGCACAGGAACACAGGGGAACTGTGCGACTGTGGGAGGACAGGCCCAGGGAACCCACTATCCACGAGGCCCTCTCCAACATCATGGGAGCCTACCACCATTCCCAGGAGACAATGGCAATGATACTGGGCAAGTTTCAGGAGACCCAGAGCCTGCAGGAGGACCAGTATTTGAGCTTCAGGGAGGAGCTCAGATCCATCAATTCCACCCTGGGCACCATCGTAGGGGTGCTGAAGGAAGTCCTCAACACCAGGAGGGGCACTGTGGCACAACAAGGGGCCCCTGACACTAGCCTGGACGATGAACTGCCCACCACCTCCGCCGGCGCTAGTGGACAGGAGGCACCGCCACAGGACCACCACACCAGCACCCCACCCCATGCAGAGGGAGAACCACCCCGCAAACAGTCCCTGAGATCCAGGACAAAGACAGAGAACGATGCCAAGACCCCCGCCAAGAAATTAGACCACCCTGAATGTCATACTTCTATCCCACCTTGTCACCTTGTCCATCATCAAACTGCCCCAGCTCCATTTCCTATGCCCATCTGGGCAATGCACCTGTGAGACTAATAGACTGGACTCTGCCATGGACATTCCTCCACCATCACCCCTCACCATTTTACAACCCCCTCCAATATTGAGCACTGAAAGAAAACACCCTTAAAGCACAAAACAATCTGGAGTCTGTCTGTGATTTCGAAATAGTGTATTAGCAATTACAGTGACAAAATAAATGCTCTTTCAATTGTAATGTCAACATACCTATGTCACACAGCTCTAGTCCATGAGGAAACAAAGCAGATGTCACATAGTAGGACCCACATCTGTGAAATCGTAAGGGAAAGTGACAACTCAGTGACCATACACTGGGTGAAAACGACAGACAGTAGAGAGGTAGTAGTGTTAAAGTACATGTAGTAGGCATGTTTGTATTCTTACTTGTGTCTCACTGGAAGTATTGCACGATAACCGAGTTCCTGTTGTCGATGTCCTCTTCTGCTGCTTCCTCGTCTTCACTGTCCACAGGCTCCACAGCTGCCACAACACCTCCATCTGGACCATCCTCCTGCAGAAAAGGCACCTGTCATCGCAAAGCTAAGTTGTGAAGCATACAGCAGGCCACGATGATCTGGCACACCTTCTTTGGTGAGTAGAATAGGGATCCACCTGTCATATGGAGGCACCTGAACCTCGCCTTCAGGAGGCCAAAGGTCCGCTCTATAATCCTCCGAGTCCGCCCATGGGCCTCATTGTAGCGTTCCTCTGCCCTTGTCCTGGGATTCCTCACTGGGGTCAGTAGCCATGACAGGTTGGGGTAACCAGAGTCACCTGCAAATGGCGAGGGCAACTGTTAGACACACACTAACCTGTAGGGATATCCCCAGACCCAGACAACCATTCCCACTAACTTGCTTCCAGGTGCTCACCTAATAGCCACACACGGTGCCTCTGGAGTTGACCCATCACATAAGGGATGCTGCTTTTCCACAGGATGTAAGTGTCATGCACTGAGCCAGGGAATTTGGCATTCACATGGGAGATGTACTGGTCTGCCAAACACACCATCTGCACATTCATGGAATGATAACTCTTCCAGTTTCTGTACACCTGTTCACTCATGCGGGGGGTACCAAAGCCACATGTGTCCCATCAATGGCACCTATGATGTTGGGGATATGTCCCAGGGCATAGAAGTCACCTTTCACTGTAGGCAAATCCTCCACCTGAGGGAAAACGATGTAGCTCCGCATATGTTTCAGCAGGGCAGACAACACTCTGGACAACACGTTGGAAAACATAGGCTGGGACATCCTTGATGCTATGGCCACTGTTGTTTGAAATGACCCACTTGCAAGGAAATGGAGAACTGACAGCACCTACACTAGAGGGAGGATTCCTGTGGGATGGCGGATAGCAGACATCAGGTCTGGCTCCAGCTGGGCACACAGTTCCCGGATTGTGGCACGATCAAGCCTGTAGGTGATGATCACATGTCTTTCCTCCATTGTCGACAGGTCCACCAGCGGTCTGTACACTGGAGGATGCCGCCATCTCCTCACATGTCCCAGCGGACGGTGCCTATGAAGGACAACAGCGAGCACAGAGTCAACCAACTCAGAGGTACGTACCCACAGCTTACACAGAACACGAATCATAATCCGAAATTTGGCCTGTATGAGTGTTGAGGCAAGACCTAGGTATGTGTGACGCAGTTACAAATTAAGCCATGTGAGCCCCTGAAATGGCGGCTGCCTGACCTGTAAAGTGGGACAGTGGGATGTGAGGTAACTGCGCTGGCGTTGTACACCGTTGCGGTAGGCAGACGAAGACCGCGGCGCAATTCTGCATTGGTTAACATTGGACCCTATGGGTCCCAGGAGCCAATGACGATGTACGCCGGAGGTTACGGTACGCACCGCCGCGGATGTGACCGCCATTTTCTATCTGTTCAATGACTCGATACCTGATCTTCGACAGGAGAGGACCTACACTGCAAGTGCTGCTGTGACCTCGGACTGGAAGAGACAATGGCTTGTGCGTCTGGGGAAAGGGCCCCTGCCTTCACATTGGAGGAGTTGGAGAAACTCGTGGATGGGGTCCTCCCCCAGTACACGCTACTCTACGGTCCTCCAGTCAAACAGGTAAGTACACTGGGAGCATGCTGTAAGGGCTATGCCTGTGTGGAGTAAGGTGGATGAAAGATGGGGGGGCGATTGAGGCTTGGCATGAAACGACGGTGAGTACATGTGCCACATGCCAAGGGTATGGATGGGGGCCAATGACTGTGACGGTGCAGATGGTAATAACTTTTCTTTTTCCCCTGTAAAATTCATGTAGGTCAGTGCCCACCAGAAGAAGGATATTTGGCGTGGCATCGCCAATGACGTCCGCACCCTGGGGGTCTACCACAGACGAAGCACCCACTGCCGTAAGAGATGGGAGGACCTTCACCGCTGGAGCAAGAAGATGGCGGAGGCCCAGCTGGGGATGGGCTCATAACGTGGGAGGGGTGCCCGTCGCACCATGACCCCCCTGATGTTCAGGATCCTGACGGTGGCGTACCCGGAGTTGGATGGGCACTTGAGGGCATCACAGCAGCTACATGAGGGTGAGTACACTCTCATTCTGCTGATTTTGCGCACAGTGGAGGTGTCTGGGTGGGGGAGGTGGGCTGTGGGTTTCCCTAGGCCAGGGTGAGTGTGCTAGTTAGGTCCCCTTGTTATGGCAGACCCTGTGGCACCCCACCCCACCTGTGTACAGTGTGAAGTACACCTAGTCAGGCTCCTGTGACATCCATGTGTGCAGGTGTCGACCATAGCCTTGTAGGCCATGTCCCAGGGATTGAACAGTGGACCCCAAGTGCGTGTCGTGGTGCAGGGGGCTCTGTGTCTGTTGTGTCTGCCAACGGTAGCGGTAATGTATGCACTCAACATGTCTTTCTTCTGTCGTTCCCCCCCTTTTTGTGGTCTCCCTGTTCTTGTGTGCATTAGCATCATCAGGCGGAGGAGCAGTGGCACCGGAGCAGGAGGGAGCAGCATACCACATGGCCCTGGAGGGCGACACTACGGACTCGGAATTCACCAGTGGGACAGAGGGCGAGGGGAGCACCACAGCGGGGACAGGAGCTGACACCAGTGATACGGACTCGTCCTCTGATTGGAGCTCCCTTGTGGTCAGCCGCCACCCCCCCTACCAGCACCGCCCTCCCAGCAGCCCCTCAGCCTTTGCCCCGTGCCCGCTCACCCAGGAGGGTGGGCATCACCTTCACCCAGGCACCTTAGCCCCTGCCCCAGTCACCCCTGCTGCCCTCAGTTAGGAGGCCATTGACCTCCTCAGGTCCCTCACTGTTGGGCAGTCTACCATTTTGAATGCCATCCAGGGTGTAGAAAGGCAGTTGCAACAAACAAATGCATTCCTGGAGGGCATTCATTCTGGTCAGGCGGCCCTTTAGCGAGCTTTTCAGACTTTGGCCTCAGCACTGATGGCAGCTATTGTCCCTGTTTCTAGCCTCCCCCCTCCAACTTCCTCCAAGCAGACCCAATCCTCTCTACCTCAGCCTATCCCAAGCACACCTTCAGACCAGCATGCACACACGTCACCACACAAGGGAAGCTCAGGCAAACATAAGCACCACACATCCCACAGGCACTCACGCAAGCATCACACACATGCAGACACACCAACATCCACTGCCTCCACTGTGTCCCCCTCCTCGTCTCCTTCCTCCATCCCAGTCTCGTCTCCACTCACACCTGCATGCACTACATCTACAGCCACTACTTCCATCACCAGCACACCCACCACCACACCCTGCTCACGTGCAGTCACCACCCCCACTACCATTCACACGTCCCCTGTGTCCTCTCTCAGGGTGTCTGTGACACCCCCTCCCAAGATACACAAACGCAGACATACACCCACCCAACAGCCATCCACCTCACAACAGCCTACAGCACATGCACCTTCACCCAAAGTCACCAAACAAACACCTCCTAGAACTACAACCTCTTCCTCCATTCCCAAAACCCCTCCAGCTACCCGTCCCAGTGTTCCCAAGAAACTTTTCCTGTCCACCCTTGACCTCTTTCCCTCACCTTCCCTACCCCGTCAGTCTCCTAGGGCCCGACTCTCCAGGTCCCAACCTAGCACCTCAGCCACAACATCTTCGGGACCAGTGGTGCCTGTAGTCACCGGAATCTGGAGTGCACCGGGCAGCAGGACACCCAGTGTGGCACGGAGCCACAGCATGGACAGTCCCCCACCTGTCAAGCATCAAAAGTTGGCCAGTGCCCGGCGGGAGAGGGTGAAGACTCCAGCCACCAAAGACGCTCCCAGGGGTACAGGTGGGAGTTTGGAGTCAGCTGCGACACCTTCCAAGGTGGGGAAGGGGCACAAGAAACTCAACAAGTCTGGGAAGAGCAGCACGGCGGAGAAGACCGCCATCATCCCCGCTGCCCAGGAGGCCACTGCCATCATCCCCGCTGCCAAGGAGGCCACCGCCAGCACCAGCCCTGCTGCCCAGGAGGCCACCGCCTTTATCCCCGCTGCCCAGGAGGCCACCGCCAGCACCAGCCCTGCTGCACAGGAGGCCACCGCCATCATCCCCGCTGTCCAGGAGGCCAGTGCCAGCACCAGCCCAGCTGCCCAGGACAGGACCTCCAGCACCAGCCCAGCAGCCCAGGACAGGACCGCCAGCACAAGCCCAGCTGCCCAGGACAGGACCGCCAGCACCAGCCCCGTTGGGCCATAAGGGACCGCCAGCACCAGCCCCGCTGGGCCATAAGGGACCGCCAGCACCAGCCCCGCTGGGCCATAAAGGACCACCAGCACCAGCCCCGCTGGGCCAGACAGGACCGCCAGCAGCTGAGTCACTGCCAAGGACCCCGCCGCCACAAGCACCGCTGAACAGGACACTGCAGCAACAAGCACCGCTGAACAGGACACTGCCGTCACAAGCACCGCTGAACAGGACACTGCCGCCACAAGCACCGCTGCCAAGGACACCGCTGCCACAAGCACCGCTGAACAGGACACTGCCGCCACAAGCACCGCTGCCAAGGCTGCAACAAGCACCGCTGGCCCATGAGCGCCAAGGGCACTGACGCTACTGATTCCATCACGAGCAGGATGAAGCACTCTGGGCACAAGGCCCCCTCCAGAACCAGTGGAGATTCACATCCACTACCTCAGTCCTTGGCAGGATGAAGCACTCTGGGCACAAGGCCCCCTCCAGAACCAGTGGAGTAAGACATCCCCTACCTCAGTCCTTGGCAGGATGAAGCACTCTGGGCACAAGACCCCCTCCAGAACCAGTGGAGACTGTTATCCACTTGAGAGACTGTGGCTTTGCACTCCCCAGGATGGAACAGTGGGCAATCCACCCACTGTAGAGACTTGAGAGACTGTGGCTTTGCACTCCCCAGGACTTCACAGTGGGTAACCCACCCACTGTAGAGACTTGAGAGACTGTGGCTTTGCACTCCCCAGGATGGAACAGTGGGCAACCCACCCACTGTAGAGACTTGAGAGACTGTGGCTTTGCACTTCCCAGGATTGAACAGTGGGCATGTGGCCCCCTCGTGGATTTGGCGTTGTGCGCTCAACCGACTGAGCTGCCCCCCCTTTCCCTTCCCCCTGAGATGCCTGTTTTATTGCTATCTGATGCCCCTGTAGTGTTCTCTCCGTCATGTTACACTCATTTCCTTTTGTCTTTGCATTCTTCAGGGGGGTTAGGGTGGTGTAACTGTAATGTATCATGCTGTATTAGTGTGCGTGTTGTAGTGGGTGAGGGTGGGGGTGTTGCGTGTGTGTATCCCTGTTTTTCCCCTCACCCCTCCCCTGTGTCGTAGGTGCAGTACTCACCGTGGTCTTCGCCGCCGGCGTTCGTGCTGCTGGTAGAGGAGCAAGAAGATAAGGGCTGGCAGGATCTGGAGCTCGGGTTCGATGGCGTCCGGATTCCTCGTGGGGTGTGTTGAGGTGAGCGTTTTCCATTCAAAGTCCTGTTTCTGCCGTGTTTTTGTCGCGGTGAATCCGCCCTGGAAAAGGTGGTGGATCGGTAGGTTGTGATACTGTGGGCGGTACATTGTCCTCCGCCTGTCTGTTGGCGGTGACCGCCATGCTGTTTGTTTGTACCGCCGTGGCGGTCGGAGTGTTAAAGTGGCTGTCTATGTTGGCGGTTTCCGCCACGGTCGTGATTCCATTATTTTCCTGCCGGCCTGTTGGCGGTTTTACCGCCGCTTTAACACCGACTGCCAGGATTGTAATGACCACCATGGTGTTGAGTAAAATCACAAAAAAAACAGTGTCACCTTAATACAACCATCCTCAGCAATACAAAACACATTTGTTCCACTGACAGAAGGATCAACATGTATTGTGAGTTCTTTGTAAGTATTAGTTTATTCATTTTACTATCCATTACTTGGACTAGCTACTGAGTAGGTTCCTAACCCTTCACAGTAATATAAAATGTGTATAGAAATCAGTTGTACAAAGTAGGCCTTTGCAGCTAAAGATGACCTGCCAGGAAGAAATACTTCCTTTGACCCGTACTAACTCCCAAAAATATTTTTCCTCATGAAATATTGGTTATGATAGATTAGCTTTTAAATTTGCCACTAAACGTGGCATTTCTTTTGCAATGTTGACTTCAGGGAATACTACCTGAATATTGATTTTTCAATTATGTGTTCCGAAAGAGCAAGTCAAGGTAAGTACATATAGACAAGGCAACTGGAATTAACTGGAATTACGTGTCAGGAAAGGGCCAATTTATGCAGCAAGGTTGAGTAAATTATATGGCAAGAAAAGGCAAATTATGTGGCTCAATGCAGCTAATTTTGTAATAGTATTACTTCATTATTTCATCATTTTTAAACTTATTTAACCTGTGGGGGCATTGGTTGCACCTCATTAGTGCAAATTTAATACCCAAATATAGCAATAGGCAACAGAAAGGTGGCCGGTCCAGCTTTGCAAAGGACTTTCCACTGTGCAACAACTATTGTCACTGCATTTTCAGTAACCTTTGAACAGTTTGAGCTAGAAACAAAAAATGTTTTTGTTAAAATCTGCAGATTATGCAACAGATGATGGATTGTGTGGCAAATCATGATTATGTGCAAATCGCCGTGTCCGCACAATCGCATGATTCCAGTGGTCCTGAAAATAGATAAGTGATGGTAAGTATATGTAGCTAAGTATACAGTACATTTACTAGCCTTCACTCCACATATACGAACCTTGCAAATATATATATATATATATATATATATATATATATATATATATATATATATATATATATATATATATATATATAAAATATATATATATGTATATATCTATACATACATATATGTATATAGATTCAATGCACGTAGACCTGGAGTTAAGAATAGTAAATCTTTACTTACCTATATATACACTTATCTTATTGATATTTTGGTAGCTGATATTCTGGTTATAACATTTTTATAGAATGATATTTTTGTGCTCTATGTTCTGATATACAACCACTGTCAGATACCTTCTCAGCTCTCAGTAACATCAGGCTGGGGTGTAAAACCCATTGATGACAAACACCTTCAATAACGAAGCAATAACATTATAGTTAAACAAGAAAGACATAAAGTTGGATATATATAATAAGAGATTCTAATTTCCCAATTATTCATCAGTACCGGTACTTCTTAATGAGTCAAAGATTAAAGAAGCTTTTGGTCACTTTTCGGATCTTGGTAACAAAGGGTCTGACTTAGAATTTGGCACTCAGGATACTCCATCACAAATGCAACACAGTACCTTCATCCCCAAACCCTCGGTCTGCTTCCCTCATTTAGGAACGGGTGGACCTTAAATATTCAGTTGTCGGCACTCCCATTGGCTTCACTGATGGAATACTTCCTCAGCCAGAGGTGTGGCTATCGGAGGAAGGACATTACACCACCTGCCCTATGCAGGATGGACAATCTCACGGCCAGGAAAAACTTGGTGGTGAGGGGCAGGAAAAAACAGTAATGATCCTCATGCCCTGAGAGTAAATGCTCAAAATTGGGGGTACTAGTTTTTTGTTTTTCAAAAACAAACTCCCACTTTGACAGTTTGTTTTTGAAAAACATATAAAGTAAAATATTTAGTGAATAGCTACGAAAACTGATGGTGGCTGCTAGCCAAACGTTTAGTACATAGAAAAGAACCACCATCAATATATTTTCTTTCAAAGTGCTACAATGATCACTGGTGCCAGAGGTCATCTCTAAATTTGGTGGATGGCATACTGTGTGGATGGCAGAGATAATGCCCTCTGACATCTAGACAGACACTACTCCATCTGACAAATTCTAAATCAGGCCCACATTTGTTTATATGGTGAGTGCAAAGGTGTCAATGCCACTTGCTCTGTGAGGATACATTTTCAGAAAGAGGGATTTTAGAGGAATAAGTACATGCGCAATTCTCAATTTTGGTGTGGTGTGACGCCATTAGCATCACTGTAGCAAAATAAAATGATGTCCGTGAGCGAAGTATTCACTCAATTTTCTACACAGTCATGGAAACTTGTTATCAAGCATATGCATGGCATGGTCTATCTTCTCAGTGATGCAGGATTTGAGCTGCTTGTTGGTGCAGCTTGTGAGCAGGGACCCATGTACAGGAAGTTCCCAGGACACAATGGGGAGCAAAATAAACTCCTAATTGACAGCAGAGGTGGACTTATTATGTATTACTGCTAAATGCAGGAGGTCATCACTTATGCACTGTTCCAGACTCCTGCGAGGGAGGTGGGGGCAATGCCAGCAGTGCCAAAGGCAGTAGAGGTAAAAATGGTGAAACTTTTGTGTATTATATAAAGTAATCATGTCCATTGTGACAGGCCAAAACGTTGAAAAAAGATACAGTTGAGACTGAGAGCATGATGGAGCACTTTAGCGGAGACCATGGTACAGCACAGTTGAAACCTCTCGTAAAACAGTTCCTGTTCCCTACAGACTAAAGACTAGTGCAAGTTTTTTTTCCAGTGGTTTGACACAAAGTACTCACTGTGATTTCACAGTAACTTATGACATTTCATATGGTGCCAGATTCTAGACTGGAACTGAGGAAGAGATTTCTCTATGTACATATATGGAAATGCAAAAAAACACTTTATCCTATTTATTATCATGTTTGTATACACCTCCTTCTATGCTCTCACAACCTGTACGTTGCATCCCAAGGAATGGCGATCTGACCTTTATTGACGTAGAAGGGTGTTAATTCGAAAGAGCTGGAAGCATATCTAACTCTATTGCCATCTTGCACATATCTCCATTTGCCTGTACTCCATTCCCAACATTTCGTGGTGCCCTCACACCCGCCACACCTTGCACTCACATACACACATGCATAAGTACACACAGACAAGCGTCACTCAGGCCCACATAACTGCGAAAACATATATTTTTTTTTAGTTTTTTTTTTTACTTTTGCCCAATAGTTGAGGACCCCAAATTAATAACACCTTCCACCATTCAGTCCCTTTTTTAAGCTCTCTGTGGCTGGGGCTATTGTTTTATAGCTTGAAATAGTTTGTGTTCTAAGGGACTTAGTATTGCAGTAGGCCTGAAAATGTGTAAGGCACTACACCCTTTAGGGGCTAAATATACGATTGAACTACATTACTTTGTGCCATTCTATTTTCATGTGGTTATTTTCTCTTGGGGCTAATTACATGGTTACATGACCATGTTTCTTACAAATGATATTTTTAGTGTGGTGTCCTCTAGGGGCTGTTCTCAGCATTACATTCAACATACTACAATATTTGCTGCACTCCTTTGCAGTGCATTCTTTTACAAAACATTTTTGCTCATAACTCAGCCTGAGGTGGGACCAGGACAATGGGACCACCTTCAAAACGTTCAACACAACCTGCTCTTTCCGTCTAGATCATCTCTGGGTTCCCACGCTAGGTTAGTGGGGACCCCAAAATAATAACCCCTCCTTCCTTCAGTGTCGTTTTAACCTCTCTTATGGCTGGAACCTTTGTTGTACAGCTGAGGGTAGTTTGTGTTTTAACGGTCTTGTTTGTAATAATATTGCAGTAGGCCTGTTAACCCTGAAAATGTGTAATGCACTACGCTCTCTATGGGCTAAATATATGGTTACACTGTAATACTTTCAGTCTGGTATGCCCTCTGGAGGCTAACTACATGGCAACATAACCATGTTTCTTACAAATGCTATTTTCATAGTGATGTCCTCTAGGAGCTGTTCTGAGCACTACAGTCTAATGCCAAATATTTATTTCTGATAAAGGTTTTTATTGGGTTTATATGATAACTGTATGAGTTTTATTAATCTCTCCATATTGCAATTATGACCATGATTCATGCCAACTTAACATCCTTATTACACTATGACTGTTTGAACACTCTTGATATGTTTGGGTGACCTTCCTATTTTACTTAACTTGTCACTCCTCCATGGCTGTCTTGTTTTGGAAATTGTGTTAGCCATCCAGCAGCTCTGATGGTGGGGTGGTGAAAGTGGTAATCTATTGGAATTAGCATGGCAGATTTAAATTAGGATGTTAAATGGCAACATTTTTATTTTTGGCTGCAGAAAGAGGAAGGGATAAATGGAAGTGGTTTAGTTATATGCAGGGCCACTGGAATTATGTGACAGAAAAAAAGACAAAATTATGAAGCAGGGTTGACCAATTTATGTGGCAAGAAAAGTCCAGTTATGAATTTACAACACCAATAACTCTAACTCAAGCAAATGCAAGACCCATTGCATTGAAAATGCTTATTTTATTAGTCAGTGGCATCTAGCACTCGCCTTTCTCTTGCTTTTATTTGTCAGCAGCAGCTGTTTTCAACTAGCCAGTCTCACTCTCTTCAGACAGCTTTGAAGGGATTTTGGTTTCACTTCTTAGATTTGATACACAGGAAAAAAATCACTGGCAAAGCAAATAGGTATTGTCTATGTGAGATATTTTGTTTTGTCAATTTTTTGTTTTGCCATTCATCTTTCGCAAAGGAAGGAGAACAGGGTTATCCATAATTGCCATACCCACTCTCAGCGGTGCAGTGCAAAAATCAGTCTTCAATTAAACCAGTACCTAAATACATAAATAAGCTGTTGGGCGTAAACAAAGGATATTTCATGTGAGATTCACTGAGCATGCAAGGGCTCATTCGTGAGACATGCAGATGCTGTTCTACTGTCTGCAGTCTGCACTGTTAACACATCCTTTACCCTTTTCTTGCTGATAAGTTGTTGGATCTCATGTGTGATGCACAGCTCATTTTCTGTTCCAGCTCTGAGGCCCTCATACACGTCTGCAGATGCACCTCATAGTTGATGTGCTCACCATCTTCAGTTCCAGGGCTAAGACTCTCACACAGCTCTGCCAATAAACCTTATGTATGAGGTGCCTTTAATCCCCTGTTCCAGTGAGGGACTCTCGCACAGCTCTGCTGATGTGTGATGTGCTTCACATCTTGTATTCTACTAATGCACCTTGTGTGATGTACTTTTCATCTTCTGTTCCATTGCTGAACTCTCACACAGCTATGCCAATGCAACTCATGTGTGATTGTGATGTGCTGCACTTCTTCTATTCCAGTGCTGAGATTCTCACAAAGATCCACTGATGCACCTCATGTGTGATGTGCAGTTTATCTTCTGTTCCAGCACTGACACTCTGACACAGCTCTACTGATGCACCTCATGTGAGATGTGCCACTCATTTTCTATTCCAGCTCTGACACTTTCACCCCCATCTGATGATCGGTGATGTGCCACACATCTTCTGTTCTTAAGCTAAAATTCACACACAACTCTGCTGATGCACCTCATGTGATGTGGTGCTCACCTTCTGTTTTAGATCTGAACCCTCACAGATATGCTGCTGCACCTCATGTGTGATGAGCAGCTCATCTTCTGTTTCAGCGTTGAGACTCTCACACAGCTCAACAGATGTACTAATTTGAGATGTGCCACTCATATTTTTTTCCAGTGCTGATATTTCGCACTATTGAATGAGGTGCACTGATAACACAAAGTCCCATACACAGCTCTATTGATGCACCTCATGTCTGATATGTAGCCCTCTCTGCTAATCGAGCACTAAGGTCCATCCACAAAGAGATCTTCTGATGCACCTCATTTCCAATGTTCGGCACTCTCTGCTACTACACCACTAAAGACCTACATTACACACAGCTTTACTGAGGCATCTCATTGCTGCTGTACCAGCACTGAGACCCACACATCTCTGCAAGTGCCTCGAACTCTAGCCCCAACATTCTTTGCCGGAAGTAACAAAACAAATAGAAACTCATAAGGTTGTCCTTGTTCCACCTGATCGTGTGCAGGTTGCACAGACAATTCCCTGTTGTGCATAGAAGGTTACACGACTCAATTTACACTGATTCAGGTATAAAATGTCACCCCAAACTCAGGGCTGAGCTGGGATTCCAAATTCAGTTGTTCAGTGTCTGCTTTTTAATAAAAGTGCTTTTATTAGTTTTAGAGGCTGCGGACAACAGCAGAAACTGACTGCATGGGCGGTCCGGGGAGATCTCAGTGAAATTTTATAACAAGCACTGCCAAAGTCAAGAGGAATTGACTTTGTCTGTGTGTGCATGTTCCTGCACACTGACTTTACCCAGGTGCCTAGAAATGGAGTCTCTTTGTAAACGCTGCACTGCTTCCAGGGTTGGACAGTGGAGGTAGGCACTCAGGCCCAGATTTATACTTTTTACTGGGAAACTGCACCAATGCAGTTTTGCGGCAAAAAGTATAGCGCCGGCTTGCGCCAGCCGGGCACCATATTAAAGGAATTGAGAAAGCCAGCGCTAAACTTGGGCTAGCCTCTTAAAAAAAGACGCTAGCTGAGTGGGGGTTGCGGTAGGGAATGATGGGGTTGAGCGTTAGAAAATGACACTAGCATGGTTAGAGGAAAAAAAACGCCTCTAGCCAGACTAGCGCCATTTCCTAGCACAGAACCACCAAAAACATGACTCCTGTCTTGGGAACGACGGGAGTCATGCCCATCACCCCAATGGCCAGCACAGGGGACAAGTGTCCCCGGGCATGGCCAATGCACTCTGTGCCAAGCAGGGGGCCCCAAGCGAGGGATCCGATGGCACTTAAAAAAAAAAAAAATACTTACCTGGGATGAGGTCCCCCATCCTCTGGTGTCCCTCTGGGGGTACATACAAATTGCATTATATGTATTATTCATTTTGTGTATGATGATAATTGTAAAACATGCACTATCAATACTTTGCCCAAGAGACTGAAGACCTAAAAAGGAGTATCTGGAGTATGTTGCACTTGTGACCATAAGAGTAGTACTAAGAATGAGAATATCTGTTGTAAAATGCGGTTAACTGTGATTTCGGCGTGGACTGGTGAGAATGCCCCACAATGTTCATTAGTTTAGTGCCAGAGGCAGACAAACCATGCACCATCTGCCCCTTGTGCCTTATGTAAACACAGACAGAGATTGCGCACATATATGGATGTGTCACACTAGTGTAAAATTGCAGAATGTAAACACATCTGTTTGTATGATGTTTGTGCAGACACAAATGCAAACTATAAACACTGCATAGATCACTTTTGTGAAGGGCGCTTCCCAAACAGACGCTCTGTGAACACTACTCTGTTAGGATGGCATGTTGATTGCAGCCAGACAACTAGGCAAACTGTAAATACTGGATAGATCAATAACATTAATGGTGCTGTTAGAGGTGCACATTGCTTTTTATATCCAGGTAAGTTATTAAGGGATTGCCTATGGCTAACATGGTATTATGTCCCCCAGAAATACTAGAACCATAACCCCCAGCAGTCAGCATCCAATTGTAGTACATACAGTCTGCATAATAGCTCTCTTATACAGCTTAATCCTCTTATATTCACATCTGCTATGGGTCTTGCACATCAATCAGTAATCTGCCATCCCATAAACTAGCCTTATCCAGCTGAATAGGCAGGGAATAAGTGAAGAGTTCTGATACATGTTAGTAGCCAATCCAAGGTCTGTAATCTAGTTCACCACTGCAGATGCCAATTAGCTGCAAACTATGATTGCTAAGTGACATCTTACAATGACGATAAGATGTGGGATGACAGTAACAAAATCCATTGCATCAGATCTCCCCATCATTTATCTCTCCAACCATATCTGTTCAGGACCATAAACTTAAACTAAAACCCTGAAAATGGACAACAAAAGCGGACTACGATCATAAAAAATACCATAAAGGGACCTGCATAGATACTAGAAGCTACCGGCATATTGAAGCTATAAACTGTGCAACTATCTCTCATGCCTCTTGATCCAACACACTGCTAAGCGCTGCATCATATGACAAAGTAAACGCACCTCAATCATCTTTATGCTTTTAAGGGAACCCTTCCCATATAGGATAAGCTTTGCTGTGCAGCACCCATGCTGCTGTGCAACATGGCTAAAGAACAAAGTTGACAGAGAATAAAGCTTGCATAGGGAAGACCTATAGACTTTGCCAAGGCTTTTTGGAATTGCGGAGTGAAGTAAACTATTTGCCAATGACTTACAACCTTTCGAATCAATGAAGCAGAGTTTAAGTCACTGTTGTGTCGAAAACTATTATAGTATAAATGTAATTTGTGCCACATGAGGGGGTAGGTAAAGTAAATGACAAGCATGTGCTGTGCTGTGTCACCTCTAGTACTCTTAAATTATTTTAGTCTAAAGTCCTCAAGTCTGCATCCATCGTTATGGGGTATTTCTACCTTGTATAGCTAGCTGTATGTGTGAGAGTGATTGAATGACAGAATTGGTGAGAATGAAGAGTACATGTTGTGCCTTCTCTATATTTTGTGTTATGGGGCTGTCCGCGTTGCGTGCATTGTGACAGTTTTGGTGGGCAGGGAGTGAGTGCTGCATTCCCCTACCCCATGGTATCACTCCTCCATCCCCCATGACCATCCGGCTCGGGGGATCCATAAGGGGAAGAGGGACTTGTCCACTCCCCCGGGGTTACTGACTTCACTTCCTGGGGTATTGGGCACCTGGAGGAGGCGCAGTGGGATAGGGTTAAATACCTGGTGCCCCTGGCCCCCATTCTCTTTTGGCAGGCTTCCAGGCGAGGTGTAGAGGTGGCTTGGGTCATTCATGGAGGCAGAGGCGCCCCCTGTGCCCTTGTTTTGGCTTTTCCTTTGTCGTTTTTGGAATGGGTGTCATCTTGACGGATTTTCAGGTGATCAGTTGGTGGCGGGTTTTCACCCCCTAGTTTAGGCTGCCCTGGTCTTACGTGTTCGGGTTCAAACCTTTAATTTTCTTTGAACAAAATAGCCATGGCTCCAGGCCAAGGCCTGCCTTTCTGCTCATCACCATCGGCTTTTGTGGGTGCATGGTGGTTTGGTTTTGGCTTTGGGACCGAGCACCGGCTTTGAGTGTATGTGTTTTGGTTGTCCTTGAGCCTGGGAAACTGTTTGAGTCAGCGGCCCCACCCCAACAGACTTCACACGGTAGCCCTCTGGGCTTGATCAGCAGGCAGGGTTTCTGCCTTGCTTGCCCCTCACACACATACATTTAGTGATGGGTCCTCACTGCCTCAGCGGTTTGAGGTCTTGCTGTCATGCTGTGCATGCTTGGGAGTTACTGGGTGATCCAAAGGAGTTTAGTGCAGAAACAACCATAGAGGGAGCACAAAGGGGGTGCTCCATGCCATCTCCCAGGGAGTCTTTACGGCAGGACCCCAGATGAATGTGACTGCACCCCATTAGTCCCACGGGCAGTTGCAAGCCTGAGCAACTGGGAGCTTGCTCTGTACCGTTCTGCCACTGTGCATGACTTCTTTTCTATGGGGTGCACAGTGTGGGAAACCCCGAGAGGTATAGCACCTGATGGTGTGTAGTACAGGCGCTCATTGGCTAATCATGTGGGCGGTCAGCATAGTCTGCTCATACGTCTCCCTTGGATCCGTAAGTTAACCCAATTTTGTCTTGCCTGCTTATGCAATGATAAACTTGCAGCCAAGCTCTCTCCAACTACACATAGGGGCTAGATATACAAGGTCCTAGCGCCTCTTAGCGCCACAATAGTGTCATTATTTTACGCTAATGTGGCGTTAATGAGGCCATTCTCCTTCGCCATCTTTTCAAAGTGGTGCAATGCTTGCATTGCGCCGCTTCGCGACCTCTTGCACCACATTATGGCAAGGGGGGGGGGCGTTCTGGCGGTGGGAGGCCTGTAAAAATGGTGCAGTGAAATTTACAACATTTTACTGCACCATTTTTAGCGCCATTTTTAATGCCTGCTCAGAGCAGGTGTTAAAATGAAGCACCCATTACTTTCAATGGGCCTCTCTTTACTTTGCAGGATTTGTGCCATTATTTATGGAGCTAATCCTGCAAAGTACCACAATGACGTAATAAATTACGACACTATCGTCCTAATGTGCGCCATGGTGCACCCTATTGTAAATACGGTGCTACCATGGTGTCGTTAGGTGCCAGTAGGGGGTGCAAGAAAAGTGGCGCATCACAGCTGATGCACCACTTTCTTGTAAATCTGGCCCTTAGCGTGGCTTACTCTTTTTTCATGGTTTGCATTCTATGGTTATATGCATCTCAACTAAGGCACTATGTGGGTGCATGGGGGCTATGGAATATCGGCGCTATGTTGTATCAAGAGCACTTTGGGCACATAGGCCCATTTTTGTAGGAAAACAACAGGGAGCGAAGTTGTGCCAAAACTGGCCGTACTACACTCCGTCATTTTCACAACGCGGGGATGCGCCATATTTAATTGAATACTGCGTACCTCTGTGTTGTCCCCGGCGCTGGTACTAACTTTAGCTGCCAGCGCCAACGCAGGCATCCTTGCACCATTGTGCATGGATGACTGCATTGAGGGGTGTGATTGTTTATGTGTGGGAAGGTGTCCCTTCCCGCACATAAACAATCACTTATGGCGATTTGGCAGTTCTGTGTGTGCTACATAATGCAGCACACACAGAACTGCCAAAGTGTCATTTTCAAATGATTGTTTATGTGCAGGAAGGGTCACCTTCCCGCACATAAACAATCACTTCTGGCATTTTGCTCGTTCTACGCGTGCTGCAAAATGCAGCACACGTAGAAAAAGCAAACAAGCCTTGCTACCACCATCCCTGGGGTGGTGTTAGATTTTGGCGCTGCCTCAGGTTTACAAAAACTCTTAAATCTGGGGCAGTGTAAAAATGCAATGGGTGTTGCTGTGGCATGCCCGCAGCAACACCCATTGCACACCCCTTCCATGCAAAGGGCTGTGTGTGAAGGGGTCGTATTAAGCCATAAAAAGTGGCTTAACTCCACCTTGTAAAGACGGTGCAGGGCATAGCACCAGTGGAGCATCACGAAAAGTGATGCTCCAGTGGCGCTATGGGGCTTATCAATATGCCCCATAATGTTTCAATTTGAGCCAGACTGGAGACCAGATGTGCACTCATTTGCTCCTTCTGCAATGGGAACTAACTTGTAAGTCAGGTAATAAGCATGATGCCACTTCTGTCTCCTCTATCTGATCAGTATTTCCAGTAGTCCCATTGGTCGATTTTATTTGTCACACAAATACAACCCACCAAATAATGTACAAACAAATATGATGGATAAGTGACTTCATCATTATTGACACCATAATAGCCTACTTTGGGCTTTCACCACAATGAAATACGAAGAAATCACAATGAACACATCACTTTTTAAACAAAGAACTTGAGAAGTAATGAAATCCGTCTATTTAAGACCATAAATTTGAACACCCATTAAGCGAGTGACAGGGCTACCTCAACCTTAAGAGCAGTGTTTAATTCGAGCCGTGGTTGCTGGTGGGGCCCGCTGCCACTCATTTTTGGGGACATGCGCTTATAATTCCCTATTAGATATTGACTGCGAGGAAAAGAGGGGGAAATACACAATGTGAAAAGACGGGGAAGAGAAAGATTGAAAAACCGTCCCCAAAGAGAGAAAGCAGGAGCTAGCAAGAGTGAGATAAAGGAGCAGGGGTGTCTGGCAGTGCATTACAGGGGCCTGGGGTGAATTCAAGACTACGCAGCCTTGGAAATCGATTCTCCAAAGCAAAACAGGAGCAGGGTTTATGCGCCGGCACTCATTCTTTTACAAATGAAGCACTGCAAAAGAGGGTTCACAGCTCCAAAGGCATTCGACTACCGTGAGCACCCCCGAACTCAAAATGACTGTGTGCCTAAGGTACTAAAAATCCTTCCATGATCTCTTCTAGGACAAGAAAATAGAAGCACAAGGACGGACTGAGCATAGATTCTTGAATTACACTTTGACGATGCTTGATAAATGTTTATTGAGAAGACTGAAATTACCTTAGCAATAGCCATCTTTCTATACACCCCATGCAAGGGAATCCTTTATGTTACTTTAAATCAATGCTCCCATTATAAACATACTTAGGAAGAACATAAATACAGCTTTTTTCTTTTGCAAGTTATCTCTGGTTACCCTGCAACTGTTAGTCTTAATGTTAATTCTTGTGTTTCATTAATTTGTAGCTCAATAAACCATACACCTTTCAGAACTTCAACAGTACAAGTTATTTTCCATACAGCAGCAAATTCACAGGCTGTAGACAGTCCAGAGGGTGGTCAGAACCTTACCTGTTGCATCAACATAAGCTTGAATCTGCTGTATTTAAATGTTTCAATTTGCATGGGCAATCATCCTAAAACAGAATGGTACAATTTCTGTTGTTCTTTGGTACTGGAATAGTCTGATATTGCAGTGAGAGAGGGAGAGATGAGTCATTCAACAGACTAGGTGAGGATTGTATTAAGTAATAACAAGCATTGACAAAGTCAATAGGTCTGGGATTCGCTGTGAACCTTTTGGCACTGTCAATGCTTGTTTAGTTTTGTCATGGTTTTTGCTAACATTTACTGTTGGGATAGCTTCGTCAATCCAAAAAAAACACGAAGACTAAAATCACAAGCCTTTTTTTTTTGTCTCAGAAAGCAAAACGCCCCATGCTGTATGATGTATCTGGAGGAAGAAAAATGTGGATAACATAACACAGGCGGCTGGTCGAAATGCCATTATACATATAATTTTGGTAAAATTAAAAGACTCCGGGAAAAGACAAAACACGGCAGCTCTCACTTCTGGCACTACGTTGTATGGTTTAGCAGACACATCAGTAACAAACAGAAAGGTTTGCTTTTAAAATCATAAATTAATTTTGATTCATGAGTGCAAGTACCTGATGTACCAAGGACACTGGGACATAATGCTCTTTCTGCTTTTCCCCTGTGATGGTCCAGCCTGTGTCTGCCATGAACCAGTTAAGTCCCCAGATTAAAGAAATGCTAGCTCGATGATGGCATAGCTTTCTCCAGTCAATGAAGTTTGGAACACTCTACTAACAGAAATGAAGAAACTTACTGATCATCCTGCATCCTAAAAGCAATAAAACTGTTTGCACCCCTCTCCAATCCCCCCAAATGCAATCACTATATAGACATTACACATTTGTGACCTGTTGTATGGTACCTTGCACCTTTAACTCACCAGAAAGGACAAGGAAATGTGAACTATCTGAACTATGACATTGCATACCTGTGCTGAGATAGCCTGCCATCACATTAAATACAGGCCAAAGATCAAAGCCAAGGTGACTTAAGCCCGCAAACTTAGGCCTGCATCAAATAGAATAAAGCAACCAGGCGTGGTCGCTCCAACTAGCATCAGTTTGGACAAGTTAAACACAGTGCTACATAGCTTTGGAATACAGAACTAGAGAAGCTACGTATTCAACCAAGTGCCCCACTCTATCCACTTCACTTCTCTTCTCCACAAAGTAGGCATTCAAAGGTGGCGTCGAGGTGAAGAGGGAAGACTGGTGCACCTCGGAGGACCTCGTCCTAAACACTGATGCCTTGCATATAGACCATAGTACTACCACTGTGTGCTCTAGTCACCACACATGCAAGGTCTGGTTTATGCCGAGGCTGTCCACACAATGAGGAGGTAAACTGTGGCTCACTCCAAACAGGGCAATGCAACTGTGTGTGCAAGGTCTAGCTTACCCCAAACTGAATGAGACTCCAAGACACGCAAGGCCAGACTGCGCATGCATTACCAAGCAAGGTAATCATTCACAAAAGCTGTAGCTTGAACCAGGTTTGGACAGGTACACTAGCAGGCTACAGACCCAAACCAGCGAGATAAACACTCTAATCACATACCATACAATCAGCAGCTATCCATTGCTGGAAAACTGGGTACGCCCACTACTGGTAAGGGCTTCTAAAGTTCTGTTAAGTGTGGGGTAGACAGCGCTACCGAAGGGGCACCAGCCTTCAGCAATTCTAATTTGTTACCTATCACAGGCCAAAAGCCTGTAAACTAGGGGTGACTCAGTTCAGTGTGTGCTGTCTGAAAAGAACACTGTGTCCTTTTACATTGTACAGCGCTGTGAGACCAGTAGTTGTAGCGGTACATAAAACAGCAATATTAAAAATAAACTAAAAAAGTAGCTTTTTTAAGTTTGGCAAATTGATCAGGTTTTAATCAATACTAATACAATAGGGGATTAACATCATCACCTGATTGTAGCTAAATTATTCATGCACTGAAATAAGTGGCTATATAAGGTCTCGTTTTCTGTGATCTCTTTGTGCTTAAAAACCTCAAAATATTGCCAAAAACGAAATTCCGATTTTATATATTGCCTTCTCCAACTTGAAAAACAGTAATGCGAGTGAATTTAGACCTAGACAGCTTAAGAAAGAGATGGCGTCATTCTGCAGGAGATATCGGGCCAAACAATGTGAATGTCCACAATCACATTTATCACTAAAAACAACAAATGCTAAACTTGAATATCACACAACCCTTCAACATTTCATTGCTTCCATTTTTTTCTGGGTGGTTGTTGCAATTCATAACCTGTGCCTGTGTTTGAAGCCAGCAACACTGGAATCCGCAAGGACATACAATTCCTACATACTGTAAGGAAACCATACTGGGTGATGCCAGGAGCTGCTTCCTTGGAGATTTCTGGGATTTTGTTTAGGAAAAGCTTTGGATAGTACCAGTACTGGGACAGGAATAAGCATTCCTATCACCAGAATACACTCGCACACACATCCACATACCTGCACACATGCACTCACATACTCCCACACACAAACACACCCCCACTCACCCACGCACTCGCGTCATACACACCCATTCACACTGACATACATACACAAACACCGCACTCACACACGCATTCATTCCCCCCTCCCCAGTGCATACATACATTCACACCCCCTGCACCACACATACATTCACACCCCCTTCCCCCTGCACCGCATACATACATTAATTCCCCCTGCACCACATACATGCACTCACACCCTCTCGCCCTGCACCGCATACACGCACTCACCACCTTCCCCCCTGTACCTCGTATACGCACTCACCTTCTCGCCCCGTTCACCCACACACTCACTCCCCTCCCCATCCATTTACACAAACACCCCCCTCCTCCCACATTCACAACATTCACACACGCACACACAAACACGCCCCGCATTCACGACATTCACACACTCACTCACGCAGACACACACACACACACACACCCTCCCCTGTTGGATGATCCACTTACATCGTCAGTCGAGAAGGTCGTCTGGGAGGGGACGGGTCCTGGTCTTTCCAGTGCCGGCAGCGCCTTGCCATCTGGACACCGCCACACCGTATTACGGGTTGTAATACAGTTTGTGGTCTCTTTGTTGCATGGCGGTACTGCCTCTGCACTGCCGACCGCCAGCATGACTGGTCTCGGAATTCCACCCAATTTCAGGTGGAATTCGGAGATCATTCGTATTAGGGTGGTCTTAAGATCGCCAGCATTGGCAGTATTTGGGCGCCTGCGGCTTCGGCGGTCTTTGGAAAAGACCGCCAAAGTCATGGTGAGGCCTATATGTGGCACATTGGGCCTATTATAAAATTGAATCAGCCTTTTTGATATATAAATTACAGGATTAGGTTTCTGCTATGGCTTTATGCTTGGCTGTTACCTTGCTTCTCCAAGTCCCCGAGTCTTTAAATCAAACAGCAGGGGCTATGTATTAGCTACGCAGGAAGTTCTCAAAATGTCTCTGACGTGAAAATTGAGCAACTGAGAATACTATAACATTTTAATTAATAAAATGGCCTATCTTCGGAATCAACCACTCAGGATATGCTATACATATAACGGTCTTCTAAAATGTTTTCTACCAATAGCATCAAGACGCCATTCCAAATATGTTGCATTCAAGAAATGCTAAAAACATGACATAATATAACATTCAACTCATATGGTCATAGCATAGTAGGACCCTCAAATGTTAATTTTACCTAAGGCATTTCACCTGCTTTACGAACATAGATGGATCAGCTGCTCCTGTGGTAGAGGTCGCCACCTACCTCCTTGTCAACACAACACCACGATTCCAGTCCTGGTCTTTCATTCAAGAACCTAATGTGTTCTTGGAGGTGTGGTCTTGGCTTGCTTCCACTGAACCAATTGAACTGACATACCTGTTAACAATGAATTGTAACAGAAAAAACCCCGACTGGAAAGAGGTGTCCTGTTGAGCTATGCACCAAATCTGTCCTGCGTTGTTCACTACAACAATCTTAAACTACCCCAACACTTTCCAAAAATAAACCTCAAAACCATACCCCTTGACTCACTGCTTTTGAGGTAGCACTGTGGGTGGGCATCTCCAGGACAGGCTTCGTCGTATGCAGGGGTGGCAGGGTAAACCTCTGTCCAGTGTCTGGAGGAGAGGAGAAGGAGCGCAGCCTGGCTTCTAGCCTTTCTGGTTCATGCTTGTACGATTCCAGGGGAAACGTAGGCTGTTTGGTCACTTGCGTTGGCGTACACGGTGACGAAGCGAGTCCTGAGGCTGCAATGAAAAAGCACAATTAATAATTATTAGCCGTCTGCATGTAGCAAGCCCAGAGGACTGCAGCCCAGACAAGGAACTTATTAACTGGTCAGTGAGACAGACTGCCATAAAATAAAGCAACCATCAAGAGTACGCACTTCAAGCAGAGTTTTATGCTTCTTTACAACCCTTTACAAATTCCTCTACTTTTAAAAAACACAGTAGAAACTGGAAAAAATATGTTTTCAATGTTCTGCTTTATTTAAGTGAACATTCTGCTTGCCACAATGAATTATGCTGAGATATCCTCGCCCACAATAGAAATGTACAGAGTTGTATCTCAAATGACTGTTTTTAGACAAGTGGATGTGGCTTATAAATTGAATACGATTAAGAATTTCATTTTATATTTTTTGATCTCATTTAATGATTTTACACGTGTTAACATGAGATTGTGCAAGATGGTACTACATTGGAAAGCCGCCATGTCCCTGTCTCCGCAAAATAATTAGTAGTTGTAAATTTAGATCCAATTAGTTGTTCTTTGTGATCTATTGCAGCATAAGCATACCCTAAAGCTTTCTGCACAACACACCACAGATTGAAATGTCTTTCCGCCTCCTTGTAAATAATTAGTCTCGGAAGCATTAGCAATCTGAAAATGTTTGCATGTGCTCCTCCCTCTGTTAGGCATATCCGCAGATGGCCAATTCCCAGAACAATCAAGATCTCAAAAAGTCACCATCTATTGAGTCTGTTAGACACAATCATAAACAACAACACTGTGGAAATTCTTTGACATTTGACCTTTAAAACCACGAGCCTTGTTCAATAAAATGTGTTTTAACAAAAGTCTGCGAGTTTTCTTGAGCACAATGAGTCAGCAGAGACAATTGCAAGAATGGATTTTCTTTTAATTGTTTTTTCCCAAGACGTGGTTAAAGGAATATCAGTCCTTGTGCACAAGAGGTCAATAAAATAGCACCCACTCTTTTACAAGTATTACTGTAAATTCTTGCATTGAAAGGACTGTGCTCCAATGAGATAGAAATTAACTATTCTCTCATTCCCCAGATCATCATATTGAGACTCACTCTGGCATAAACAAATTGGTAGTTATGTGATTTGCTCACTGAGGTAGTTTCACAATTAAATGATACACGTAGGGATTCACCTCTAAATCAGCGTTTTAGCCGGCCTGGAGACTTTAATGCAGCTGACCTACCAGGGATAGGGTCCAATGTGGTCCTGACCAGAGCGCATACATTCCCTTGTTTGCCACTTGATTAATATAAAGGAGGTAGGCCCTTGCCTCTCTCCTGCATACCTATTGATCAGTTGCTTATTCTAAATCAAGGGCGACAACCTTCTAGAACCAGCATTTCTTTGTTCCTGCAGATGTTAACTTCACATTCATGGGAACATATCTTAATGGGCCCTTTCCCCGGATTTAATTTTTGGGGGGTTTACTGGTTTCTCTCTTTCCAAAGGAGGGCCTATCCAACCTCTTCTTGTAAGACAAGAGGTAAATGGGAGCATATTTGTACCAATTATTGGTTCTATGTATGCAAATTTGAACCCAATAATTGTGCATCAATATCTTATTCCCTTTCTTGAAAAAGATACTTAGCATACCTGGATTTAGATTCAGGGATACTCGCCAGAACAATACATTAATTCTTGTTGCTGGTATTGAACATCTAAATGCAACTGACTTATAATTGAAGCCCATGCTGTACACCGATATCTGAGTGTTGCAACTAAAGGAGATGGTTCTTGTGGCTTGAAAATAACGCAAAAGTCACTTGTATAAGAAGTGGACACTACAGTTTGTTTAGATAAAGTATATAATTGATAATGCATCATATACAAATTATACAACATCTTACATAGTGTACAACTAAGAAGACAAATGCAAAGGAAAACTGTGAAATAACTAAATACTGCAATCAACAAGTAAATAATATGTGAATTTCCAAAATATTGTGATACAAGAATATATTGTCAAAAATATCACCAATTCAAAAATATTGTGGGAAAGAAAACAGAAGATAGGAATGGTGCTTATTTAGGTAGATAATATATTTCTTGTAAATACTGATGTATATATTATTGTTTAATATAGTGATATTAAATAGCATTTTTAATGAATGTAATACATTAGTTACTATATTATTTTTAGATATTGGAAATATGATAATTTTAGTATCGTTTGTATTTTTAATGTGCAATGTAATTGTTTTTAATTCAATTAGTAATGTTTAATTTAGTAGGTGGTTGTTGGATTTTCAGGGGGTTAGGGCGGGATGTGATTTAAAACATTATTTATTGTTTTATTTTATTTTAAATAGTGGCCTGTTAATTAAGTAATCAAGGGGTAATTAATTGTGCAAAATATTTACTTGATTGTTATGCTCATTATTTGTTGGCTTTTAAATAATTTGTTGACCAGTGTATTTAATAATACAATTTTGAAAAATAGTTTATATTTATTATATGTTTTTATGATGTTTGCAATATTTAATAATTAGTTTAAGATTATTAATGGTTTACTGATAACACTCCTAAATGAGTGCTATGGAGATATGTGTACTTTTATTTTAAATATTTAAAATATGTTTTATAAGTTTTAAAATTCATTTTACAATATAACATTTTTGTATCACATTTAGTCCATGTATAACTCATATGTATGTTTATTTGAAATATGTTGGATTTTTTTTATTTGTTATGATTTTAAATGTTTTCTTAAACAGCTTAGGAATTGGAATGGTATATCCAACCCCTCTAAAGTACAGTGCCTACAAATTCTATATGTTGTCAGCAGTTGCTTACAATGGATTCGGAATACTAAATGGAGTGGGAATAGTAAATCCAACCCCTCTAAATTTCAAAACTTCTCTGGTTTTGCTTATGTCGGAGTTGAAATACTATATCTAACCCCACCAAAGTCCAACACTTCCCCTACTTTTGCTTATGTTGGAGTTAGAATAGTAAATCTAACTCTTTCAAAGTCCAACATTTTCTCTAGTGTTTTTTTGGGATTGTTATCATTTTTATTCAAATTATAAATGAATTATAAAAAATGTAATTTTTATTTAAATTGTATTTATTTGTAATATATTAATTTAAGATTATTAAAACAAGTTTGATAAATATTTGTTATGTATATATGTTTCTTAATGTTAATGCTTTAATTATTTTTAATCTTTTCAATTTTTTTATTTTTAAATTCATATTTTCCTTATATTGTTTAAAGTTTTTTTTATATATATTTAATTTACATTAATAATTCAAAACAATTTTAATATGTACATATTTTGTAGTTTAATATTTCAATACATTACATATATATGTACATTTTGATATAATTACTTTGTTTTGACAACATTCTCTTCCACAATAATTTTGACACATTTTTGGGTAACTTGCAAAGTATGTAAACTCAATATATTTGTTGACAATATTTGTGGAAGGAAATTCTTGTGTCCCAATATTTTTGTAGACGATAGTTTGTCATACAACCCAAAAATACTGAGAAGATGGGGGGGATGGCTTTGGGAATGGGAGTTAATGTGTTTTATCCACAAGTTCAGACTGCCTCAAGGTTGTTTTTCGAGTGACAATCAAGGACGGGAGGCAGATGTGAGATGCTGACAATGCAATGTTTCTTCCTGAACACTGCTTTTGGAAATAAGCACTGGCAAATCCAAAAGGATTGGTACTGACAGACAACATATTGGGCCTTATTACGACCCGCGGTTGCGGTCTGATCGCCGCCAGAGCGGTGGTCTGACCACTCTGGTGGTGGTCTGACCGTGACATTACGACAGTGGTGGTTGCACCATGGTAGGACCACCAGCACTGCCAGTTTACCTCCACATGAGGGACTGCGGTGCTGGCCTTCCCTAATCTTCCTACTGATTCATGGTAAAATGGGTGCAATGGGTGGAAAACAAATGTGAATGCCTAACGTCTTAAAATCAAACTGCCTTGGCTACCACCAGACCTAAAAACACACCAGCCAAGCTAGAGTTCTCTTGTACGTCAGACTTTATGAATTGTCAGTATGCAAGTACACATGGACATACACACATGATTACAGACATGGACATGCACAGGAGCACACGTCCTACCAGATAACTTTACATAAGCCCTCTGACGAAAGCTTTTCTCCAAGCATCTCAGGACTACAAAGAGTATTACAGAGAAAGTACTTAACAGCTGGGGCTGAACTGGACACCAAAAAATAACCTTGGCAACTTTTAGCAGACAAGCCCTCATACTCTGTGTAGAAGCGAGTGCATCAGTCGAGTCTAACCATTGCAAGGAGAGTTGGGGAGTGTGGGTGGAGGCAGGTTTCTCATTCCAAAACATTTTTAAAAATAAAATGCAAATATGGTGTATTTTACAACAGGTTTTTCATTAGAGCACCTTGTATAATCATTAAATGATGGATGGAGATTGTAGCCATTGCTGCACGGTTTAATGAGTGAATGATTAGTAAGATGCTTGAGGAGTGGGGGGAGGAATCAATTCAAGAATGGTTGAAAGAATTGATGACAATGAATGAAACATTTTAGCTATGTGGCACAAAATGTGTCAGTGGACTAACCATGGGTGAGTGCTCTGGTTTTGATTTTAGCTTTTGCATTATATGATCATCCTCCCCATACACTACTACTACCATTCCTTATGAAACATGCATAGCTTGGATGTAGGTAATACACTGTGCCGATTTAGCACCTCAAAGAATTAAACACAATTCATCAATCTTTAATCTAAAACAGGAAAGAGAAAGAGGTAACCATGAAAGCTTGCATTAATCCCGGTTTCCACTTAACCACATTGTGAGATACTTCTTTTCACAGACCTGCCTTTTCCTTCAGCATTATATGAGATCATCTATAAAAACATCAGTTCAGGGAATGGGCTACATAAAAGGCTATAATGTTACTCCACCTATACTAACACTCTAGGCCACATATAGGGGGTAAAAGACAATTGACTTTCCTCCTGATTCTCTAATAGCATTGTCATTAGTACAGGGGAGGTAGGGCATGAATGTTTCTACGTTCTTGATTAGGACCACTTCTAACAATTGTCATTCAATGCAATGGTGTTTATATACTACACCTAAATGCGTTGCAATAGTCACTTCATAAAATGTATTGGAATTTATGAGCCAAACAACAGTAGACTCCTCAACTCTGGAAGGAAGGTTAAAAGACAGTTACAGAACTTTCTGGAGGGTGTTTAAGAATGGTTTTGCACACATTATAAATTCATCTTGGCAACTTAAATAGTCCTCTTTCTTCAAGATGTAGTCTTATTACCATTTTTAACAGACCTCCCGTATTTAGCCAGCCCCATAGTAGAGAGGGCACAACACAAGGGAAAGGGAGCAATTTCCGAAACGGACAAGAATGTTCCGATTGAGTGAAGCTTCGAGGTAGAACTAACTGCAGTTTGTCTATCCATGTTTGCTTCAAGCGGCACAACAGTCCCCCTAGTCAACATCCTCCTAGCACATGGAATCACTATCCTCTCCTATGCAGATGACACCCAACTCATCCTCTCCCTCACCCCAACCCCACCACCGCCAAAACCAACCTACATTCTGCTCTCCTCGACACCGCCAACTGGATGACCACTAACCACGTCAAACTCAACTCAAATAAAACCGAGATCATCATCTTCGGCCCCAACAAAACCACATGGGCCGACTCCTGGTGGCCCACCGTCCTAGGTCCCGCACCCACCCCTGCAAACCACGCATGCAACCTTGGCATCATCCTGGACCCCTCCCTCTCCATGACACAGCAAATCAATGCTCTAACCTCCTCCTGCTTCCACACACTCCGTACTCTAAAAAAATCCTTCAAATGGATTCCCCCAGAAACCAGGAAGACAGTCACCCATGCACTCATCAGCAGCAGACTGGACTACGGTAACGCCCTCTACGCCGGCACCACACTCAAACTTAAACGCAAACTCCAGAGAATCCAGAACACAGCTGCACGCCTCGTCCTTGGCCTCCCCCGCCACGAACGAATCTCACCACACCTCAAATCCCTTCACTGGCTCCCCATAGACAAGAGAATCGCATTCAAGATCCTCATCCACCCACACAAATCCCTCCACAGCACCGGCCCAACCTACCTCAACAAAAGAGTGAACTTCCACACTCCCACACGCAACCTCCGATCAGCCGACCTCGCCTTAGCCACAGTCCCCCGCATCCAACGCACCACCACAGGAGGCAGGTCCTTCTCCTACCTCGCCCCCAAAACCTGCAACTCCCTCCCCACCAACCTTTGCAAAACCAAAGACCTCCTGCTCTTCAGAAAGAACCTCAAGACATGGTTGTTCGATCAGTGACCCCCCTATCCCCCCTTGACTCCCCCCCCAGCACCTTGAGACCTCACTGGTGAGTAGCACGCTCTACAATTCTTTTTGATTGATTGATTGAGTCTAAGGGCCTAATTATGAGCCTGGCGGTCACTAGATCGCCAGACTCGCAGTGGCGGTCTGGACTGCCGCTGCTGTGGCAGTCCCACCGCCATATTACAAACCTGGCAGTCTGACCGTCAGGGTACTGCCATCTCTGTCAGGATTGGTGATCCCAAAGGGCTGACGGAGTGCGTAGATTGTAATCAGCCAGGGGAGCGCTGCATGCAGCGCAGCCTGTGATTACAACTTGGTTCTCCGCCAGTCTTTTCATGGCAGTTTCACCGCCATGAAAAGGTTGGTGGGGAGCAGGTGCAGGGGGCCGCATTGGGGCCTGTGCACTGCCCATGGCATGAGCAGGGCAGGGGTTTCCTTGCCCAGCACCCTTGTAATGAGCACTGTCTGCTGTGCAGACAGTGCGCCTTACGAGGGCGCTTGTGCCCCCTGAGGGGGGAATGCATTGCCACCAGCACGACTACGAGCCGGCAACAAGGCTGCTGCCACTTTCCCTTGGGCTGACGGGCCGAAACCATGGTTTCGGCCCGTCAGCCCAGTGGGAAAGTCAAAATTGGGCTGGCAGGGAGGTCGCCACTACAATGGTGACCACCCTGTCTGGAGTTTTGCGGATGGGTGTTCCCGTCGGCCAAACTCGTAATTAGGCCCTAAGCATTTGTAATATTTCTATCCTGAGGGATAGCTCTGTTAATTATATGAGATGGAAGAATCTGTGTATGTTTTAACTGTCCCATCTTACAGCTTCTAAGAAGATTCTCAGTTGTTAGGTGTGATGATCTGTTTGGAATGGAAAGGTTTTTTAACTGATAGGATGCCGAAGTTGCCAGAATGTCTAAATGAAAGAGGAAGGTGGAAAAGTACAAAAATGCAGTAGAACACTATAAAAAATATAAGATGCCAATCCAAGCTGAATTGCCAGATAATTTGAACGTTTTTTAAAAGCTGTGGCTTTTCAAACGTTCTAGGGAAATTTTACATAAAAATATAATATTTTGCTGCCATGTTTTCAAATTTCTGAGTGCAAACGTCCTCATCCCTTTGTGAGAGGTCAAACTTGCTTTGAAATATATTTTTTTCAGAATGTATACAGTGCTTCGCTTTGCCTCATGATTAGTTTAGAGTGCAGGACACCATAAACGTACAGGAATAGTTCATTTGTTATTCAATAGTTCACAGAACTTCCTATAATACTTGGTGCTTTGTAACAAATTTAGTTGCTAAATGTACCGTAAAATGCACCATTTAGCCCGATCATGCACTCGTTTTGTGGGGGGGAGAATCCCCATCTCCATCCTCCTTGGGGAAAGTCGAACCTATTCACTTCACTTGGTGCCATTCGGATGGGTATTTACACCCCAACAAGTTCACCAATTGCAACTGATTGATTACCATATAACACTGGAAATGACAGAAAACTTTCATTAATGTTCTAATGTGTGCTTGTTCATAGAAATTGGGATTTTTAGTTTTTCCAGATCTACAAAGATTTTTACGAGCTACATCACATTCTTTAAGTGTAGGAAACTAGGGGCCAGATGTAGCAAAACTTGGTTTTGCGACTCGGAAATTGCGACTCCGAGCGACTCGCAATTTCCGAGTCGCAAATCCATATGCAGAAAGGTGTCTCAGACACCTTCTGCGAGTCGCTATGGGGTCGCAAAGACCCACCTCATTAATATTAATGAGGTGGGTCGCAAATTGCGGCCCCATAGCGACTATGGGCACTCACTGATATGGAGGCCTGCTGTAGTCAGCAGACCTCCATGTCCGTGACTTCTTTTAAATAAAGCAGTTTTTTTTTTTTCAAGTGTAGCCCGTTTTCCTTAAAGGAAAACGAGCTGCACTTAAAAAAAAAGTCCGAAACCTTTTGTTTCGGAATTTTTTCAGGGCAGGTAGTGGTCCCTTGGACCACTACCTGCCCTGAAAAAATAATATGGGGTCCAGTCACAAAGGGGAAGGGGTCCCATGGGGACCCCTTCCCTTTTGCGAGTGGGTTACCATCCACTTCAAGTGGATGGTAACTGCGACTCCATTTGGAGTTGCATACCACTGCGACTCGCAAATAGGAAGGGAACACCCCTTCCTATTTGCGACTCTGAAATGCATTTTGCGAGTCGGTCCCGACTCGCAAAATGCATTTCTGCATAGCAAACTCCGGTTTGCGACTCGCAAACGGCGATTTTTGCCGTTTGCGAGTCGCAAACTGGTTGCTACATCTGGCCCTAGGTGAACCCCAGAAACGGGACATAACCGTGCTGCTTTGTTCAGAACAATTTAGCAGCCGTGGTGCAAGGGACTTAATAACACATTCAACTTCAGACCCTGGGAAAGACAAAAAAGATAGCCTTCACAGGTGGAAATGAAAATGCTCTCAGTCAATTCAATCAGAACAAATTAGTTATTGTAAAAAGGGCTTAAGTGAGAAACTGCAGTAAAAATTAACCTTCAATTTAAGATGAGCATTAACTTCCTGTCCTTTGAGACACGACAGTAAATCAACGTATAAAAACATGATCTATATACACAAAGTCTAGAGGTGTTCTGAGGGAAGCTTTGCAAGGGGATGCTGTTTCCTGGCCCTCTGCTGGCTAAAAGAAGAAGCGTGCCAACCTCTCTCCCACAGTGACTCTGAGCTGGGCACAAGGCCAGGACAAAGCGGTGACCTGCACAGAGCAGCACTGTCATTGACACAGCACAGCTTTTGGAATATTATTTTGCAAATCCTGACAGTCACTGAGGTGTTAAAATGCAAAATTATTTCTGTGCATCCTGCTACATGTATTCTCTTTTGCTTTGTTTGCCGATTTTGTATTTCTTCCTCCTTTTCTGCAGCTTCCTGTGTACTCATGGCACTACTGCTGCCCAAGGTGTACATGTGATATTTGCGCTAGTGAGGTTTGGTTGTAATTGTTTTCAAATACGCTTACTATTTTACTATTCAGATATGCAACGTCAGCCATACATGTATTGCTGCACATTATACTTTGTATTCTGGTACTTGTAGGCCAGCATTTGTAAAGACTGACACAAAAATGACAGCAAACATACATTTATTTTTTGATAACCAACTTTATTGATTTATATCGGAGAAAGCAAGAAAAAACATAACAATTTGTTCAAGTCGCGTTAGTTAACACGCACAAGACATATCCAGCGTACAATAACACATCACATAATCAGGTAGTGAGAGCAGTCAAATCAAGTCTATGGTAATAACACCAGTTGTCAAAGATCTTGACATGCTTCTGGGGGCAGCTCCTGGCTGTGTAAATAGGTTGCTCTTGTTGGGTGCTGCAGTCCATTTCCCTTCGCTACTCTGACCATAACTGGGTGGAGGGGAGGTGTCTTTCCAGGTGCATGTAATATCTCTCTTTGCCACTAGGGTAGCCATGTCTTTCACTGTTCTCTCTCCCCGGGTGCCTCCCAGTCCTTCAAGGATTCCAAACAATGCAACTGTGCATATCAGAGCAATAGGCCTCTCCAGGCCCCGGGAGAAGGTGCCTTCTATCCGGCACCAATATTTATCTATTGCAGGACATTGCAAGACCATATGGAAAAAGACAGCTTCTGGGCAGTGACCGCAAAAGCACGGGTGCTTGTTGACTGGCCAGCGTGTCATAGGCGATGGGGTGTGATGAAGTACGTTGTATATAAATTGTAAATAGTGTATTTGGATCAGCCGGACGCGTGAGAATAGAGCGAGTTCCTGGGGGACTATGTAGACATCTTGCCAGTTAATATTTCCAAGGGAACAGACCAACCCTTCCCATTTTCACTTGATGGGTGTGAGACAGTCAGCATGAGATAGACTTAGGATATCCCTCCTTTTATGAGGCTTTCCATGATTTTAGTTTCAAGAGAGTTACAGTCAGGAAGATGAACAAGCACTGTTTTGTGTTCGGAAAGAGAGTTGAAGATATTCGTGAAAGAGAGTGTTGCAGAACCTAAGGTAATATTCAGAGTGGAAGCCATCCGGTCCTAGTGTCTTCCTGGAATTCAGTGCCAGAATAACTTCCTCTTTTTTTGGTGGTGACAGGTGCCGCAGGGGCCCTCTAATAAGCTCCAGGTAGCGACGGACGCAAAATCTCTATCAGCAACAGCTTGCAACATTTGTGTGGTGGGTGGAGGTGGTGATCATAGAGCTCCTAGTAATAATTAGCAAAAACTGTGGCTATCTCCAAACAGCAGCACATCATGCATCTTTTAGGATCTTGGAATGCTAGAACCACTCTAGAAGACAGACGATGGTGGCTAACCAGTGAAGCAATTTCCCATTTTTGTTCCACTACCTGTAGACTTGTTGTGGCTCTCCTGCACTATCAGGCTTCATCAAGGGCTACTTGTTCCAGGTTGGTCCGAGCAAGCACAAGTTGATGTTGGGCTCTTTCTGACTCATCTATCAGGCCACATTGCCCTAAGTGGAGTATTTGGGCCTCATGGATAGCGATACGTGAATGTTTGGTTCTCTCTTGATGTTTGAACTAGGATTTCACTATACTTCTCATGGTGGCCTTACCCTCTGCTCAGAGCATAGCAGGGGAGGTAATGTAGCCCGAGTTTGTGAGGAAGTAGGTCTGGAGCTCAGTAGATAAATTCTCAGCATTGGGTCTCTGTGAGGTGCCACACATTGAGGCACCAAATGGGTAGGGTCCAGGGCCAGTGTTCAGTGGTCCAAAATGGAGGATTAAGCAAGAGTGAGGTGAAATGCCTATTGGAAGAATTGTGGTAGTAGTGACCTGGAGGATATCTGGCATGGGGAGTATTAGAAGATCTGTGCAGGGGAGCGTTTTCTGGGCCTCAAAGGTGTGTGTATTTTCTGTGTCCAGGGGATGCCTGGCCCTCCAAATATCACATAGGCCTAGAAGTCAATCCATGTCTGGAGTTATTTGGCTCACTGCCAAGACGACACTGTGAGGGGAGCTGAGGAGTCTCTGTCAGAATCAGGCAGGGCATTAAAATCACCACTGATTAGGGTTGTACCATGGGGTAGGCCTAGGATAGTGGTTTTGAGCTCTCTGAGGGTAGTGGGGGCCAAAAGAGGTAGGATGTTGTCATAGGCTGGCCGATATCAAGCACACAAGACTAGTTGAGTCTATAGGTAAGTAGTATTTATTTCGAGTGGTAGAATACTTTAAGGTGTGGTAGGTCTGTGGTAATGGGGTTTTTCCTCTTTTCGGACTCCTCCTCTGGCCTTTGTTGACTACTCTCGTCTTCTTCTCTTCCTGCTTTCTCCATAGACCTCTCGGGAAGCATGTGAGGACAGAAGAAGAATAGGTACGGTAAGTGGGTGTATTATTCTTTCCTTTCTTTTCCTCTCCTATTCTCTCTCTCTCTCTCTTTTCTCTTCCACTCTCTTTATCTTCTCCTGCTCTCTTTTTTTGCTCTTTCGTTTCTGTCTTCCGTCTTACTCTTCTCTGTGCAGTGGTATATGGTTCTGGCTTTCCTGTCTTTCTTTTCCTACAGATTCTTTTTCGGCTTGCTATTGCTCTTGAGTCTCCTTCCTGTATTCTTATTTCTTTCTTTCTTATATATCCTGGTAGTAACTGGAACCTGTTTCTTCCTGGTCCACCTTTCCTTCAGGTTTATCGTGCTCCCCGTTTCCGCCCTGCCTGCTCCCTTATCTGATTCTTTCCCGCCCCGTGTAGACCGTGCCCGTGATATCCTTATTTACATTCTCCCTCCCGTCCTCCCTAACCCTGCCCGTCCCCTGTCCAGTACCTGACGTGGCCACGCTTCTCCTGAAGCATGGCGGGTCCTAAGGTTTGGCTTCCCGGGGTCCGTTGTCGTCTTCCCGGATTGGGACCACAATGGTTTCTTGCTCCGGTCTTGTTTTCCTCTCGAGGATCGTCGTTAGCCCAAAGTGTCCTCTCGGTCCCTGGGCGTCCACGGTTCTTCGGGGTGAGTCTTTGGACGTCACCTGTAGAAAACCGCTCCAAGCATCCGCCGTCTCTCTCCTCCTCTCTGCGTTGGGGCTTTTTGACTTCCCTTGTTCCCGCAACGAGGGATCGGAGCCAATATGGAAAGGCCGACTCCGGAGACACTGCGGGTTAATCCGGGCAGCAGCAGCACCAGTCGCTAAAGTGTGCGGGTTGGCCCGGTCCAACCCGTCACAGACACTCCCCCTAGAGAGTGGCAGCCGATGCCGCTCAAGAGCAGGGTAACGGGATAGGAAGTCAGCATTCAACATGTGGTGGCCAGGAGAGTGGAGAACCTGGAAGGAGAAGGGCTGCAAAGAGAGAAACCACCTTAGAACACAAACGTTCGAGTCTTTGTTGCGAGCAAGCCAGGTAAGCGGTGCATGGTCCGTAAGAAGCGTAAATGTTCTCCCACTGAGATAATAGCGCAACGCCTCAATAGCCCATTTAATAGCCAAACATTCTTTCTCAATGGTGGGATAGTGTGATTCCCTCGGGAGCAATTTCCTACTAATATACAGTATAGGGTGGATGGACCCGTCCGTCTGGGTCTGAGACAACACCGCCCCAAGTCCCACATCAGAGGCGTCCGTCTGTAAAAAAAACGGTTTTCGGAAGTCCGGACAGCATAATTCAGGGTCGGTGGACAGGGCGTGTTTCAGATGGTCAAAGCTGTTGCGGGCAGCTTCAGGGAGTGAGGAGAAGGTTTTGGGAGTCAATTTTTTTAGTAAGTTGGTGAGGGGTTCTGCTATAGTCGAAAATTGTGGAATAAACCGCCGGTAATATCCAACAAGACCGAGGAAAGCACGTACATCCTTCTTTGACTTTGATAGGGGTATATGTTGGATGGCGTCTACTTTCTCTATCTGGGGACGAACCTGTCCTTCCCCTAACACATAACCAAGATATCTGATATTTGAAAATCCCAACTTACATTTTTCAGGGTTAGCTGTTAAATGGGCTTCCCGTAATGCCTGTAACACCGCCCTCAAGTGTTCTAAATGTTCCGTCCACAACGTGCTGTATATTACAATATCATCTAGATATACAGCTGCATATAGCTGATGGGCACGCAATACCTGGTCCATGAGTCTTTGAAAAGTGGCTGGGGCCCCATGTAGCCCAAAAGGGAGAACAGTAAATTGGTATAGACCGGATGGGGCTGCAAAGGCGTTTTTTTCCCTGTCTGCTACTCTCAAGGGGATTTGCCAATACCCTTTTGTGAGATCGAGTGTGGATATGAACCTGGCTTGTCCCAACTTTTCAAGAAGTTCATCCACGTGTGGCATGGGGTATGCATCAAAATAGGTCATTTCATTGACCCGTCTATAATCTACACAAAACCTAGTACTCCCATCTGGTTTTGGGACCAGGACTACAGGTGAGCACCAGGGACTATTGGAGGGTTCTATGATCCCTGCTTTCAGCATGGTTTGAACCTCTTGTTCTATGAGGAGTTTTTTAGCTTCTGGTACGCGGTAGGGTCTTTGTCGAGATACGGACTCATTTTTGGTTCGAATCGTGTGTTCAGTTAGCAGGGTGTGACAGGGTTGTTTGGGGAAAACATCCCAATATGATTCGATAATGTGTGAGAGGGTTACCTGCTGTGTATCTGAAAGAGTTGCATTAGTTTGAGGTCTAGGCTCTTCTGGATAGTGTGGCCCAGGAAGGGTGAGGAACGGGATGTCCTCGGTATGGTTGTTTGTGATGTAGAGGACTGGTTGGACACTCACAGGTTCTTGCCATTTCTTTAAGATATTTATGTGATATATTTGTTCCCTACCGTGGCCATGGGGTAGGGCCGGTTTATAGGTGGTGGGGTTGATTTGTTCGAGCACCTCGTAGGGTCCTTGCCACCGAGGCAATAATTTGTTCTCACTACTGGGAAGGAGTACTAAAGCCTTGTCCCCTACTTTTAAACTACGGAGCACGCTCCTAGTGTCATACCCCTTTTTCTGTTTCTCTTGGGATGCCCGTAAGAGATTGTGTGCTCTTTCCCATATGGAATGTAGGGTTTCTCTCAACTCCCTGGTGTATGTTAGGAGATCTTTCATCTCGTCTGACTCCTCCCACTGTTCAGCTAACATCTCGAGAAGGGTTCGAGGTGGCCGCCCAAATAACAATTCGAATGGACTATGGCCTAGAAAGGACTGTACGTGTGTGCGTATTGCATACAATACCAGGGGTAATTTATTTTCCCAGTCTCTACCATCTTCACTGATACTTTTTCTGAGTAAAGATTTGATTGTCCGGTTATATCTTTCCACAAGACCATCAGTTTGGGGATGATATACGGATGTTCTGATCTGTTTTACTCCTAAAGTCTTGCTTACCTCGGCCATTAGTCTGGACATAAAGGGTGTGCCTTGGTCGGTTAAGATTTCCTTAGGGAAACCTACCCTAGAGAAAAACTAAATCATGGCTTGTGCAATTACTTTTGTATGCATGCTGGGGAGGGGAATAGCCTCTGGGTACCTGGTGGCGTGATCTACCAACACCAAGACGTATCGTCGACCATTGCTAGAGGGGTTATGGGGCCGATAATATCCATGCCTACACCGGAAAAAGGGGTCTCTATGATTGGTAACGGCTGTAATGGAGCGGGGGGTTGTGCAGCGGGATTGTGTAATTGAAATTTCGGACAATTTGAACAATGTCTGCGAATATCCCCCAAAACCCTGGGCCAATAGAATCGCCTAAGTACAGCCTCCTCTGTCTTCTCCCTACCTAGATGTCCCTCCCCCTTGTCCCCATGAGCAAGATGCAGGACCTGTTGTCTGTGGCTACTAGGGATTAACAATTGTTTTTGCCTTCCATCTTCGGCATGGGGAACCCTATATAGGAGGTGGTTCTGGATGAGGAATTTCGGACCTACCACATGTTCCTCGTGATTTAAGGCTTGCTGCCATGCGTTCTTTAAGGAGGGATCGTTCCGTTGACTGTCTGAATTCTCCGGCAACAGTATACACTTTGCCTGTGATTTCTGGAGCCACCCTGGTGGTTTTGTTTGGATTTTGCGCGTATTGTTGTATCCTTTTCTGTAGTTTGCTTAGATGGTCTTTAGGAATCCGGCTTGCTCCCTCCCCGGCGTCATATGGGACTTCCTTCCACCACATTCTCAAAGTGTGCTCTTGTCCTGCTTTGGTCAACAAAAGGGAAAAGGCTGCATAGTCAGTTCCAATAATAATGTCCTCCTCCAGGTGAGGCAACACTCCCACCCTGAGGGTTTCTTTTTCTTCTCTCCACTGGAAGTTGATGACAGCCACTGGATAATATTTCTGGTCCCCGTGGACACAGGCGATCAGTACTTGTGCTTGTGGCAACCCTTGACCGGGTTCAACCAATTCTTGGCGGATGACACTCTGGCTACATCCTGAGTCCACCAGTGCCACCCTTTCCATGCCATTGAGAAGGATAGGGAGTGTGTATGTGGGTTTGTTCTCCCCGGCCCAAAAAACCCTTCCCTTTGCAACTCCGATCTCCATCGTTTCTTCTATGTCCTTTTTCTGGGGACAATATCAGGCCATATGTCCCCACTCCGAACAGTGATAACACTGAGGGCCCGTAGCGGGAAAAGTTGTTTGTGGGGGATGGTGTATCCTTATACGCTCTGGGTCTTGAGTCCCCATTGGCCTTGGGGCTGTTCCTTTTCCTATGGTGGGGCGTACAGGGGAGGGGACCGGGGTTCTGTTAGGGTTGGCTCTGAAATCTGGACTCCTGTGGAAGGCACATGCAAGGTCAATGGCGGTTTCGTTGGTCAACCCGGGGTGTTGGCGAACCCAATTCCGGGTTGTGTTCGGCAGAGCATCTAGAAATTGTTCCAAGACGATTATGTCAAACATCTCTTCTCTGGTTTTTTCGGTGGGATGTAACCAGCAGCATGTTGCACCCTGTAGTAGAGGGTACGAGGGTTTTCCTGTGGTTGCCACTTAGTGTGGTGAAATTTGGACCGGTAGCTCTCACTGTCAAGCCCTACCCTTTCTAAGATGGTCCTCTTGATTTCTTTATATGGGAGAGTACCACTAGGATTGATGGCTTGGTATGTAGCTTGGAGATGCCCCGTCAATAAGGGGGCAATGTACTGGCCCCATTTATCCTCGGGCCAGCTAGCCGAGCTTGCTACCCTCTCAAAGTTGAGGAAAAAGGAGTCGGGATCTTCTTGGTCCTGATATTTTTGTAAGACGCTGCTTGGCACATTGGGATGCACTTTAGTGTGAGCTATGGTGTCCGTAGGTTTTCCTAGAGCGGTTTCATGGACTAATTGGTTATTAGCCATGATTGCGGCCTGGCTCTTAAGGGCTGTCTGTAATGCCTTGCGCTCCTCTTTTGCCTCCTTCATCTGTTGTTCCCACATTAGTTGGAGATGACGTTGTCCCTCTGCCAACTGTGCAATAACATCCGCCATAGTGGGTTTCTCCTCCATTATGGACGTTTTACAATAGATCCCACTTCTGACACCACTTTGTCGTAGGCTGGCCGATATCAAGCACACAAGACTAGTTGAGTCTATAGGTAAGTAGTATTTATTTCGAGTGGTAGAATACTTTAAGGTGTGGTAGGTTTGTGGTAATGGGGTTTTTCCTCTTTTCGGACTCCTCCTCTGGCCTTCGTTGACTACTCTCGTCTTCTTCTCTTCCTGCTTTCTCAGTAGACCTCTAGGGAAGCATGTGAGGACAGAAGAAGAATAGGTACGATAAGTGGGTGTATTATTCTTTCCTTTCTTTTCCTCTCCTATTCTCTCTATCTCTCTCTTTTCTCTTTCACTCTCTTTATCTTCTCCTGCTCTATTTTTCTGCTCTTTCGTTTCTGTCTTCCGTCTTTCTCTGCTCTGTGCAGTGGTATATGCTTCGGGCTTTCCTGTCTTTCTTTTCCTACAGATTCTTTTTCGGCTTGCTATTGCTCTTGAGTCTCCTTCCTGTATTCTTATTTCTTTCTTTCCTTCTTATATATCCTGGTAGTAACTGGAACCTGTTTCTTCCTGGTCCACCTTTCCTTCGTGTTTATCGTGCTCCCCGTTCCCGCCCTGCCTGCTCCCTTATCTGATTCTTTCCCTCCCTGTGTAGACCGTGCCTGTGATATCCTTATTTACATTCTCCCTCCTGTCCTCCCTAACCCTGCCCGTCCCCTGTCCCGTACCTGACGTGGCCACGCTTCTCCTGAAGCGTGGCGGGTCCTAAGGTTTGGCTTCCCGGGGTCCGTTGTCGTCTTCCCGGATTGGGACCACGATGGTTTCTTGCTCCGGTCTTGTTTTCCTCTCAAGGATCGTCGGTAGCCCAAGGGGTCCCCTCGGTCCCTGGGCGTCCACGGTTCTTTGGTGTGAGTCTTCGGACGTCACCTGTAGAAATCCGCTCCAAGCATCCGCCGTCTCTCTCTTCCTCTCTGCGTCGGGGCTTTTTGACTTCCCTTGTTCCCTTGACGAGGGGTCAGAGCCAATCGGAAAGGCCAACTCCGGAGACACTGCCGGGTTAATCCAGGCAGCGGCAGCCCCAGTCGCTAAAGTGTGCGGGTTGGCCCGGTCCAACCCGTCACAGATGTATACACTTAGGAAATTACATTGCCTCCCCTCCAAGAGGCCCTACACTCTGGCAAATCTACTCTGGGGGTCTGTACTACAAGTGGTCCCATTTAGCGGGAAGTTCTTGTGTAAGAAACACTACATCGACCCCTCTGGAACCTCTTGTATACCTGGAGTGGAAGCCCCTGTCACACTCAAAGGGATGGAGGAAGGGCACACTGAGTCCAACATACATTGTTTTCTGAAGTGCTCTGTCATTTATAAGTGTGTAAATAGCCAATACTATTATTATCAAATATAAAAGTATTCACTGGTGTGAGATTGATCATCTGTTTGGGTATAGTAATGAACCTTCTCTCTCTGTCTTCTCTCCTGCTTATTTTAGCTCCTTTAAAGCATCTGGAAATTTCAATTCGTATCTCTGAAACTTGTGCAGATGCATTTTGCAGTTGTTAGTTACAGTCGTGAGTGTTTTTTTCAGTAAGCGGTGGAGGCTGAACTATTTTGACAATTACTAAATTCAATAATGCCTGCAACAAGCAGGCACTTACCTGGTGCTGCATTTGACACCTGTTGAAATAAACGCATGCCTGCAACCTTTGCGCATATGCAGGACATTGTTTGCCCCACCTATTCAATTAAAAACGTTGTTCAGAAATGTGTCAATACTTCCTCATACCTCTGGCGCTCTCCCATACAGAGAAAAAGAACGTATGTCTCACCTACAATCCATACTATAAGCTACATTTCCCAGCTTATAGTTGGCAATTGACTTCATGTCAGGTGTAACAGTTAACCACAAATTACTGTTTAGCTGAAGGCACACTACATGCTGGGACCTGTAAGCAAATGTTTGTAATGTAAAAACGGAGTCTGCATGCTACAGAATGCAAAAATACAACCAACAAATAAGCGCTTGCTTATAGTATTAGTTCGAATCCAGGCACCGCCAGCTAAATCTTGCACTAATCCCATGTCAGTAGGTTGGTACCACCTTTAATTTAGAAAATAAACTAAAATATGACGAAAAATGTAAAACTTTATTTTTATTATTGTTATTATTATTATTACTATTATTATTATTAGTAGTAATAGTAGTAGCAGTAGTAGTATTGTAATAAGTCGACAAATTTAGGGTCATTACCATGCTGAGCTTTTCTGTAAATTGTGACATTTGTCAAATGTTTGCTAAGTGTATGTTCCCTCTTTCCACTGTGTATGTGTTTCTGTATGTGGAGGCGCATAAGGAAGCCTTGCATTGATGCTTCCTCTTTTTGTTCCCCATTCTTTATGTTGGAGGAGCCTGCACAGTTGCCACCCATGTATCTGCTCGGGTTAGTCATTAAAGTTTATTTTTGTTAGAAAATGTTCACTATACAAAAGCCAAAATTATTGTCTTTGTTACTGCATAGTCCTCTGGCTGCTGTTATTGTAATTGACTACTAATACAACAGATCAATTATCCATGTTAATTCTTTTTGCTGTTGTCCTGCGACCATCAATATGGTTTGTATGTGGCTAACAGCACAGAGGGGAGATTATCTGTGCTGAATGAGTTGGCACTGTTATCAGGCTATCAGGACTATTCGATGGGCCAAAGAGAAAGTCCCTCATATTTCTGCCTTTCTTGGTATAGCTACATACCTTTTCATATCTACTTCTCTAGACAATGCTAATGGAGGCACCGTGACATATGGAAGGTAACTGTCAGCCCACAACCAAAGAAGTAACAGGCACCCCAAACATTCTCTCATGCTAGACTGATAATGGAGGTCCTGGCTGAAAGTTAAACAAAGGATCAAATTCATAAGTGCTGTCATCATGTTCAAAGTCTGGCAAGGTCCGACAAGGCCACATCCCAGTGACCTATAAACCAAGCCCGGATCCTACTTCCCCAAACGCCATAGTATGACCAGGTGTCATCACAATGAGGTATGCCCACCAAATAGGAAAGAAGTGATAGAACCTGGAACGTTTTCAGTGGCAGGTCCAAAAGTCCAGAAATCTCTCTCCATCACTATACGGTTGAAACCAAGCATGCCCATTTTGGAAAACGACCTAAAGTGCATTTTCCAGGATCAAAAAGGCACACTCATCATCTGAACAAACACATTACCAAACTACAATCACCATCTTGGAGACAATTCACAAACCTCGAAGATAGCAAAGGGCTTGGGTGATGTAGAGATTACATGCAATACAAAAAATAAAATCTGACCCAAAATTGATGTATTATCCTTACATTGTGCCTAAAAATTCATGGAGGTCACTTCCACATTGCTCTTCAGCCTGAGACATGACAGTATACACTACCTTTAATGTTGGACACTGCATATTGAGAAGTAAAGAAGATTCATGTTCTTGCACAATAACAGAGGAGGAGATGAAGAAGGTGGTTCTAATGTGTGTATGGCCAGCGTGGGGAAAAGGTTCAGGCAGGACAGTCATTGGTGAAAAGAGGCCCATCAGTTCTTTCCTAACACTTGATGTTTGATTGTTTTATTGGACTAATTGAAAATAAAATGCAACAATGGCGCAGTGCCTCAGCTTTTGGAGTCCCGCAGACCCCATTCACAGATAGCAATGGTGAAATATACCAAAACCTAGAGTCTCTGGATCATTAGACTGGATTATCCCACAGTTTAGCCTCCCTTTGCATAGTTCAGTCTGGAAATGCAAGAACAATTCATCAAGCCCAATACTCAATGGAATGGTCTTTTTCAAATTGTGATGCATCTTTGGGAGTTAGCAGAAAGATTTTTTACTACCAAAACAACGATATCCTGATCCCTAGTGTTGTGCTATCCCTCAGAGATACTTAGCTTTTCAGATAAGTGGCAGCGCCACGTGGACCAATATTATCTCTTGGATTTTGGACTATGTGTTACTCACATTGAGGACAGAGGCCTTGCCTTATAAGCACCAAATATTTTGACCCATCAAGCACATCTCTCTTAAACCCCAATTCCAGATGTGGCAGCAGAAGTAGATAAAAGAATGTTCTTGTATATGTGTGGTGGACAAGGTTAGAAGGGCAAACTGAAGGCCTGCTTGCTTTGACCAAATCCATAAATTCACCTTGTGATATTTGTTTGAAGGACTGTAGAGGCTGGGTTGGTATATTCTTAGAGGGGATTTTAGGAAAGGGGTTGGTGCTGATGGTTTTTGTTTTGTTTTAAATAGGAGTCCAATGTGTCTGCCTTGGTTGAGTAATATGTTGACAGTTTGCTTGTGAAATCTTGAGTAGTGGGATGACTTCCTTCCATGCATTTAGGTTTTTGAAATTAATTGATAATTTTATACAATTCTTTGGTTGCAGATTTAGCATTTAGAACTCTGTATGAGTATTACCTTTTTTTAAAGTTTTTTTTATTGAGATTTGTATATTCTGTTAAGTTTGTGTAGCTGCAGTTTGTCTTGAATGTTGTTTGTTTTGAGCCAGGTCCGCTGCAACCTTCTGATTTGTTGCTTTATCTTTTTAAGTTCTGTGTTTCTCCAAAGGTGTTGGTTTTCTTTTGTCCAGTTTAGTTTTTCTGAGTGGTATTAGGATATCAAAAGCTTCTTGTAGCCACTCATAAAGTTTTGGAACAGAATTAATTGTATCTAGATCTGTGTTGACTGTCAGTTGTGTTTCTAAGTCTTCAAAACTGAGTTTGCTCCCTGGTCGATAGGTGCATGTATGTAAGTTGCTGTGGAGTGTGTTGATGTGTGGTGTGTTATGTCCGAAAGTTATCAAATGATGGTCTGACCATGTGATCGGTATGATGCTATGAACGGTAACTAGTTCAGGCTTTGCAAAAATGACATCTAGGATGTGTCCATCGATGTGTGTGGAATTGTGTACAATCTGATGTAGGTTCAATGCGACTAGGCCAGTGGTGATAGCTTTTGAATGGGGCATATTGGGCTTTGTCAAACCAAATATTTAGGTCCCCAAGAATGCATAGGTTTGAGTATAATGTAATAAGGTTTGGGACTGTGTCTAGAAAAGCATCTGAAAATATTGAGTTGTTAGGAGGAGGTCTGTAAAGGAGGAGAAAGTTACAGGAGGAAGTTGGGGTAGAGTTGCATTTGGTGAGGAGGGCCTCACAACCTTGTATGGAAATATTGTCTGTTTTACTGCTTTGCTTGTTTGAATATAATAGCTATTCCACCTCCTCGCTTACCTATATGGTTTTGTGTGATGGTTTGATAGCCCAGAGGAACGGCTTCATGCAACACTGGGGTCATATCATCTCCCAACCATGATTCTGTTATGAATAGTAAGTCTGGTTGTGTGTCCATGAGCAGGTCGTAGATGTGGTGCTTGTTTTTTTAAAGTGATCGAGCATTTATGAGCAGGCAGTTTAGAAAAAGTGTGTTAGTGGTGGTGTTGTTTTGTTTAGGTTAAGGGTGAGCAGTATCTTTTGAGCTTGTAGCGGGTGTGTTGCTAGTTGTGATAACTGTGTGAGGGTCACAATACTTCTGTTTTTCAATAGAGTGTTCCTCTTCCAGCAGGCTTAGGAGGCATTTTGTTGGGTGTGTGTGTGTTGGTGGTGGACCTGGTGGCTGAGAGAGACATGAAGAGTGTACTTTACTTTGTAGGATACCCTTATTATGTAATAGACAACTGGATGCGAAGTTGTTAAGAGTGGCATGTTGTTTATTTTGTTTGCGTCTGTTTAGTGTGGAAGGAGTATGGGATGGGGTGGTGAGGGAGCATGTGGATCACAATGTAAGGCTCTGAACTGTGCAATGGATGAGAGGCAGGTGAATGAATGATGCTGTGTTGGGGTGCTTGTGGTAGATGTTTGTGAAGAATGAGAAAGTAGGGGTAAAGATTGGTCAGGATTTGTATTCTTTGTGTAGTTATGAGGGTGGGTGTGACAGAAAGTATAATGAAAGTTTGTGGTATTTTGATGTGCTGATGTGTGTGGTCTGTTTTGTTTTTGTGGAATAGTGAGAAGGGATATTGATGTAGTGGTTTTCTGTGAAGGATTTGTATATGAGTTAGTGCTGGTGAGTGGTATTAGAGTACTACAGGGGGTGTTGATGTGTTTTGGAGATGAGTGTATGAGGTGTGTAAGAGGGGATGGATGTGTGTCAGGGGTGTTAGGTGTGATGACTGGAAGATGTATTATGTGTGGTGCAGTGGAGTTCGAGGATTGTACGGTTGTGTGTAATTGGTGAAGAGAGGGGAAGGGTGTTCGTATATGGTGTGTTGGAAGGGTGGGTTTAGGTATTGTCATGATAAAGGGAGTACGGCAGGAGTAAATAGAGGCTAGTGCTGTTGGTTTGTACGAATAGGGAGCGTGTATCTGGATGGCTGAAAGTAATATGTAATGTGGTTTTGTGTTGTGTCGGTGATGGCAGGTTGTGTTAGTGGGAATGGACAGAATAGTGTTTGCTGTGAGAATGAAGGTGCTTTACTGTTGTAGTTGTGGTGGATACGGTTGTGGGTGTGGTATATGGGGTTTTGTGTTGGATATTGCAATTTGTATGAGGTCAGTATGTGATGCATGAGTTGGATGTCTTTACTGATAATGTGTTTGCATGTTGATGGATGTGTAGGGAGTAAGGTCCTTTCATGTAAATGGAAAATTGGGCAGCATTTCTGGCCCTAGGCCCGACCAGTCCTGAACAGGCCCAAACAGGCAAATGCCCTTGTCCTCTTCGCCCTTAGCCTCAACGCCCGGGCTGAGACACCCTGAGCCCTAGGTTTAAATAGCCCTACTGGCCAATAGAAACCTAGTCCTAACCCTAATCAATCAGATTTGTAACCTTAAATCCCACAACCAATGGGAGGCCCAGCCCCTATTCACCAATCATACCCCTAGTCCTGACAACCAATCACAACCCCAACCCTAAAACCAGAAACCAATAAGAATCTTAACCCCAGTAACAATCACAACCCCAACCCTAAAAACAGGAACCAATAAGAATCTGTACCCTAGTACCAATCACAACCCCAACCCTAAAAACAGGAACCAATAAGAGTCTCAACCCTAGTACCAATCACAACACCAACCCTAAAAACAGGAACCACTAGGAGTCTCAATCCCAGTACCAATCACAACCCCAACCCTACAAACAGGTACCAATAGGGATCTCAACCCTAGTACCAATCACAAGCCCAACCCTAATCCTTAAGCCAATAGAAAGACAAACCCCAACAACCTATAACAACACCATATGCAACAACCAATAGAAACTTATATAAGGGCCAAGTTAACTGAAGCCCCAGCCCCTTTGGGAAGGGAGAAGGGAGCTGCTGCTCTATTCAGAATCTCCTTGGATACAGGCAGGCCGAATCCACATGTCCAAGCTAGCAGAGTCTACTTTTCAGGCAAGGGAGAGATTGTAAAAAACACTGAAATATTGTTTGTCGCGCACTCAGAAATTTGGCTTTTTCAATGCAAAAAAACAGGTGATGCAGACCGTTTCTAAACACAATTTAAATCACAGAAACAGATTAAGCAGTCTCCTACACACACTCTGGTTAGCCACTGAGGTGTATGTAGCCCTTTTACGTAAAAAAAGAGGGTGGGGGGGCTTTATACAGTCTTTTGCCATAAACGAGGAGGGAAATTTCAAACAGTCACTGCTAAAAACACAGCACTTTAAAAAGGCCAAGTTGCCTGAAACACAGAGAGTCTACAGTAAACAGGCACGGGTAGCAGTAGAAAATACTTTTAAACAAATAATAAGATTTCCCAGAAAAGTCTGGGGCTCCTTACCTAGGTCTCCTTGATCACTGGGCTGTATTAGGGCGCAGGGAAAAAGCTGGGCTCACAAAATGGAGGTGGCTATTTTGGGGTTCCCTCCACACACTTAAAGGGCCAGGGCAGGTGTGAGAGGAGGGCTCAGGTTGCCTGGGACTCTGAGAGCCAATCAGCAAGCCCCAGCCCCTGTGGGAAGGGAGGAGGGAACTTCTGCTCTATTTAGAATCTCCTTGGATACAGACAGGCTGAATCCACACTTCCAAACTAGCAGAGTCTACTTTTCAGGTAAGGGAGAGATTTACGCTCCTCTGTTTTATGGTTGGGCTAGGTAAGCATATTTCTGGGTTTTATTTTCAGATCCGATCTCTTTATTTAGTCATAAAAAAACAAAAAGAGAGAGCTATTCATTTATTTAAGCCTCTTCAGGGAAACTCCACGTTTGGAGCTCTCATTTCCGGCGTTATAAATCGTTATGCCCATGGATGCCATAATTACTGTCTCTTGGAGGCGAGACGCATAAGTATTTAATATACTCTTGCACTCCAAACAATTGTTTGTCACACATACAAAACAAAAAAAGAAAAAGAAAAAGGAGACACTTGGCACCGTCACGTTTTTTTGCCCGGGTTGCTCGGTGCTCTCCTCTGTTTGGTTCTGAATGAGGAAGGCCTTTGTTTCTTGCTTTGGCACTGCCACATCCTTGCGGTGTTGCCAGAGGATCAGTTTTGTTTGCTCTAAGGAGCAAGTCCTTCGTTGCTCTTCCCTTTGCTAAACGAGATGCCACATGCGTAACTTGGCAACCGCTACAGTTGGGAGGACGAGCGGCAGCTTTGGTATCAGTTGTTTGTTATTTTTAAGTAATCTTAGAGCTTCCCCTGATGGCCTTAGGTGGCATTTTTTCTAATATTTGTTTATTTATCTGCACAGCCTGCATTTCAGTTCATTTTGAAAGGCTCATTTACTGATTGACCAAAAAACATGCACACATATATTAGATTAGATTCCCCCCTTCTGCCTCTGAACCCTGTGGTGGGGGAAAGGATTCCCATAAGAGGAAACACACTGAGGTGATAAGACACTCCTACGGCATGGGTAGTCTTTGCGCTACAATAGAAAGTGGTGCTCCTAGCAGCCTGAAAAGAAAGGGCCATCTTGACGGGGCAAAAGAAAAGCTGCCCATAGCATCATGTTGTAAAGAAGTGACCTTCGTGGCACAAAAAAAGTTACAAGGCCTTCTTAATTCCACTTTAGATGATACAGACTTTGATGACATGGATTGGGCTGTATACGTTTTTGATCCTCAAGAGTTTTGCTATCTTTTAGAAGGCCTAGATGATGATCTAGAACAGGCCTCCACCTCCAATGAAATCAAGGAACCCTTCGGGGAAGAAATGTTTAACCCCATGTAGGGTGGAGTGATGGCCAATGGACCATGTTGCAAGATATTCAAGACTTTGTGTCAGAAAATCTATAGATAAGGAAACACAGAATTTACTTGTGGGAAGAAAGTCCTAGACCCTCTACAGAGGATAAAATGTGCAATACCCCTATCTTGGAACTGGAGCTAATAACTTTTCTTCTTAAGTATGGTAGAGACCCTAGAAAGGGCATTGAGAAATGTCTGAAACAGTTCCAAGACAAAGTCCTAGACATTGTGGGTTCACTTACTCACATCCTTGATATGGCCGAGGAGGCCAGGGTAAAAAATGGCAAAGTAAATATTGATTGTGCCATTTGTATGTTAGGCACTGCCAATGCTAGCCTCATATCTGAGAGGAGGAAAGTGGTCCTAATGAGAATTAACCCTAAAATAGCTGACCTGTCCACAAAGGAGGAAATTGGAGATTTAAAAGAGCTCCTCTTTGGGAAGACGTTTGTGAAGTCCTTGTGGAAATATGTGTCAACATTCACAAACTTCAGTAAGGCACAAACAAATATGAGAAGAGTCCTCAGCTCCAGTGGAGTTTTTGGACGGGCTGGAAGGAGGGGACTGGCTGTCAGCAGTAGTGACTTCAGATCCTGGTTTTACATGCAAGAACCAAAGATCTATGGTGTCTATAGTAGGGGTTTCCACCCCAATACAAACTTTTACCCCCAGAGAGGGAGAAGCACAAGAGGCCATAGATTTTCAGGTTCTGGATCACAAGGTGAGTATTGTTTCTTCCCAGCTAAACTTAGGGGGAAGGTTAAAATATTTTACCCACAATTGGGAAAAAATTACAAAAGATATTTGTGTTTTGGAAATCATTGTTGGTTTCAAGATAGAATTGTGGGAAATTCCAATTCAGGTGAAACAACCAAAGGAGTAGCTTTTACATGCAGAAAAGATACCACTGATAGATTCAGAGGTATCTCATATGTTACAAAAGGGAGTGTTGATTTGTGCTCCAGATCAAGAAAGATCAGGAGGATTTGTGAGTATAGTTTTCCTAGTAAAGAAAAAAGCAAGGGCCGGCGGCCTGTGATAAATTTAAGGGAGCTGAACACATTTCTGATCTACAGACACTTCAAGATGGAAGGCATACATACGTTAAGAGATGTATTGCAGCAAAAATACTGGTTAGTGAAGTTAGATCTGAAAGACACTTACTCCACGATACCTATGGATGGGACCAGTCAAAAGTATTTACATTTCAGTTGGAGGGGCACCCTCTACCAATTCCTTTGCCTGCCTTTCGGGCTGTCCTCGGCCGCATGGTGTTTCACCAAGGTACTATGTACAATGGTAGCCTTTCTCAGAAAGAAGGGAGTTTGTTTAATCATCGATTTGGACAACATTTTACTAATGTCTCAGGACAGGGTAGAGCTTTTAGATCATCTGAGTTGGGCAGTGAAACTTCTAGTAAGTGTACATTTTATAGGGAACACAGAAAAATATGCCATGGTTCCTACTCTGAAACTAGAATTTTTAAGATTCCAAGGTAGATACTCTTCTTTCTCCGTTAATTCTCCCTAAGAAGAATGTAACAAAGATAAAGAAGAAAGTGAGAACTGTATTAACAAAGAAAGACATTTTGTTAAGGGATCTTGCCAGAGTTCTGGGGCTTCCGCCATTCTTCATTCAGGCAATTTCACCTGGCCCTTTACATTACAGAGGCCTCCAGAGATTGAAAGCTTGGAGACTGAGAAAAGGCCTATAAGTGGATTGTCTTCACCTGAGCGATTTAGAAACAGGTGGAAATGGTCCAAAGAGGAAAATTCCCTTCATATAAATTGTTTGGAAATTTTATCTGGTTTGAATGCGCTAATGAGTTTCAAGGAATATTTGGCGAATTCAGTTGTTTTGATTTGATTGGATAGCTTCACAGCTGTATCTTATATAAACCGTGTGGGTGGTTCAAAGTCAAAAACATTGGCAGAGTTGTTGAAGAGAATTTGGTATTTGTGATGGGAACACAAAATTGTTTTACGAGCGGAATTTATTCCAGGACTTCAGAATGTGAGGGAAGACTGCAATTCAGGTGTCTGTGGGATTCCAGCGATTGGAAGTTGAATCCAGAGATTTTCAAATTGCTTCATGCTTTATGAGGTCCGATATATGGGGACTTATTTGTGAGCAGGTTGACCCATCAGGTTCCCAGCTATTTCAGCTGGAGGGCAGATCCAAAGGCAATCGCAGTGAACACTTTTCTGCAAGATTGGGGAGGGAAAGGAGGTTATGCATTTCCCCATTTTGCCATGAAACTGAAAGGAAGATAAAGTTAGAAGGTCACAGCATTATTTGGATACCCCCCTTTTTGAAGTCACAAGCTTGGTTTCCAGGACTTATGGAACTCGCAGTCGCAGTTCCTCGATTGATTCCAGTATCATAGGGTCTTCTGCAAGATTCAGTTGGAGAGGAGCATCTTCTGGTGTTGGAGGGAAAAATGAACCTTCTTGCCTGGACGAATTCAGGGAAACAAGCAGATACTTAGGCCTTTCAGGAGATGCTCAAAGGAATACTGGAAGAATCTTGGGCACCGGGAACAAGGAAAAAATACAGAGGTGTCTGGACAAAGTGGTGTAATTGGTGTGTGGAAAAGGATTTTGATCCAGTGGAAGTTCCTGTAGCAAATTATCTGGAAGAATTGATCAACTCTGGACTTAAATACAGGACAATTAATTGTTACAGATCTACTATTTCTGCAGGTCATACATGCATTGGTAAATAATTTTACTATTGGTTCTGAACCTTTGATAAGACGAGTTATGAAGGGTGTGAGAATAAGAACTCCTCCCCGGGCTCGTTATGAGTCACTCTGGGATGTCAGCTTAGTTTTCAAACTTTTTACTTCTTGCCAGGAGTTAGAAATTGGGTTTCTGGTTGGCTAAGGTATGCACCAAAGCCAGGCAGAACCCACCCACTCTAGTCAGGGCGAGGGGGTTACACACCCAGGATAACCCCTGCTCACCCCCTTGGTAGCCTGGCACGAGCAGCCAGGCCTAACCCGGAGGCAATGTGTAAAGCAACTGCACAACACACACAACACATGTGACGCACCTTCCCCACCACAAAGGAAACACAACACCAAGTTATATAAAAATAAACTGTATTGCATAAAACATCATTAGACCAAACACAACAAGTATCAGTAATATGCTGCTACACAAGCCATTGTCAGAACATTACTCAGGTACTATTACTCTGTAAAGGCCAACAGTAATCATATAACACACAGGTTACTGGTTATTCTGCAACACAAGCAGTAGTCAGGTAAACATTGTCATTAGGATGCACTTATGGTAAAACACATGATCATAACTGCCAAAGAATTATCAACATGTCAGAATAAGCATCATGACAGGGATACCAAGATGTCATCATAAATGCACATAAAGCGAAACATTCCCCTCAGGCTCAAGTTAAATTAAACATATCATGAGGGCCTTGACATTATCATGAATGTGCCATCATGATTGCACATATCAGCAAACATATCACCAAAAGGTCAGGACATTATCCTGAACGCACCATATGCCATATTATATAAGGGGTGGTAAAACCAACCCCATAGGCGAAACGCGGGAGCTCTTATGCTCCGAGTGGGGGACACGCAGGAATAATGGTGACAGGGCCGGGGACCTCTGTGAGGATTGCCACCCTGGCTCGATGCCTATGCAACCAACAAGAAAAGTTTTGCTACAAGGAGGGGCGTTGGTAAAAGTGACTGGGCTGGCACCGGTCCTCTGTCAAGGTTCTCCTCTTGTCCTGGTCATTCATTTCCCACTGCTCGTGAGTAACCGTTCCTTAGGGGTGTTCTCTCCCCCACATTACAGTTTCTCCGGGAAGGGGATGCTGTAAGGAGAGGGGGGGGTGACTTCAGCCAGCCCCATCTCCCTCTGTTGTAAGAGACTGCGCGTCTCCAGCAGCCCCATGCCGGGTAGGGTGAGCCTCCTGGCTCGGCACCCCTTCCGACCAAAGTTAGGCCCTCTGGTCCCTGGACTGAAGAGGGCACCGGCTGGGAAATCTCCTCCCTCCGATCCGACCAGCCGGCATCCTTTTCCTGATGGCCTCCTAGCTGCGCGACAGCCCTTCTGGGATCGCCTGGATCGCTGCAATGATTTCTCCACAGCAGGCGCCTCCCTGTGCCCCGGGGTGCCCTGGTGGCACCAACCACTGCGCGTTCACTCGTGCTAGCTCTCCCGCCCTCATGAGGGGGGGCAAAACTACCAAAGCCCTGAGCGCATCGCTCGGCAGCAGATGCCCATAAATCGCTTCTCCTGCGCTGGGCTCAAATTAATATCATGTAAATGTAGTGCTCTCCATGTGCTGGTACAAGGAGATCCCAAGAAGCAGAAAAACAGCACTCTTTGCGTGCTGGGCTCCCTGGAGTCACTCATGGGGACAAAAAGATAGGCAGCAGCGAACAGGGAGCCCAGCACCCCACAGCGAGGTAGGGACGATCTCTTCACTCAGTCCAGCAATGCTAATCTGGCCATGCTAATCTGGCCAAGCCTAGGGGGGCAGGTGGTCAGCAGGGCAACAAGCAGAAAAGCGATCCTGATGAGTCCTTTGCACCACCAAGCAGTAGCCAGGCAGCAGGGAAACAAAAAAAGGGCCGTCCAGATGAGTCCTTTGTGCAGTCCAGTAGCCTCTCTGGCAGAGATTTAGTCCCAGTTCCAAAAGTGCTCTAAAACATGGGGATAACCCCCTGCACTTATACTCAGTTTTGTGCAGTCTCCACAAAATCCACAAAAGGGGGAGAAGGGGATCCAAACAGTCCTAACTGGTTCTAAGAGTGTCCCTGCTCACCTCCAACACAGGCTCCAGACATCAGTGGGGGGTAAACAAGCCCTTTGTGTGAGGCCAGAGAACAGCCTTTACACATGCAGGTGTGCCCCACCTCTCCTTCTCTCAGTCCTGGAAAGTTAATTCAATATGCAGATGCACCTCTGTAACACCTCCATCCTCCCTGTGTACAGGCTGTCTGAAAAGTATGCACAAGCCCAGTTGTCACTCTGCCCAAGATGTGGATTAGAGTCAAGCTGCAAAACACCAGAGTCATAAGCACAGAGAAATTCTCACTTTCTAGAAGTGGCATTTCTTTAAAGGTAATAAAAACCCACCCACACCAGTAAACAGCATTTCTCACTACCAGTACAAAACATGCCTACGCTACCCCTAATAGATCAGAGAATACCACCTAGACATAAGGTAGGGTATTTCCAATGCAGTTCTATGAGAAAGGCAGCACTTACAGCAGTGAGAAACCAAATAGGCTGGTTGTTACTATCAGGACATGCCACACAACTAGGCACATATCCTGCCTTTTACATACTTAGCACCCTGCCCATAGGGCTAGCTAGGGCGTACCTTAGGGGTGACTCATATGTAGTAAAAGGGGAGTTCCAGCCTGGCAAGTACATTTAGATCCTGAGACAGGTTTGAAAGGCTGCTTCTGTGGGTGGTGCAGGCAGTGCTACAGGTCCAATAGTAGCATTTAATTTACAGGCCCTGGATATAGGGATACCACTGTACAAGGGATTTACAGGTAAATTAAATGTGCCAATCAGGTGTAAGCCAATCATACTAAGTTTAGAAGGGGGAGCACATGCACTTTAGTGTTGATCAGCAGTGGTAACGTGCTCAGAATCCTAACGTCAGTAAAAAGAGTCAGAAAAATAGGAGGAGGAAGGCAAAAGGTTTCGGGATGACCCTGTAAAAAGATCCAGGTCCAACACAAGGTAAGTATTACCTTTCCCATCAACAAATTTCCTTAAAATTGGCAAGCTTACTTTGTCTAATTTCTACTAAAAGAGTCTCGGACATTAAAACTTTAGAAATATTTTACAGATTTTATTCTCCTGAAGGGGTTAATTTTGACATTTAGAAAAGAACCAAAACAATGTATGAATCAGTATTTTTCCCTTCTATCATGGGTGTGAAAAGTTATGTGCAGTGCGTCATATGAGAACGTATGCAAGACTACCCCGGAAACACACACACACTACGTCTACCTCTGTTATTACACAACGCGCTGTGGTATTGGTGCAAGGCACTCTGACTAACCAGGACCACAACACCATATTCTCCTAACATTCACCTATGCAGCATCCCCCCCCCCCCGATCTGGCGTTTTATCCACACCCCGGCAAAGTCATTGGGAGGAAAATGTAGTATCCACCCTGGGGGATCTCTTTGAGGAGGGTTACCTTATACTTCGTCATGAGTTTATAGCACAGACCCAGCTACTGGGTACTCTATTCCTAGCACATGCCAATATATTGCACTACATATGCCAACAGTGGACTCCAAAGGGGGAAGAGCCCCAGATGCACGCACTGATGCAGGCACTTTACGACATGGGATCAGGGGGGCATTTAGTTAAATGGCTTTATAAAGCACAGCGCATGCATTCCCGCTTTTCACTAACCCCACTCCAGGAAAAATGGAAAACAGATCTGGTACACTCTTTACTTGACAAGGAATGAAAATTCCTTACGGAACACGCATCCCATTTACCACACAATTCACAATTTAAATTAATCCAGTTTGCAGTCTTTCATAGAGACTACCTGACTCCTCAAAAGGTATACCCTCTTTTCCCAACTGCAAAGTCATCATACCCCTGATGCCATGCGGAGGAGGCTGATCTCCACCATATGTTGTGGGCTTGTCCGTCCCCAAGACCCTACTGGGGAAAAATTGATGACACACTGTATGGGATCACTGAGTCCTCCCATTGGGATTTGGCAGATCACTGCATACTGGACATTTACCCAAGACCTAGTAAATCTGTAGTGATTCCTAGATTTGTTGACCTGTCACTCTTACTACCCAAGAGACTAATCACAATCTGCTGGGAATCTCCGACTCTTCTGTTGGAATTGAAATGGAAAGCAGGTCTGCTCCATTGGGGGGAGGCAGTTGCCTCACGTTGGGAAGAATATAGGGGACTACGGAAGCACCCCACATCAGCACAGTGGGGGATGTTGTTAGAGCACCTGTGACAACAAGGGACAGATGAGAACTAGAGAACTGTCGAGGGCACGGAGGTGGCAGGCTGAGCCGTGATGCCCTATTCACACTGTTTGCAAACCTTGTATCCTATACATAATGTGAATTTGAGTCCTGAGGGGCGGGGTTGGGTCCCCTTCCTCCCCGCAATCCAGTGCAAGCACTATCATTGGAATTCACAGAGCAGAGTGCAGGTCTAAAGCTAGTTGGGGTACGGGGGAGGGACTGTCAATTACCTTAGTTTAAATTGGTAACGAGTCCCGGGAGATGCCCATATGCCTGTGAAAGGCATGCACCTATTCTTCAATAGGTGTATGATTAGCCTACGTACTTTCATATAACGCTGATGGGTTGATCATATTTTACTGTAAATTTAACTGTAATGGCACTGTTGCTAATTGTAGGGTCTCCTTTTTTGTGACTGATTGTTTCTCTATAAAATCTAATAAACTCTGTTTTTAAAAACAATTAGAACGTATGACAGTAAGCGTCTGTAGTACAGAGTGCATGAAGTTGATCAGTTACTGTTTTCATATGTCAGACCTTCTAAAGCAGTATCTACAGCTACTTTAGCCAGCTGGGTACGTATGGTTATGAATTAAGCTGGTGGGGATCTTTAAAGGTTTGGTGCACATTCTCCAAGGGGTGCTATGGCTAGCAAGGTATTTTAGGCTGGTGGATCATTGTCTGGAATCTTAAAGTCAGCAGATTGGTCAAATGCAAACACATTTGCAAAATTGTATTTAAGACCTGTAGAACATGTAAGTTGTGTAGCATTGGATGGCCTCCGGTCTTGTAATGAAATGACGATTCTCCAGTTATTATGCAGAGAGAATCTTGATTTCCTTAAAGACTATGGAGACTAACATTATCCCAACCTCCTCACCCTTTGAGGAGAAATATTAACAAGAAACATGTATTTTGAAAATAAAGTTTCAAGGACTAGTTTAATTATTTTTGTGAATGTTTTGTTAGTTTTTGTTTATTAGATTAATTTGAAATTTTATATTTTCAGAAAACAGAATATAAGATTTGGCAGAGAAAGATGACGTGTTTCGTTGCATCTTAAATGAGGAAAAGGGCTGACTGCTATGGACATTAATTTTTTTCTGAACATTCTAATGTTTTATGATTGGTTGTATTCTGTAAAGGTCTGCATGATGGGGCAGCAATAAAAGGTTATTGCATACTGTTAGCCTTCTCAGTCTTTTATGAAATCAAGATTCTCTCTGCATGATAGTTGGAAAATCGTCATTCTCTACTGTAGTTTTTATACTGAACCAAAATTCTAAATATTATGTGGAAAATCAAGCAGACTCCACAAAGAGCCACAATTTGCAGTTCAGTGATCTGACCCACTTATCTAATTTTGTGGTTCTTGATCTGCCTTCAGCCATCTTTCTCCAGTGTGTGTCCCTGCCAAGACATATTTAAAATGTATTTATTTATTTATTTATACAAGTTTTATACAGTGCATTCCAGGAATCAGGAATGTCAGAATACTTACATGAATGGACGGAAACTTAAGGGATGCAGGTGAACTAGTTAACACAAAAGAGCTTCGTAGACATAGGCTTGATGGGATTAGAGCAGTGATGACTAAATTGGCAGTGTCTTCAAACTGAAGATGTATGGACACCCAAGCCCCTTCAGCACCTTTGCAGTTAGTTAACCAATAGTGCCCCGTCTTTCAAAAACTGAGTGGTTACAACCTTGTAGATAAAAGTAATCAAGTACCTAGCTACAAACAAATGCAAATAAAAAATAACGGTCAATTTAAAAAAATCCTTAGGTAGTTGAGATAACTGAATCTGTGGTAACTAAGCGGGTGCAAGCTTTCTTGAAGTACTTTTGGATGATGCTCAGTTTGCAGAATGAAGTAAAGCGTGTAAAGATGCTGCTTGTGAATTGGGAATGTCTGTGGGCCTTGAGCTGTCCTCTTTCTTTGGTATTTCCACATTGTCAACTGTTGTAAGTCTTTTCTTGTAGGTCAAATGCAGTGTGCAAGATTGGTCTCTTTTCTTTTCTGTATTCCCCTGAAATGTCGGGTCATCTGAGGTTTATCTTTCTCCACATCTTGTTTGATGTCTACGTGAGATCCCCACTTGGTTTACCAAATTCTGAAATATATAATATCGACTGTATGCAGACCAAACACATCTATGTGTAAATGTCATTGTGGATTGCTTAAGTGGTGACGTATTCACATTGCAAGTATCCTACAAAAATACAAAGTATCATGTTTAGAGATGGATGCAATCATATTATCTTGTTTTTATTGGAACTCCCACTGAAAATGTCTATTCATCTAAACTACAGGCTAATTGAACTCAGTTGGTGTCAGGGGTGTTGCAGCAAGATCAGCTTAATAAAGGAAAGCTAGCAATCAATGACAACTGGCAAAATCCTTGCTCCTTCTGTCACAGCAAAAAGAAGAAAAACAGACTACGAGATTGGTTCTAGTAAGAGCCAATCATAGAGGCCTTGGGCAAGAACATGACTTAGTAAGCTTTGTGTGGCTCTCAAGGAAATTGCCAACCATCCCAGTCCTGGGTGGTTTTCTAGGCCCATAATCAGGAAGAGAGTCAAATTAATGGCTGATCATCTGTTGCACTGTGAACAGGTGAGTGCTGCTGGGTATTTGGAAATATAAACAGATAAACACACAGTTATCTTTATGCACCTATTTAGTCCCTCACAACACACATGCAGTCAATCATCATAAAAGCAAGTTTACATGGATGGCCAAGGTTACAGACAGACAGAGAGAGGCAAATGCACGTTTGTAGATGAAGCAACACTGCCATCTACAAGCAAAAACGAACATAACATCAGAATAAATCAATTTTTTAAATCTGATGTCAATGCAACTGCAAATTTACGAAATTGTCTACTACGTGTTACACGACAACGAGAACTAGATTCGTATGGGTTCGAGAGATATTGTGAATGTTATATTCAGGGCAAGGTGACATTACTGGACTATTCACATTTTTAGAGACGTAGAATGGTGACCGCGTCTATTGTTTAAGAAATATAAAGTTGAGCATCAGTCGTAAGCAACTGTTGTGTCGGATAAAATGCAGGTCAGTGATGTATCATTTAGGCTTGTGAAATATTTATTACATTTAAAGAAGTGTTTTGTTGAGCAATACATTTTAATATTTTAGTGGTTTTACGGATCAAGTTTCCCGCGATTCATGTTTTTTATCTTCTGCACTATGAGGGCTCAGGGCCCTGGAACTGGTATTTGTTTCAGTATTATTTTTACAAATACAAATAAATATTGGTCGGTTACATAAAATAAGGATACAAAATTAATTGCCCCAACAAGAATATCCTGAGATTAATCCCAAAATAAATAAACAATGGTTCAGTCATAAACAGGCGGAACCCAGTCAATCAAGACTGCATAGTGCTGGAAAACACATTTGGCAAGCACGGACTAACATTACTTAGTGACTGGCATAATATGGGAGGCCACATTTTCACTTGAAGCCTAACACTAAAGGTACATGGTCTGGTATGGAACAGTACATGGGAGGCCCAGCAGTAATGCTGGAACTTATTTTCATAGAAAGGATGGGCTATACAGATTATAGCTTCTGCCGTGGTAGGAAAAATAGTGCATTCGATTATTTAACAAGCATTCCAAAGAGCCAATAGATTTGGAGTGGGCTGCCAGCCTTTTGATTTCGTCAATGCTTGTTTTGTCATGGTTTTTGCAATTAGTTATTTTTGAGTAGCAGTTGGGCCCTCACGAATACAAAAAATATTAGTTCGCTAAAAGCAAAAATATATTTTTGGCCTGACAAAGAACACTTTGCCATAGTAATCCATGATCCTAAATTGAACTCTTTGTGTGGATGAGCTTGTAAAGAAAGGACAGAATGCTGTTACTCACAATGAAGTTAGCCAGTGGCTGAAATGAACTGGCACACTGCCTCGTGCTATATGCTGTGGTGGGTGGAAGGAAAATATGAATAATACAACAACAGACCAGTGGATGTAGAGAGCTGGCTGAAATACTCAATAAGTGCATATATTAAACTTTTGTTTTTAGTAAAACCAGGCCTAAAAACCTTTTTGAAAACACAGGAAGAACATTACTGAAAAAACAGGGTAAAACTTGAGACAATGTAGGCAATGAAGTAGGTAATAATAGATAATAATATAATACAGTATTCATGTATATTCCACCTGTAGCCTCCTCGAATATGCTACAGTCTCGATATCTCTCGTACCCTAGGCCTCATTTCATGCTCTTTACACCCTTGAACTCTCTGTGTCACATTTATGTTGCACTACAATTCTGTACCTGCATTTACATACCACTGACACATTCCACAATTATGGGTGCTAGATTGCTTCATGTACACTGAAGAATACGCATCCAGCCCTGGGATTTTCTTTTACAAATTAGTTTTAGAAACTGCGCTAGACTAGTTACGTCAAATATGTCAAAAAATGTCTACGCTCACAGAATACACTAATTTGTACAATTCACAGAAACATGGGGCCATATGTATCATGCATTTTTGCAGTGGCAAACGTCCCAATGGGGCCATATGCCAACGCAAAAATGCATTTTGGTATGTATAAATTCGAATTTGCGATTCAGTAACATGTTACCAAATCGCAGTTTTGAATTGTGCATATATATTGATTCAGTATTAGGAAGGGGCGTGTCAAGGGGGTCCCTTCCTAATAACGAATCGCAGTGGTGACATTCGTATTTTACCACCTACTTCAAATAGGTGTTAACCCATTCGCAAATGGGAAAGGGTCCCCAAGGGACCCCGTCCCCTTTGTGAATGCATGCAAAAACGTTTGTTTAAGAGCAGGCAGTGATCTCGTTCCATTTTTCTTTTTTAAACGCATCCCATTTTCCTTTAGGGAAAACGGGCTACATTTAATTAAAAAAAAGATTGCTTTATTTAAAAGCAATCGCACATATGGTGGTCTGCTGAGCCCAGCAGGTCCCCATCCCTGCATTTTTAGCGTTTTCTAGTGGGTCACAAATTGCCACCTCGCTCATAAATATTAATGAGGTAGGCTGAGTTCCAAGTCATTTGGAAATGCTAAAAAAAACTCCTGGAGTTTCATACATTTAAAAAGCGATTTGCAGAAAATCGTAATTAGGTAATCGCTATTCAAAATAATGATACATACCTGACCATGGTGTTTTGCACATTTTTGGGTACATCTGCCAATCATTGCTGAAGACTGTGGAGTGCATGCATTATCTATAGAATGTTTTATATTTTTTTAACATTAAATACACATTTATAATGTTATTTTAACTGTGTGGCCTTTTTCACCTAATTTGAATTGCTAATCCATTTTCATAGAACTAAGGCCCTCATTATGACATTGGCGGTAAGTGCCACTTACCGCCATGTTGACTGCCGCCAACATACTGCAGCGGTATACCGCTACCCAAATTATGACTCACACATAGAAATCCGTCACTATACAGACACACACACAAGTCCGCCAGCCCAAAGGTCAGTGATAAACTGGCGGTACCAGAACCCACACCGTTACACCAACAGAACTACGCCCACAGCATTATAACCCATGAATCACTGTGGCGGACATTCAACCGCGGTAAACCATTAGGGGTACATACCGTCGCGCTCAAAATACACACAACCTAACAAAACAACACCATATTGGACAATTCAAACTACACACACCTGACACACATACACACACCTCACCCACGCACCCATACCACTATAAAACACACCCACATTACCCACAACCCTTTACGACTCAAAACAATTTACAACTGAGAGAGAGAGACCCCAAGAGCACCCACAGAACCAGAGCCACAGAACACCATCACCCATACATCATCCACGCAACTCACAGCACATACCCCAACACATCACCCCACACACCCTCACACAAACCACACACACTACACTCATGGCACCACAACGGCACCCCAGATTCTCTGAGGAGGAGCTAAGGGTCATGGTGGAGGAAATCATCCGGGTAGAGCCACAGCTATTTGGTTCACAGGTGCAGCAGACATCCATTGCTAGGAAGATGGAGCTATGGCGGAGGATCGTGGACATGGTCAACGCCATCGGACAGCACCCCAGAACAAGGGATGACATCAGGAAGAGGTGGAACGACCTACGGGGGAAGGTGCGTTCTGTGGTAGCAAGACACCAGATAGCTGTGCAGAGGACTGGCGGTGGACCCCCGCCTCCTCCCCCACAACTAATAACATGGGAGGAGCAAGTCTTGTCAATACTGCATCCTGAGGGCATGGCAGGAGTAGCAGGAGGACTGGACTCTGATAAGTCAAATCTATATTACTATCACCCCCCTACCTGCATGCCATCACATACCCCACCCTCACCCTCACTCCCATCACTCCACCTCCCACATACCCCACCATCACAACCCACCCCTCCCTCAACCAGGTCCTGCATGCAACACCAATGCATGGACACCCATCAGAGACCTGCATGGACAACCATCACCACTGCATGCACACTAGAGACTATCACCTAGCCCACCAAATAACAACTCACACTAAGGCCAATCTGCCATGGCAATATCAACCATAGAGGGCAACATAACCATGCACAAGATGTCACACGCAGAAACAATAACACTGCATTTACATCCCCACAGGTCCCCCACACAACGTCACCAGAGAGGAGGTGCCAGAAACATCCGTTCCCCCCCCCCAGAAGAGGCCCTCAGTGATGACAGCAGCTCTGCCCGCCTGGATCAGGATGACTAACCTGGCCCATCAGGGACCTCCGGACAGTCGGTTACCCAGACACAGTCCCATACCACCACCGACCCTTCCTCCTCAGGAAACACCATCACAGCTCCCACCCAGTGGGCCCATACCACTGTCCCCAGGACACGTCAATCAGCAGTATGTCCACCACTACAGGGACCCCAGGCAACCCCACAAACACAGGACGATCAGGGACCTAGGGTCAGTGGCAGTGGGCACACGGTTCAGGGGACAGAGGCACAGGACAACAGGGAAACTTGGAGGACTGCTGTGTGACAGGGAGAGGACAGGCCCAGGGAACCGACTCTCCACGAGGCACTTTCAGGGATCCTGGGAGCATACCACCATCCCCAGAAGACGATGGGCCAGATACTGGACAAGTTGTAGGAAACCCAGCGGCTGCAGGAGGGACAATACCTGGGGGTGAGGAACACCACCCTGGTCACCATTGCAGAGGTGCTGGTAGACATGGCCAACAGCATGAGGGAGGCAGTGGCACACCAACGGGCCCCTGACACTAGCCACACTGATGAACAGCCCTACACCTCTGCTGACGCTAGTGGACAGGAGGCCCCACCACAGGAACAACAGGCCACCAGCACCCCACCCCTGCAGAAGGAGAACCACCACGCAAACGGTCCCTGCGATCCAGGCAGAAGCCAGACAACATTGCCAAAACCCTCATCAGGAAATAAGACACTCCTGATTGTCATCCTTGTGTCCCACTCTGTCACCCTGTCCACCTTGAATTGCCATTGCTCCCCTTCCTATGCCCCACAATGCACCTGTGATACCAATAGAGTGGACTCTCTCCTAGACTTTCCTCCACCATCACCCAAGCCCTTTGCAAATCCCCATTTACTTCTCAGCACTGAAATAAACACCCGTTGGAAAATACAAGTATGGAGTATGTCAAATGATTTAAGGATGTATTAGTTTAACAATCTGTAGACATTGCAATTAGACTGTACAGTTAGGTATACATAGGTATGACCTGTAATGTGCTGCAGTCAATACACCAGAAGCCAGAGTAGGGCACAAATATCTGTAAATAGACATGTCAAGGGGTACAGTAAGTGGCCATAGTAGTGGGAACAGCAGCCTACCAGAGAAAATTAATTACACAAAACAGCAATGGAAGGTGAAGTTACAGTGTCTTACCTGTGTGTCACTGAAAGTACTGTCATATGATAGTTGTTCTGCTGTCCACATCCTCATCCTCTGCCTCCTCTTCGTCACTGTCTACAGGCTCCACCGCTGCCACAGGCCCATCTCCAGCCTCATCCTCCTGCAGAAAAGGCACCTGGCGTCTCAAGGCTAGGTTGTGCAACATGCAACATGCCACGATGATCTGGCACACCTTCTTTTGTGAGTAGCACAGGGATCCACCTGTCAGATGGAGGCACCTGAACCTGGCCTTCAGTAGGACAAAGGTGCACTCAATAATTCTCCTTGTTCACCCATGTGCCTCATTGTAACGTTCCTCTGCCCTTGTCCTCGTATTCCTCACTGGGGTCAGTAGCCATGAGAGGTTGGGGTAACCAGAGTCATCTCCAAATTTCGAGGGATACCTGTTAGCCACACACTCACCATTAGGGCCAACCTCACACCCATATACCAACATACACTGGGTGGGGACCATGGGCTCACCTATTAGCCACACCCGGTGCCTCTGGAGTGGAGCCATCACAAATGGGATGCTGCTATTCCTCAGGATATAGGCATCATGCACAGACCCAGAATACTTTGCATTGACATGGGAGATGTACTGGTCCGCCAGGCACACTATCTGCACATTCGAGTGAAAGCTCTTTCGATTTCTGATGATGACGCAGAAATGAAGGTTTTACATTTATTAGCGCATAAACGTAGTGCTGAAATAATCAAGTGTGACTTTAACCGAATTAATAAAGATTGTACGGGGACAAAATGTGCCCTCAGAGTAGTTTGCCAACATTTATAAGCGTGCTTTATATAACGTGATGTATTAGAATTGCACTAATCCGACATAATCGTAAACGTGTGCTATGATTTGCTTGTTTGAAATGTCTTAGCTTAGCATAACTTTAGTGGAGGCTTTGGCCTAGTTGCCATGTCTCACGATTTAGATGCTCGTATTTTTCCAATGTGCTAATAAACGTGTATTCTTGCTTGAAGCTGTACTTTTCCAGTGAGATCGGTTCACATGCTTATCTTAAGGTTTCGTGCCAGCCTGGCATCTTCTTTTTTGCTCCAAGGTCTATCTGCAGGTGCGGACAATGGAAGCTCTGAAAGTGAGTTAATTGGTAAAATATGTTGCAACTTACGTTCCCGACTCCAAGGATAATGTATGCTTAGGTAAAAGCTTGAGAACTGTTGTTTTTGATTGGACAATTTGAAGCCAACCTATGAACCCTCCAATGGAAGACCCTACTGGATTTGAACTGTTGTCTATTTAAACCAGGTGCACAAGAAGAAAGTAGCCATTACCCGGACATCATTGCCATTACTCGCCTTTACCCGCCATTTTGCAGGACATTGGCCATTATGGCCCATCTTGCAGACATCGTTATTTTGCCATCTTCTAGAGACTTTTAAGTAATTCTCGCCCTAGAGACTTTAACTTTGATTTGCCCTTTGCATTAAGTAGTAGTTTTAGTTTGCCGCCGTGAGGCAATTGCCCCGTCCACCCTGCCCCTTTGCCCCGTCCCATGCTGATTGACTCTGGTACCTGTGAGACGAAGACTTCCTTGAATGCTGATTGAATTTGGTAAATATGAAAGGAAAATGTACAATTGCATTGTGTTTTCTTTTTAGGTAACCAACTGCTGATTTTGATAAGAGCCCTAGTTAGGAGTTTTCCAAATTAATGTTGCTAAATTGTTTTTGCATGAAGACCCACATGCTGATGCTAATTTGAGGTTAGATGAGGATTCATTCGATGCACGATGCAATTTGAGACCTTGTTATGCTGACTAAATGTATGCAATTAGCCCATTACAGATTATAGTTTTAGTGGTTTGTGTTGCTATTATCAAAGGCATTATTATTCAAATGCTGCATAGATTGCATCTGTTTCGCCGTTATGGACAGCTATTAATGTTCATTTACATATATCATTTGGTGTTGAGACACATTTATATTGTGCTAGCTTTGTTAATATAGGGAAATAAATTCATTAACTTTGAATAAACTGGTGTGGTTATTCATGACCGAAAGGTCATGGTTTCGCCGAAATGTTTTCTGGATTGAATGTTAAGTGTTATGTTGATCAGGGCATTGCTTATGTTCGTTATTGATTATTGATTGTTGATTTGATCGATTACTCTCGGGTGAAGAGTGTCCCACTTGGTCAAAAGATTCATCGGCCTAAGAGCGTCCAGATACAGGTAAATTATTAGGTTGGAACGCTCTATCAGTAGATGGTAGCAGAGGACGGTTTCGACTTTTGGGACCCCACTTGAGACATACATGGTGTTGAATTAACGGTTTCGACTTTTGGGACCCCACTCGAGACATACATAGTGTTGAATTAACGGTTTCGACTTTTGGGACCCCGCTCGAGACATACATGGTGTTGAATTAGCGGTTACGACTTTTGAGATCCCACTCGAGAAGTTGAATTAGATTTTTCTTGGGTAAAACAGATTGAGAGAATGATGATGGGCTAAGTCCCCCGTGACTTTCCCGGGATCTCGGAGCTTGCGAATGGAAAGAATGGAGGTGTGAGATCGGCGTTGGTGGTACTAGTGACGGTATGAGTGAAGTTAGGATTTTGCGCTTGCACAGCTTATTGCCGCAGATTGTGTGAAAAGGTTGCGAGGATTTTAGAGAATAGCGGAGGTGCGACTCCGAGTGTAGGAGTAGAGAAGTCGTCGAACTTCATAGAAAATAGCGGAGGTGCGACTCCGAGTGTGAGAGTAGGGAAGTCGTCGAACTTCACGTGTGTGTGGCGCTTTGTGCAGAAAAAGGTCCACGTGGTTGTTGTTGTTGAGACGGGCCCTGCGAGGTCAAGAGACTCCGGAGTATGTTGAAAAGTGTATGAGACACTTGTTTTATGTTGTGGTCTGGTCGGTTTAGTAGGTTGATCGGGCGTGGTCAACGAGTCGGTACGTGTGTTAAGGGAGTGAAAGAAACTTCGACTTCGGGCTTTGACAAATTCTAAGTGCACTAGAATAGATCATTGACAAGTTGAGAGCAGAGTCTGCGGGTCAGATTTGCTTGCGAAAGTGGGGACCGAGAAAGATGGAATAACTGCCGAGGCTAGTGAAAAATCCCTAAGGTCCTAAAGCGATTGTGTTACCCCTCCTGTAGTAAACCGACAGATCTGTTTTATATTTTTGGTTGCTCGCGATACATGCTAGAAGTTGTTACGAGAGGAGCTGAGTGAAGGAGGACGAGCCGCGAGGCTTTGTCAGCCGCAGTGTGTGAGTGTGACGTCACTAGGAGCCGCACTGGGATAGGTTGGTTGCAGAGAAGGGTCGCGCACGGATTGGACGCAGTCCGTGGGGCTCGATTGGAAGGGGAAAGGCAAGCGAAGAGTATTCCGGGAATTAAAGTCACCTATTGATTACAAATTTTGTGAAATAAAAGACGAGAAGATGACATTTTTTAAAAGCATTAAAGAGTGCGATGAAGGGGGAGTCTTACATTAAAGCGAGCGTAGGAGAGGAGACGCCACCCGAAGGTACACCAGCTTACATTGTAATGGAGGAAAAAGGGGTAGCTCCGTGCCTTTGGCTAAAGCAATGGCACAAGCTGACAGAGAAACATGGGAGCGTAGCGTTCCCGATCCATGGGACATTCAATATAAGGATCCTAGAGAATTTGAGATTCGCGATGTACGACATGAAGGTACCTCCAAGGCCAGCACAGTTTGAGGCTCTAGCAATTTGGGAACTAATGGCTAGACAGCAACAGCAAAAGAAGTTCGAGACCAGGATGAGAAAGGTAGAAAAGACAATAGCGGACGCTAGGTGGGATAATGCACAGAAGGTGTGGAGGTCAGATGTATTGCAGGGGATAAAATTGTTCCCCGCAATTGCTAAGGAAGAAGAAGAGACAGGCAAGAAAGCTACCTGTAAGACAAACAGGAGGTGTTCCAAAGATAGAGAAGAAGAGTCAGAGGATGAGGAGTTCATCATCCAATTGCTGAACGACCGTCCACCACCCTATGCAGAGAGTGGACAAGGTCCAAGTACCAGTTCTGCCCCTCCGGCACCGGTACAGAATAATGAAACTCTGAATTCAGAAATGCCATCGGGATCTAAGGACCCGAGTTTACTGTTCACCCCGCAGATACCGCAGGTTAGGAGAATATATCCAGATGTGCCTATATTGAAACCAGCAGAAAATTATCAGCCGCAGGTCCCAAGGTACTACAGCAGTGACAACAGTACGGGAATGATTCTAGATCCAACCGTGATGGGAGTACAGAATGGTTGCAACCCAACATTGGCACAAGCGGAATCAACTCAGCTTTTGATGCCTCAAAAGCAGATGCAGGGGGGAACCGCACATGCTCGGATGACGGGGAGTCAGATGGGCATGCCGGCAATGATGACCCATAGTGTGGGAATGAACATGCCTCAGAACATGGGAAATGGACAGAACCCAGATGCGATAACCCTACCCATTACTGTAGGTCCACCGGTACCTTTGTACACTCAGCCTAACTTAGGTATGAGCGGTCAAGGATCAATGGTGCAGAGTGGGACGGAAAGGAGGTGCATAGAAAACACTCCAGAGACAACTCCGATAGCGGCTCTGCCAACTGGATCTGGGTCCTTGATGGAGTTTAGTCCCATATGTGCTCAGTCAACAGTGGTGAGGTCGAGTCCCCCACTGATGATACCGCTGACATCGAACACTGAGAGGTTGCCGCAACCATCAATGGCAGTAGATGCGAATGCTACACTGATGGGGTTGAATGCGCAACAGCTGACACAGTGGTTCAACAGTCTGAATTCCACACAAAGCTCAGCCAGTGGGAAGGGGGAAGACTATCTGAATAGGGTCAGGTTGAACATGGAAGCACAAGAATTGGTGGAAGGGACTATGGGTTTGAATAGGTTAGAGTCCTACTCGGAAGAAGAGCTGAGGTATCTATGTCCCAGGATTACGAGAGAAGTGAACAAGGTACACAGAAGGTTGCAAGAAATAGCTGACAAACACGGGATTGAGATAGACAAGACAAAACACTTGAGCAGGAGCTATAGATTGGATTTCGGGACCACAGACTTTGAACACATGAGGTCAGCAGGCATGAAAACGCACCTTAGAGAGTTGCTGCAGAGTGCACAAGTGTGGGGGTGCCTAGACAAATGGGAGAGCAGATGGGCAAGGAAAAAGGAAAAGAAGAAAGACAGTGTCCCAGAGCATAAGGAGAAAAGACCACAGAGCAGTGATGCAATAGCCATGTTACCAATGAGGGAGACAGCAGGGGGAAAATTAGTACATGTACCGTGGCACAGAAGCGACATTCAGTCTTTTACGGATGATTTTCCCAAACTGAGAGAGAAACCAATTGAATGGTATCAACAGACTGATAGGTTTGTGAAGCTTGCAAAATGTCTTTGGGAAGACCTGAACACCCTCTTTGAGATTGTGGTTCCGGCAGACTTGTGGGAAGAATGCAAAAGGGCTGTAGGTTGGCCGACAAGTGAACCAGAGAGGGACAGAGATACGGGTGCACCATCACCTATGGTGATGAGCTTGTACTATAAGGTGATTGAGCATTTGAAGACGAAGGTTGCCGCGAAAAATGTGGATTGGCAGAAGATTGATCGAACTGCCCAAGAGGCTAAAGAGTCGATTCATGGTTACTATGAGAGGTTGTTGAAGGCGTTCAAGAACTACAGTGGCACGGAAACAATAGAGGCGAAGGACATGCTTCATTTTGTGTTTAGGTTTGTGGAAGGGCTGAGACCAGAGATAAGCCAGATGATAAAGACGCATTTGATTTGTTGGCAGTCGAAACCGATTGATGAGGTGTTGAATTATGCGAAATACTGTAGCGACGAAATTGAAGTGAAACAGAAAGAGTTGAAAGAGAAGGTGATGATGATGCAGCTTAAAGCAGCTCAGACAGGTTTGCAAGGGTTGCAAGGGTTCCAACAGCAGGTACCGCAGCCGCAGCCGCAGGGAAATATGGTGTTTCAGCCACAGGCGAGAGGCAGAGGCAGAGGAGGTTTTGTGAATAATGGTCCGGATTTGAATACTGTTGTGACTTTGAATGGTGTGCAGGCAATGAAAAGGGTGATGCCGTGTCACGTGTGCGGAATAGTCGGACATTGGAAACGCGAGTGCCCGATGGTGGTGCAGGAAGGTGTAGGTGTTGGTCAGCAAAACAATGATGTCAATGCATTCCAGACAATGAGGGGACCGAAAGTGAGAGGTCCAAACCCAAATTTTCAGGCCATAAATCAGCTGCAAGGATTACAGCCTATGCAGCCGCAGCAGATGCAGATGCCCCGTGTGCAGATGACGCAAATGCAGCCAATGCAACAGCAGTTTCCCATGGTACCTAATCAGCAAATGCAAATACCTTTGGCACCAATGAATCAGCAGCAAGTGATGGTTCCTCCACAGGTCTCGGGTCAGGTGATGAGTACAAATGGCACAGTACAACAGTTTCCATTACACAGTGAGAGTGGAATAAACAATGTATGGGAGAGTGAAAGTTGAGATGAGGAGGGAAATTGTGTGCTTGCAGCATCCTTGGAAGTTGATCAAAAGGGTCCATATGTAGAGGGAAGAGTCATGGGTCATCGTGTTTCATTCTTAGTTGACACAGGAGCCACACGTTCAACTGTTAGGAGCATTGAAGTACCAAATTTGCCACTCTCAGGGAGGACAGTTCAAGTAGTGGGAGTAGCAAACAGGCACCTGACGAACCCAATCACAGACCCAGTATCAGTCAGTATTGGTAACTATCAAGGGTTACATAATTTTGTGGTGTGTGACTCAAGCCCGATAGCACTGTTAGGGAGAGACCTATTGTGCAAATTGGGATGTTCGATTATGTGTTCAGACGATGGAATTAGAATTCAGACAAACAGTGATGGGGAAGAAGAGGAAAGTGTAGAAGGGGACGAGATGGAAACTGTCGATGAGGAATATCCTCTGATTACCCTTTTCCCGATGATAACTGAAGAAGATATTCCAGCTGAATTACGGGAAACCGTCGGAAAAGAAGTGTGGGATATGACAGGAAAGGAAGTGGGATTGGTGAAAGGAGTGGAACCAGTGAAAGTGACAGTAAAACCCAATGCAACTTTTCCCCAGACCCCACAATACCACATGGCACAAGACACCCTCATGAAAGTTGCCCAACTCATTGACGAGTTTGTAAAACAGTGAGTACTGAAAGAAGTGTTAAGCAGTCCATGTAATTCACCAATCATGGGACTAATAAAGCCGAGTGGAAAGGTCCGAATAGTGCAGGATTTGAGGAAAATAAATGACATCATAGTCAAATGCTGCCCTGTAGTACCGAATCCAGCTGTGATAATGTTTCAAATCCCTTGCGATGCCGAATGGTTCTCAGTCATCGACTTGTCACAAGCATTCTTTTCGGTGCCTCTTCATGAGGACAGCCAATTTCTCTTTTGTTTCAAATTCTTAGACAGAGTTTACAGTTGGTGTCGAATTCCTCAAGGGTTTTCTGAGTCACCGTCAATATTCAATCAGATTCTAAAGAAAGACTTGGAAGCATTAGAATTGCCATTCGAGTCAACCCTAGTGCAGTACATTGATGACTTACTGATTGCAGCTAAGACAGAAAGTGGCTGCACAGCCGATACCATTGCCCTACTGAACTAGTTGGGAAGGAATGGACACAAGGTGTCTCCTTCAAAGTTGCAGTTCTGTCAGAAGAAAGTGAAATACTTGGGTCACCAAATAGAGAAAGGGTCACGGAGAATAATGAAGGAAAGAATAACAAGTGTACTTCAAATGAGTCCACCAAAGACAAGGAGGGAGGTGAGGAAGTTTTTGGGGATGGTGAGCTACTGTCGCCAGTGGATTCCCAACTTCTCGACTCTAGCAAAGCCTTTACTGAAACTGACCCAGAAGGATGCATTGGATGAAATTGAGCTGAAAGGAGATGAGATGGATGCTTTTATTGAATTGAAAGAATGCATGTGCAGGGCTCCAGCTTTAGGTATGCCTGATTACACAAAGCCTTTCACATTGTTTTGTCATGAACGTGATGCATGTTCTTTGTCTGTCTTGACCCAAGCCCATGGTGGCATAAACAGACCAGTAGCGTATTTTTCAGCTACTTTGGATCCGGTCGCAGCAGCACTTCCAGGGTGTTTGCGCGCCGTAGCAGCAGTTGGTATCAGCCTCACTCAGAGTGAAGGAATAGTGATGGGACATCCAGTAACAGTCATGGTCCCTCACTCAGTTGAAATACTTTTGACCCGCTCCCGAACGCAACACATGACTGGAGCAAGACTCACAAGGTATGAAACAATAATTCTGGGCTCACCGAATGTGCAGCTGAAAAGGTACACTACGTTGAATCCAGCAACCTTGCTTCCCGGAGAAAATGCTGAAATTGAGAACGCTGAAGACGTCGAACATGACTGCCTTCAGGTGACTGAATTTTGCACAAAACCCCGACCTGATATTAAGGATACTAAGCTTGATGAAAATGACCAAATTATTTTTGTTGATGGGTCATGTTTAAGAGATGCATTGGGAATTCTGAAAGCAGGATATGCTGTATGTACTGTAACAGGTGTCTTGGAAGCATCCTGGCTTCAAGGAGTCTATTCCGCACAAGTAGCAGAGCTTGTAGCCCTTACAAGAGCATGCCAACTGTCTACATTGATGAAGGTTACCATTTACACTGATAGTCAATACGGGTTTGGAATTGTGCACGACTTTGGGCAACTATGGTCACAGAGAGGTTTCCTGACTTCTTCAGGGTCCCCAGTGAAAAACGGGGAGAGAATAAGGGAATGTTACACGCCATTCAAATGCCAGCCGAAATTGCAGTGGTAAAGTGTAGTGCTCATACAAAAGGACAGGACTATGTTTCCTTGGGAAATGCGTATGCGGATCAAGTCGCAAGATTTTGTGCCTTGAACTGTATATTGCTCAGGGATGAATGGAATTCGATAAGTGAGCCAGAGCTTGAACCAGCTGAAGCATTTGCCTTAAAGGTCGTAGATACAATGGAGGAACTAAAAGCATTGCAGAATAGTGTCAGGGAGGAGGAAAGAGTTTCCTGGATTAAGTCACAATGCACCAAGAGACCAGATGAGTTATGGGTTTCAATTGAGGGAAAATATGTTTTACCAAATTGTCTCTTATCGCAGCTAGCGCGGTTCTATCATGGGCAGGCTCACCTAGGGAGAGATGCCATGATAAGATTGTTCAAAACTGATTGGTTTAACCCCAGATTTCGTCAAGCTGCAGAAGCAGTTTGCCATCGTTGTGTCATTTGCCAGCAGATGAACCCAGGAAAGGGAACGGTTGTGAACGCGAGCCACATTGGCAGGGCGAGTGGCCCGTTCAGCAGAATGCAGATGGATTTCATTGAGATGCCTGTGCATGGAGGTCTGAAGTATGTGTTGGTGATTGTGTGCATTTTTAGTCACTGGATTGAAGCATACCCTACACGTAGAAATGACAGCCTTACAGTTGCAAAACTATTGTTGAGGGAGTTGATACCACGTTTCGGATTCCCAATCTCTTTAGAATCAGATAGGGGAAGTCACTTCAATAACGAGGTGATAAAGTTACTTTGCGCAGCGCTGAACATTGAGCAAAAACTGCATTGTAGCTATCGCCCTGAAGCCTCAGGACTGGTGGAGCAAATGAATGGTACACTGAAATCAAGAATGGCGAAAATATGTGCATCGACAAATTTGAAATGGCCTGACGCATTGCCCTTGGTGTTAATGTCAATGAGAAACACCCCTGACAGAAAGACTGGATTGTCTCCGCACGAAATTCTCATGGGCAGGGCCATGAGACTTCCTGCAGTTCCCGCAAACGCGCTTTTGAATATTACAGATGATATGGTGTTAGACTACTGCAAAGGTCTGGCTGACGTGGTTCACTCTTTCTCTCACCAGGTGGAAGCAACCACCTTGCCACCGATCCAAGGTCCAGGACACACACTGAAAGCAGGTGACTGGGTCGTGGTAAAGAAGCACGTGAGGAAGTCGTGTCTGGAACCCCGTTGGAAAGGCCCTTTCCAAGTGATCCTGACGACAACTACCGCTGTGAAGTGTGCGGGAGTTCCCAACTGGATTCACGCCAGTCACACAAAGAAAGTGTTGTGTCCCACAGATGAGGAAGTTGAAGCGCTGAAACTGCCAGTACCTGATAATAAAGTGCCGAGCGCTGAGACAGAGCAAAACAGAACTGGAAGCGAACAGGCAGACATAGAGGAGAGAGAAATATTCTCTGAAGACGAAACTGATTCACTTGGGGAAGACCAAGGAGAAACCTCAGACAGCGACGAAGCAGCTGAAGGTAACAAAGAGCCTGAAGCAGCTGAAAGTGACAAAGAGCCTGAAGAAAGTAACGGTGACAAAGGGCTCGAAAGAGGTGAAAAAGCAGGAGAGCCTGATCAGAGGAGGGCTTTCCCAGAAGCAGACGGTACCGAAAAAGAAAAGGAAAACGTGATTGTCTCCCCAGAAGAAGGGGACAAGGCAGAACAGAACGAAACTGCTCAAACTTCTTCAGAAGAGATCGCAGGTCCATCAAGTGGACACAGTGCAAAGAAAAGACAAAGTATATCGCCAGTAAAACTAAGAACTAGAGAGAAGTTGAATGACAGTGAAGGGCCAAAAGTGAAAGAGAAAAGAAGGGAAGTGTCTGTCGTGGTACCAACCTCAAGTGAAGAAAAGGACTTGACCAAAGAGGAAAGTACCAGTGAGGCAGAATCAAAGAGAGAGGCAAAATTGAAAAGGAAAAGGATACCAAACAGGAGATATTCCGGTCCAGAATGGGCATATGTAGTCAATGACGATTGGACTGACGAATTTGTATCTCTCAGCCTCGAGAACGAAGAAGAAGAGATACCAATAGAAAAGAAAAGTTTTATGGACACTGTTGATTGAAAGGCTGATAAATGACATTGCTTGCTATAGTATAACGTGATACAACCAGCTGAGACATTGCTAAACCGGATGAGACATTTGCTAACTTGAAAAGACTTTGATAACCTGATTGACTCTTAAACCCGATTTGAGACAACATTGCTAACTGGAAAGAAAAAAAAAAAAAAAAAAAAAGGGGGAGACTGAGTTCTGAGTTATTGTCGAATTGAGACAAATGCTGCTAACCGATAAGTGACTGGGCTTCTGAAGAAAACTGTGTGAACATTGCGCTCGTTAAGCTTTGTAACAAATTGCTAAATCGTTTCCTTTTACAGGTGCTTCTAGCTCTCTGATTCTATACAGATCACGACTAGGTACGCTACACAAAACAGTAGAATGAAATATTGTAAATATGTGTGTATAGGCTTGATAACTGCATGTGTACTAATAATAATGATAATAGTGCTTGCAATGCATGGTAAGGGTGAGAATGAGAAAATTGATGCTTCTACTTATCCTCCTGTTACTGTCACTGAACTAACTGCATTGAAAAGACTAGAATTAGATGAGAGACACTTGCATGATAAGAAAGAACTTTCGTATAATGTTCTCTATCGCTTGCTAACAGAATATGTTGAGACTATGGATGCGAAAGATTGTTATGTGTGTACACAGATACCGACATCGGTAACCGAAGGGGTGACTTATCATCACATGCCTCTTACATATGGGATTACATGTAGTATAGTAACTTCTAGATTTTATGGTCAGACTAACATACAGTATTTTTATTCAAATTATGATGTTACCTTTGCATATGTTCCTATAATCACGCAGCTAAGCCAGATTGCTAAAGATTGGGATGCTAAAATAATGAGGGAATTTTTCAAGCCAATGCAACCTTTTGAAACAGCTCACGCTCATAGGGAAAATCTTACCTGCTCGCTATCTGCAGTAGAAATAAGCTTTTTAGATCGCACAGATGATAGAAGGGCACAAATGAATGCGAAATTAGAAAAGGAGCTACATAAGAGGACTTCAGTAGATAATTATGCTTTTGCCGCAATAAAAACACAAGGGAGAATAGCTTTAGATGCTTGGCATGTAGGGAAATTTTGTATATATCGAGGTGAATCTTATTATGATAATATTTTTGTAGGAGCGAGTGAATGTAAACATACGTTTATCTTTAAGGCCAAATGGACATTCATGCTGAACGGACTTGATCCTGTCATACCAGGTGTATATTACATTTGTGGGCATAATGCCTATTATCGTCTTCCAAAAGGATGGTGGGGGAGATGTTATTTGGGTATAGTGTTCCCGAAGGTTTATCAACTGGATGACCTATCGATGATTCCAAAGACATCTGGATCCCATCGTATCCAGAAAAGAGAGACCGCAGCTGCTGTGGTAGGAGATATATTTGGAGCCATGATTCCTTCATTGGGAGTTGTGTTGAATTCCATCAAAATAAGAAAGTTATCTACTATAGTGGATAACATGTTGACAAAGTTTTCAGGTGCTATAATCCTGATAGATGCTGAACTTGCAGCGGAAAGAGCTATGACTCTTCAAAACAGGCTTGCCTTAGACATTCTTTTAGCAAAGGATGGCGGCGTTTGCAAAATGCTTGGTGCGCGACACTGTTGTACGTATATTCCAGACAACAGTGCAAAGATTAAAACAATGCTTGCTAATCTAACAAAAGAGAGTGCAGATTTGAAGGAATTGAAAGAACCAGGAGTGTGGGAGAAGGTTGGAAAGGGACTTGCTTCAGTGGGAAATTGGCTTGGTGGCATTTGGAATGGAATATTGCTAAAAATAATACAGGGAATATTAATAGTACTGATTTGCATCTTTGGAATTTGGGGACTAAAAAGAGGAATATTAATGATCATGGAAAGAATTAAAAGAAGGAAGGAAGAGAAAATGATGAAAAGAATGGCAGAAGAATACAAAGCAAGGTCAAGGGGAACTAAAAGGCAAAGAGAACTGACAGAATTTTAATGGAATAAAATTTGTGGGATTAGTTTGTGTGATGACAAGTAGTCATCAGAGGAGGGATTGATGACGCAGAAATGAAGGTTTTACATTTATTAGCGCATAAACGTAGTGCTGAAATAATCAAGTGTGACTTTAACCGAATTAATAAAGATTGTACGGGGACAAAATGTGCCCTCAGAGTAGTTTGCCAACATTTATAAGCGTGCTTTATATAACGTGATGTATTAGAATTGCACTAATCCGACATAATCGTAAACGTGTGCTATGATTTGCTTGTTTGAAATGTCTTAGCTTAGCATAACTTTAGTGGAGGCTTTGGCCTAGTTGCCATGTCTCACGATTTAGATGCTCGTATTTTTCCAATGTGCTAATAAACGTGTATTCTTGCTTGAAGCTGTACTTTTCCAGTGAGATCGGTTCACATGCTTATCTTAAGGTTTCGTGCCAGCCTGGCATCTTCTTTTTTGCTCCAAGGTCAATCTGCAGGTGCGGACAATGGAAGCTCTGAAAGTGAGTTAATTGGTAAAATATGTTGCAACTTACGTTCCCGACTCCAAGGATAATGTATGCTTAGGTAAAAGCTTGAGAACTGTTGTTTTTGATTGGACAATTTGAAGCCAACCTATGAACCCTCCAATGGAAGACCCTACTGGATTTGAACTGTTGTCTATTTAAACCAGGTGCACAAGAAGAAAGTAGCCATTACCCGGACATCATTGCCATTACTCGCCTTTACCCGCCATTTTGCAGGACATTGGCCATTATGGCCCATCTTGCAGACATCGTTATTTTGCCATCTTCTAGAGACTTTTAAGTAATTCTCGCCCTAGAGACTTTAACTTTGATTTGCCCTTTGCATGAAGTAGTAGTTTTAGTTTGCCGCCGTGAGGCAATTGCCCCGTCCACCCTGCCACTTTGCCCTGTCCCATGCTGATTGACTCTGGTACCTGTGAGACGAAGACTTCCTTGAATGCTGATTGAATTTGGTAAATATGAAAGGAAAATGTACAATTGCATTGTGTTTTCTTTTTAGGTAACCAACTGCTGATTTTGATAAGAGCCCTAGTTAGGAGTTTTCCAAATTAATGTTGCTAAATGAAGACCCACATGCTGATGCTAATTTGAGGTTAGATGAGGATTCATTCGATGCACGATGCAATTTGAGACCTTGTTATGCTGACTAAATGTATGCAATTAGCCCATTACAGATTATAGTTTTAGTGGTTTGTGTTGCTATTATCGAAGGCATTATTATTCAAATGCTGCATAGATTGCATCTGTTTCGCCGTTATGGACAGCTATTAATGATCCTTTACATATATCATTTGGTGTTGAGACACATTTATATTGTGCTAGCTTTGTTAATATAGGGAAATAAATTCATTAACTTTGAATAAACTGGTGTGGTTATTCATGACCGAAAGGTCATGGTTTCGCCGAAATGTTTTCTGGATTGATTGTTAAGTGTTATGTTGATCAGGGCATTGCTTATGTTCGTTATTGATTATTGATTGTTGATTTGATCGATTACTCTCGGGTGAAGAGTGTCCCACTTGGTCAAAAGATTCATCGGCCTAAGAGCGTCCAGATACAGGTAAATTATTAGGTTGGAACGCTCTATCAGTAGATGGTAGCAGAGGACGGTTTCGACTTTTGGGACCCCACTCGAGACATACATGGTGTTGAATTAACGGTTTCGACTTTTGGGACCCCACTCGAGACATACATGGTGTTGAATTAACGGTTTCGACTTTTGGGACCCCGCTCGAGACATACATGGTGTTGAATTAGCGGTTACGACTTTTGAGATCCCACTCGAGAAGTTGAATTAGATTTTTCTTGGGTAAAACAGATTGAGAGAATGATGATGGGCTAAGTCCCCCGCGACTTTCCCGGGATCTCGGAGCTTGCGAATGGAAAGAATGGAGGTGTGAGATCGGCGTTGGTGGTACTAGTGACGGTATGAGTGAAGTTAGGATTTTGCGCTTGCACAGCTTATTGCCGCAGATTGTGTGAAAAGGTTGCGAGGATTTTAGAGAATAGCGGAGGTGCGACTCCGAGTGTAGGAGTAGAGAAGTCGTCGAACTTCATAGAAAATAGCGGAGGTGCGACTCCGAGTGTGAGAGTAGGGAAGTCGTCGAACTTCACGTGTGTGTGGCGCTTTGTGCAGTAAAAGGTCCACGTGGTTGTTGTTGTTGAGACGGGCCCTGCGAGGTCAAGAGACTCGGGAGTATGATCATTTCTCCGGGAGGGGGGACAAAGGCAATATGTGTACCATAAATTGCATGAATGATGTCGGGGATATGTCCCATTGCATAGAAGTCAGCCTTCACTGTGGCCAAATCCTCCACCTGGGGGAAAACGATGTAGCTGCGCATGTGTTTCATCAGGGCAGACAACACTCTGCTCAGCACGTTTGAGAACATAGGCTGTGACATCCCTGCTGCAATGGCCACTGTCACTTGGAAGGAGCCACTTGCCAAGAAATGTAGCACTGATAGGACTTGCACAAGAGGGGGGATCCCAGTGGGGTGATGGATAGCTGAGATCAGGTCTGGCTCCAATTGGGCACACAGCTCTTGGATTGTGGCCCGATCAAGTCTGTAGGTGAGGATAATGTGCCTGTCTTCGATTGCTGCCAAGTCCACCAGGGGTCTGTACACGGGGGTATGTCTCCATCCCCTAATCATCCTCAGCGGTGGCAATCTAGGGGGCAAAACGGTGAGCAGCTGGTCATATTCAAACATATCCTCAGAGTAAAATGCCTTGCATGTTGTGACAGAAACAGTATGTTTACGTGTAGTCCCGTAAATGTGCTTAAGTCTGCTGTGATGCAGTTAGGTGCCATGGCCTGCCCCCCCCTGAAATGGCGGACGCCTGTCCTGTGTGGAGGGACAGGTGGAAATGAGGTAATTCCGCTGACGTTGTGCGCCGTTGCGGGAGGCGGTCGAGGACCGCCGTGCAACTCCTCATTGGTTATCATTGGGCCCTATGGGATACAGTAGACAATGGTGATGTATGCCGGTGGTGACAGTACGCACCGCCGCGGACGTGACCGCCATTTTCTATCTGTTCACTCACTTGCTACCTGACCTTCAAAAGGAGAGGACCTACACTGCAAGTGCTGCTGTGACCTGTGTCTGGAAGCGATCATGGCTAGAGTCTCTGGGGAAAGGCCCCCTGCCTTCACTTTGGAGTTGGAGAGGCTGGTGGATGGGGTACTACCCCAGTACCGTTTGCTTTATGGGCCTCCAGACCAACAGGTTAATACACTGTGGTGAGTACAATGCATGGGGCCTGAATGCATGGAGTGCTGTCTGTGTAGGGCTCATGTAAGGGGGGGGGGTGGTTGAGGGGCCTCGTCAGAGTGCTGCATGTATGGTGGTCAATGTATGTGCGCAAGGGGATGGAAGGGATATGGTGGGCCATGAGTATAACAGTCCGGACGGTATGGCTGATACCTTTTTCTATGTTTCTTTTTCTGCAGGTCAGCGCCCATTAGAAAAAGGGTATATGGTGTGCCATCGCCAAGGATGTGCGGACCATGGGGGTGTACTGCAGGCGGAGCACCAACTGTCGCAAATGGTGGGAGGACCTGCGACGCTGGGAAAGGAAGACGGCAGGAGCCCAGCTGGGGATGGTCTCCCAATGAGGAAGGGGTGCCTGTCGAACCCTGACCCCTCTGATGTTCCGCATACTGGCGGTGGCCTATCCGGAGTTGGATGGGCGCTTGAGGGCATCATAGCAGCCAAAAGGGGGTGAGGACAATTTCCAATTTAGCAAATTGCGCGTGGTGGGGGGTTATCTTGGTGGGGGATGTGGGCCTGTGGGTGCCCCTATGTCAGGTCGAACATTGCAGGGTAGGTTCCATGTTGGGCAGAGTCTTATGCACTCCACTCCCAAACATGCTAGTGGGCATCTACTACTGGGCAGGGTTCTGTGGGTCTCAGGTATGCTGCTATTGGCGTTTGGCATTATTCTCCATGGCCTGGTGACTAGCATTGTAACTGGTAATGCATCACCTGGTGCATAGGGCTGTTCCCTGTGTGTTGTGTAAGCCAACAGTGGTGTTGTTACTGGCATTGACCAAGTGTATCCTCTGTCTCTTCCCCCCTTTTTGTTTTGGCTCCCTGTCCTTCTGTGCATTAGCATCATCTGGCAGAGGAGCAGAGGCACCGGCGACGGAGGGAGCTGCATCCCACAAGACTCAGGAGGCCGAATCCACCAATGCTGAGGGCACCAGTGGGATGGAGGGCGAGGGGAGCACCTCGGCAGAGTCTGGAGGGGACAGTTAGGACAGTGACACCTCCTCCGATGGAAGCTCCCTGGTGGTGGTGGACAGCTCTGTGGCCTCCCCAACTACAGGTACAGCCGCCACCCCCGTACCAACACCACCCTCCCAGCAGCCCCTCAGCGTGTTTCCCGTGCCCGCTCACCCAGGAGGGTGGGCATCTCCTTCGCCCCAGGCACCTCAGGCCCTGCCCCAGTCAGCCCTGCTGCCCTGAGTGAGGAGTCTATTGACCTCCTGCGATCCATCTCTATTGGGCTGTCAACCATTGTGAATGCCATCCAGGGGCTGGCAGGGCATTTGCAACAAACAAATGCATTCCTGGAGGGCATTCACTCTGGCGTGGCGGCCCAACAGAGATCATTCCAGGCTCTGGCCTCCTCCCTGATGGCAGCCATTGTTCCTATCTCTAGCCTCCCCCCTCCAACTTCCTCTACCCAGTCCCATTCCCCTCAACCCCAGCCTATCCCACGCACACCATCAGACCAGCATGCACCCAAGACAACAGACAGGAGTGGCTCAGGCAAACACAAGCATCACACTTCATCCCACAGGCACTCACACAAACACCATCAAGATGCAGACACGCCAACATCCACTGCCTCCACTGTGTCCCCCTCCTCCTCCTCGTCCACCTCCCTCCCAGTAGCGTCTCCACTCAAACCTGCATGTACTATATCCACACCCAGTGCCTCCATCACCATCACGCCTATCACTACACACCCCTCACTGGCAGTCACCACCCCCACATCCATGCACATCTCCCCTGTTTCCTCTCCCTCTGTGTCTGTGTCCCCTCCTCCCAAAGTACACAAACGCAAGTACTCAGACAACCAACAGCCATCCACCTCACAACAGCATCCAGCCCATGCACCTGCACCCAAACACAGCAGACAGACACCCCCAACCACCACTCCCTCTTCCTCCACTCCCAAACCTTCACCCTCTTCCCACCCCAGTGTCCCTAAAAAGCTTTTCCTCTCCACCCTTGACCTCTTCCCTGCCCCTTCCCCCACCGTCCTTCACTTCGGGCCAGGGTGGTTAGAACCCAGGCCAGTACCTCAGCCACCCAGTCCACGGCCACTCTAGTTCCGGCAGCTACTGCAGTTGTGAGAGGCTCCAAGAAGACACCTGTCAGCACTGCCAGTGTGCCTGCACCAGCTGCCAAGGGCAAGAAGGGGCCACCAGCTACCAAGGGCAAGGAGGCAACACCAGCTGCTAAGGGGAAGAAGGGACCACCAGTTACCAAGGGCAAGGAGGCACCACCAGGTACCAAGGGCAAGAAGGGACAATGACAAAGGCCCAGCCACTGCAGGCAGGATGGATAGGAGGCCTGGTGCTGGAGCTGAATCTGAGCACACAACACCAACCATGGCACTTCAGCTGTCCGAGGCTGCAGGGGAAGGGCTGGAGCCTCCCCCCACCACTGGCAGCACCGCCGCCAGCACCACCACCTGCACCACCACCTGCACCACTGGCAGCACTGCCACAAGCAGCAGCAGCCCCATTTGGCAGCCGTCTGAGGCTGCAGGGGAAGTGCTGGAGCCTCCCCCCCACCACTGGCAGCACCGCCGCCAGCACCGCCACCTGCACCACTGGCAGCACCGCCACCAGCAGGAGCAGCCACAGTGGGCAGCTGTCTGAGGCTGCAGGGGAAGGGCTGGAGCCGCCCCCCCACCACTTGCAGCACCGCCTTCAGCACCACCACCTGCACCACTGGCAGCACCGCCACCACCAGCAGCAGCCCCAGTGGGCAGCCGTCCGAGGCTGCAGGGGAAGGGCTGGAGCCTCCCCCCACCACTGGAAGCACCACCGCTAGCACTGGCACTACCACTACTGTGCAGACGTCGCCGCCAGCGGATGGACTGTAGTCCTGCCTCCATGGAGTGTCATGCATCCTGCCCACTGTAAATCTTGTGGATCTGACCCCCAGGTGAGGGACTGTGACCTTGCACTCCCCAAGTGCTGCATCACAGGGCACAATGCTCCCTCCAGAACCAGTGGAAGAAGGCATCCACACACCCCACCCTTGACAGGATGAAGCACACTGGGCACAAAGCCCCCTCCAGAACCAGTGGAAGAAGGCACCACCAGGACCAAGCAGTGGGCACACCACCCACTTGAGAAACTGTGGCTTTGCACTCTCCAGGACCAAGCAGTGGGCAAACCACCCACTTGAGAGAATGTGGCCTTGCACTCCCAAGGACCAAGCAGTGGGCAAACTACCCACTAGAGAGACTGTGGCTTTGCACTCCCCAGGACAGAGTAATGGGCATGTTGCCTCCTCCAGGAGCAGTGGTGTTGTACCGTCTTCCGGCTGATGTGCAGCCCCCTTCCTCTTCCCCCTGAGGTGTCTGTGTATTTTCGACCCGATGCCCCAGCAGTCTTCTCTCCGTATTGAGGCAGGAGTCAAGTGGGGCCTTGGCCTATGTGATATGGTCCTGTGGCCCACGGATATTATGGACTGGGCAGTGTCCTTCCATTTGTATATATGTAAATACTGTTTTGAAATTTGAGGACGTATTTCTAGATTTTTATCTTATTACAATTACTTCAATCACTTCCTTTTGTCCTTGCATTATTCCTGAGGCGTACCGGGTGGATATGTAATGTTATTGCATCTGTTTGTGTGCATGTTGTTGGGGGTGGGAGTGTTGCGTGTTGCGTGTGTGTGTGTCACTCTCTTTTTCCTCCCCACCTCCCCTGTGTGCTAGGGGCAGTACTCACTGTGGTCGTCTTCGCCGCCGTTGGTATTCCTGATATAGGAGGAGGTAGACCAGCATGGGTAACACCTGTAGTTCGGGCTCCATGGCATCGTGGTTCTTCCTTGAGTGTCCAGAGGTGAGTTGTTTCCCTTCTGTGTACTTTTTCTGCCGTGCTTTTGATGGTGTTGGTACCGCCCCGGAAAAGGTGGCGGATTGGTGTCTTGTAATACAGTGGGCGGAACCTTGGGTTCCGCCTGGCTGTTGGCGGTTACTGCCACGGTGCGTGTTGCTACCGCCGGGTCAGTCGGTGTGTTAAAGTGGCTGTCTGTGTTGGTGGTTTCCGCCGTGGTCATAATTCATTTTTTTTTTATTACCGCCAGCCTGTTGGCAGTATTACCACTGCTTTATCACCGATCGCCAGGGTTGTAGTGAGGGCTTTAGAAACCTAAAATTTAGTAGCTGCACTGCGTAGTCTAGTGGATAACGCTATGCCAGTAATTACTATATGCTGTACAACAACTTGAAACATGTAGTAAGTGACTTAAGAATCAGCTCCTCTTGACAGTCTCCCTTACACATTGAATCCTGTTTTAATTGTAGCATATTTAATTTTTTCTCCTATGATTAAATCCACGAAATGGCAACCAAGCACTTCTAGAAGTAGGATTTCATGGTCTCTCTTTATCTAGAAAACGTAGCTGCCTTCACTTCCTGGAATGAGAGCAACTGCTTGTCAAGTCTTTTTTTAACGGGCACCTTCTTCCCTTTAGGGTTCTGCCTCAGAATATTGTTATCAGAAATATTGGCTGATATAAGTACTGTGTTCTACATTTTCTTTAGAAAATTATCATCCCAATTAGTGCAGATCTTCTATAGTCCCACTGAGTGTAGATGTTCTATAGCGCCCTACTTAGTGTAGCCCCACTGAGTGAACATTTTCTCTTATCAGCTCCAATGAGATAATATTTTTGTAAATGACATTTAGACCACAATATTTAAGTCAGACTATATTCTGATGAGGAAAGCCTGGTACTATTCCCCATTGGTAGCATGGATGAGTGGAAGCGGCATGCCCACCTATTGTAACCCTCCTTATTGAAGCCTCCTGCAGGTTAGGAATTCCTAATACAAGATCCAAGCTGTCCGTCTGGGCAGTAGGTTTGTAGTTCGCTCTGGAGATTTTCTGGGGCCTGGTCCCAATATCGGTGACTGTGAGACTTTTCATTCCATTCTCCGCTTTAAGATTATAACCTTTTCATAAACTCTCTTAAGCAGCTTCACTTCTTTCATGTTCATTGATAACCAATGATATCTATAATTGGTTTGTCTGTGATTATCTTGGAAAATGGCTTGACCGTGTTTTTGAAGCACATTTGACCATGCTCACTGAGGCACTACGCAAAATCTGAATAATCATAGTTGATAACTGCAGTGAATGAAAAAAAGCACAGCTTCGAGTATATCTTTCTGGGTGTTCACCTTTTGAAAGATGACTGGTGCCTTGCCAGCTCGCATATTAAAATGCTGCTTGTCACAGTGGCTGAAAAGAGGCATTAAAGCACCCGTGCACAATGTTAGAAAATGCAAAATATGCTCCTGAAAAATAGTTAATTACATTCAAAACAAGAGCCTGTTACGTTGGGGAATCACAAAAATGGTATCGGTTTAATTCGCTGAGACATAGCGCTGGCCACTTGCATAGCACTCAACTGCCTATGTTGTGGTTACGTTTTCCTGCATCCTTTAAGGGCTACTTCTATAACTATGATGCTTCTGTCCACTCGGAAGGTGTGAACACCTATGGAATGAAAAGTATCCCAGCTATCATTCACCCATTCTCCCTCGTCAGCTGTGAGCGCACAGGTAAATATAACTAATAGGGTGAAATTGATTGAGATGTCTGGACGGGATGAAGAGGCATTCTTCTACCTGCCTAGGAATCACTCTAGCCTACACTGCACCACTCAGATAGTGTACCATGATTTTTAACTCCCTGACATGCCCAGATTCTTCTCAATGTCTCCGTAAGCCTAGTCATCCCATACTTCTACTACTTCCCTGCTCCAAACTTCCCATGTGCTGGTCAGAGACCTACAATCATCTATTCACAATGTACTGCTGCTCTGTACAGTGTGATATTAGCTTTTTGGGGAAGGCCACAAGGCTTGTCATGCTATTCCCTCTATCGTGTCCCTTCCTTTACATTCTTATGATCCCTCCTTTTCATCTCAGTTGCCGCCCCCTCAGAAACTTTGAGGATTTATCTGACATCACTCACACAACTATTCATTACTTACTTAAGTCCTATTGAATTTAGCACAGTCACACAGATGAGGATCACCTGCTTCAATTCCATTGTAAAGCTAGCTAGTCCAAGCACCTAGCTATCATAAGCGCTACAGGTACACTGATGCCAGAGCTATGAGTGTGAAGATCGCAGTGGATCCCAATAATGGCTATCTTTCACCACACAAAACAGGTGCAAAGGATCCCATTTTCAAGGCTTGCATTACGGCCCATTGCATGCTTGCTATGCCACCGAGCTAGTCGACACCGTTCACATGGGCTTATATCGCTCAGCTGAAACAATAACTATAACGTAACACTGTTTGTTATCCATTTAACAAGAAGCAATATCGTTAGTGACATACAGTGAAGCCCTCCTCACCCCTTTAATGACACAATAGAAATATTGATATTCACTTATGTATATCCAGTTGCATGAATTAGGCTACACATCTCCAACTTTGGACTCAGGGCTGCAGAGTGAGCTTCAAAAATTAGGTTTAAATTTCCAGTACTTTTGGTCAGGGGCGGTTTCTTGATTAGGACGGCAGGGCTCGGCCCCAGCTTCAATTTCTGCATCAGTGGTTATCTCAGGACAAATGTTTAATGCATTTAAACTTCAAACAGTGCGACCCTCGCTCTGCGCGAGGGTCAGGCAAAACCAGGCACTCTCAAAAGGCACTTGTGCTGCAGCGCATGTGCCAACCGTCGCAGGATTTATAGGGCTTACCTGATCTCAGCCCTGGCCTCGGGCAGCCTACAACACTGTAAGACACTGCCCCTTATGATGCACTGAAGCCTCGGTCACAGAAAACAGCCTGTGTGCTTTAATGTAAGCCCTGGGTTTCCAAAGCTGGCTGTCAATCAGCGAGGCTGTGTAGCACTGCAGCCCATCGTCAAAGGGTGAGGTGGGAACAAGCCTCCACGGCCCCACCTCATTCTGGGAGTAGCTGGAAAATAATTGCCGTGCCCACGAGATTAGATGGGCAAACCTCTTTTTGATCAGATTAGGAAACACATTTCAACAATTTAAAGTGTGTATGAATTGGAAATCAGAATTACAGCACGTTTAGGCTCAGCATTTCCAGCCTGCTTTCAGTTGCAGTCGATTTTTCTCCCGCAGACAAAGTTTAACCTATTCTGGGATTATGAAGTGAAGCCAATTTAATATGCCCCTGGTTAACCTGAATTAATTTATATCAAGGAGGACATGCCCATCCAGCATTGATGTATGTGGAGGCAATTACTATTGATGACACACCTCCAAAATATACCTTCTAACTGGATGGACGCACTTGAGCACCAGCAAATTAATAAAAAAATGAATAGAGATTACAAGGGAAATTCACTGGGATCAGGTTACAAAGCCATATTGTGTTTTCGCTTGTCTGGCAAACAGAGTATTTGAGAAACTGGTTCAAATACACGCAAGCAAATGTACTTTGGTCAAGATGGATGGATGGATGGATGGCTGGATCCTCAGGTGAAAGGATTCATAGATGGGATGGGTGAACGGAAGAGTTACAGGCAGTGTATCTAGCAGGATGAGTAGATGTATTCCTGAATGGATGAATGCTCCATATGATGGACAAATGAATGGCTGATTTTTTTGTGAATTGAAACATAGATGGATGGGTGGGTGGGTGGATGAGTGAATGGGAGAGCCTCTAGAAGGATGGATGATGGTTGGATGCATGCATGCATGAACAGATGAATGATGGAAACATAGATGAATTAATGGGGGATGATTCAGCGTGTGATCCATGGGTTGAACGCTCTTATGTCATCCAGACTCACGCTCTGCTTTTAATTAATCCCAAATTTTACACCCCCCCACTTTGAAATGTCACCAGCCACCACTGCTTTTGGTTCATTTCTAGGTATAGACCTTACTTGGTCTAAACTAGCAATTCTTAACCATTTCGATGCTTACTCAGGGAGTCTATGACTGTCTAGAATACTAAACAGAGAAGCCATAAGATTGAGAACCATTTGTCTAGACAGCATTGAGGTGATGGGTTACAAGAACTTGAGTTAATCAAAACCACTGATAACTACTCTTGATCTATCCATGACCGTCTGCAGAGCATCCATGTGTAGTGAAGTAGACTCCTCTGTACACATCAGCAGAGGTTCAGGGAATATCAAGTTCATTTTCACGGTACAAGTATTTTTTAAATATGTTTATTCTTTTATCAAGCTAATGTGCACATAATAGCAGAAGCATTAAAATTAAACAACCAGAAATACAGGTACAGAATACAGTTTGCCTTGATGAATAATGGACCAGTAGCTTTGTAGTAGAGAAGTGCGTATTTCCACCCACCGTAGATGAAATTAAATGGTCTCCTCAAAAAAAATGAACATTGTGCAAAAAAGAAAAAATACCTGCTGTCCACTCCTCTCCAACTGCATTACCCACATTCAAACACATGATATGAAGCACCCCTAGTGAAATACACATGACGTCCTGTCATATGTATCATTGCCCTCCCGGCGAACACTTCCCGGTAGCCCTTCCCAACTACATTCATTATTTTGCCCATTCTCCCCGGCACCAGCCGCACAATTGGTGCAGAGGGGGGATCCCTTGTCTGCACTTCATGCCCCAGTCTTATGGCAGCAGCGCAGCCTCTCCATATAAACATGCCATTGCTCCATGGGGTGATATCTGCCATCCCTCGCCCTAGTGTCAGCCTGCACAGTCCCTAGTCCTAGTGTCAGCCCACACCACCAACTCAGCCAATGGCCACCTGACCACATCCTTCCTCCACAAATGTACTGGTGGGACCATAACCGCCTTCCACATACTGTAAGACCTTCCAAAACTCATTTACTACCGGACATTCCTATACCATGTGTATAAAGTCTGCTAATTGCACCTGGCAGTGGGGTTCTGGTGCCTGCATACAATTTCCCTATTCGATCAGGCACTACATATGTATGATGTACATAGGTGAGTTGTGTGAACTAGAAACAAGCATTTCTGGAAATTGCCTTAACAAAGCCCAGCGTTGGCACCCATGCTGGGATTTCTGCGATAGTCTGTCCCCTCACCACTCCTTAAGAGCCTGAATGCCAGGGACAACAGCCCCATATATTGGAATGCCTGGCACAAACCTGAAACTACTTGCCTGGTCCTACTCTTATCCAATGTTATGTCAAACTGACTCACTGCCTATGATAATTCAAGTTCAGACTCCCACATCTCACCCGCTATTTCACTCAGGGCTGAATATAGAAAAAATTGCCCTGGGTCCAGATCACTCTCACTGACTAGATCCTCAAACTAATGTAACTTCCCCTCGGTAACCACATCTACCCACCTCTGAAGCCCTGACTCAGTCCATCTCCCTATTTGGTGAGTCTCTTTTAAGCTCCTACCGAGTGTCAGGGCCCATAACGGTAGCCTAGTGTGTATGGTACCACCCATTTGCCCTGTGAACATAGTTCCTCCAGCACAAGACAGCTACCCGTAGTAGTACATTATGCACGCCACAGAAGGAGGAGGATCCCAAGAGCTGCTCTAGCAACAGCTGGCCACCAAGTTCAAGTCCTATTATCTCTCTCTTCAGACAGCGCATCATCCAGCCAGAGCATAGGCCATTGAAGCTGTGCAGCAGCATAGTGAAGCTCATAGTGGGGTGCCCCCAACTCTGCATCTGCTAGTGTGGTGTTTAACGTTGTCATTGACACCCTGTGCCTCTCGGGTCTACATATGAGTGAAGTAAGCCACCTGAGAGGGCTAGGGTAGAGGAATAACTGTCTTCATAATTCAAAAACATGATGGATTAATATTATGTCATAGTCATTTGTGTAGCGTGATACTATTATATATAAGATTCCCTAGCGCTTTTAACGTCAGTCTACTGCTATAACTTTGTTGCGGCCCCTATGGCACGGTCCCCTTTCAACCAATTGAGTATCTGTGAGAAATGGGAGTCTCGGGAGCCCACTCACCATATTCTCAAGGGGAGCATTCATGGTTTGTTTACCCCACTGCTGCTTGAATTCCCGCAGCACCTGCGGCTTGAAGTAACATGCTGAAAGTAGGGGCACGTGTGACTGGACGAAGACATGCTGAATAAGCCAGAGAAAAGCCGGATAGTAAGGTAGGCAAAGAGCGTAAGGAAAGTACATTAAAGATGGCGCACACTGCCACAAACCTTTTGCGCCGGGTGAATAACAGATTTACTGAAAGCGTGGAAGGCGAAGAACGCCCTGTGTTTGCTTTGTAGGTCTCGGTTCACGAATTTCTGAAGCTCCGGAATTATCTGCTGCGAAATTTCCATTTGAACAAGGTTTTAGAGTTTTTAGATTAAGAATGTTTGCCGCTGGTACCTGCGATGAATGGAATTTACTGTGCGCATGAAACATTTCAAACAGGATTTCACATGCTCACTAGCATTATGTAATGACTGGCTAATGAACTATTTAAAACGCTCTATTGAACTCTGAAGACAAAAGCTGAGTGGAGGTTTTTTCCGACATTTTTTTCTAAACTTCAAGTTATTTTATACATGATCTGCATTCCTGTGGTGGCACTGAAACAAGGAGCGGCCTCTGATTGGTGGAATGAGCGGTTGCCAGGGACGCGTGTACTTTCTCTGCCTGAAGCCTAGAATTTGCACAAATACAGAGACATTCCTCGAACTCAGATCTGTGTCCTCTTTAGCAGGAAAGTAACCTGAATGCAAATTATCTAAAGCAGACATAGGGTCATATTTATGAGCCTCTAGCGCCACTGGAGCGTCACTTTACATGACGCTCCAGTGGTGCTAACCACTGCTCCATATTTACAAGGAGGTGTAACGCCATTTTTTGTGGCATTACACCTCCTTGTAAATAGGGGCTCCTCCGGCGCAGTTATATGCGTCAGAGGAGTGTGCAATGGGTGTTGCTGTGGGCGTGCCACAGCAACACCCATTGCATTTTGGCGCTGCCTCAAATTTACAAGGTTTTGTAAACCTGAGGCAGCGCCAAAATCTAACGCCACCCCCAAGGGTGACGCTAGCAAGGCACAACGAGGAGGAATACTTATATTCCTCCTCGTTTTTTGCTTTTTCTATGCGTGCTGCATTCTGCAGCATGAATAGAAAGAGCAAAATGCCAGGCATGATTGTTTATGTGCGGGAAGGTGTCCCTCCCTACACATAAACAATCATTTGAAAATGAGGCTTTGGCAGTTCTGTGTGTGCTGCAGTGCCAAAGAGCCATTCGTGATTGTTTATGTGCGGGAAGAGACACCTTCCCTCAGATAAACAATCATACGCCTCAATGCAGTCATTCTTGCACAATGGCGCAAGGATGCCTTCGTTGGCAGCTAAATTTAGTGCCAGCGCAGGGGACAACACAGATGTGCGCCACATTCACTTAAATACAGCACTTCCCTGCGTTGTGAAAATGACGGAGTGCGGCAATGCCAATTTTGGCACAGTGTAGTGCTCCATCATTTTCCCATAAATAGTGCCTTCAAGAGTTAGTGCCATCGCCCTCTTAACAGTATTGGACAAGTTTCAGGACGGCATGTATAGACATTTTGCTTTGAAAATAGTTCATAATAAGATGGGCCTGCTGTTTTCAGCCCTGACATAAAGCACCGATGTATGACGACCTATTTTTATATTTCTTTAAACTATAAGTAAAGTAGCATTTGACTCCTCTCAAAGGAGTATTGCCTTCTCACAATGTTATGTTTGGTGTGCAATTCCTCACCCTATGGGGCAATTGCTTTGCAATGCATGACAGACTATTTTACATCACAAAAGTACAGTTACAAATACAATCACGCATTACATTACCTGTCTCATACATTCATTCTATATAAAATGCAATATTTTTTCGCTTTGTTTTTTTTCAGTACAGCAGGCTTTTTAATGTATTATATTAGACTTTCATTTCAAGCCACACCTAAGCAATCACCAGTGCTTGTTTCCATTTGCAAACGATGTGCTCTGTTTTAATTTGCAAGCAAATGTGCTAGTGCATTTGCCAGTGCTTGTTTCATTCGAAGGAACTGTGCTTTAGAAGACCTAGGAATTTTCAATAATGTTTCTTATTCCAGCAACTGAACAAAACATATTTCAGTGGTTGGGCTGTCCATTCAACTAAAAGCACAGAGCTTCATATTCTATTATTAGTTCTAATTTAGCTCACTAGATAAATATCACTTTCATCACTGAAACGGAGTAGTTGAGGTAACAGTGTGCACAGTCACTTGCTCACAATCACAAATACAGTTCATCAGTAAACTGGATTAATCAGAGTAGCACCTATACTCTGACTCTTGATTTTTATATGTCTCCTCACAGATTTTGTGCTTGGAAGCTAAAGGCCACGTCGTTCGTTTACCTATGAAGCTTTATCAGTGGCCCTTGTGAACTCCGAGTTGTTTTTCTGTAATTCCTGCTCATTATTATTCTTTAGATTTAGAAACTACTTGCCACCAGTCCTTACCTATGCAAGCTATTGATTCTGTCAATATTTTTAGTCAGCTTGCACAGCGACACGGCTGCTGAGCAGCTTGGCTGAAAGTTTAAAAAAAAAAAGTTGCTATGGTGCAGCCAGTGTGGCTGTGGCATAGCTCTGCACTATGGATTCACACTGTCACACCTTGAAATATACCTGTATGAATGTAAAACAAGTATAATTGAAACCTTTTGGTCCAGCTTTTTCATTTGTGTATTTTTGCTTTTAAGTTACATTAAGCTAAATATAAGTTACCCAGGCCCAGTGGGCTTGCTGGGCTGTCCTTGTGATTAACATCAACTTCAGTGGCTCCATCCCTACCTTGCATTATGAACTGTAATGTGCCTGCTGTATAATAAGCTTTGAAATCGCCTAATGTAAGTCCTTCCCTTTTTTATGGCAGTATGAGGGTTTTGAGCACTACTTTACTCTTAAAAGTTTATTCACAATAACATCACCCATTGTTTGTCTACTTTGTTAAAAAGGCCACTTTAATCGAGATGAGCAGGCAATGAAACATATAAAATATGAACATTATCATTTTACTTAACAAAATACTGATGATAAGGGAAAGCAGAAGTTGAATACAGAAGTTGGTGACTATAGCTGTCATTGTATGATTTAAGTTGTAATCACAGAGGTAACTCTCCTTCTCATACATTTTACACCAGGATAACTAAATGATTTTCTTTCACACTTAAGCGGACTTCATTTCTTCAGCTCCAACACCAGGCTAAAACGTTCAACATTTATTATGTAGTTAACTTGGGGTGCCCGATGCAAATCAGCATTGCATTCCATTCTGATAAAGTAACACAACATGTTTGTTGGCAACCAGCGTTAGCCATTTGCCTAACATACAAGGTAACACTTAGACAACTATGGGCTTCCACTCGCTCTTGGGAACCATTCTAAATCTCCAACTACCTACGCTGGCCAGCAGTTCGGTATTGCATCCTTATTAGCCCTAGTATGCAATGATCAGAATTCATCTATTTTATTGTTACAGACATTTATTGCCATCTAATGGAACTGACTGCTTACACATTTGCTTCTCTAATCTGTGTTTCATTGAAGACATTGATATTTGTTCTTTACATGTTTCGAGCTACTTCTTCCAGATTAGAACATTTTAAGATCTTCGAATTCTTAAGCAAATGCTGCAACACCTCTCTGTAACACACACCACTATGAAAGATGCATCAAGTGGGAAATACCTCCTGACATATCAAGATCAGCCACAGCCATCACTATAACACAATCACTATGTTTTAATGTTCAGAGAAGTTCTATTCAAAACTGCTTTAAAAACCATTATGAGACTTTTATTCTTCAAGGTTTTGCCATCATATGGCTCTATTTTGAAGACATGACGGTAACTACTTTATCCGCAAACTAATCTGCAAGGTTTTCCTTGGTTAATTTCCTTGACATCATTAACTGCTAAACAGACAGGCTTTACCTGTGTTCAACACATGCATTTTAATGCAATGTAATGGAATTTGTATTTTTTTTAAATTGAGGGAGATATATACAAAATGTAGGCTGCCAGACTAAAAACCTTAAATTGAAATTCCATTGATTTCCCAGCACAATAGTTAAAAAAATATTCAGGTTGACTCTTTGAGGGAGACATTCCAAACAACAGGATACAATATCAGTGAAGTAATTGAAAAAAATCACAAATTCACAACTTGATGAAATTTTAAGATGACACGTTTGTCCAACTATATTAGGTGAATTATAATCTTGAACACTCTTAGAGTTAATCACCTTTGGGCATCTGAGAAAGATTAAACAATTAAATGAACAATACGTAGACAGTATCACTACAAGGCTGATGAAGGTGATCAATAATAATTTTCTCAGTGTCTTAAATGATGGGTTAGCTTACACCCAACAGAATCCATATTTATGTTCTGACTTAGATACAAATGATATTTTATCACGTTTACTCAAACTAGTAACACAAGGAATCAATTCTAGGAATCATTAACCCTACGACCAATAGTTTTCGAGCTAAACTGTTCATCTTAATTTGAGTGAAAGCTACCAGCTAACCAAAACCATAGATAAAGTCTATGAAATATAACCAGCACATATTTGTCCAAACACACTGATATAATAGCTTTAGACTTGATGTAAATTCTTTCATCTCCTCTTACCTTTATCGATCCCTGACATGATGGACAGTTAATCTCTGGCGAAGAGAACAAGTCAAATTTGATTGAACAGGTTTGAGACAATGACATCAAACCCCCATCAAAGTTCTGTTTAATTGACTATGGGTCAGTAGAAGTCAAAGTGTCATTTCTAATTTGAAAGTCTCTTCCTTAAAATAAACAATAGTCACTATAAGGCATCTTCCAAAAGGCTAGTAACTTACACTTCAAATCCCATTCGAGCTTGCACAAGTTAGACTTAACCACAACTGAAGCCCTCTTAAAAACTACAGTTTCTTGATCAACCTCATTAACTTCTCATGGAACACAGTGAATGTATTAGCTTTCTAAAAGCTGATCAAGTTGCCAAGCCAATAAAAGAAACCAAGACAGATCCCAATGATCTTAGCTATTACTGTTCAATTACAGGCCTCAAATTAATTCTCTCATCTACTGAAATCTGTTGCATCATACTTAATGACACAGATCACAAAGAGCAATCAGTTCTGATGCTTGTGTAGTGCTTCTAAAGTTATAAAACGGTTTAGCTCCTTCTACTTTAGTTACCCAGTCACTGCACCGGGTTCTCCATTTTCAGGGAGCATACTGTGGGTAGTAAAGCTATTGGTGCAAGTCATTGTCCAGGAAATTGAATCATAGGACGTGACTTCAAAGGAAATAACACTTCATCGTGAATGTGTTAGAACTATTTTCATGGATGGCAGATAACATATTTTAAAAACAAAGGCCTGGATTCTCAAAACTGCCTTTGCCTATTTACAATCAGGGTTGTTTGATCAAATAAAAATCTTAATTAACAAATGAGACCTGTTTGTGAGGGGAGGGGGTATGGGGGGGAGACTGGGAGCACGGTGCAAATATGGTGCAGCCCATCCCTTTCCACACACTACACCATATGATGCATCAACTGCTTTCATATGCTTTGGCTCCCAAAAGCCATGTCAGGGAGATACAGAGGCAGCAGATGTCTGTTGGACCCATGGCTTTCCCCACAAGGGTTGTGGGAACACATTTGCCTGGGCACTCCTTAAAAGGCCACTCAGCTAAAACAGTCTAATTTAATTTCTGTCCATTTGTGAAGGACTTGAGTGAAAAAATGTGCACTAGTGATCATGCGCTCCATGACTGCTGGTGTAATTGGCTGGACAAAACACTCAATGAGAATAATTCTCTCTTCACATTGTGGCTTTAGTGGAGCGAGGCCAGCACTATGCCTGGACTCATTTACAAGCAAGGAAAGATGAGGGATTGCCCAGAGCTTGGTACATCCTTGTACAAGTAAAGGATACTTCTTGTGCTGTACCTGAGAAACTCATTGGTCATCTCTTCCTTCAGCCATTCCTGACTTCCCAGCTCTTTACTTCTTTTGCTGTTCTTTCCTTTTTTTGCTTTTTCGTTTTCTTTTCATCTAGCCTTTAATCACTCTCTTCTTTACTCCAGTCTTCTTCTTATCTCTCTCCTTTCTTCCCCCCATTTTAGCACTGATTTTTCATGCTTTTATTCTTCCACACAATCTTTTGCCCCCCTTTGATATCCTCTTCCCCTCTAGCTTCCTCACTCTCCAACCTGTCCCCTTGTCTCTTCTCTTGGTGTCTCCACTCTTGTTCCTTCACATTATCTCTCATTTTGCTTTACTAAGGATATGAGGAAACAGTCTTGTTTTTTTTTTTTTAGGAGTCTTGACACCAAGTTCAAGTCGAACGCCTGCCTCCACCACTGAGCCATACTATGTAAAGCTCAATGGAGCAGCATTTTTCTTGCATATATCGGCCTCCAATCCAGCAGGACCAGCCGTGCTCCAGAAATCTCCATTCTACCAAATGTTTAGGGGGCTTTAGAGCTGGAACCCTTGATTTTATTTAAATGGTTAAGATGGAAGACATAAAAACACCTGACTGGGAGACATACATGGTGCCCAAGGCATAATCCTTTACCCTTTGCTCTTTCACAATTGCATAGACTGGGCCGTATATGCCGCACCACGCATCAGCCGTTTCCCCGGGAGGCTGGAAGGGTAGTGAGCTGCTTTTGTTACTAAGGGGTTGTTTTGTAGAAGTGTAGCAGTTTTAAAAGCACTGCAGAGTTATTTGTATATCCAAAGTTTTCAGACAACAATAAAAGTGCCAAGATAAATCTGGTGAATAATGTACATGTTGGAGAGAAATAAGGGTTTTTATCTAGTGGCAGTTTTGACTCATCTAAGGTAGCGCAGAGGGTTAATATGCCTCCTGCAATGAACATGTACTATGCAGATCACAGAACTATATTTCATGTGCACAGCTCAATGGAATACTAAATTTGTCAAAGAGGTCCTTTTGTTACTGTGCAGTTCATAACTTACAATTGGAATCTAACACAGTAAGCTATGAACTGACATCAAAGAGCTTCATGCAAACTGCATGGTACAGGTTAGAATGTTATGTTTTGTCAGTCTTTGCTTATCCTAATATTGCAAAAAAATTGAAGATTTGTTTTGGTAGAAATAAATTGTTAATAGTAAAGTCAACCCGAACCACTGTGTAATGTTCTGAATCCTGAGTTTATGCTTCTCCAGATCAAGGACTCTTAAATGCCTACCAGTATGGTGACATGTGAATGCCTACACTTTGAAGTCCCCTTTGTCAACATTCTCTATGCAGTGATTTACACATGTATGATTCATTGTCCCTATATGTGCGTGTGATGTAAAGTGCTCCAACGCCCTACGCTGGTAAGAGAGACACTATAAAGCAAATTAAATACATGTGGGAAAGGGGCTATGGAGAAATGAGAGGCCATCTGTTCGAGAGTGATGGTGAGGGAACCATTGAAGTGCCCCGATAACGATGCTTTGTCCTTTTGCACTGTGAAGTCCTCATCTATTATGCTTTGAAAACTATTACAATTGAATACATATTAATTAATAATGTGTTGTGGAATGAATCGTTTTTGCCATTTTCCCAAACTGTCTTGGGGGAGAACCAACCAAGTTGCATTGTAATGACCAGGCACACTGGAAATGCATCCTCTGCGGGCCGATTTGAAACACTTTGCCAGGGCTGCTTTGGGTTCCCACTCCGACACTCTGCATGGAGCCTTTAGCAGAGGTAGTGTCATACTTATTTACTGATTTCAACTAGAAGAATATTATTCAAGGCGACATGGAGATTACAATCAAACACACTAAGTAATTTACATTGAAACATTAGATTGAATTTTGTTAAGAAGATGTTCTAAAAGACCTTTGACAGAAACTCGCGTGGATAAATAATCAATTAAAGCATAAAAGGTGTGTAATCCTTACACGGGGTGCCTTTACTATTCGCAAGGAGTTGCAAATATAATATACATATTTTTGGTTACCTCCTGTGATTTGATGAACAAAGACAACACAGATAAAACTGATGAAAAGTTGTTGTTAAAAAGTGAGTGTGGCAGTATTCACATTTATGAATAACCCGAATTGTCTTCTTACTTCTTACCCTCCACCCTTCATCCAGGCACATACATTTAATTGGCTTACTACTAATGATAATCAATTCATCAGTAGTTGGCTCTAGACTTCTCATATTGAACACATTTATCAAAGTAGTCCATCACATTCCTTGTTGTTTTCGTTTTTTACTGCGCTACTAAAAAAAACACGCTGCCGCTGTATCTCTTTATTGGCTGTTCTATTTGACTCCGGTCATTTTCTATTTTAAACTATGTTTTTACTTTCCCCTTTACTGCGGGAGTTTCTTATCGCCCCTCTGCTCTTCAGGGAGAGAGTGTGTGTGTTATGCAAATGTAAAAGAAACATGGATAAAGCAACCGCCTATAAGCCATTCTTCTACTGCGAAATATTAAATACATGCCAGCGGTATGTTATGCCTCGCGGTCAGTGCCTCGAAATTCTAGAAGCAGAACGACCTACACTGCCCCTAAACGAAGCCTTGTCCCCAAGTGACACAGTACCGGCCTTTTCTAAATAAAAAAAACGCCATTTATCTTCCCATCAGCACCCACCGTAAACTACAACATGCAGTAGGCACTACACTGCTGTAAAACGTCTACCTTGGGTGGGACGGATGTGTTCTTTAAAATGGCGCTACCTGCGAATTCCATCCTTCTAGTGCCTCGCGCCAGCCTGACGATCACACGCCTGTCACCTGCACAGGGTGAGTGATAAAGCATGACTGGTGATGCATATGCACATGGCTCTGCTGTGTTGTGGCGCATGCTTGCCAGCGTCCCCAGGGCGACCGAGACGCCCACCACTTGACCTCGCTCGTGTCCTGTGAGTATGAATGAGGCCTGCTGTCACATGGCGGGGATCAGTGTCCCGGTTCCCAGTGCGGCCTGGTTAGAGCTGGGACAAGCGACGCCTCCCATAACACTATCGTAATCCTTGACACACGCCACCTGCTACTGAAACTCTCTCTGCGCCCTGTTTAGCAGCGCAGCGTCTAACAGGATTATATTTTAATAGGTGTCCAAGACATGATGCATACAAGCCATTCAGAAGAGTTTTTGCACAAGCCATGGGATACTTGCCAATGTACACTACTCCAGTCCCGTACAATAACGCCCTTTTCATTCCTTTCAGAATCCTTTTTTTAATAAAGTATGATGTGTAAGACAGATACATAAATACTGATTTGTTACATAAATGCGAAAAACACTTCGCCAGGGGTAGAAAGCCCAATATACATTTACAATAAAAAGGAAGATAATTAGCATTTTGACCAGACTGATGATCAGTTGTGCTGTTACAATTTTCAGAGTAGTGGTGCTGCCATCAATGTCACATCACTGAACTCCTACGGACTGAGTAAAAATCCCAATGTCACTCAAAGGAGAAGTGTAGCAAATGAGACAGGGTGCAGTATGTTGCTGGTGGTGAATTTTGGAGCACACTGTTGCACATATATTACTAAAGAATAGTGTGATAGACACTGTCATTTATAGACAGCACACTTTCCATTGAAATGGCCACACAATTCGTACAGACCCACGGTGGCGGTCAGGGCTGCTGCAGCTGTGGGGGTCTGACTGCCACATACAGACCCTGGCGATGAGACCACTAGGGTTCCAACAGCACCATCAAGATCCATGATCCCAACGGCCTGGCGGATATCGTAATCCGCCAGGGCATCGCTGCATGCAGCGTTGCCCAGTGGATTACGACCTCGCTCACCGTCAGCCTTTTCATGGCAGTTTCACTGCCGAGAACAGGTGCCAGGGGCCACTGAAGGGTCCCTGCACTGCCCATGCACTTGGCATGGGCAGTGCAGGGGTCCCCCTGCCCAGCGTCGTCGCAATGTTCACTGTCTGCCTTGTAGACAGTGAACATTGTGAGGGTGCTGTGCACCCTGCGGGCTACAGCATTGCCGCCGGCTCGATTACGAGCCAGAGACAATGCTATATCCTGTTTCCCGCTAGGCTGGTGGGCGGAAACCTTGGTTTCCGCCTGCCTGCCAACCAAGCAGTAAACTCCTAATAGGTCCGGCAAGGTGGTCGCCACTAAGGGGGCGGCCACCCTATCGGGAGTTTGGCGTAGGGCCTTTCCTATCCATCAAACTCAAAATAAGGCCCAAAGTGACTTGACTTGTTCGGAGGTTATTAAAAAAAAAAATGCCATCACACTTCAGAATTACAAAGAACGTGCTTCATTTGTTCTTTCCTAACTGCTGATCTATGCTGAAATATTTGTACAGTTCACTTACAGGTATTTAACTGATGTTGTGTGTTAGCACAAAACTGACATCCTATAGCCTTTCATTTCACACTGTGTGCCCCTGCAATATTGTCAGATAGTTCACTTGAAAAAATCCTCTAACTTTGTACTTAAAGAAAGAAAAGTAACTACCATGCTCCATGTTTAAAGGTTAATCAGCAATTTATCAAAAGACATAGCCTGAAATTTGACTTCTGTCACTGAATGCACCTCAACGGTGACAAGATGAAAAACACAATTTATAGGCCTCTTTCTTGCTCATTCACCTTCTGAACTCCAGGCTGTTCATTTGTGGGTGCTGCAGCACCCGCCACACCCCTATTTCTAGCATCTATGGCGATGCTGTCATTTGGCTAACATATTTTTGGGGCTTCTATCCTACAGGGCCATAGGAGTCCCCTGTATAGTCCATATGCCACACAACTCAGAGATTCACTTTATATGGAAGTCAAGAGACCTCAGAGAAGTGTACACGGTATAAACGTTACAATCCATTCATCATTAATTAGTTTGAGTACATTCTACAATTCTGTAAGCAGTAAGATGAAACATTAAGCTAAAAACAGTAAGAAAGGTATACATTTTTATCTCCGCAGTCGACAAAAAATTTGTTAAATTACGCAGGAGAATATTTGACTACATGCAAATTTATGGAAAAAGAAATTACAAGTAGATAAATAATTTGACATTTGTTTAGATTATAAAGCACGGATAGATTAGGATGTCGTTACGGAAGTACGCATAAGTATGTGATGGCTGCAAATTGGCATAACTTGACTTCTGCACACTTCAGATGTTATGGGAAAACATTTATAAATGTCATGAAATCTGTCAATTTAAAATTAAAAATGCAAGAGAAGTCACAAAAATAAGTGTAATGGGCGAAACTCCAGCAAAATAAATGTTGTGGATTTATGTTTCAGCACAGTTTGATAATTAGCCCTAATGGTTTTTTGCCTTATTTTGCTGAAAATAAGACTCGCACATCACTTTTCCAGTGAGAACTTTCCTACAGGAAAATTTAAACTGAAGCTTGATTAGTAACTTTGTTAAGTACAATAATTAGAAGCTATACCTAATTCTTTCAATAGAATAACAATTTCGCTCCTCCTTAGGGCTCAGTTACAAGTCAGGTGGGGTGTGATTCATGGGAGGGGGTGGGGGATGGTGAAACGGCTTTGCCTGTTCACCAGTGTCTTGATTTTCCTGCTCCTGCAATTCCCCGGCGAAGTTGCGACAATCCCAGTTTTAACGGTTGCAAATCTGACCAGTTAAAACAGCATGCAGCATAGGACAACGGCTGTGAGATGAGGCACAACCCAACTCCCATCTGACCTCCTTCAGTATGTAATACTTACCACACATTTGTGACGTTACAATGCAGGTCAGTAAAAAAACATTTTTTGAGCAGTTTAAAACACAGTGCTTTACTACGCAAAGCAAGCTTTTTTTAAATGATATAATATAATATAATGATATAATTTTAATGTAATTTAAAAATAGGTTTAAGGGTTAATGGATGGGTGTTATTGGGTCAAGGGGCGGATAGAGGTAAGGGGTTTTAGGGTGCAGAGACAGGTTAAGGTAAATGGGGGTAACGGTGTTTTGGAGTTCTAGTGTGGCTAGAGGCAAAGGGCGTTAAGGGGTTTTAGGGTTTAGGGGCAGGTAGAGGTAATGGGGTAAGGGTTTTTCAGGATTTAGGGTTGGTAGATATAAAGGTAGGTAAGGGGGTTTTAGGATTAGGGGCCAGGTCGAGATAAAGGAAAGTAAGGGATTTTTCGGGTTTGATATATATATATATATATATATATATAAATAAACCCAGTATGATGGCCCATTCAATGTTTTTTGGTACTGCAGTTCCAATGAAGTCGCAGTACCAAAGAAATCATTAACACAAAACAAAAGACCCAGGCTCAACAAGATGTTGATGAGAACATAGGCAATTCAGGACCAGCGGGTGGGCCTGTGGGACCACGAGGGACAGCGGATGACATGCAGGAGGTGCAGGGGAAACACACGGACCAGAGAGAGAAGGTTGGAGTAGCAGGGGCAGCAAGCTAACCTCAGAGGGATACTGGGATTGGCAGTGGCAGCATAACAGAGCACTGAAGGTAGGTAGGAGGGACCAGGGGCAGCAGACAGATCATGGAGGGCAGGCTGGGGGCGAGGGGCAGCAAACAGTCATTGTAGTGCTGGAGGGAGGGGCAAAGCAGTACAACGGAGTATGGAGGGTAGGCAAGAGTGTCCTAGGGCAGTAGACGAACCATGGAGGGCTGGCCAGGAACAGCAATCTGATCTCAGAGGACAACGAGGGGCAGTGGTAGCAAGAGAGAGCACAGATGGTTGGTGGGAGGGGCCAGGGCCAGTTGATGGACCATGGAGGGCAGGCCATGGGGCTAAGGACAACAAGCTGACCTTGGAGGGCCACAGGGCGGTGCAGTGGCTCCACAACAGAGTATGGAGTGTGGGGGGAGGGGCAGCGCATTGACTATGGAGGGCAAGTTTGGCTGCAGCTGACCTAGGAGGGAAGCAAGAGGGGCAGCGCCACACCATGGAGCACAAAGAGCAGACACGAGGGGCCATCGCCAGCAGGCAGACCATGGAGGGCAGGCCATGGGGTCAGTGGCTGCAGGCTGACCTGAGGGCAGAAGGGAGGGGCAGGGGCAGCACAAGTGAGCATGTATGGGAGGCTGCAGGGATCAGGTGCAGCTGGCAGACCACAGACGGCAGGCCGGGGGTCATGGGGCAACAAGCTGACCTTAGGGCAGCAGGGAGGGCCAGTGGCAGTACAAATGAGCACGCATGGTGGGCTGCAGGGACCAGGGGCAGCAAGTGACCTGGAAAGGCAGCAGGGAGGGGCTAGGGCAGCACAACAGAGCACGGAGGGCAGGCAGAAGGGGCCAGGTACAACAAATGGGCCACAGAGGACAGGAGCGGGGCAGCAAGCTGACCTGGAAGAGCAGCATGGAGTGGCAAGCGCAGCACAACAGAGCATAGATGGATGCCTGGAAAGGAAGGCATCAGCAGACTTCTGCAGAGAACAGGATGGTGGGGGGGGGGCATGGGAAGCAAGCTGACCTGGGAGGGCAGAAGGAGGAGGCAGGACAATGAATCAGAGAGAGCAGGATGTCAGGTCTAGGTGCAGAAGATCCACCTGTCGCTTTAAAGGTTTTTAACAATTTAACAGAATCACATCAATACTCAGAAAACTCTAAAAACTGGACTGCCTACTCATATTGTGTTCAAGATGTAGTGCATCATATAAAACCAGAGATTAATTTGTAAAGCAGTAAGTGCAGGGTCCAAAGCTTTACTCAGAATTCAGCACTGTTAAATGAAGAGTGTCTAATATCAAGGCTGCATAGTCTTGATTCTGCCTCATATCTCTCTAATCCACCACCAGACACTTCCTGCCATGTTATCTCACAATTGTTGGATCTCTTTTCCACCCTTGCTTTCTCCCTTTGTTGTGGTTTTTAAATCTTGTTTCTCCCTCTTTCTTTTCCACTTGCGTCTTTTTTCTCTGTCTTTCTTTGGATCAAAGTCAGATGAGATAAAATAAGCATCCGCTGTCCAAAAATCAATGCTGCTGGACCCTAACTACAATATCCGGCTCAAATTAAGCACTGCCTACAAGGCTGTCAACCACAGCATCCAACTGTACATGGTCACTGACATCTCTGGTGAAAAACACAAGGTTTAAAGCAGCAGCATTGTCCGACTCGAAATCAGTAAAGAGAAGGCAAGACACCATTGCCCAGATTTAAGAAGCACTAGCGCCACATTGGCGTCATTTCTTTGATGTAAATGTGGCGTTAGGCTTAAAAAATAGCTGTGCTATGTTTACAAAGTGGCACAATGCATGTATTGCACAACTTTGTAACCCTATGCGCCACATTATGGATGCGTCATGCATAATGTATGGAAAGAGGGCGTTCCCCCATTAGGGCGGCCGCAAAAATGTCACAGTGGAAAGAGATTCCACTGTATCATTTGTTATGGCTACTTTTAACGCCTGCTCAGAGCAGGTGTTAAAAGGGGGCACGTCAAGAATAGAGGGATTTGGAGGATTCGAGGTCCAGTGTATGTCCTCCTATATAAGTTACTAATAAAGTGATACACTGTTCCTGAAAGAAAACATATCAGGGGACTGTAAGGCACGTGTTATGGGGTCCTATTAGTTAGGAGCACGAGTCCTCACACACCCAGTTGGGTGTCATGCTTCATCATCGGACAGGCTCCTCGTCAGACTGGCGCTGCAATGTCTGACGGGCACCACCCAACGGGGGGCTCTTTGCCGGAGATCTTTTCTCGATGATGCCACACTCACCCTAAGGAGATCAAGGGGAAGACACTGAGGAGGGTTGAAAAAAGAAACTAAAATTGGTTCAGAACCCTAGCTATATATTTCACTTTATTCGATTTGTATAGGGTGGAGACCAAGATTAAAATATTAGTTACGAGAGTTGGACAGAAATAATGACCAGCCACTCTCTGACTAACTGTCTTATTATGGGGGTCAAGAAACTACAAGACCCACCTCAACAATCGGGTCGACATGTTTCGCGTCTTAGCGGTCCACACGGATCCAATGACGCTTCCTCAGGACCTAGTATAAAGAAACTCCTCCTACTAAAAGCTGAGTAAGCTATTAACATATCAAATTTGACAGTCAAAAAACAGGTAAGTAACGTCAGTCACTTACATCAGTCCATTATGACCATTTGTTAGCTGCCTAATCGTCACCCTGAAAAATACCAGTACATCAATAATTAATTGACATTAAAAGCATAATGTGAGATAAACTGTGTGGTAAATGGTGAGAGTGTTGGTGATTGCAAACCCACACCATATCAAAACAATAAAGTTATATCTGCTTACCCTTCTAATTCAAGTAAGGGCTTCCTGGGATCACGCAAGCCTATAGCCAGGTTCATATAGCAAGCTAGTTGATAGTTGTTTGCAAAGAAAACGAAGTTATAAGGTAAATAACAGTGCTTGTAATAGTGTCATAAAATCACTCTGTTCCATCAGCTTTTCGACGAGTAAGGTGATTAACCCCATGGATAAATTACAGAAAGTCTTGCAGACGTTGTGCAACATGCCGTCTCAGTGCACTAAAACTCGTTCAAAATTAGAATCATGCACAGTAATAGCAGTAATACCTCTAGTCCAGTGTCAGTCATCACAATCAAGACACATCGTAAGCAAGTGGATTAGAGGCACTCGTAAGTATGGAGTTAAAAGTTAAAACCCGTGGTCCCCACAAATCACAGCCCAGATGGTGCATACCGATCTGGTTACGTCTAATAAGATTCGGAAAATGCCGAGAATCTTACAGACGGGGTGCGGAGAGCATGCTGACTCCATATTGGCGTTATATGCTAGAGTAAAAAAAGAGAGACATGCCGCAGTCATTCACACGCCATAATAATGTGCACTTACTTGAAGCTCTCCGGCTGGGGGTGGATTACACCTACCTGTGGTCGCGCTCCCGAAAGTGAATGGGAGACGCGAACCGGGCGATATAAACCCAGTGAGGCCGGAAACGGGGATCGAGGACCGGTGTGTGCGTTGCTAAGTGACGCAGGAGCGTCCTACGCAAGGTCTTCGTTGTAACTAGACATCAAAGGTGGACTATAAAAATTGCAGGCACACACTCAGGGTATATAATAGTGGCCATCTTTGAATGGATCATCCAAAAAGTCAATCAGTCCACGAAATACTCATAACGGCTGGCACTGCAGGCTCCACTATAACCAAATGGCAAAGAATGTTAACTCATGTGTAATTTAAGGAGTCAGTTGATCCTATCATTGGTAATGGAGCTCGCGGGGGTTGTTTTTTAATAATAAATAGTGGACAAATGGCCCTTGGCAAATGCTATTGGGTCCCTCGTGACAGATTAAGTGTAGATAACTGAATCATTGGGAGAAGCTTGTCCATGGGATGTCGTCATTCAGTCCCTTGCGATGAGTCCCTAGTTTGAATACCCAGCGCTGCTCTAGTTCAAAGAGGGATTCTGTACTACTTTGGGTGCATGTTTGTAGTACGACCCACCATATGTCATCAGGGTTATGTTGTGCTTCAATAAAATGAATACTTAGTTTCGTCGAAGTTCGACCACAGCGGATATTGCTACGGTGCTCATTGATTCTTGTTTTGACCGCTCTGGTGGTCATCCCTACATATTGTAAGCCACACGGGCACGTAATCAAGTACACACAATTCTTAGTGTTACAGTTGGTATGTTTGAGTAATCGCCAATTACCAATAGGTGCTAGATCCAAGGCATCTATTCGCTTAGTGAGTGCACAAACATTGCAGTTGCCACACGGGTAATGACCACTAACCGGTGGTAGGTCCCAGAGGGTCCCCTGTCTGGTTGGTAGTGACCTGGGTCTAGGTCGTGTATGGATCAAGATATCTTTCAAGTTAGTAGTCCTTTTGAAAGCAAATAAAGGCTTAGAGAAGTTAAAAGGGGGCACACCATTGGTTACAATGGGCCCCTATGTACTGTTCAGGGTTAACACCAAAATGTTGGCACTAACCATGAACAGTACATCAATAGCATCAAAAATGTTGACACTACTGCCCCCTACCCTGCGCCATAGTGTGCCGTATTCTAAAGATGGCACACACATGGTGGCGGGAGGGGGGCGTTAAGGAGCGCAAGAAAAGTGGTGCTGCACTGGGTGCAGCTCTACTCTTCTTATATCGGCCCCCAAGTCTTCCCATGATATGCTTCAAAACTTTGCAAATATTATATGTAGCAATATTGCTGCCCAATAGATACCCCATCAAGTCCCAAAATTAGCCACCACTCCTTTATCCACTCCATCCTCTTTTGCAGCGTTTCTAGTATCTTCTCCTTCGCCCTATTCCATTATCCACTTCCTTCTTCTCTAAATTATAATTCCCAGCATCCCTCTCCTGTTGCTACTGTTGCCATATTTCTTTCCTCTGTACCACTCTTTCACCATTTCTTTCCCCTACATCACTGTTCAGGGTGCACCCTGTGCCCAACATCAGTCCATTTGCCCCTCCTTGCAAACTTCCATGTTCTCTGCTCATTTGCTTTGTAGCTAGCTTTGCACTCCATAAAGTACACACACGCACATATATCAAACAGAATATTTATAGTAAGCCTAACTCTCAGTACTGAAATAGCAGCAGTTGCTCTTCTCTGTCTCATACTCTTGAGAAGGCAGTTGATTGGAATCCTAAGAGCAGAAAGCATTAGGACTCAATTTGAAACCACAGTGGACATTAAAAAGCTGCTGCCATTTTGGTCCAGTTTATGACAACAATGAGATCACTTGGAAGCTATAAACTTTCTGTAGCACTTAGAAGATAGGATGCCTATCTTCGGATCCATTAGGTGACTAGAAAAGCATGAGTTTTTAGTTTATAGCTTCAGTTGGTGTCTAAGGTGCCCACTGGGAATATTTCGTGATACTGGTGTGGTTATAGCATTGGGTGATACATAAGGTGACCTGCAAGGGGCATTCAGGGGAAGAGCCGAAATCTATTTGCTTGTTTAGTAAATGATTGTTCAGAAAGTTGAGATATCAGAGGGTGAGTACACTATCATTAGAAACATGCAGTTGTGATTTGTTATGTTAACAGGGATTTGCACAGTGCATTATTGCAACCACTATGGCATCGCAGCGCTAATAGGTTTCAGAAAGGTCCCAACCCACCGCTGTTTTCTGTTTTCTTTTGGAGGTTGTGATTGTTTACTACACTGTTACTTTTGTGAGCTAGGACAGAACAAGCTAGATGGAATATCTGAGCCGTTTTAAATATGTATTAACGTTCTGTCATGACTCAGGCTTATGACAATTTAAAGTTATTTTTAAGATGGACTATTTTTTAATAGCTCCATGTCAGAATATTGTAGACGTAAATAATGTGCTGCAATATATCATAGCCAAAATATCGACTACCACAATATTGTGAAAAACATGACTACATGTATTTACCATTCTCAACTTCACATCTAAGTGCTTGAAGACACTGGGCATCGAGCCCTCAGGCGACAATTCTGTATATTTGGTGCTATTGAAGGTTTCATTTAAGTTCCCACACTTAATTGTACAGTGCTACTTGCGCGAACATCAAGGGGGAAATGTTTAAAAAAAAAATAAAACAGTGAAACACATTCTAAGTGCAATGAACATGAAAGAGAAAGAACCCGTTTTGAAAATATTACCTTCTACAGTGTGCTGTGTATACTCTTTACAACCGCGGTCTCTTTACCAGCACAGTAGCAGAGTTAAGAGTTGTATAGCTTTTTAAAAGGTGCTTGGTGTCAGAGGGCATGGGATGATGATAACTTCAGCTGTATAGGCGGGGACTCTTTATTCCTGTTTTCTCATCAGACATTGGGTTTGTATTTTGGCTTCTGAGTAGCTTATTATGGGGCTACAAGGCGTTGCAGCTTCCTCGAATTCACAAGGTACTCGGGATGATCTTGCTGAAATTGTAAACGATTATTAGGGGAAACCATATTTACAAAACTAGTAAACATGGTTTCTTCGTTTTACATTCATAGTTCCCTTTATGAGAAAAAAAAGCCAGACTCCATGTACCTCACACACACGAGTTCTGTAATCAGCTATCAAGTTTAACCAACATTATTAAAAAAATTTTTAAGTGGTTGGGGTAATTCCAGTGCTTAATTTGTGCTTGTTGTTTCCGGTGCTGAGCACCGGCACTTATTTTTGAGGGCCGGGGCTTGCTGTTCTGCCTCAAGCATTTGCTGCGAGCAAAAGACACATATGGAAAGATGGATGAAGGGAAAAACAAAAAAGCGTCACAAATGGAGAAAACAGCTGCAAGATTGAGCTGGGGGGACAGCTCTTCAAGCTTTATATGGATTGAAGAGGCCCGCGATGGCTTCAGGATTACGCTGCCTCAATATTCTGTGTTCACAAATTTAATTGCAGCAGCCGCGTGTTTAAGAGGAGGACTTTGGGCACCAGCACCTCTTTATTTACAAATTAAGCACTGACCATGATTACCGATTATAAGATTAATTTGGTTCCGTGCCGAGCACCATGAATATTCATAATTAGATTACACACGAATCCATTCCGTGCACCGTGAATATCAACTGGATAATTGAGAAGGTCGCTCATTGTACACCCTCAATATTAAAGCATGCACCAGGCATACAGTTAGAAAGGCCAATCAGAACCCTCTTTGAGTATCATGAATATTAATTTGCTAGTTTACCCGGTTTTACAGTGTCCCTCTCGCAGCCCAATTATTTTCAACAGAGAGATGCAAAGTTCTATTGAGGACTCAATAATGTCAGTGCTGAGTTAGATCGGGGCCTCATAGCACTTCAGATGTACGCCTCATTCCCCACCAAACAAAAGCCTCCAGAACGGATGCCCTCCTTCTCCGCTCCGCAGCCTTCTCATTGATCAGGAATCATGAAGTCAGGATGCAACAGGGGAGATAGAGCCGCGGACGTTCTTTGTGACCTTTTGTGGAAGTGCATTTATTTTTACCTTCCAGCATTAAATTAAAATGTTAATTTTTAATGTTGTTTTCTGACTTGGCTGGAGTTACACCACTCGTTGGCAGTCCTAACTCAATTCCTATGGGATTAAGAACGATAAACGCCTCAGCATTTTGCTTCATAGCTTCATCTATCACAATCCCATTAACGTCTATAAAGGGTGAGATATGTTTGGATTAAAAGCCAGATAGACAGAGATTCAGCTTAGAAGAGAACGGCCTGTTTAAGAAGTAGATAAGATACTTTCAAGCGGAAATCAGACATGGTACATTTTGCTCTTCTTGTAGCTGGTCTTTATTGATGAAATTCTTCCAGAATCAAGGCACGGATATGTATGGTCTCATGGAGGAAGTCTTGCTTTGTGAAATACGCACATATTTAAATGATGTAGAGAAAGGTACAGGGTGAATCATATTCTGCTGGTCAAATGTGACAGCAGAACTGGAACATATATGGAAATCATGGGTAATCAGAATTGCAAGAGAGAATTAACCTTGTGTTAATTTAGTGTAGTATTACATTTGTTGGTGAGTGCCTGCCCAGCACTTGTAAGTCCATGCCATTCCATGAGGTGGTATATGAGGTACTATGTGGTCATGGGAGGTAATATCGTTCTACTATTGCCCTCATTGAGCAACGCAACATACTTTTCCTGTGTAAGAGATCTGGGTGGTTGCCTGCTCCAAAATGGAATCAAGTCATTGGTAAGGCTATTGTTGATGGGGTGTTACTTGTAACAAAGCTCTGATTCTTACTACACAGATGCCTATACATGGAGGATACCAAGGAGGATGGTGCCCGCTAACGGCACTATCAGTTAAAGCTACACCCACCATCAGTACCTCATTCACTTACAATTTTGATGCATTTCGAAGCGTTGCTGTGAAGCTCCCTTGTGTAGCATAGCCTGGAAGATTGAATAGAATTCTTCAGATACAGTTTGGCACACTGAACCCACCCTGATGCCATCTGTTGACCAGGGATACAATTGTGCACGGGGAGGGAGGGTTGAAAGTTTATTTCTTTTTAAATTGTGCATTTGCTGTACAGGGACATACTGCACGAGGAAACTTGCATTATTATGGAAGATGTTTTACTCCGGTTTCCTTAAAATGGTTAAATGTGTTTAGAATTTGTCACTGCCACACACTCCTGGGACATTTTTGCTTTGGTCCCGAGAAGGGAAGCACAACTTTAAAGTAGGTGGTGCTCTGCTTCTGAATGCAACCATGTTGGCTCTCTTGCAGCACTCTTACATTGGAAGTTGCTGGAAAAGGCTCTGGCATCATTTAACCTTAGAGTTGCCAGCCCTGTGCGAGGGGAAGGGGTCAGTACTTGTGAAGGGTATGGGAAGCGGAAAAGCACTGCGGCAAAGGTCCTCTAACTGCTCTTACTAGGAAGAGGCAGTATAAGAGGGCTCTTGATCGCAGTGATCTGCAAGGAATGGATAACAGTTTTAAAGTTAGGATCCCATTCTCTTGACAGAGGACCCTGTAGTCTAGTGTACGAGGGTGCGGTGGGAAGATGATTTTCATGTAAAAGCAATGTACTTTGCTACTACCTTTTTAACCGTTAACCCTTTAACAGGTACTCAACTATCGTGAATAAAGGGGCAGCTACTCATTTGTGTGTTACATGAAAAGTGGTGACACAACTAGTCAGTAGTAGCACTATAAAATAAAATAAACAGAATGACTTGTGCCCTTGAGTCTGGTCTTCAATAGAGTTAGTGCTGCAGACCATGGCACTATTGAAGTCACAAAATGATGAACACTGAAGGAAGTGTGTTTTGAAAGAGACCCCTTTGTTTTCATGCTTTGTGCCATAGTTTTTAGCATGGTTTGGTAGATTAATGCTCGTGCTTCAGAAGTCACTCTGTTATCTCAATATCTCAGTTTCAAATTTACAGAAGAAAGCATCAAAGTCAGTACATTATTCCCCATGCTAGAGGAACTTCTCACAACGGGTGCTTTTTATCCCATGGGGTAAATCCTGATGCCTGGGGTGTAATATTCTATCCAGTGCATTTGAAAGGAGTGTCCCCTTAATGATAAACAGATGTGTAACTCTACCCTGTCCTGATTGCTCACCTGAATGTGAAGCTGGTGCCCTGAGTTTTTCTTTGGCCTTGAAACCACACTAGAGTGCCACAGAGGCATAGACTTGTCCATGCGAGGTCAGAACCTATTCTGTGATTTGGAGGATACACAAGTCACTCCTTCATAGGTGACGGGCTACTGTTATTCACATGAAGCAGTGGCGGCAACTGATTAGCCCTTACTGAGCACTGCCATTAGGTTGATGATAGGGGTCTTGAAAGCAGTTTTTGTTGTTCAAGGTGAGTAAACTTCTAGAAAAGGTCTGCCCTTTGCCTGTCCCTGATTACTGCTTCAGAAACGCTGATGACACCCAAGTACAGATATCTGGCACTTCATTGTGCCCTTCTTTGTATGATTTTTCTTGGAGCCAGCATTACTTCTAACTGCTGTGAAAGCAATCACAGTGCACAAAGCCTATGTCTGAGAACCAGCCAGAAAACCACATTTGAAAGAAACACCTCCCAAGCTAATTTTTGAAATCAGAGGCTGTTGACACACATCACCTGTCTGGAAATTGAGTTTAAAGGTGGGACACACACCAGTCCACATTTTTCCAGTTCCAAGTTCTTCTTAACCAAGGATGGGCATGCTCCACATAATAATTGAGGTACTACTGTGTGAGCAAGAACAGGTACCCTAAGCACTCACCAGTGCCACCAGTGTTGCAGCTCCACCAAGCAGTTAAGTGGGGTCTAAATGTGAAAAGACTATAGAAGTTTTGCCATATGAAATATGTAGCAAAAGCAATAGAACATATCTATGCATTAGCTATTGGGGTACCCCAGAACGTTCTGCAGTTGTGCTCCATAATCTGTATATTACGTTATTGTGTCTGCTGGTTAACTGTTGATTTCTGAGCCCAGCTGCCCCCACCTCTCTGAGAAGACTTTGACTGTCCTCTCTACCCCAAAAGTCAAGAGTACCTTGCCCAGTCTGGAGATCTGTAATAGGACAGACCTCAGAACCCTAGAGGGAAACAACCCCAACCACTACAGGTATGGTCCAGGTGTCCCCCCAAATGGGATCTAATATGGTGTGATAATTAGGTATGATTGCAATATGTTTTATCAAAACGATATTGTATCCGTCCGTTGCCCACTAATATTGTTTTACCCAGCTGTAAAGATTCTCACTTGGTATGCAGTTAGGTCATGCTGCAACGGGTTTTCTAGGACTCTCGGAGCAGTGCTTTCAGGCGTGTTCATGAGGGGTCAAGGCAGGTCACTGTGTCAGAACAGTGCCCTGTGAAGCAATGCTTTGGCATCTCTTTATCTCACCAACAACATATTTACTGCCTGTGCAAAACGAGACCACAGTGTTCAATTTGGGAACACCCCACCCATTTCTTCCATTTTTTTTAGTAACAACAACTTGTGTATTTTGCACAGAATTACATTGTACTCAAGATACAGAAACGTGTTTCTCCTTCATTTTTTTTCTATTGAGTCAGCACAATAAAAGGGCCAAATACCATTACATCACCTTTTCACCTTGTTCTGCCTTAAAGACTGATTATAATTAGTTTTATTCTAATTGTATTAATGTGTTTACATTTGCTCTTTAGTTTTTTTTTTCTGTTTTGTTTTTTTAACGAGGCAAGGTTTGTAGCGGTAGTGGTATTTCTTTTATTAAACGTATTACACCGAAGCCTGCAAATAAAACACAGCTCTTATTGTCTCTGCTCACTCTGCTCAGGATGTAGAATGGTTCCTCATTTTTTACTGGAGGATCCTGCACCAGATCTGAAACCCAGCCTGGAAATAATAGTCCACAGCTACCAAAACATGTTCAGATTACTTACTTATATTTTCTCTTCCTCGCCCCAGGCCTAACATTAGCAGAGGCCATCCCACTATAGGCACTCTTTAAATGATACCAGAGCATAAAACAGCTCCTCCTCCTCCTGTGCTACCCTATATAATGGCACACTTCCTATCCAACACCTGTACGACTGTCCAAGCCAAAAATGCAATCAGGAGGGAAGGACTGAGGGAGGGAGAGAGTTAGGCCCGGGGCCAGGAAGAGAACATCTAGGTAAATGGATAGCCAGTAAGTAATCTGAATATTACCACCTAATTTCTCTTCCTTCTTCTGTACGTATGCTAGAGTGCATACTAAAGCTAAAGCAGATATTTGGCAAAGAACAAACACAGAGGTAAAAACAATCAGAATGCAACCATCAGACGAGGCAGTAGACAGAACCCTAGAGCCAAATGATGAAGAATTCTGAAAATGAATATCCAGTCTGTAATGAGACACAATTGTACAAGGCCCTATGCGAGCGGCTCCTAAAGAGAGCAAAAGAATCCCTGAGTCTCTCAGTACATGAGGTGCCATGACACTGGTGGAACGTCCCTAAATGTATCTAGGAAGCTCCTTACATAAGATTTTGTAACAAGAGAAGTGGTTGATTTTACCTAATAACATAAAGTGGAGGAAGAAGAAAATTCGTTAACTGGTGGTCCAAAATTCACAAACAGGTTATTACACGGACGGAACGAGGAAACTCTAAAAAGACAAAAGGATGCAAATTCCAGATTTCAAGGCTGTCTCTTCTAGGGTGTCAGGATTAAGACAGAACAGTGGAAGAACAATTCCGGCTTTTCTGTGAAACATGGAAAACATATTAGGGACAAACCCTGAAGCCTGATGAAGGACAAGTCTGTCTGGAAAGACACAAAGTAGGGAGCTTGGAAGACCAAAGATCCCAAATTTCATAACCTTTTGGCTGAGGTGATGATGACACGAAGGAAGCCCTTAATGATTCTAAATGTAAGGGAAACCCTATCCAAAGGCTCAAAAGGAGCACCAAGAAGCCCGGAAATAGCAAGAGGACGGTCCCAAGGAGGAACATTTTCTCTACCCGGAGTCCAAGCCAGTAACAAACTCTTAAGAAGATGTGATGCAAATGCTTGAACATAGTGTCTCTCTAGAGGCTCTGGATCTTCAATGTGGAAGGAAACAACCCCAGACAAATCCTTCCTGAATAAACTTAAGGATTAAGATGAGGTCATATTCGTAGGGGACAAACCCTTTCCACCAAACACCATTTCGGAAAGGAAACCCAATGGCGACTGTAGGCCTTATGAGTAGATCACCTCCTAAAAGCCTGAACAGCTGTGGCCACGAGTATAACCCCAGATTCTGTAAATCTAATTATTCCACATTCACAATGAAAAATGACAAAGGAGAGACATCTGTGATGGGGGGTGATTGAAAAGGAAATGGGCACACAGGAAGTATCAACTTCTGAACAGAAGATAACATGAGGAAGATTGGGAACCAGGACTTCCTGGGGTGGATGTTTTGCGATGACTTCATAGGGAAGAGAGGCAAAGAGAAGACTCCTGTGTGATAGACAAATCAGGGCATTCACCTCCCCACCCAGCATCCTCGGCTTGAAACCTCAAACATAAAACATGAAGAAGTGTGCTAATCTTGGTTGTAGAGACATCTGCCATGTGGTTTCTGAATCTCTTGCATAGCTGGTGAAACACTGCCTTATACAGACAAAACTCCTCAGATGAGGGGAACACTAATCTCAGCAAATCTATTATTGAACTGACCACTCCCTGATGGTGACTGCTAACAATGGTAACAAATGCTCTTATGTCCACTGGAGATTCTGAACTACAATGTCAACCAGAACCCGACAGGCAGTGCCCTCTTGGTAGTTCACAGAGGCTTCGGTTGTTGTGTTGTTCGTACGTAGGATTACAGACATGCCTTTATTGTGTAGCCATTTTAGTTAATGCTCCATGCACATTATTTTAGCACACTAGGCCTGCCGCTGTGCACTTTAACCTAGATATATTTTATTCAGCTTTGTTTATTATTTTAGCAACAGCCACATTTGCGGTCTTGTTTATTTCTCTCTATCTAGTTTTTTTTCCTAGGCCAGCACTACTTTCTTAAACAAGTAATTCTTGTTCACTCTGTGCTTCTCTCAAGGCTGCAGTAAGATAGGTTGCCAGTAAACGTGGTAATGTTTTGTCTCTGGTATTCATAGAAACATACACATCCTTATGGAGGGACATTTTCTCAGAACATCAGCTGTTTTATTATAAAAACACTTCCCTGTCCCATACACGTTAGAGGGAGATTCCAGCCAGATGACCACGACTGTATGCTGATTGCTGAACGCTTCGCTACAGCGGCTTATGCAGACTTCAGGCTTTGCTCAGGAATGGAGTCAGATGTCTTCCCAGGGGAACCTGAAGGGCAGAACTAGAGCTTAACATTCTGCGCTCTAATATAGCTTAGGTAGGAATTAGTCCATTGACTCTAGTGACAAAATGGTAGCGTTATTTCTATGCTTTACTCTCCTTGTCACAATTTTAATCCTGTCAAGCTTTATCGTCCTGGTTATTGCAGTACATGCTTTATTGTCTAAGATGCAGTTGCTTCATTAAAACCTTATTGAAACATATCCTGCCTCTGCTTGTCCTTGTATATGTGAGACTAATGTAACTGAGAGAAACATATAAGATCTGAGTGACCACGATTTCCGTGAGGAGTCAATTGTGTCATGTGCTCGGCTACCCGATCATTCCTGCTCTTTGGTAGAGATGAGGCACTGCTAGTTAGCCGGAGCAAAACCCGGACTGGGGCGATAGGTGTCACCTGTAGTGGGTTAGACTCAGTCTCCCACACCGCAGGCGATTCTGCTGCTCAAATCCAGTAGTCTCATTAGAATAATGAGAGCCTACGCGACACCTTGAACCCCATTACCAAAACACTTTAGACCAAGGGCAACTGCAGAAAAATCCTTCCAGTTGAAGTAATGCCCTAGCTCTTCCTTCTTCAACAGGCTCTGAGTAGAAAGAGACCCCAGTATTGCTCCTCAACCAGTCCCGGGGTATCTGTGGTCCAAAAGACTGGCTGCAATGATACATAGGCAAATCCCTTCTCCAAGTGAGCCAGGGTGATTAACCAAATACATTTATGGGCAATTTCCAGTGTGACATGAGCTCATAAAGTTGAGTGCCTGGATTCCAGAAATTGGGGTGTGTCTATATGTACCCTAATGCAAAAGTGCCCATAGAACCACAAAGACTGTGAAGACCTAGAAGAAAAGCATAGAACAAGAAAGACAAATAACAATCCAAAATATTCAGAAGGAAGCACCCATTTCCATCCCCTCTGAAGAAGGAGAGTAACTAACTATCTCCCCTGGGATCTGCATCCAGCTCATAGCATGAGCTGACTGTAGAGGCAACAAAGACATCAAGTGCAAACAGAATAGGCAGACAAGGACTAGGGCAAGGACACCATTCTCACATCTGCATGTAACCGAGACCTGATAATCTGGAAATTCTGGGTAGGTGAATCTTACGTCATGAAAAAGGAAATTGTGAAATGGCTGGAGTGTTGTTTCAGAATTAAGATGCGTGTACGGATCATTCTTACAGGTTTTGCTTTCAGCCAGTGCAAAGTGATCTTTTGACATGATTATTTTTTTAAAGATGTTGAAAGTAGTCATACTGTTTTTCCCCTGGGTAAATTAAGAAACCTATGTAGGTGAGTAGTTTGCAAACCAACACCACAGCCATTTAAGGCTGGCCCCTTGAAGGTGAACTAGCCAGTTGTCTAAATATGGACGGAGAGTTATTACCTTGTTCTGAAGGTCAGCAACCAAAAGAGCATGAAGCTTGGAAAAAACTCCCAGGACAATTCAGGTTAAAATGAAGGACCCTGAACTGGAAGTGAAATGGCTGGACAGCAAAACATAGGAACTTGCAGAGAGGAAGTCATACGGGGATATGACAACAGCCATAGTCCAGAATCACCGCTAGTCTCAGCAAGACCAGAGGAATAATTGGCTGCAGACTGTCACCCTTTCCCTGATTATTTTTGGATAATGCTGCCCATGGTCCATGGAGCAAGAATTAATGATATTATAACCTCCTGCTTCTCTGGTGATCTGTGCTGGGGGCAGAACAAAGAGAGTGCAATCAGGGTATTGTATAACCCACATGAACATTATCCAAGGCCCAGACGTCTGTAATCATTTGTTTCCAATTGTTCAAAATGTGCGTGAGCCTTCAAACTACCTGAGAGACACAAGGCATAGTGAAAAAAGGTTATAGTTACTACGAGTGTTCCAGTTTGGTTGAAGAATCTAAAGAAGCTTTACACGAGGATCCCAAATTCTGACCTCTCAAAACAAATGGCCCTTGCTCTGGGCTGACCTTGGGAAGAGTGATGTCTGCATAATAAATAAACCTTAGATTCAACGCAAGTTTTGGATGAGTTAGAATGTTTACTTCCCGAAGTAAAAGGTCAGGCATGCTGTCTATTTTCTAAAGGTTTGAGAAGATCATCCAGTTGAGGGCAAAACAGGGAGTGGCCAAAAAAAAGGAAGGAAAAGAACAGCAGATTTCTGAAAAACTTCCAATCACGGGTCTGCAGCAATGTTCACTCCAGTAGAAATTGCTGTGGCTCTCTGAGTTGCTCTAAAAGTGTCGTAGTAAGGAGATCTGAACAATTTTTTCCTTAAAAAATAATAGTAAAAGAAGCCTGGAAGCTGCTTAATAGACTATACCAGGCATAGAAAAAATAAGTAGAAACCCTCATGCACAGGTTAAGTAATGGAAATGCTTTGTGTAGGGACCTACTCACCTACAGTTGTCTACATCAGGTGGAGTCTTCCAAGATCACCATTGAGCTAAATGCATGTTAGGGAATGTGTAGGGAAAAATTCTGGTTAGAAAACAAGGGGTAGTTTTATTGATCTCTTTCCACTCTTGTAATATCGTATCCTTGAAAACAGGAATAATAGGAAAGGATCAAGGAGGATGCTGATGAGATTGAAAACAAAAGTGAGAAGAACTAGTAGAAGGAGTCTCTCCTGGCTCCTTAAGCAGCCCCAAATTCTAACCTCAAGAACAGGAGGACCAGATCCAAGTCCTTTTTATCCCACTCTGGGGTCTGGCATGAATGAATACTCACAAGCAGTTTAGGAAGACCAGGTGGGAGGAGACGATACAGGAAACCCCAATACATTTTGTTTAGCACACTTGGGCTCAGCAAGATTTTTCTTAACATTTTCAGCAATTAGGTATTTTAAATTTGCCTCAGAGCCACTCTGAATACCTCCCAGACTCTTGGACACAGGGAATCTCTCTCAGTCTCTTGGGCGAAGGCTTGTCCTACATAAGCAACACAGACAGAAGGTTCTCTACAGTTAGAGACACTGATGAACAACAGCATTGCCTCTCCACTTGCTGTATCTGCCTGAATATTCTTGTAAATGACACAATGATCATATGCATCTTGTGCCACCAAAGCAGGTGCAGCCCAAAGAAATATAGACACCATGAATGTTCTTAAGGAAGGTGAGGAAGAGGTCAACCACTCCCTCTAAATGGATACACTGAAGGGGGCAGTTAACTTACAACTCTACCCAGCCCCCCAGAGGAACAAGACCATATTATAGTCAGGGCCACTGGAATCATGCAATTGTGTGGCAGTGGTGGTTTTATTCTTTGCATAAATATGGATTTGCTGCAATTTGCCATATTATCCATCTACTGCACAGCATGCAGATTTTTAACAAATTGTTTCTAGCTCAGATGGTTCAAAAGTTACTACAAACGCAGCAACACATGCTGCAGAGCAGTGGAAGGCCCTTCGTAAAGATTGCCTACTCACCTTTCTGTTGCTATATTTCCGTGTTGAGCTAGTACCAATGAGGTGCATCCTAAGCCCAGAAGGTATTAATAAGCGTAAAAATGCCAAAATAAAGAAATAATAATATCAGAAAATGTGATGCATTATGCAGCATAATTTGGCTTTTCTTGCTGCATAAATTAGTCCATTTTGCTCCATAATCTGTCCCTCTCCAGTCACATAATTCCTGCAGTCTTGATTATAGTACAAAACAGGAGTCTTGAAAGCAGTCAAAAAACGGATTTTGGATGGGCTATGTGCCCTTATATAGGGTAGAGAGGGGCATGTGCTGTGTTTTGTATTGGCACCACTGTAGGGCTCCCTGCCTGGAGGAGGGGCGTCATGTAACTTAACACCGGGGACAATGAAGAGAAATGAAGTGGTAATATTCCCCATGAAGAACATTTTGTCTGTGATGTACCTAATTTGATGGGATAAGAAAGGATAAATAGGTTCTTAAAATGTGGCTTTCAGTCCTTCCATTAATCAATCATTAAATCAGTCAATCAAGTAAATAATCAGTTATTATTTAAGCTGTTAGAGAACCATAACATCTATACTCACATTAAAAACATGTCATATAGAAATGAAATAATCCATCATTTACTTTACAAATGTTTTTGAAAATAGGTTAAAAAGACAAGGTATAAAACCTCAACCACATATTATTTTGTTTTAGACTATTCGGATACATTGCTCCCCATAAATACATAATTACCTATGGTAGCAACTGATTCCTTGTTCTTGTCCTCCAATCTCCCTCTTCAAATATAATTTGCCATACAGTATAGAACAACAGTAATTGCCAGATCTTTACAATGCAAGACCCCTCGGCCCCGAGTAAGAGCCCCATAATGTAAGGGTATCAACCAATAAAAGCAATGCTTTGGTAAGTAGGGATGGGGAAGAATCTCGGCCGTGTAGAAGCTCCTGTCATGCTCCACGGCTAACCACAGACTCGGGAAGGACGCATGTTAGGAATCGGACAGGCTTATGATGGCGTTTGGTGTTCACCAGGCTCCTAGGAGGCTCCCGATCGAGCCCCCCCCTGTTTTTCGTCATTTGGAGTGGACTTGGAGCACTGTGTCTCCGATATTTCGACTACTGTGACTTCTGCTGCAGGTGGAGTCCGCTTCTTGCCCTAAAGAGGCTTGGCAAGTATGTGTTTGGAATCCTGCCCTGAGGAGACGAGGTCTGGTCTCTCTAAAGGAAAGGGAGGTGCGGTGGGGGCTACGGACTACAATATTCTCTGTCACTGGGGGAAGTTTCACTTTTTTTTCTTCTTTTCAAACTTTACATCTGAATAAGTTATACTGCTGCGGGCACTGTCTGATGAGCTCATGGTGCAGTGCATTTTGAGCGCATTGTGAGTCCTGGAAAGTTGTTGGTTAAAAAGACAGTCCCCTGCAAAAATATATTTTTTTAGCGCCAATTTGGCACGAGGCCAGTTTTTTTTCCAGAAGTCAGCTGCATACGGGGGTAGAGGAAGAGGGCTGCATGTCGCTTGTAAGGGCAAGGGCAAGGAGCAGCGCTATATAATGCCCCGATCTCTGCACTATCTTCAGGGAAAGGGACGACCTGCCTCTAGGGCTCCTAAAGCAGCACACACTGTGAAAACAAAGCGCCCAGCCCCATCCGACAATCACCTGTATATGGATCCATCTTTAAATACCTCCCCTCTGCCGCCCACTGACTCAGTCCTTAGGGATACTTCTCCTCACAGCTTACCGCCATCTATGACTCGCTCGGTGGGTCAAAATTCTGGCTCTGACTCTCTGCTTGAAGAGGCTAGAAACCCGGACCTGGATTTAAATTTACAGTTAATGAATAGTTAGCCCACCTCTGAACCAATCAGCCTCGAGCTGTAACTCCAAAGTTAATCACAGCCAGGCTCTGGCTATGGGTGCAGGCTCCAAGCTACTGTATCCTCTGTTTGGTGGACTGGTGAAGGGCCAAAAGGGTGTTGTTCCCCCACTGACTAGTGACTCTGCCTCTGCTCCTCAGGCAAACAGCTCCCTACTCGATCTATCCCGCGAGTCCTGCGAGTCAATTTCTGCATCAGGGATAAGTACTACAGCCGGGCCCCCCCCAAACTCCTCCGTTAATGGACCCTCTGAATTGGCCCAAGATCAGCTGAACTTACAATTGGGCTTTTTTTCTCATGCACCTACAGACAAGGCAAGCTCCGATATCCCTTCAGAAAATTTGCTCCTTCAGATCTTAACTGAGTTAAAAGCTTTAACAATTTCGCAAAATGAGGCAAACCAGAGAACAGAATCGCAATTGAATTTAATTTCTAGTAATATACAGCAACTTAACTCAAGTATCAAGGAGGTCGAACAGCGAGTATCTGATCTGGAGGATGCCAACGTCTCTGTGGAACCGTCAGTGCAAAATGTCAAGCAGATTTGTTAGATTTACAGATTCGGCTAGATGATGCGGAGAATCGCTCACGCAGATCTAACTTGAGATTTACAGGAATCCCTGAAGGGTGCAAAAATGGACAGACTGTTACAAACTTAATCACGGATCTTATCCTGCATCATGTTCTCTCAGAACCAGCAGATAAACATTTTGGATCTTACCATCATGGGGCCCATCGGGTCCCCTCAGTACAGCCACCCCATGCAAAGTATCCTCTAACAATTCTCGTCAATTTTGGCGATTTTCGTGTCAAGAAATCTTTCATCCTACATGTAGGACTGTTGCACCCTTCAACAAGCGATTAAGAGTAAAATACATCAGGTCCCTGGCGATTTTGCCTTCAAAATGTTCTCAGATATGTCCGTGGCGGCTGCACATCGGAGGAGAGAATTGAAAGGGATGATTCCGGCATTCCAAAAAGCCGGCGCTTTGGCAGGACTTGTACAGCAATCTAAACTTAAAAGTGTTTTTTCAGGGACATTCTAATCTAATTCATACAGTTGATGCTGCCAAGACTTTGTTGCATTCAATTCAAAAGCAGCCTGGGCAGGGGGTGGGAGTAGGGGGGGGGGAATATGAATAGGAGAGGGGGAGAGGAGGACAGATTATGCCCTGGGAGGGGGAATGTTGCTTGAGAAAGGTGACTTCACAGAGTGTAAATCTAATGCGTCACTATGGTACTTATATTCCAGTCCTTTTGGAGTCTATGGTATAGGGCACCATGCCAAGGCACCCGGTTAGGGAAGGATGGGTTCAGGAAGTGGGGGTGGTCCCGGATTGCTCAGAAGGGAGGGCCCTAGGTATTGGTCACCTAAGGGTCGGGTGGGGGTTGGGGGTGGGTGCTGGGAGGGTTGGCAAGGGGTACAGGATCCTGGTTTTCCACACTAAATCGTAGATACACGCAATTCAGAACGATTAAGGTTATAAAGTGGGTGATATTAGTTGGACCAGGCCAAAACTCGAATTCCCTGGTGGATTCAGGTCACTTACTTCCTCGGCGATTTTTTTATGAGAACTCAATGGCAAGGTTGAATTTCTCATTAAGAATAGTTTCCTGGAATGTCAACGGGTTAAATAATCGGAGGAAAAGGTCTGTAATTGAAGAGAGGGTAACTGCCCTAAATCCCTCGGTTATTCTATTACAGGAAACTTATATCCCAGTTAAAAAAGTTGCGGGCTTCCACATGTCCAAAAAGTGTGCCGATTTTAAGGTGGTTGCTGCAGCCCCAGCAGCCCAAAGAGGCGTGGCGGACTTTTTAGCTAGAGGCCTCAATGCTCGGGCACTTGACTTTCTCTGCGATCCCGAAGGACGATGGTGCTGGGTGCACTGTTTAATTGCTAAAGAAAGATTTATCTTTGTTAGTTTTTATGCACCCTTGATAGATGACCCAGCCCCATATGTAGGACTGTTTCAATCCCTTTTGCAAATATCAGGTAAAATTATTATTGCTGGGGATTTTAACTTTCTTCAGGATCCAATTTTGGACACCACTGTTAGGGGTAAGAAACAACATAAGCCTAGAGTTACCAAAATCTTTAAAGACTCTGCCAATGTGTTGATGCTCTGTGATCCTTGCAGAATGAGTGCCCCAAACGAGAGAGAGTATACGTGCATCTCAACCTGGCTTAAAAGCGCCTCCTGCATTGATTTTTTTCTGATATCTAAAATATTGCGTTTTAAGACTCAGTCTGTGCGGCCCTCTGGCTTATCTGACCATGCCTCCCTGGTGCTGGGAGTGTCTCTTTTTTCTTCTGACTACTTACCTACATGCCCCCACGGAAAACAATAGACAGTCTTTTGAATTAGCTAAAAAGGCACTGGCCAACAATTTTTTTAAGAAGGTTGAAACAGGATATCAGACTTATAGACAAAAGTTATACAAAGAGCGTGATTTCACAGGCAAATTCTTGGCATGGCAAGCTCGGGATCGAATTGCTGGCAATATGATACATGCATTGAGATGCCCTGTCATCAGGGTTAGGAATACTGACCCCAGAACTGTGGATGAAATTATGCTAGAACATTATAGGCGAATTTACAGCCATGCTACAGATATTGACCCTAGGACCATTAAGGAATTCCTGGGGAAACTAGATATTCCTAGTCTAACAGAAGAAGTCAGCAATGCTCTAATACAGCCATTTACCAAGTTAGAACTCCTTGAGGTTGCCAAGAACCTCCCCATGAGGGAGGCTTGTGGACCTGATGGCTTTCCGGCTAAATTTTATAAAGGTTTTATTAAAGTATTCATTGAAATTTTTTGTCTTTAATTAATGGCCTGCTTTAAGGGCGAATAGATTCCCAATTTTTGGCACTCAGGGAATGTTGTTAGCTTTCCCAAAAAGAATAAGGACAGAGAAGATCCTAATGCATATCGTCCAATCTCTTTGATAAATACAGATTATAAAATCATTACGAAACTTCTGGCTAATAGGCTCAATTGGGTCGTCAATAAACTGGTGTACCCCGATCAAAACGGGTTTATTTCTGGTTGGCAACATGCAACTAATAGGCACTTCTTAGCTGAGGCTCTTGATTATTTCGCTTCTAATAAAATTTCTGCCATCATCCTTTTATTAGATGCGGAAAAAGCATTTGATTTGGTTGTGTGGGATACACTCTTTGCGATATTGTCTAGCTATAAGGTGCCCTTTCAGGTCTCTGCATTAATTCAAAGGTTGTATTCAAACTCTGAAGCCAATATTATTATTAATTCCGCTTGTGTTGGTCAACTTCAAGTACAACATGGGACTCGGCAAGGTTGTACTCTATCCCCTATACTCTTTGCTCTCTTCATTAAAATCAGACAAAATAATCGGATTCATTCCCCCTTGAAGTCAATGGGGAAGATCAGACTGTATGCTGATGATATCATTATGTTTTTAGATGAAGAGCACACCTCCCAGGAAGCGGCTTTTAATGTGTTTGCCGAATTTGGGCAAATTGGTGGCTACAAGATTAATATGAGTAAGACTGATATTATTCTGTGTGGCACTTCTTCTATTAAACTGCTCCCTGAATTAAGGCATTGCGTGAATGCTAGGCCAAAGAGATACCTTGGGATTTCAGCCGACATAGGAGACCTGTATGACCTTAATTACGCCCCATTGCTCTTGAAAACTCAGGCTTTGCTTGCTCGATGGGGGTCTCTCCCCCTTTCTATATTAGGTCGAATTGTATTGATCAAAATGTCAGTATTACCATTATTTAACTTTCTGTTCTCGGCCATCCTGTGTGTATTAACATCAAATTTGTTTAAAAAACTGGAGTCTATGTTTCATCCATTTATTTGGCAAAATCAGAAGGCATGGGCCGCATTAAGCACATTATATGCAGATAGAGAAAAGGAGGTTTTAGCATTACCCAATTTTAAAGATTATTACTTTGCCTTTTTTACGCATTATTACACTAAGTTTAAAGCAGATCAATCTGTAGGCTGTTTATTCACTAATGACTTTCGTGAATTAATATGCAGGGAGAACAATATTCTGAATCCAGCACTTTTGGTGAAATCTCCCAAAAAAGTTCGCTATAAGATTCTTAAATGGCTCTTTAAAAGAAAATCTGATTTTTTAGAAGATATTCAATCCCATATTCGCATTTTTACACTCCTCTCACACAGTTTACACTACGCTCTGGCGCTCAGCTCAATTCAGACTTAGTAAGGAGATAGGAGCATGCAGGATTTAGTAAAATTGGGGATTTTTGCATCATTGACAATTGGGAAACTCCCTTAAACATTCTAATGGTTGTCCAAAATAATTTTGTTTTGGTGGGATCCTATAATACTATGCTTCACAGTCTAAGGGATTTGGATATCGATTTAATCATTAATACTCAGGCGTTAGTCAGCAAATTGGTTGACCCCCCTGGGATAAGACGTGCGGGTGCATGGAGAAGGCTACTTCTAGAGAGGGATAAGGTCGATCTCCGGGCAAAGGCGGCAAGAAAATGGGCCCGCCAGGAGGACCTTGACCTGTCAAGAGAGTGCTGGGAGAGAATTAATAATTTACATTTTACAGTACTTAAAGGTGCGAACTGGCATTGAATTATATTTTTTAGTAAATGGCCATTTTATCGAACCCCGCAAGCCTTATCCTGTGTGGTGCCTAGCTATCCTGATCTCTGTTTTCGCTGAAAGGCAGTAGGGGTAGAGGGTTAGATACATGTGAGTGGGACATGTCGATGTATACAGGAATACTGTGATGGAATATTTGTGATGCTAACAACTATGGCTCAGGTTATTATAACTCCCAGTATTCAGTTGATGTGCTTGGGTTTCGACCCCGAGGCAAGGCTCCCATCTAGGTGGGAGAAACTCGTTTTTATCACCACTGTGGTTGCCAGATCTCTCCTGTTAACCCCTTCTGTGCCGCGGATGTAATGGTTACGACCTGCGGCACAGTGGCAAGGGTTGCTCCCCTAGGGGGCAAATTATATTTAGGCCATTTCTGCCCCCAAGGGGGACAGAAACCACTAGACATCAGAGAGTTTTTTTTTTTCTTGTGAATTTCACGCAAGGGGAGCGACCCCTTAGGCAAGGGTCGTTCCCCTGGGGGGCAAATTTATTTTAGGCCATTTCTGCCCCCCTGGGGGGCAGATCAGCTTATTTTCATTAGGCCAATTTGCCCCCAAGGGGGGCAGAAACCACTAGGCACCGGGAATTTTTGTTGTTATTGTTTTACAGATGGGGAGCGACCCCTTAGGCAAAGGTCGCTCCCCTGGAGGGGCAAATTGTATTTAGGCCGTTTCTGCCCCCTTTGGGGGCAGATCGGCCGATTTTAGGTCAATAAACCACTAGGCACAGGGGATCTTTTTTTTTTGCGCCAATGTCACGCAAGGGGAGCGAGCCCGTAGGCAAGGGTCGCTTCCCGGGGGAGGTGGAGGGGCAAATTTATTTTAGGCCTTTTCTGCCCCCCCGGGGGCAGATCTGCCTATTGTTATTAGGCCGATCTGCCCCCAGGTGTGGCAGAAACCTTTAGGTGCCAGGGATAAAAAAAATTGTGTTTTTTTTTTGTTTTGTTTTTTAGAGGTGGGGAGCGACCCCTTAGTCAAGGGTCGCTCCTCTGGGGGGCAAATTGTATTTAGACCATTTCTGCCCCAGCCGATTTTTGTTAGGCCAATCTGCCCCCATGGGGGCAGAAACCACTTAGGCACCAGGAATTGGTGTGTGTGTATGCGTGTGTTTTCTTTAGGGGGCCAGCCCCTTGGGTAAGGGTCGCTCCCCATGGGGGCACATTACTGTTGGCCATATCTGCCCCCATTGGGGGCAGATGGGCCTATTTTTGGAAGGCCCATCTGCCCCCAAGGGTGGGCAGAAAGCCCACCAGAGGCCAGGGAAGTTTTTTTTTCAAAAATAAGAGTGTGGGGGTATGGCCATACCCCCACCCCAAATAAATGGGGCCAAAGTTGTTCTGCCCACCAGTGGGCAGATGGGGCAATTATCCCTGATCCACACCCCGGGGGAGCAGAAAGTCTACTAGATGCCAGGGAATAAAAAAATATATATATATATTGGGGTGGTGGCTACCAACCAGTATGGGCCTGGTTACGCCCCCACCTCAATTGAAGGGGGTAACAGTCATTCAGCTCTCCCCCGCACTATAAAACATCTGATCCCACAGCAAGCAAGAAGACATTTGATTATTTTGGGTTTTAGTTCTACATTTGGGCCATGAGAGCTTGGCTTACTCTCAAAATCGTCCCACTTGGAATGGTGGAGGGCTGCACTTTATGGACTTTGGGACGCTGCCATGTAGAAAAATCCACAAGACCTAGACACATCTGAAAACTAAACATCTGGGTGATTCCAGGGTGGTGTGTTTCAAATGCACCCACACCATTTTTGTACCCACAATCCCCTGCAAACCTCCAACTTTGCTGGAAATCACACATTTTTCCCACATTTTTGTGACGGAACCTTCCGGAATCTGCAGGAATCCAGAAAATTCCTACCACCCAGCATTGTCTCATCTATACCGATAAAAATTCTGCTGCACTTGTCAGCCTAAAAATGTTTTTTTTGCAAACTGCCCTTTTGGACCCCTTTGTTCCCCCTCAATATCGACATGGTTTTGGCTCTTCCCTTTCACAAGCACTTGGCCCACCTACACAAATGAGGTATCATTTTTACTGGGAAACATTGGGTGGTATGAAATGTGTCCCAGTGCGGTGATTCCACACAGAAATGTGGGAAAAATGTGATTTTTTAGCTAAATTTGAGGTTTGCGTAGGATTCTGGGTAAGAAAACATTGGGGGATCGACGCAAGTCACACCTCACTGGACTCCCTCAGGTGTCTAGTTTTCAAAAATGTCTGGGTTTGGTAGGTTTCCCTAGAAGGCTGCTGAGCCCAGGACAAAAAACGCAGGTGCCCCCCTGCAAAAACAGGTTGTTTTGTAATTGATAAGTTGGATGTGTCCAGATAGTGTTTTGGGGCATTTCCTTTCACGGGCAGTAGGCCCACCCACAAAAGTGAGGTACCATTTTTATCGGGAGACTTGGGGGAACGCTGGGTGGAAGGAAATTTGTGGCTCCTCTCTTATTCCAGATCTTTCTGTCACCGAAATGAGAGGAAAAAGTGTTTTTGGGCCAAATGTTGAGGTTTGCAAAGGATTCTGGGTAACAGAACCTGGTCAGAGCCCCACAAGTCGCCCTATTTTGGATTCCCCTAGGTGTCTAGTTTTAAGAAATGCACTGGTTTGCTAGCTTTCCCAAGGTGCCGGCTGAGCTAGAGGCCACAATCCACAGGTAGGTACTTTGTAAAAAACACCTCTGTTTTCTGTGGAAAAATGTGATGTGTCCACGTTGTGTTTTGGGCCATTTCCTTTCACGGGCGCTAGGCCTACCCACACAAGTGAGATGCAGTTTTTATCGGGAGACTTTGGGGAACGCTGGGTGGAAGAAAATGTGTGGCTCCTCTCAGATTCCAGAACTTTCTGTCACCGCAATGAGAGGAAAAGTGTTTTTTGGCCACATTTTGAGGTTTGCCAAGTATTCTGGGTAACAGAACCTGGTCAGAGCCCCACAAGTCACCCCATCTTGGATTCCCCTAGGTATCTAGTTTTTACAAATGCGCTGGTTTGCTAGGTTTCCCCATGTGCCGGCTGATCCACAGGTAGGCAGTTTGTAAAAAAACACCTCTGTTTTCTGTGGAAAAATGTGATGTGTCCACGTTGTGTTTTGGGGCATTTCCTTTCGCGGGCGCTAGGCCTACCCCCACAAGTGAGGGACCATTTTTATCGGGAGACTTGGGGGAACGCTGGGTGGAAGGAGATTTGTGGCTCCTCTCAGATTCCAGAATTCTTTGTCACCGGAATGAGAGGAAAAAGTGTTTTTTTGGCCACATTTTTAGGTTTGCAAAGGATTCTGGGCAACAGAACCTGGTCAGAGCCCCACAAGTCACCCCATCTTGGATTCCCCTAGGTGTCTAGTTTTCAAAACTGCGCAGGTTTGCTAGGTTTCCCTAGGTGCCGGCTGAGCTAGAGGCCAAAATCCACAGCTAGGCACTTTGCAAAAAACAGCTCTGTTTTCTTTGTGAAAATGTGATGTGTCCACATTGTGTTTTGGGGCGTTTTCTGTCGTGGGTGCTAGGCCTATTCACGCAACTGAGGTACTATTTTTTTCGGGAGACGTGGGGGAACACAGAATAGCAAAACATATGTTATTGCCCCTTGTCTTTCTCTAAATTTTTTCCTTCCAAATGTAAGACAGTGTGTAAAAAAGACGTCTATTTGAGAAATGCCCTATAATTCACATGCTAGTATGGGCACCCCGGAATTCAGAGATGTGCAAATAACCACTGCTTCTCAACACCTTATCTTGTGCCTATTTTGGAAATACAAAGGTTTTCTTGATACCTATTTTTCACTTTTTATATTTCAGCAAATGAATTGCTGTATACCCGGTATAGAATAAAAACCCATTGCAAGGTGCAGCTCATTTATTGGCTCCAGGTACCTAGGGTTCTTGGTGAACCTACAAGCCCTATATATCCCCGCAACCAGAAGAGCCCAGTGGACATAACGGTATATTGCTTTCAAAAATCTGACTTCGCAGGAAAAAGTTACAGAGTAAAACGTGGAGAAAAATGGCTGTTTTTTTCACCTCAATTTCAATATATTTTTATTTGAGCTGTTATTTTCTGTAGGAAACACTTGTAGGATCTACACAAATGACCCCTTGCTGAATTCAGATGTTTGTCTACGTTTCAGAAACATTTAGCTTTCTGGGATCCAGCATTGGTTTCTCACTCATTTCGGTCACTAACTGGAAGGAGGCTAGAAGTACAAAAAATAGTAAAAATGGGGTATGTCCCAGTAAAATGTCAAAATTGTATTGAAAAATTGGGTTTTCTAATTCAAGTCTTCCTGTTCCTGAAAGCTGGAAAGATGGTGATCTTGCCACCGCAAACCCTTTGTTGATGCCATTTTCAGGGAAAAAACCATGAGCCGCCTTCTGCAGCCCTTTTTTCCCATTGTTTTGAAAAAAAACAAAATCTTTGCTGTATTTTGGCTAAATTCTTGGTCTCCTTCAGGGGAACCCACAAAGTCTGGGTACCTCTAGAATCACTAGGATGTTGGAAAAAAAGGACCCAAAATTGGCGTGGGTAGCTTATGTGAACAAAAAGTTATGAGGGCCTAAGCATGAACTGCCCCAAATAGCCAAAAAAAGGCTCGGCACAGGAGGGGAAAAGGCCTGGCAGCGAAGGGGTGAAGAAACTGGCGATCTGAGTTCTCTCCCACCCTTCAAGAATGGCTGAGCAAAATGATGCAAGTCAGAAATCAGGAAATGAGATATGCTAGGAGAATAGGAAGTGGTAAAAGGATTTCCCTGATGTGGGGCGAATTATTTTTAGACAATCATGGGTAAATCTGCTCCATGTTAAATCACCTATTGAATGATTGAATTTGCGTAGCTACCTAGTCTCATTGTATCTGTCAAGAGCTTTCTTTCTGGGAACCATTGGGGAAGTTATTTAAGACAAAGTATGGAATTGCATTTTTTTTTCTGTTATCTTGGTGGATCCTGAGAAAAATTAAATAAAAAGAAATGGAAAAAAAAGCAGGGACAAGTAACCCCAGCATGTATTTCATCCTCACATCCTCCTATATTACAGCTTCATGAGGGTAAGTTCCAGTCCGTTTGCTTCTAGAATTGTCAAAAAATAAAAATCCCTAACCTAAATTTTAGATACAGCTACTTTACAAAAGGCGAACGATCTAGTAATAAATGAAGGTTACCCAATCTGCAAGCCTGGTCATGATGTATGTTTTTAGTCCACATTTCAATGTTCGTTTGATTTTCCATTTTCCATCCTGCTTAACACAAAACTGGTACTGGTTTTGCCCAGTTCCACCTTGCTATATGTTGTTTGTTTATTGACAGTCATCCTGTGCTACAGTTGCTTACAACAGATGAAAGATAGTGCCTGATTTGTGGACTCATTACTAGTTGCCTGGATTGATATCCCTGGGGCACCTCACTCTGGGCAATTACAACAGAGCCCAGTGTTTCTAAACTCAGTATTTTCACCTGGTGGAAATCTGCATCCTCTGGAATCACAGATGACTCAGGATTCGGGCTAAAGGCAGAAACACCAACGGGGGTGGAGGGCAAATAATACTCCCCCAGCATTACCCTACTCTGCTGTATCCATCTGCTAATCCCTGGCCTGAGATCTGCAGCACTTCCTCGGTGCCATTCCTGTTTACTCTAAGCAACTGAGTTTTTCCCCATATAAATGTGATAAAATTACCCCAATAAAACATTTAAGATGAGCATTAAAATCTTTACAATCTTCCTCATATAACCACATGGGAAAAATCACTATTCGGAGGCGCCTAACAAACTTTTTACTGCAATCAAAAACCTGCCAATAGCACATGCAACATCCAAGAATCGCATATCCGTCAAGAATGAAACTGCTTGTGCATGATGTGTAATGCCATATTTCATAAAAACAGGCTGTAAAAATGTTCTCCGTAGTGGCAGGACAGTCTAACAATCCATAATGTGCTAAATATTGCATTTAGTTGCCAGGCCACAGGTACATTTGCCAGCAGGGTCCATTAAAGCCTATTTCATTTCCAGTTAGCAATAACCGTGATTAATTCCCACTCTTGCCCTCAATAATTAATATATTATCCTACGATTCGGTAAGAGGTCCAAACAAGGGAACCAATCTTCCTTTATCCATGAATTTAGCACAAACTGGACAGAATATTTGCCCCCTAAATATTTTCGATCATATTCTCCAGACAATTCCTTGCCGTATATTTTAATCTCCTTCTTAGAGACTTCCAGATCAAAATTCTCCTGGCCCAACTTTACCTTAATGCTCCTACAAATATCCACCAACCTCTTCCTAACCCCCTTTGCCCATTTCATCTCACTTTTCACGATCTCATGCTTGCACCATAATATGACCTTATGCTCTTCACCCACCTCTAGCCGACCCCAAAATCTAATTAGAGCTTCTTGAGCTAACACACTCCAAAATACCACTCCTGTTTCCAATCTCAAGGCCTGAATCATTGATGATGCTGGTAGGGACATGATATTTTTCAAAATGTCCCCTCCTCCCTGTCCCAATTACTTTTAACACTCACACACAATAATTCAGCTCCATACAAATCATGGCCTCGTAGGCTTTTAATAACGGCCTATCGGACATCTTTCCATAGTCCCTATTAAATTTCTTTAGGCCGCTTATCGATGCAAGGGCTTTTACTTTTGTTGCTTCAATATGTACATCCTACCTTAAGGAAGCCGTAAAGCAAAACCCCAGATACTTATATTTGTTCACCTGATCCAACTTTGTGCCACCCAAATACCAACTGCTTCCAGTGGCTTTCCTTCCAATACACAGCACTTTTGTCTTCTCCCGATTCACCATTAACTTTTTCGCTTGACAGTAATCAGAAAATGCATCCAATTTCCTTTGCAAATCTATCTTTGTCCGGTCAAATATCACTAAATCATCTTCATACAGAAGGCAAGACACATCTATTTTGGGACTTGCACCTCTTTCCACAAACAATGCTGCCGGTAGATCAGCGATAAATAGGGAGACCAAAAGTGGGTCCAGCACACATCCATGACGTAGCCCATTGGCAATTATGATTTTCTGGGATATGGTCTCCTCCTCGTCTATGATAACTTGAGCCCAATTAAGTGTGTGCAGTTCCTGGCATACCAACAACAGGCTCTTTGGCATATCCTGCTTAATCAAGGTTTCCCAAAGGCACTTACGATTCACCAAATCAAAGGCCACATGGAAGTCCACAAAGCAACAAAACAACCTATCTCCTTGCTCTATCGACTTCTGAGCGATGGACCATAAGGCCCTGCCTCGGAGGAATAGTTTGGTTTATAGCAACCCAGTCCTTAAGACAACCCAATACAATTTTCTAAAACAATTTTTCCCCGACATCCAACAGGTTAATCGACCTGTAATTCTTCAGGTAATTTACATGCCCTTGTTTATGTGTGGGCCTGATCATTCCCTCTCTCCAATTTATAGGTAGCTGGCCTAAATCCAATATATTATTAAACATTCTACAAAACAAAATTTGCCCACTAATCAGATTGGATCGTTATTGTAGAGGGCGGAATATCATCCGGACCAGCTGCTCAAGTCAGTACCAATTTCGACATAGTGCGTTTAATATTTCCTGCCAAAAATAGGGATCTGGTAACCTCATCTAACCCTATTCACCGGATAGTTGGCCACGCCACCTGCTCTGACCCGGCACAATACATTTCTTTTATGTAATGGACCTAGGCATCTTCTTCCAATACACACTTCATACCCGCCGGTCATTTCCTAGAGCCATCCTGCATGAGTTTCCAAATCTTTTTTATGTTTTTGCAATATATTGCCTCCAGTAAATTCTCCCAACACTTCTCCTTCTTTTTATATACTTTCTTTAATTTCTGAAGGGTAATATAACTCTCATAATCATACCTCAATCTAAGGCTTTTGTAATATTTTCTTACTAGGGCCTTTAATTTCCTACATTCTTCATTAAACCAGGCACTTCTTTTCCCCTAGGAGCTTTTAACCCTATCCTCTTGCCCATTTTTACTTTTCAGAACCACCTTTAAACAGGCAACTACTTGGTTAAGAATGTTCCCAAACCACTTTATATTGTTAGCCGTGGCCATACTTAACATAATTTAATGTTGGAAGGAGGCTAATGCTGTTAGTGACTCCTCCGAAATACGTGTAGTAAGGCGCTTTGGGTAATCAATTGTTATAGGGAGAACTCTTTCTCTAAATCTCCTTACTCCCCTACTTAATTCCAATTTTAAGTGGTAATGAATTCTATGCATGCATAAACATATAATCAATTGGACAAGGCTGCGCCCCATACTTAAACGTACAATTTTCTGGCCGATCTGACCCCATCCGGCCATTAAAGCAGAACAGGGCCTTTGAGGCCAACATTTTTTTAAGTTCTTCCTCTTGTGACTCACATTTTATTGCTGGAAAACTAGCAGAATAAATATTAAATGCCGAAAGTATTTCTTTATGCCATAGATCTATGCTAATGGGGTTTAACTTATACTTAAAATCCTCTGCGATAAAGAGTAAATCTTTATGGAACCTTATACATAATAAATCTACCTCATCCTTAAATCTTCCCAGTTCGGATCTATATTCTACCCTACGAGTATCCTGTACATATACGTTAACTATTACCATGGAGTCATATACCACAACCCCATCCTGCAGGCTCACTCTACATGCCATCATCCATTCACAATTCAAATCTATTGGCACAGCATTTTTTGCAATTCTAGTGAAGACCAAAATTATTAGTCCCCTAGAGGGTCACCCGTGGCACCTTCTCTTTGGAGGCCTATTTAACTGAACAAAACCATCAAACAATTGGGTTTTGTCACACAGCCAGGTTTCCTACATATATACGATCTCATGCATCTTAACCAGCTGTTCCAATCTCTCCGATTTTAGCATATTCACTAGACTATTCATATTCCATTACAATATTCCTAGACTGTGCAATGACCCAGAATCTTAATCGATCTCACTCAACCACCCCTCATCCTCATTACCTGGGGATGACAAGGCCGCATACCTATTCTTGTGGCACATATACTCCTAGGCCACAGCCCTACCAGGGGTCTTCACAGTTATTTCCAAGGTTCCTTATCTTTATACTTCTTACCAAACAACCTAACTTGTTGAGCGCCAAAGCCCTGCATGGTAACTAAGGTATGCTTTATTCTGACCCTCACCTTCCAGCATTTCAGTTCTCTGAACAAGCTGCATCCCCTCCTTCAATACTTCACTTTCAGCTTTTACAAGCAACGACTTCACTAACCCTGAATATAACAGGACTTTGGTCACTTCCTTCCCATGCCTATTTTTTATAAAGCCTACCTGGCTAAGGTCCTTCGTTCCTAGGTCTTTCAGACTTGGACATTTGGAGAAAGCAAACAATAACTTTGAACGGTTAAGGGTGAAAAACTAAATTGTCCATTTCCCTTTTTTCTCCCTTTGGGCAGGTTCAAAATATAACCATAGATCACTATCTATTCCATTCTCTATCAAAGTCGATGCCAAACTATCCCTCCCCCTATTCACACTACCTTGCCTCTCCTTCCTTTCCATTCCCACCCTTCCCCCTTCCATTTCTCTCTGGTTTTGTAATCCCTTCTCAGCCTTTACTTGCTTATCATACTCCATGTTCTCTCTACTCAGGGACTGGGGACTTCTTCCTTCACAATCCCCTAGAATTCTCTTTTGCCCCTTTTTGTGACCACTCATCCTTCCCACTTCTCCAGTGGTCTTTTTGGAGGATTTAACTTCAAGGTTTTGAATTAAGGAGTTGCCCCTGGCCCTTTGGACAGGCACTGTAACATTCCTAGGACTTACTCTCACACCCTTCACTGTCCTTACTGTTCTAGGCCTTGGTATGCACCACCTGTAGCAAGTAGATTCCCCACGCCTCTGTGCTCCCGCCTCCTTTTTTTGGGATACTTCTGCTTCTTGCTTATCCCCTTCCACCAGTCTAACCATACACGGCATAAGAGCCTTCATCTGCTTCAATTTCCCCACCATAGCCTGAAGCTGCTCTTTCTGTGCTTTCACAACATCGTGACTCATTACAGATACCTCAAGTAGACCTTGAAGTCTTCTGTAACATCAACATTATATCTGACATTGCTGCAGAGGATGATGCTGTAAAATTTACACTTAGAGTAGAGTTATCCCCTAAGCCTTCCGAAAATTTTAAAACCTCTTTTACATTAGCTGTGTGTTGCTCCTCTACCTCCTCCAGCTCCCTCCCATAGCCAGTGAGGTTCTTCCGACCAGACCCTGCCTCTGCATCCCCATTTCTTTCTTCATATTGCCTTACTCCACTCTCAAAGAGTGAAAAGAGTCTTGGCGACGAGGACAGTCTGGGTTCGATATACAGTTAATTCTGGCTCGATAAATCTGTCATGCATGCTATTGGTAGACTTAGGTCTAAAGAATGGCTGCTAGGGTCCCTTCTTGGTTCTTCTCCAGTTAGTCCCGCCACCACTAGAAGTTGAGGTATCTTCCTTTTGAAGTGTTTACTCACAAAATATTTTATTGATTTGCTCAGAGCCGCCCCCAAGTCATCCTTTGGAGGGCTAACATTTTGAATTTGTCGCCTTTTGATACTGCTTATAGGCTTGCCTTTGCCTTCTTTATCAATACTTTCTTGTTCTTCCAGGTCTTCCACTGGCATATCTTCTGCTATCAATAGAGAGTCCTCTTGCTGTTGGTTAATGTACTTTTTCTGCTTCTTCCCGTTCCTAGGTGCCATTTCCCCATGATACCTAACTTGGGCGCCTACTCTGATGCCTCTGTACTCATATATGCGATAATGTTGCTTCCAACAATAACTTACTTGGTCCAAAATCACTCCATAGTACTTACCTCTGCTAACTGGGCTGGTGTCCCACCTATAAGCCGCAGGACTGCTGCCTCCACCCGGCTTCCATACACCAACTCCTTTTTCGCGAGCTCCTCCTGATCCTCCAAAATGACTGCAACAGTGGCTCTCCCTGCTCCTTTTTGCCTGCAGATCAGAGGCTAAACTGCACCTTGCCCTCCACCACCTCAGCCTCCCAAATTTCTCCGGACACAGTGATGGCGCCGTCGTACGTCAAGAACCTCGTGGCTCCCCGCAGGGGGCCGGCATGTTTGCCGCATGTTGGCCTGGTGACTCTCTGGGGTCTTTTTCCACACTCTGTGTGCATTTTCCTTGCACTCACTTCCGCGCAGTTCCCTAGCACTGAATCAGTGCCCAATCAGCGTTTCCAGATGAGGCGGGCGGGCACAAGCACAGTGGTGTGCGCAGTCAAAGTCACTCATAGCGCAATGAGGCATAACTCAGGCTTAACTCAGCCCAGTCGCACAGAGCCAATGTAGATCACTGCTGAGTTTTTGTAAAAAAAAACTGCTTGCTCTAAGCAGCTGAGTTTTTGGAAAAACAATTGACCAAAATAGAAGGTGACAGATCTTTTTAATACAGCGCATGATTGCTATTTCCCTATGTCATCATATTAGGTTCATTTTTTATATAATTTCTAACTGTGTTGTGTTGTTTTGGTTTATAAGACAATGGTAAAATCAGGGCGATTTGCTGTACAATGCTACATATGAAATTTTTCAGATCATTCACAAACCAACAAACTGATGGTTACCTACAACATATTACTCCCCAAACATAATAGGGTGCAATGGCTCTTTATGTAGAATAGGATTAAATATATGTCCTTGACCTCAGCGTTTCAGAGGAACAGGACAGATTCAAGGAGTATGGTCTAAATAGATCATTGAGACTGGGAGATTAAGGTCTGTTGATTGTTGCTAGTGCCCACAGAGGCACACTAGTTGGAAGGATATTAGAGGCAGAAGGGGTGTGACTATGGAATAGCCTCCCCGAGGCAATCAGAAACATTAAGAATGCTGTTGGCTTTAAGGAGAGATGGGATAGTTGTTTATTTAACGAAACAGCCTTCTGTAGCATTTCCAGATCACTTGGATAGATTGAAGGGTTTTGATTGATCAAATAGTGCCGGCTGGATTAGACAAACCATAATATCTTTTTGTGAATTCTCATTAAAAATATAGTTAGGAAAACATTTTATAGAATTTCAGTTACATATGTTTACCTTTTTGGTTTAATGTGGGTTTTTACGGTCTTTTCCTACACTATCTGCTCTCAAAACCTCAAAGTACCAACTTTCACATTCTGAACCCAGTACAAATTTACAAATCATTAATTGTGCTGATAGCAGATTTCTTCTGATGCCCGTTAGTGGTGGGCATTAGAGGAACTGATGGTATATGTTATCAGTCATCCAGGAGGCTCACACAATCTTATCCTTAATATTATAATTTTTTTACCTTTTTCATGACTTTGAACTTTTGGAGCCTGGTCATGACTTCTATTGTCTTAAATGAGCTTGATATACAGAGGCCTCTGTAGTTCCAGTTTGTGGACATGTCAATGGCTGTGACATTGTGGGGTGACCAGAGTGACTAACAGGGACACAAGAGACCCACAGATCAGTCTTATTATTCCCTCCAGCACAAAAAGTCATCCCTGTGCTCCAATGATTTCTCGATCACGCACCAAAGTGGTACAGGAACCGCCCACTGTGCAAACATTATATCAACCTATGGGTAGTGGTTACCCAATCCTCATGTGTAGAGTTCCTCCTTTAGCGCCTAATGCATATGAAGATAGTGCCTCACTTAAAATAAGGTTATCTATTGGATACGGCACACCAGACAATGTGGCTCCGTTATCCATTCAGATATAATATCGGCGCAGCGCTACACAGAGAGAGAGGGCCATTGGGACACAATAAAGCTAGTGCTCTCTGCGCCTGAGTTGGTTAGGGGCCTATTATCCATGGAGATGCAGAACCCCCTGCATAGTGGTTCAAATATCCATTTCAAAAGCTGTTGGCCTGCAAATGATTCTTCATTGAGGAGGAATTTTCCCGCCCCAAACCATAGCCCTCGAATCGAGAGAGATGAACCTTTAGCCATTTCTGAGGAGATCCCTGCTTTAGCTAACAAGAAGGAGCATGTTTGTCAGAACGTGACGACTAATCCAGGGAGGCTGGCACAAGTAGCTGTTGCTCCGGACATTGATTGACTGTTTTTGCCTCGAACTGACCGGGATAGTAGTGGATCCTCTAGTATTGTTAATTTGCAGGTAGAAGGGGTGTCAGATTCAGAGCCCCCGTCCCCTAGGATCAGGGTTTCGGCATCTGATGCTTTTGATGCACCTATGGTGAAATTATCACCTAGGAAGAACCATGTTAGACCTTGTATTTTGTCATCCCTCCCGACGGACCCTACAACCTGGGAGACTTTAACCCCAAAGCTCCTGACATGGAATTTGGCTGGAATTCGCAATAAATTCGATGACCTAGATTGGGGGAGTTTATAGACAAATTTGACATTTGCTTGTTCTAGGAAACTTGGTCAACTATTAATGTTTTCAGACAAGGGTTTAACTCATTTTGCAAAGAAGCCAGACCGTCCCTGGCGGGGAGAGCGCCGGGGGGTCTTATTATATGGACAAGGAACTCAGATCTGGGCAATATTAGAGAAATTTATGTGGACCCAGATGATATACTGGCTTTATCTATTCAGCAAAAGCAAGGTTTTCCCCTGTTGTTTGTCAATGTTTATAACAGACCAGGTCCTTTTAACCAATTGTCAAAAACTATTCAGGTATTGAATGCTTTGGTGTCAGATTATATAACATCGCATTTTATTTTTGTTGCTGGGGATTTAAATGTGTCACTTGAGCCGAACTCTGTATTTTCTGAGATTACACAGCTGGAAGATGCATCATGGAATATTCCTCCTTTTTCTTCTTTGAAGAAGCAGTCCAAATCTAGTAGTAGGGCTTTGCAGGTCATAGACTTTATGATAACACATGGTCTTCGCCCAGGAAATGGGCGTTTTCCTTCGGACTCTCCTGCAAAACCCACGTTCTTCAGAAGGTCTTATAGTAGTATATTACATTATGTGGTCATTGACGTGAGGATATGGCACTCTATCCAAGATATCTGCGTAGGAAATCAATACAACAGCGATCATGCCCCAATCTTAGTTACATATGATGGGCTTATTTCTAAAAGAATAGATATGCAAAATAGCAACAAAACTATTCCTTCCCTAGTAGTCTCTTCTAACAAGCGTGCCCTGAAATGGGATTGTTTTAAAAGTTCAAGAAAACTGTGGGGGAAAATGTTTGATTTAGTATCAACCCACCATTTAGTGGATGGCCTTTGTTCATATTCCCCCAATGAGGTCATGGCCTTGCACATAGATCTTTTTTCTACTTTGAAGGATCTTTTCTATAGAACTGTTAGGGAAAATAATCATTCAGTAGCTGGACCCCATCATAGGTGGTTTGGTAAAGCATGCAGGAGTCCAAGTGTAGCTTGCTAAAGGCAATTAAATCTAAAGTTAGACATTTGATAACTAGTGCAAGGCGTGAGTACGCATTTGTAATAAAGACCTGCAAAAATAATTGGGAAGAAGAGTCATGGCAGGATTTGCTGACAGCAGCTAAGGGGAAGCATCTGAAAAGTTTTTGGTCCTTGGTGGCTTTCAACGGGTGAAATGAAAATTCTAGATCAGATGGTTATATTTCGCCAGAAGATTGGGTGGCTCACTTCACGAAGTTGTATGACGTTGAAACTGACGCTCTCTCCAATAGCAGCACTGTATTTGGATTAGACTCCTCTCCCTCTGATAGCCTGACTCCGTTTACTCTGAACGAAACTAGGATGGCCATTAAGGCCCAAAAATCAGGAAAGGCCCCCAGGTTAGATGGTATACCTGCTGATTTATTTAGATCTGACCTTGACATGTGGGGCCTCTATGTTAAGAATGTATCAAATGCTGTCTTGGCTAGTGGAAACTATCCCCACTCCTGGAAGGGAGCAATTATTGTACCTATTTATAAAAAGGGGGATAGGGCCGCTCCTGTGAATTACAGACCAATTAGCCTCCTGGATAATCTCCCAAAAATATTTTGCTATCAGGTTCTGATAAGGGTTAAAGAATGGCTAGTAGAGACTTAAGCCCTCAGTGATCTCCAAGCAGGTTTTAGACAGAAAATCAGTACAATCGACCAGATATTCAGGGTTCTCACGATCAAATGGAAGACTGTAGACCTGGATGCAGGGAATCTTTTCGTGGCCTTTGTGGATCTCAAATTTGCGTTTGATCTGGTCTCGCGCTACAAATTGTGGGATGTACTGGACAGAGCCGGCTTTCCGAGTCCCCTATTAAACGTAATTAAAAGTTTATATACTGAGAGTTTTGTGAAAATTCGATGGGGATTAAATGGGGAGGCAACAAGAGAGATTCCGATTAAAAGAGGGGTGAGGCAGGGATGTGTTCTTGCCCCTACACTTTTTTTAATGTTTATTAACGCATGTATCGCTTACTTACTTGACTGTGATAATGATGCACCAAAACTAGGTGGGACAAAGATTCTGTGTCTGCTATTTGCGGATGATACTTTGTTACTATCCCAAACTGCCCTGGCCTTGCCAATTTACTCGTGAAGTTTATGTGCTTTTGCAAGGACCACAGCCTTGAAGTTAGTACCTTAAAAACCAAATATATGATTTTTGGTGATAAAAAACTTAAAATAAGGAGGACGATCGTACTGGATGGGGAAGCATTAGAAAGAGTCACTGATTTTGATTATTTGGGAGTCAGACTAGAGGATGCTTGTTTCTGGTCCAGAGAGGGCCTGGCCTGGCAGTTCGGGCTGGACTGTTCCCATCACGAACATGGTCAAGACTGATTTGCATATGGCTGGGTCCAAACTGGGGTTGCATGGTGAGCAAAAGAACAATGGATTAAACCCATATCTATGACTGGGGGTGAGTGTTTGAAAAGTTTCAACACTCCATCCATCATCCTTTTGTGTTGCTAAAGTTGCCCTAAGTGGGAAGGGTATGCCCAGACATGGGTCTTTTGCTCACTGTACCACTGGATTCAAGATAGCCTGGCTGATCAAGGGTGATACCCTGAAACCGGACCCAGGATGCTTGTTTCCGGTCAAGGGAGGATATGGCCTGGCGGTTAGGGCTGATGGATTAAACCCAGATCTGTGACTGGGGGTGAGAGTTTGAAAAGTTTCAACACTCCATCCATCATCCTTTTGTGTGACTTTTAGAAAGTGGGCATTTTCTTGCTTAAACCATTCTGTGACTCTGCTTGTTTGTGGATTTCCTCTCTGGGTCAGACTGACAGTTGGCTGTTCGTGAATCCCTTCTAGACAGTGAGACGAAGGGAGCTGGGGAGTAGCCTCAACATCCTGATGGGCCATCTGAGCTAGAGTGGAGGGAGGAGTGGTCACTTACACCTGAATGGGCTGTGCCTGCCCTCTCAAGCAGTCTCCAACCCTCTGGCGTGAGTCTGGAGCCTGGCCTGGGCAAGGCAGGATTTTGTGAACAACAGAGACTTTCCTTTGAAGTTTGCCAACTATTGACCCGAAACCCCTCATATTTTAGATTTCTTCAAGGATTCAAGAGGAACCTCTGCTAAGGAGATAAGCTGAAGAGCTGAGGAGAAGTGCTGCTCCTGCCTGTGACTGTGCTTTGTTGGGCTATCCTACAGTTGTTGCTTCTGCCTGTGAAAGGGGACAAAGACTGCACTTTGTTGTGCATTCCTGCTTGAGAAGGATCTCCAAAGGTTTGAACTGAGCTTGCTTCCTGTTGTTGAAGTCTCAGGGCCATCAAAGACTTCCTCTGCCAGCACCTGGACTCTCTGCTGAGACTCCTGCCCTGCCAAGTGGTACCCCATCCAGTCCCTGGGCCCTTGAAAGGCGAAGCTGGTGGAAAAGGTCTTAAATCCATGCAAAGATCGATGTACAGGGAAATCTTTGACGCACCATCTGCAACGTGGCTGATAAATGACACGCTGCTGGCCTTGCGACTGAAATCAGCTCTCCGACGGCATTGCGGCTTGAAGATCGATGCATTGCGGCTGGAGAAACAAAGCGCAACACCCGCTAGCGGCTGCTGATAACAACGCAAGCCCCACGCAGCGCGGTTTCCTGACACCATGCGACTGGATTTCAAAAGCAACATCGCTGGGCTTGAAAAATCGATGCAAAGCCTGCCCGGACTTGAGGTGCCCATCAGGAAATCGACGCATCGCTCTCTTGCAAGGGAGAAAAACAACGCATTGCTGACCCGACCCAAGAAGAAACGACACACGGCCTCACTTGTGAGTGAGGATTCAACGAATCACTGACTTTTCCAATTCACGCTCGCCTGTGCAGCTGTATTTTTGACGCAAACCAGGTACTTTGCGTAACAACAGCGTTCTCACTGTTTTCTATGGATTAAGTCTTATTCTTTCAAAACTTCATATCTTGACTTGTGTATGTTGGATTTTTGTTGTTTTGGTCTTGTTTGATTTAGATAAATATTCCTTTTTTTCTAAACTGGTGTAGTGTCTCTTCTGTAGTGTTTTCTCTGTATTACTCTGTGTGTTGGTATAAATACTTTACCGATTGCTTCTGGGGTTAAGCCTTTCTGCTCGTACCAAGCTACCAAAGGAATGAGCAGGAGTTCTTCTTTACCCTGACTGGAGTGAGGGTCCCTGCTTGGACAGAGTGCAAACTGACTGCCAACCAGAGAACCCATTTCTAACATTGGTGATCAGCGGTTGGGATTGTACTTGTATTTGTACTTGACATACAGTGATTAAGTGTACAATACTGTTTTCAGCGCAGACCATTACGTGACCACATATTACTTGTCTTGGTGATTTTTGCTTTTTCTCTTTTTGGACTTTTTTCCTGCCTCCATATTTTTGGTGATCTGTTTGTTGATTTTTGAACTTCTCATTGAGAACTCTTTTTCTGGTTGGAACTTTGTATCTGTGAGTGAACCTTGCCATCATGTCTCAATCTGGGGATGCATCAGCTTTGTCTGCAACAGTTGTTTTTGAGTTGGAGAAACTGGAGGAGTACACAGTGGCTCAACTGAAGCAGTTTTGCAAGGATCTTACCTGTCCCATTAGGAGCTCCACCAGGAAGGAGGAGATGCAAAAGGCACTGAGGGCCTGGGTGACAGCCAAGGAGGCTGAGGGGCACACAGAGGAGGAGGATGAGGGTGAGGAGGTGTAGAGTGTTCACAATGGTGTAGTAAATGCGCCTGTTATGCCTGGGGGGGGTCTCCAGGGTGGGTAGCAGTGTGTCATCCAAGGGTATGACTCCTGAAGAGTTGCAGGGCAGACAAACAGAGAGGGCCCACCAGATAGAATTGGAGAGGCTCAAAATGGAGATGGAAGGGAGGAGGCTAGCCATTGAAGAGAAAAGGTTACTGCTGGGTCAGGAGCTCAGCTTGAAGGAGCTGGATCAGAGGAGCCAGTCTAGTAGAGATGATGGCAGCAGTACCTCAGTGCAGCCTGAAAGGAGGGCACACATTCCAAAGGACTTAGTGAAAGATTACAAGAGGGAGGATGACATATATGTGTGGTTCAAGGGATATGAGTCTGCTCTCCACATGAACATGGTCCCTGAAGCACATTGGGGGAACGGGTCTGTGGAAGCACTTTGAGGTAGAAGGGAGGGACATGCTGACATCCTTAGGGGATCCTCTGGGGCTCGCGTACTCTACCATGAAGGATGCCCTACTCACAAGCTATGGTCTCACCCCTGAGCAGTACAGGGATAAGTTTAGGTCCTACAAAAAGACGGAATCCCAAACTTGGTTGGAATGTGTTGACTCTTACTGCAGGTCACTGGATGGTTGGGTTAAGCGCAGCAAGGTGACAACTTATGGGGGGCTGTACAATTTGATTGCTTGGGAGGATTTGTAGTCTTTGTTTTCCAGAGATGTGCCAGTACCTAATTGACAGCAAGCTGACTGACCCCAGGAAGCGGACCAGTGGGAGAGCACCAGGGTCCAGAAGAGGTAAGGGGGGACCCTACCAAGGATGGGCAGGGTCCCGACAGAAGAAGTGGGCGGATAAGGGTAAACAGGGAGAGTTCTCTAAAGGGCCCCCAACTAGTTCCCAGAGTAAGGAGTCCCAGCCACCAGTAGAAAAAAACCCATGGATCTCTACAGGGAAACCTGCAGAGAAGGGTCCCCGCAAGTGCTTTGCATGTGATCAGGTGGGTCACATAAGGGGGGGCCCCAAATGTCCCAAGGGGACACAGGCACTGACTGGTGCCCAGTCAAAGGGGTTGGCCAGTGTAGCTTTAGGGGAGGAGTTGGTTCCAGGTGTGTGGGAGCCAGCTGAGATGACCCTTGTCTCACTAGGGGACAGTGAGATGGTCCAATGGACCCTCGTGCCTGAGAACACTAAGAAATACAGGCAGTGGGTGACCATCAATTTGCAGAGGGTGGAGGCTCCGAGAGACACAGAAGCTAGTATGACTACGGTGTGGAGTCACTTGGGCTCGTATTTATACTTTTTTTAGCGCCGCATTTGCGCCGCTTTTTGACGCAAAACGGCGCAAACCTACAAAATACAATGGCATTTTGCAAGTTTGCGCCGTTTTTGCGTCAAAAAACAACGCAAATGAGGCGCAAAAAAAGTATAAATACGGGCTTTGGTATCTGAAGAGTAGATAGTTCCTTATGCACTTCACAAAGTAGTTGCAGTGGACAACTCCGAGCACCGGTGCAGAGTGGCACAGGTTCCCTTTGAATAGGGGGCTCTCAGGTTCCTTGAGGGTAGCTGTGAGGCCAACCATGCCAGTGGATTGTCTGTTTGGCAATGACATGGAGGTTTCCCCTTGGAAGGAGGTGGAAATCAGGTCTCACTTAGAGATGTTGGGTCTGCCTGGGTGGGTGTGTGTGTCCACCCAGTCCACGGCAGCCCATCAGTGATTAGGAGACCCTGAGCCTGAAAGAGTGGCCCAGGTGTCTGCCAGAAGGAGGAAGGGCAAGGGGCGTGGGAAACCTGCTCCAAAGGTTCCTAAGTACCAGGAGGAGGCTGAACCTGAGAGGGAGGCCCTGAAGGCTACAGGGGAGCAGGTGGCTGAACGGGGGAAGCCCCTGAGTTGACTCAGTGGCAGTAGGTTGCAACAGGAGGCTGCAGACCAGGCGCCTGGCAAGGAGCCTGGATCACATTTGATTTACTGGGAGGAGGGCCTCCTGTACAGTGAGCCTAAGGTTGCTGAGCCTGGGTCAGCCCGTGTGCTGTTGGTACACCAGTGTTTCAGAGCCTTCCTACTAGGTTGGGCTCACAATGTGCCTTTGGCGGGGCATTTGGGGCAGGACATGACCTCTGAGAGGCTTATTACCCACTTTTACTGGCCCCAAATGCTCAGGCACTCAGATGCTTAATGTAGGTCTTACCAAACCTGTCAAGCAAGTGGTGAGAGTGGAGGAAGATGTCAGATTCCCCACCAACCTTTTCCTGCGGTTAGTACCCCCTTGAGTGGGTGGGTATTGACATTGTGGGGCCTTAGGCAACAGGTTTTTCCTGGTCTTGGTGGACCATGCCACCTGGTACCCAGAAGCCATTCCCTTAAGATAAATCACTGCCGCTATGGTGGGTATTCGTTGATGGGTGTTTCCACCCGCATGGGGTTCTCCAAGGAAGTGGTATCTGATAGGGGTACCAACTTCATATCTACTATATGAAGTCTCTGTGGAAGGAGTGTGGGATGACATATAAGTTCACCACTCCTTACCACTCCCAAAGTAATGGTCTGGTTGAGAGATTCAACGGCACCCCTGGTGCCGCCTCAGAACTCAGGTTCTGTGTGGACTATTGCGGTCACCAAGACTGACGCGCACCCCATTCCCTGAGCTGATGAGCTCCATGACTGGTTAGGGGCTGCAAAATATCTAAGTACATTCGATTTGACCTCTGGGTATTGGCAGATTTCCCTAACTGAGGGAGATAAAGAGAGGTCTTCATACTCAACATCAGATGGGAACTACCAGTTTAGGGTGATGCCATTTGGGATGAAGAATGCCCCTGTCACCTTTCAGAGGTTGGTCAACCAGGTGTTGGCTGGGCTGGAGACTTCAAAGCAGCTTACCTGGATGACATTGATGTATTTAGCTCCACTTGGGAGGATCACTTACAACACCTCTGTAAAGTGCTTGAGGCCCTGCAGAAGGCAGGCCTCACTACTGAGGCAAGCAAGTGCCAAATAGGGCAGGGCTCTATGGTGTACTTGGGACACCAGGTGGGGAGTAGCCGGGTGACACCCCTACAGGCACAAATTTATACCATTTTGGCTTGGTATAAATCCCAAGACCCAGACTGAGGTGAGAGCCTTTTGAGGTCTCACAGGATATTAAAGGAGGTTTGTGAAGGGGTATGGCACTGTTGGTGCCCCCTTGACTGAGTTAACGTCCAAGAAGCAGCCCAGAAATATGATCTGGACTTAGCTTGCCAGATGGCTTTTGATGCCCTGAGGGCCGCCATGTGCAAGGCACCCGTGCTGAAGGCACTTGACTTCCCTAAGGAATTTGCTGTGCAGACGGATGCTTCAGAGCATGGTGTAGGAGAAGTATTATCACAGCTAAATGAGGAGAGCCTAGACCAGCCCGTAGCCTTCATTAGTAGGAGGTTACTTCCCCAGGAAAGTAGGTTGAGTGCAATTGAGCGTGAAGCTTTTGCTGTGGTCTGGTCACTGAAGAACTAAGACCCTATTTGTTTGGGACTCACTTCCGGGTTCAGACCGACAACAGGCCCCTCAGAGGGTTAATGCAAATGAGGGGTGAGAATCCAAAACCGTTGAGGTGGTCCATCTCCATACAGGGAATGGACTTTACGGTGGACCACTGCCCTGGAACATAACACGCCAATGCTGATGGTCTGTCCAGATTCTTCCGCTTTAGTGACGAGAACTCCTATAAGGTTGGGTAGTTTCTCCTCACTTTCAGCTGGGGAGGACACGTGTTAGACCTGGCATCCTTGGCGTGATCTCCCCTGTCTTTTTTGCCGCTGCTTCCCATGTTGTGACTGTGTGATGGACTCTGTTTTTGACACTCTGGGTATAATGAAGTAGTAAACAGCCACAGTTTTGAAGGTTCTTTATTGGAGAAAACAGCTCATCCACCAGTACAGCTTGCCTGCATCCTTCAACTGCTCAAGACTCCCTCAACATTCTGGAGTCTTTATCGCAATAACATTCTTCTTCCGTTCCCCACTAATTAACATATCCCAAATTCCAACTTTGTACCATACTCAAAATAACACACACTTCCCCATTATACAAAGGAAAAACATTATAACAAAATGCATGCAGAAAAAAAGAAAAACAAAACAAAATGAAAACAATATATTAAAAATACATAATACTAACTCTTGGTGCCTACCACTCTATTAAGATTCCTAACCCTTCCTTCTTCCACCTTCACAGCATTGCGGAAAATTTTGACAACTCTGAAAGGACTCATGAACTTAGATTCACTGTTAGATCCTACTGTTTTTTTTACCAAAACCGAATCTCCACGATCAAAGGACACACATTGTGTACCCTTCGAACATCATAATATGCTTTTCTTTCCTCCACAAATCTTTTTTCTCTATCATTGCCCCCCCTCATCAATTTCCATGACACTTCAACACTCTTACCCCAGTGCAACCAACTAGGAGACAACAGTGTGTTGGGCTTGCTTCCTCTGAAAATCTCAAAAGGAACCTCTCCAGTAGTCACATGGGGAGAAAATCTGTAGGCTTTCAGATTTTTTTAAAACCTTCTTTCCAACTCCTCCCTGCTCCCAATTTCAATTGAATACACTCTTTAACACTCTTGTTGAACCTTTCAATTGTACCCTTTCCTTCTGGATGATACAGCAAGCACTTCCTGTGAAAAATACCAGGTGTGCTCAAAACGTTCTCCACCATGTAAGACCCAAACTGGGGACCACTGTCAGTCAAAATTGTTTTGGGTAGGCCTGCCCGATACTTCACGTAGGAACTCAATGATTCTACTTGTCTCTATGCTACTAACCACCCCAATCTCTGCCCATCTGGAAAACTGATCAATCAAGGTTAGAAGAAAGTCTGTCCCATCTTTAGACTGTATCTGTCCTATTATATCAATAGCAACGTCATCCCATGGCTTGGAGGGAAGAACTCCAGCAACCATGGCTGGAGTCCTCACTTTAAGTATCTTGTCACTTTGATGACAATCAACACAATCTCTGATAAGCCTCTCAATTATCAAATCCATACCAGGCCACCAGTAGCTAAGTCGTATTCTCGCCTTAGTCTTGTACATCCCTTGATGCCCTTCGTGACCTAGATTCAACACCTTGTCTCTCAGTTCCAAAGGCACAATAAGCCTAGTACCACGCAACAGTATCCCATTCTCATTAGAGATTTCATCTTTAATCTTCCAGTAACTGGTTAAATGTTGATTTTTTTTCATCTCAATTTCCCATCCATGTAACAAGGCTTCATTGACTAATTGCAATGCAGGATCATTAGCAACAGCTCTGACCCAATCATCATGAAGTATGCAACCATCCATGATGCTGCATACGTTTACACTATCTTCATTATCCAACACTTATTCCACTGCCGAATCTTGATTTGAAAAACAATCTGCAACATTATTGCATGATCCAGGAACATAGGCTCATATTTATACTTTTTTAGCGCCGCAATTGCGTCGTATTTTGCCGCAAAATCGGCTCAAACTTACAAAAAAAAATTGTATTTTGTAAGTTTGCGCTACTTTTGCATCAAAACATTACGCAAATGCAGCGCTAAAACAGTTTAAATATGGGCCATAGTGTACACTAAAACAAAAATCCTGTAACCCCACAATCCATTCACAGATGCGCATGGAAATTGCATCAAGACCCTTGTTAGTGAAAACTTCTACTAAGGGCTTGTGATCAGTGTAGACTACAAATTCTCTACCCTACAAAATACTGCTTCCTTCTCAATGGTAGAGTACTATTCTTCAGCACCACGTAAAGATCTTGATACATACACTACAGGCCTAAGATTATAACTATTTTCATCTTCCTGCAATGGTACAGCCCCTAAGCCTTTAAAACTAGCATGTCATCATATAGCAACTTTTCTTTGGATCAAAAACAATTTAAAGTCTCAACACCACTCAAATCTCGCTTGATGTTTGAAAACTCAAAATCACACTCTTTGTTCCACACAAACTCAGTTTTTTTAAAGAAGTTTCCTCATTTCATCATACTTTGATGCTAAATTCGGTAAAAACTTTGCATGAAACTCTACCATACCTAAAAAACGAAAGTAATTCCTCCTTCGTCTCTGGAGTACGTAATTCCATTATACTCTCAACCAATTCTTTTTTAGGAAAAATCCCATCACCATTGACCCTATGACCTAGATATTCAATCTCACTCATTCTAAAAGAACACTTGTTCAACTTGAGAGTCAAACCACTATTTCTCAATTTCCTCAAAACCTCTTTAACTCTTTCATCATGTGTCAGTCTGTTCTCGCCATAAATCCTGGAAACACTTTACACCAAGCATTTCCCCAAACAACTCATACATGACACGTTGGAAGACAGCAGCTGCAGATACCAAACCAAAGGGCATCCGGATATAACGATAAGTACCAAAAGGAGTGATAAAGGTTGTAAGACTTTTCGAGTCAGGATGTAGTCTGATCTGGTGATACGCAGCTGTCAAATCTAGGGCGGTGAAAAACTTCGCTCCATGTAGTAAAGTAACCATTTCTGAAATATTGTGTAAAAGAAAATGATCACTTATTACACACTTATTGAGAGCTCTCAAGTCAACACATAAGCGAATTTCACCGGAGCACTTATGTGCTACTACAATATGAGCTAACCACTCTGAACAATCCACAGGCTCAAACACTCCCATCTCACACAACTTCTGAATCTCAGATTCAAGAGAATCTCTCACAGATAAAGGAACTCAGCGAACTTTGGCTATCACTGGAGTAGCACCCCTCCTCAGTTTGATTTCATGTACATACCCCTTCAGACACCCTATTTTCCCACTGAATACTTCAGGAAATTCTTTCTCTAGTTGTGAGTAATCATAATGTGGATCCAGAACCTTCAATTCACGCACACTAATTTGTTCTCTCACAAACTCTTCTTTGAGCATAACAGGATGGAAGAATTTGGATCAAGAATGACCCCAAGCTCCTTTTGATGAGGCCAACAGATAACACTGTTCCCCTTCACAGGAACATCAACTTTACCATACACAAACTTATTTTTAAACGTTAATTCAGATTCAAAATATCCTTTCAAATCTATGGTTTGTCCTCCATAGGCTCCAGGGATTACATCAGGATCCAGCAATTCTACTTTGTCACTAAAGTGAATGTCAAATACTTCATTAGATATCAGGGTCAACCAAGCTCCCGAATCAAACAACATTTCAACTTTTATACCATTCAACATAACTAGTTCCTTGGGATGACTCTTTTGATCACATTTAGCAGTTACAGACAGTATGCAATCATCGACAGACTTAACTGAATTTTGCTTGGAATCTAACGATGATTTGCAACATTTTGCAAAGTGACCTTTCTTGTTGCAAACTTTACACACAGCATTTAAAGCAAGACAATACTTAAATGATGCAAAATGTCCAGAATTTCCACAACTGTAACACACACCACCTCTTGTTCTAGAAGATGAATTGTGTGCATTCCTCTCCTTGTTACTTTCTTTACTTTTACCTTCTTCCACTTCAATCCCCACTTTATTGACAGACATATTCTTGTTTTTTCTGACTCCTCCACACAGGCTACAGCGTGCTCTACTATTTTTGTGAGGTATATCACTTCCTGTAAAGGTGGGTTATCTTTGGTCCAAAATTCATGTCTGATTTTGTCACTGCGACATCTCAACATGAACTGATCTCTAATACGTTCTTCCAAAGTTGAACCAAAATTGCAAGTGGAAGACAATTTCCTTAACGATGTTATATATTCTTCTCCACTCTCCCCAGCCTTTTGTTCCGTCATTCCGAAATGATATAGTTCAAGTATAGTGCTAATTTTTGGAAGATAGTACAGGTCCAGTTTTTTAAACATATTTCAAAATCATTTAGATCAGTTGCTCCATCCTCTATGTCTGAAAGATTTTCAAAAACGTCTTGACCTTCACTACCTAAACAATGTCACAAAAGAGATGCCTTTCTTTCAAATGAAAGATTGGTCCCACAAACTCTTGCATAGTGTAAAAATGTCTTCTTCCATTTTCTCCATCTGATAGGAGGCTCCCCAGGAGAAGTGAGAAAAAAGGGAGGTGGTGTGACGTTTTGCATAGTTAGGAAAGTTACACTTCTTATTATAAGTTACTTTTGCTGCCAAGATATCGAATAAAAATGAAGAATTAATCAAAAGCCAGAGTGTCTTGAATTGCGCTCTCTAGCAAAATGCGTGAAGAATTGTCTTTCAAACATGCGTCCTGTTTAGCCTGAAAACTGTTGAATAGCTGTATGCGCGCGGAGAAATCTCGAGGGCGTCCGTGCCCTGAAGATCAGCGTGTGGTGAGTTGCCAAGCAATGCGCTCCACGTGCTACAGAGAGAAATCTCGAGCACGTCTGTATTCAAGAGTTCATTGTGTGGTGAGTTGCTAAGCAATGCGCTGCACGTGCTAGCGAGGGAAATCCTGAGCTCGTCTTAGTTATGAAGATCAGCGCGTGGTGAGTTGCTAAGCAACGCGCTCCACATGTTAACAATGAATGTCTCGAGGGTGACCCCAGCGCCCAGCGCGTTTTCCAAAAACAAAACAAAGTCAATTCCCCTTACCCACAGACAGAAAGGGAGCCTCTCTTCAAGATCGCAATTTCCTAAATCGATCGAGTGTTCTCCATAGAAGTTGCTACAGATTATGAGAACACAAGGCCAGGCAATCCACAAACAGAATAGGCAGCAAAAAATCCAAAGAAAATGGTTTTGAGCTGTTCCTCTAGAAATCCACTTGTCGCCTATGTAATGAAGTAGGAAACAGCCTCAGTTTTGTAGGTTCTTTATTGGAGAAAACAGCTCATCCACCAGTACAGCTTGCCTGCATCCTTCAACTGCTCAAGACTCCCTCAACATTCTGGGGTCTTTATCACAATAACATTCTTCTTCCTTTCCACACTAATTAACATATCCCAGATTCCAACTTTGTACCATACTCAAAATACCACACTGGGCACTTTACCACTGCAGACCAGTGCTAAAGTTCAAGTGCTCCTGTGTAACTTGTATGTGTAATTGGCTTATTCCTGATTAGGATGCTTGATTTACTAGTGAGTCCCTAGTAAAGTGCACTAGAGGTGCTCAGGGCCTGTAACCCAAATGCTACTAGTGGGCCTGCAGCACTGGTTGTGCCACCCACCTGAGTAGCCCTGTAAACATGGTTTGGACCTGCCACTGCAGTGTCTGTGTGTGCAGTTTTAATGTGCCAATTTGACCTGGCAAGTGTACCCACTTGCCAGGCCTAAACCTTCCCTTTTTCTACATGTAAAGCACCTAAGGGATTACACCTGATTGGGCTGTGCCTGCCCTTTCACAATGCAGTCTCCAACCCCCTGGTGTGAGTCTAGAGCCTGGCTTGGGCAAGGCAGGATCTTGTAAACAACAGAGACTTTCCTTTGAAGTTTGCCAACTTCAAAGGCAGAAAGAGGTATAAGTATTAGACCCAAAACCCCACATTGTTAGATTTCTTCAAGGATTCAAGAGGAACCTCTGCTAAGGAGAAGAGCTGAAGAGTTGAGGAGAAGTGCTGCCCCTACCTGTCACTGTGCTTTGCTGGGCTGCTGGGCTAACCTGCAGTTGCTGCTTCTGGCTGTGAAAGGGGACAAAGGCTGGACTTTGTTGAGAAGGATCTACAAGGGCTTGAACTGAGCTTCCCTTCTGTTATTGAAGTCTCAGGGCCATCAAAGACTTCCTCTGCCAGCACCTGGACTCTCCGCTGAGACTCCTGCCTTGTCAGGTGGTGCCCCATCCAGTCCCTGGGCCCTTGAAAGGTGAAGCTGGTGAAAAAGGACTGAAATCCACACAAAGACTGCCGTGCAGGGAAATATTTAACGCACCATCCGCAACGCGGCTGATAAACTATGTGCCGCCAGCCTTGTGGCTGAAATCAACGCTCCGCCTGCTTTGCGGCTGGATGAGCGATGCATCGCGGCTGGAGAAATGACGCGCAATACCCACTAGCGGCTGCTGATAACAACGCAAACCACATGCAGTGCGGTTTCTGGATCTGTGTGACCGGATTTCGAACGCAACATTGCTGGGTGTGAAAAATCAACGCAAAGCCTGCCCTGACACAAGTTGCCCATCCGGAAATCAACGCATCACTCTCTTGCGAGGGAGAAAACAACGCATTGCCGACCGGACCGAAGAAGAAACGAAGCACGGCCTCACTTGCGAGTAAGGAACTGACGCATCACTGACATTTCCAATACACGCTCGCCTTTGTTGCTTTATTTTTTACGCAAACCAGGTACTTTGCGTAACAACAACGTTTTCACTGGTTTCTATGGATTTAGACTCTTATTGTTTTGAAAATTCAGATCTTGACTTGTGTATGTTGGATTTTTGTCGTTTTGGTCTTAGTTGAGTCCTGTAATGGCTGCTTGCAACATTTTTCTTCATGTTACAGGCAGCCAGTCAGAGCAGTGGAGTGAACTGACCCAAGCGAAAAAAGATCCCCTGGGCCAATCAGAATGCACTATTTTTTTAAAAAAATGGGTTTGATGGACTCTTGTTTTGATGTCAACCACTCGGATATCCAAATATTTTGTACCTTAATTTCTCAGGAACCACTGAATGGAATTAACTCAAATAACAAAATGCATGCTTTCTATGCCAAGATGTGGCTTCCTGCAAAATTTGGTGCAATTCCTTTCAGCAGTATTTGTGGTAGTGCTGTTAAAAAAAGTCTATGGATAATGCATGGGGATTTTTTGTTTTGAGCCCTCCCTTTTTTCTCGGTCCCCCACTTGATGGATCACCATGAACATTTCCAGGAAGAAGCTGAGGTAAAGATTCATCACAAGGCCCCATAGTTATCACCAAAGCAATAAACAATACATTAGATTATGATGAGTACCATTATTTGAGAGTGGGACATCTTTGTACACCGACCTTCTACCATATTCCGAAATTACATAATAATGCAAGAAATGCAAGAACTCCACCAGGACATCCCATTGTGTCTTCAAAGGGGAGTCTTCTAGAGACTGCTTCAATTTTCATTGCTTCATTTCTTGTTCCCATTGTCAGCCATATAAGCTCATATATCAGAGACGCTACTGAATTTATGAGACTTATTAGGGTATTGTATGGGAACCAGGGTTCCTCCTGATAAAACTGGATATAATCAGTCTGTATACTTGCATTTCCCATGAGTTAGGATTGCGGGCAGTGGAGTTTTTTTCTGAAGAGCAGATCTCTTAAATATTTTGAACACAACATGATGCTTTTGTGATTGCCTGCTGTCTGTCTGCATGACAATATTTTCTTATTTGCAGGACAGCTTTATCAGCAACAACAAGGGACGTAAATCCTTTCGTGGGCTGGTGGGAGAAGCACGTGGCCTGGGCAGAAGAAAATGATGACTGGGTAGAACAGGTCGTCTTATGAGCCCAATACATTGATGATCTTTTTGTAGTATGGAAAGGTTCTTGCAAATCAGTAAAGGAATATATCACCAAGCTGAATACAAATGATTTATACTAAAGGTTCACTAGTGAAATCAGTGACACTGCAGTGCTGTCCTTGGATTTGCTGGGCAATATAGACAAGACAATCAGATACATACTAAATTGTACAGAAAACCGACAGCAAGGAATTCCCTATTAAATGTAAGAAGTTAGCATCCAGGAACTTTGATTAAAAGTATTCCCTATTAAGAAATTTTGTACGTTAAGCATAATTGTTCTTCACTGAAGGAATATGAGGAATTTGAAAAAGAAAGTATGGAGAGATTCACCAATAGGGGTTACCCCCAGGAGACTATTACGAGAAACAGCCAACAAGGTGCGAAAGGTGGATAGAAAAAAACTATTAATTACAAGTTCAGATAGGATCACTGCTCAACAGGAACAACAGTTTTGTAGGCTAACCAATTTCTCAGTTGATTCCATAGATTTCTATAATATCATGAAAAAGAATTGGTGCATCCTCAAAACCAACAGTGTCATAGGTTCCAAAGTTCCCCAGGGTCCGCAGATAATTTACAGACGGAGCACTTTTCTTTAAGGACCTATTAGTACATAATCACTTCACAGGACAGGCAATAGTCAGAAAACAGCTAACTTATTTCTATCTTTGCACAAAATGCAAAGCATGTAAGTTTAGCTATAAAGTGAAGGGCTAAGAAGTTCCGGGGGAGAAGGGAAAAAGGTCCATCGTGATATACATAAATTGTAACTCAGATCATGTGGTGTATTGTTTAGTATGTCCCTGCAAAAATAAATATGTAGGAAGCTCCATACATTCAGCCAAGAAAATGGTGTTAGAACATATAGGGCAATTGTGAGACAGGATGCCAGTTACCCAGTGGCGAGGCACTTTCAGAGCAATCATAACAGCAATAGCAGCCATTTACATTTTTTTTTGTCTAGATCAGGTTAACAGAGATGAAAGAGGTGGGGACAGAGTCCTCAACTTGAAACAACTGGAATCTAGATACATTAAATTACACAAAATGGCACCCTTAGGGTTGAAAAAGGATGAGGAATTGCAAATACATATTGGTTGATTGGCATTCAACAATTTAGCAACAGATCATGATGGGAGGTGTACCATGCCCATGCAGGGCGGGATTGGAGAGTGGTAGTTGGCTGTAGTTAGCATTATGTATGATTGAAGCACATGGTTTAATACCAAAGAATAGCATGATAGTAATTAATGTATGGATAGATTTGATTTATTTTACACAATGAACAAGAATGAGATTGGCATTGTGCATCAAGAATGACAAATAGACACAGATAGCCAAAAATATACATGTGGTAAACTAGTAGGAAAAAATAACAAATTAATTCATCCTTAACGGGGTTATAAATCCACCCATTGGTAGTGAAACTTAATTTCTAAATTTATTCATTATAGTTTGAGAAGAAGGACGAGAAAACATTGAAACCAAACAATCTCATTCACAAACCAGCTAAAATTTACATAAATTTGTAAACAAAGTCCTAAATGACAATATCATTGCTCTCCAAAGTATTTGTTCACAATGTGGTTATGCAACTCTGTTAAACACAAATCCACATATCAATGATGGTTGTACTCTGTAAAACACATATCTCACTCTGTAGACCTTTTCCTTCTATGTTTTGAGATAATGTGTAATGTAGTCCTTGATTACTCAATATTTCTTACAACCTCATATTAAACCAATTGTCGATGCGTTTCGGCCCCATCCCTTCGGGGCCTCATCAGGACAAATGGAGACAACAATGCCTATTAAACATAAATACAAACAAACAAACAATGGTCATGTGTACCCAAAGAATTATTGTTAAAAATTGTCTATCATAGACCTCTTATATTTTCTGCCACCAAAAACATGCTAAAACTGAAAAAGGTTCTGTTTAAAAACAAGGATCACTATTGTGGCACCCCATTGTGGGTTATTTAATAGCACCCACCTAATTAGTGACTGAATGAAGCTCATGCTCTGAGGATTAATCAGTGAAACATCCTTATTCAACTCCCCTTGTGTTTATAGTGCTTGCAATATTCTCTTAGCCCGACCGTTACCTGAAAAGGGTTTCCCGAATGTACCTTAAACTCTCCAAGTCATCAGGTTCGATATTCTTTAACGGACACCTCTAAAAAATATAACCAATATAGTGACTATTCCAAAACGGCATTAGCAACCGCGGTAGTAGATAGGTGGCTCAAGAGCAGCAAGAAATTACTTACAGGTCAGCGACGGCGTATGAAGCAAACGGGTCTGCGTTTGCATTCCACTCGTGTGACGAAATCCTGCACGTGAGCGAGCCCCCTTCTGTGGGCCTGATGTATTGGAAGAACGCAGTGTCGCGGGCGGCGAACAAGGTTACTTTTAAACTCGGACACGCTAAGTAATTAAGGCGCATCTGTGTGCACCTTCTATTTCTATGGGCGCCTTCTTGGAACAGATTCTATAAACGTCGCGGTCCCTGTAATTTACTTAAGGGATTTTTTTTTTAATGTTCTACATGCTGTAAGTTCTCACTAAAACCACTTACAGAGAACGATCTTTAATCAATATCAAAAACTCTGTGGCTTACTCACCCCCCAAAGCTACTTAAAATAAACATGAAATTACGTAAAACCGAAACCAGTGATTTCTCTGAAGGATTATGAAGGATGGACATTGCCTCTCCTGTCGCTTATAAATGGACAACATTTACTAAAAACATATGCATTAAAAAACCTTGAAACCTTTACATAGGCATCTTAAATCTATAAGGCCATCATACCATGTCCTGTGTTAAAAAATTCCAATCTATTTCAAATACTAATCTAAAGGTTATCAATCAATATATATGATCTACCCCATTCATCTGGCATCCATCATTCTAGCATATTATACATCCAAACAACCATATGTTGCGAGTCCTAGATGTACAGGGCACATGGCAATCATTAACCAATAATACTTCACAAATGTTATGAGCAGGCATGTATGTGTTTCCTAAAGGCTTAAGGCTGTCCACTGTACTTTATGCATATGTTTTTAAATAAAAATGCTTGGTCAAACCAAAGGGACACTAAATTAAGGACCAAAGTTCATCCAAATCATTTAGGCCTTGTCTGGCTGTTTTGTATTTCTCAATCAGTCTTGCCTCCATTCTTAGTAGTTTACTTGTTACAGAATGGCCATCTCCTTTTGGTTGTATCACCGTTAGTACAGACCACCGAACGTCATCTGGTTGATGATTTAATTTGCAAAAATGTTCTATCAGTGGTGCACTTCGGGTTAAACACTTTATCCTTGATCTGTGTTGCAGGATTCTGGTCTTCACTGGTTGCGATGTCTCGCCGATGTACATATTATCGCAAGGGTACTTGATGCAATAGACTACATTCTTGGTATTGCAGTTCGAAAAGTCTTTTTGTTGATGTACCATTCCATTTATCACAATTTCTTTGAAATACTGTGTGAACTGACACGCAACACAATTTTTACATCTATAATGTCCCTGTAGACACAGATAGGACATGTATATTTTTTTATCTTTATTTAGTATGATTTGCGTTGTCAAGTAATATAATTATTTGAAAGAGAATTCCATTTTAAAAATTGTGCCACATGAGGTTTTAGGAGTATTAAGAAATGGTGACCCATTAATGTAATAATATGAATGTGCATTTGTACGGTTTCATAGCTTACTACAGGGAGTGCAGAATTATTAGGCAAGTTGTATTTTTGAGGATTAATTTTATTATTGAACAACAACCATGTTCTCAATGAACCCAAAAAACTCATTAATATCAAAGCTGAATATTTTTGGAAGTAGTTTTTAGTTTTAGCTATGTTAGGGGGATATCTGTGTGTGCAGGTGACTATTACTGTGCATAATTATTAGGCAACTTAACAAAAAAAAATATATACCCATTTCAATTATTTATTATTACCAGTGAAACCAATATAACATCTCAACATTCACAAATATACATTTCTGACATTCAAAAACAAAACAAAAACAAATCAGTGACCAATATAGCCACCTTTCTTTGCAAGGACACTCAAAAGCCTGCCATCCATGGATTCTCTCAGTGTTTTGATCTGTTCACCATCAACATAGCGTGCAGCAGCAACCACAGCCTCCCAGACACTGTTCAGAGAGGTGTACTGTTTTCCCTCCTTGTAAATCTCACATTTGATGATGGACCACAGGTTCTCAATGGGGTTCAGATCAGGTGAACAAGGAGGCCATGTCATTAGATTTCCTTCTTTTATACCCTTTCTTGCCAGCCACGCTGTGGAGTACTTGGACGCGTGTGATGGAGCATTGTCCTGCATGAAAATCATGTTTTTCTTGAAGGATGCAGACTTCTTCCTGTACCACTGCTTGAAGAAGGTGTCTTCCAGGAACTGGCAGTAGGACTGGGAGTTGAGCTTGACTCCATCCTCAACCCGAAAAGGCCCCACAAGCTCATCTTTGATGATACCAGCCCAAACCAGTACTCCACCTCCACCGTGCTGGCGTCTGAGTCGGACTGGAGCTCTCTGCCCTTTACCAATCCAGCCACGGGCCCATCCATCTGGCCCATCAAGACTCACTCTCATTTCATCAGTCCATAAAACCTTATAAAAATCAGTCTTGAGATATTTCTTGGCCCAGTCTTGACGTTTCAGCTTGTGTGTCTTGTTCAGTGGTGGTCGTCTTTCAGCCTTTCTTACCTTGGCCATGTCTCTGAGTATTGCACACCTTGTGCTTTTGGGCACTCCAGTGATGTTGCAGCTCTGAAATATGGCCAAACTGGTGGCAAGTGGCATCGTGGCAGCTGCACGCTTGACTTTTCTCAGTTCATGGCCAGTTATTTTGCGCCTTGGTTTTTCCACACGCTTCTTGCGACCCTGTTGACTATTTTGAATGAAACGCTTGATTGTTCGATGATCACGCTTCAGAAGCTTTGCAATTTTAAGAGTGCTGCATACCTCTGCAAGATATCTCACTATTTTTGACTTTTCTGAGCCTGTCAAGTCCTTCTTTTGACCCATTTTGCCAAAGGAAAGGAAGTTGCCTAATAATTATGCACACCTGATATAGGGTGTTGATGTCATTAGACCACACCCCTTCTCATTACAGAGATGCACATCACCTAATATGCTTAATTGGTAGTAGGCTTTCGAGCCTATACAGCTTGGAGTAAGACAACATGCATAAAGAGGATGATGTGGTCAAAATACTCATTTGCCTAATAATTCTGCACTCCCTGTATAGCATCATGACCAACTCCGTAATGGCCGCCACGTAAAATTGCTTGGGCTGTATAGACTATTTTGCCCATTGTCTACATTGAATAGCAGCCACATTAGATGTAAACATTTAAAAATGGACTAGGCGTTCTCGGCATTCAGCGCACTGAGAAAGGCGACAAGCCAAAACTTATTTGTCCAATTGTATTGTGATTGTGGCAGATTAAAGGAATACGAGACAGGAAACGCTCTGTGAGTGCATGTCATATTCTGTATTCTGGAAACAAATATATCTATATATGTGTGTGTGTGTGTATGTATAAATATATACATACACATATACACACACGCCACACACACACACATAGTCACAATAATGTTATTTATTTAACATTAGTTCCTATAGGTTATTATTTTAAGTCCCTGCCTCCATTAATTGCCATGGGGGGGTGTTGTAATACCTATGAGTGGTTATGTGTGGTACTTGACTTACTTCAAGGCAAAGCTGGAGTACATTTACTACTGTTTTGACACCTTCAAGGCAGTATCATTTTTAGAAGTGTAGTTTATGACTAATAATGGGCTTACTCTTTTGTGCCTGGGTGTGTGTGTATTAGCTTGTCACTCCTTAAGCCACCTCCTTAAATGTCCCAAAACTACTCCAATTTCGTAGTAAGTTTTGTCCATTCTCTAGCCACTACCCCTTGTCCTTCCCACATTTATTACAAAAAATAAGTGTACAAGTGTAGAGATCTCTGCCACTCTGGCTGAGATTTCTGCATAGAAAAAATAAGTGTGTGGAGGCGTGGTCTCTGTGAGTAGATTAGTGAATAATATTTTGTAGCACATGAGTGGCATTATTGTAGTACTATTTCACATACTACAAAATTAAGTTGTGGATATGTCCCTTTCTGTATAAGCCTCTCGAGATAACATAAATAAACAGATGATTCTTCAGCATTTGTGGTGGTGAGATAGAATACTGATGTGAATGCCCAGCACACAGACGAGTGTGAAACAACCAAGTCACAAGTCCAAATGCCACCAAAACCGACTTAGCCTTTTCAAGGTCGGAAAAGTGTGTTCCAAGGGGCGACCACTTTGTATAGCTCTTAAAGTCAACTCGGTTTGTGGTATGCGATGTAGAACCGGACAATGCTGTTAGAGTTATTCATGGAGTTGAAGGCAGTGTGCACACTGGTATGTGCATGTAATGAGACCCAAGCAATAGCATGGACATTGTCTGAATGAGAAACGCTTCCCAGAGGCTTTCTCAAATAACCCTGATTAAACGGAAAGGATGCTGTCATCCAAGCCTGCGATTACATAAACATTTTAACACTAAACCAAATTAGGGGCCAGATGTAGCAAACGTTTGCGAGTCGCAAACGGGCCGATTCGCTATTTGCGACAGTGCAAAATCGGAAATGGGATGCAAAAAGCCCATTTCCGACTCGCAAAAAGCAATGGGACCCGTTTGCGACTCGCATCCGTTGCAACCCCATTTTGCGACCCGCAAATACCAAGTCGCAATTTGCGAGTCGCAAACCTTATGCAATTGCAACTCGCAAATTGCGACTAGTCGCAAAAAGCCCAGTTTGCATGTCCCATTTACCACTAACTCAGAGCAGGTGGTAACCATTACCAAAGTATAAAAGGAGACCCAGAAGGCATCTGGGTTACTCAAGATGGCGGAGATATACCTGATAGCAGTGAGGAGGAGAGTCCACGCAGCCCAGCAGAGGAGGAGGAGGGACCACAGACAGGAGAAGATATATAGAACAAGGCAGACTCTTTTTCAGCAAACTGAGGAAGAGATCTATGACAAATACCGCCTTAGCAGCGCAGCCATCCTAGAATTAATAGATTTACTCAAACCACAGCTAGAACACCAGACTCTGCGTGGCTGCGCCATCCTTACGCATGTGCAAGTGCTATGCTCACTGCACCTCTTGGCCTCAGGGAGCTATCAGGGGGTCATTGCTGTTGCAGGTGGGGTATCCCAAAGTGCAGTGTCAAGGTTCCTCAGGGCATTCCTAGATGCCTTAGTCACGCACATGTCTCACTTCATATACTTACCAAGGAATGAGGCAGAAATGAACAGCACCAAGCTGGACTTTTACCGCATTGCCCACTTTCCCCATGTCATAGGGTGTGTAGATGGGACACACATTCAAATATGCCCCCCTGCAAATCTGGAACACATTTTCCGCAACAGAAAGTGTACCCACTCACTCAATATTCAGGTTGTTTGTGACGCCCATTATGTCATCACGGACATTGTAGCTAAGTTTCCAGGCAGTACCCATGACTCCTAAATTTTTAGGTATAGTGGGATACATCAACGCCTGGAACGTGGGGAATTCGGAGACGGTTACCTCCTAGGTAGAGCCACAGACACTTGCAGACATACACACAGGTCACTGTGCACGACAATCTGGACTTCCTAACAGTGTACTTTTGTGCCCACAAGGAGACAGTGCATATGCTCTCAGGCCTTGGATCATGACTCCGTTTTTAACACCCAGCAATGATTCAGAGAGGCAATACAACAGTGCACATAAGAGGACCAGGAACCTCATCGAGCGCACCTTCGGACTCCTGAAGGCAAGATTCAGATGCCTCCACCGCAGTGGAGGTGCCCTCCAATACACCCCCATTACCGCATTCAAAATTGTGGTCGCATGCGCCATCCTCCACAACATAGCCACCCGACGTGGGCTACCTCTCACCCCTGCAGACTTCCTGGCTGTGATGTCATCATCATGTGCCAGGAAGTGTTTCCAGAGTGTTCTGGTGTGGTTTCTGGAGTGTTCTGCTGCACCTGTAAGCAATTTGCAAGGTAATCGCAATTTACGACACCTACTCGCTAATTGCGAGTTCGTTTTTTGCACACTCGCAAAAAGCGACCTCGCAATCTGCGGACTCGCACACTGCGTTGCGAGTTCGGGTGCGAGTCGCTATTTCGGAACGTTTTTTTTCCTTGCATTACAAATTGCGACTCGCATTTTGCGACTCGCATCAACTCGCAAAATGCGAGTCGCAATTTTTTGTTTTGCTACATCTGGCCCTAGATTCCTTAAATCGAGAGGAATCATCAGAGGCGTTATGTCAGTGCTTATCTGCATCTATAATTCAGAATACCCTATCTGTTAATGTGGCATGCACGCGGGTTGAAATGCTTTGCCTCCTCGAGGAATTCTCTCCTATCTAAATGTGGCATGTTTGTACCCTAAGCAGCAGTGTGCAAAGTTTGTTTATACCTTCAGGTCTACAGGAAAGTTTGGCACCTTAACTAAGTTTGCTAAGATTCTGGAGTTCCATGGGAAAATGGTGTAAGCGTTTATATCTCTCATATCCTTATTTAGCAGTAACAAAATGGTTCTGAATAAGATACACGTTGTGGAAAATAATTAAGGGCCGAATCATAAAGGTTTTCAATGGGTTTTGTTGTACTGGTGCCTTAGGTGCCTATCACTAGGCCTCAGCTCCCCACTCACCTTGAACTCAGATTGGTCTAGGTCCTTTGGGACCTGTCCTTGCTGCCGCCGCTCTCGTACCTCAGTAGACTCTTCTCTCTCACACAATCTTTTCCTCTTTCTCTTTACCCTCGCTACCCCTCTCTCTCTAACTCTCTGGCTCTACTTGCCTCTTTCTCTCCTTGCTTCGCTTCTCTCTCACTCGTTTATGCTAATTTGCCTCTTTCTCACCCTCCCTCTTTTGACTTTGCTTTGCCTATTTTTTCTCACTCGTTGCCATTGTTTTGCCTATTTTTTGTTTCCATTGCTTTGCCTCCCTTTCTATCCCTTGTGTCGATTAATGTGCCTTTTTTCCGCTCAAGCTTTGCCTTGCGGCCCTTTTCTTGTGCGCCTTTTCTTTGTTCCTGCTTTCTCAGTGCCTCTTTTCTCTGTGGATCTTTGTTTCTTCAGCTTTCCCTCAAGCCCCCTCCACCCATTCATCTGCTTTTCCTCCTCCCCATGTTCCTTACTAGCTCTACCCGTCTTCCTACCACATCTCCTCACAATCTCTTCTCCTTAGCCCCGCCCTCCTCCTCCCTCCCAGGACCTACTTAATGGCGGTCACTTCACTACGCCATTAAGCAAGTGCCTTGACCCCAGCTCCCCATTTACCTTGGGATGGAGCTCTGACAAATCTAAGGCCCTTTCGGACAAAGACTTACAGCCACAACTCTCCTTGCCTTGGTGCACTCTTCTCTCTCTCACACTCCTTTCCTTTTCCACTTTACCCTTGCATTGCCTCTCTTTCTCATTCTCTGACTCTGCATGTCTCTTCCTCTCACTCATTTGCTTACTTTGCCTCTCTCTCTCACTTCTTTACGCCACTTTGCCTCTTTCTCACACCGTTTTGACTTTGCATGTTCTCTTTTTTTCTCGCTTGTTCCTATTGCTTTGCCTCTTTTTCGTTTCCATTGCTTTGCCTCTTTCCTATTATTTGTTTCCATTACTGTGCCTTTTTTCTTGCTCATGCTCTTGCCGTGGGCATCCTTTCTTTGTGCCTATTTTCTGTGTCCCTTTTCTTGTGCCCCTTTCCTCAGTACCTCTTTTATCTCTGTCTCTTTCCTGTGTACCTCTAGCTTTCCCAATTCCCCCTTTCCTCACCCAACACCCTGCACTTTTCCTCCTCCCACCTCCCCTGCTCCTCTTGCGTCTTCCTCTAGTGTCTTATTCCTGCATCTTTTCCTTACCCCTGCCCTCCCGAATGCAATCCCCTCCCCTACCAGGGCCTACTTAATGGCAGTCACTGTGCGACTGAATCCTGTCATGGCAAAGATGTGTCAAAGGCATGCCCATCTGCGCATGTCCACATCTGGACTGTGCCTGAACCACGCCCAGCACCATGAACTCTGGTCAGTTTCACATCTGCCACTACTCCAAGCAACCCTTCATGGCTCAGCCCTGGATTTGTCTCCATCTGCAGCTGTCGCTCCGCACCACATAGCATGGTAAGACCTTTCTCTTGCTCCCACTGCCACTTTCCTGTAGCGACTCGGGATCACACACCCCCTCACTCAGACTCCCACATCACTGGCTCACAGCCTCACCTCACCCAGCATAAAACCCAACCCTCATCACACCTTCACATGCATGTTCCTTAACAAAAGCTTTCTAAAAAAACACTCATTTGAAATCTGGGACCTCCTCAGCAATAGCACGCCGAACCTCCTCTTCCTAACTGAAACCTGGATGAACCCCATCACAGCTCTTGGCATCGTCATGGCCACCTCAGCAGGATACAAAAATTGCATGCCAGGACTGCCTCCAGAAACCCGTTGGAGGTCTCACCATCATCTACAAGGATACTCTCAATTGCAAAAGCACAACTGACCCGGACACACCTTTCATGGAACACTTGCACTTCAACCTGTAGGCTAGCAAAAACACCACCATGAAGGGCACCCTAACCTACCGACCACCAGGTCCACAAGGTAACTTCTGCAGCTTCATGTCAGACTTCATCGCCCCCCTCACCATCAACTCAAAGAACTTCCTTCTCCATGGCGACTTCACCTTCCACTTGGAAGACCCCTCTAACCACTGCTCCACTAACCTCCGTGAGAGTCTACGCAATATAGAACATTCCCAGCTCGTCATGGACCCTACCCACAAATCTTCACCTCCAGCAACTGCATCAGCTACTGCTCCACCTCCCCACTCACATGGACAGACCACTACATTATCCATTTCTCCATTTCCATGACTCAAGCCAAAGCTCCCATCAACACCAATCTAATCAGCTGGAACTGGAGCAGGATAATGGAAACAGACTGGCAAAACATTCTTGATGGAAACCAACCCAACACCACCAACAACCTAGCCTAAGACATCACTCACTTCATTTAATGGCTCTCCAACTGCGCCGATGCTCTCGCACCCATAAAAACTCATAAACATGGCAGAACCAACAACTGTGCCTCTTGGTACACGGAAGAATTCCAAAACTCTAAAAGATTCCTGAAACTTTTGGCAAAGAAGTGGAGAACCAGCCACAACACCAATGCCAGATCAACCTAGAAGGCTGCCTCAGGCATTTCCACCACCGCCTGAGCACTACCAAGAGTAGGGCCTTCACGGATAGGATTGAGGCCAGTTCTAACAGCAGCAAAAAGTTATTTTCTATAGTCAAAGAATTCACCAACCCTGACGTCTCAACCAACCCCATCATCCTCTCCCAGAAACTCTGCGATGATCCTTCAAATTACTTCAACAACAAAATTAGGCACTAGCAGCACTTCCTGAGAAATACCAACAGTAGAGCCTTCATGGATAGGATCGAGGCCAGTTCTAACAGCAGCAAAGAGTTCATTGCCATCATCAAGTAATTCACCAATCCCGACGCCTCAACCAACTCCATTACCCCTTCCCAGGAACTGACCTTTCAAATGACTTCAACAATAAATTTGAGAAAATCTACAATAACTTTGAAAAGCAACTGAACTCAGAGGACATCTTCAGCAAGTTACCTCTCAGTCAGATACTTAACCAACAGGAAAACACTCACTGAGGTAGACATCACTTCAATCATGAAGCCCGTCCACTTCGAGGCCACCACAGACCTGTGTCCACATCACATCTACATCCAAGGAGGACCCGTGATCATTAAACTCCTCAACCATATTATCAACTCCTCCATTGAGTCCACTTACTTCCCTGAGGAGTGGAAACGTCACAGTCACAGCCTTCCAAAAAGAAAAAAACATCGTCAGACCCCCAACAAACTCAGCAACTTCAGACCAATCTCCATACCACCGTACCCAGCAAAGGTGATAGAGAAAGCTTTCAACTAGCAACTCACCAACCACCTGGAACTCCAAAACCTTCTTGACTACTCCCAATCCAGATTCAGCCATCACGGCACAATGACAACACTCATTGCTGCCACTGATTAGATCCACACCCTCCTACACCGAGGAGAAACCGCCACGCTCAGACTGCTGGACCTAGCAACATCTTTCAACACTGTGTCGCAGTCCAACCTCATCAAAAGATTACATAACACAAGCATCCAAGGCCCAGCCCTCAAATGGATATGCCCCTTCCTCACAAAGAGAACTCAGTGAGTCAGTCTCCCCCAACACATCGGAGGCCAAGGACCTGATATGAGAAGTCCCCAAAGGATCATCCCTCAGCCACACCCTGTTCAACATTTACATGACACCACTTGCGAATGTCACTTGATCCTACGACATCTCAATTACCTCCTATGCCAATGACAACAACCTCATCCTCTCCATGCTGGATAAATCCCGCATGACCAGATCCAACATCACCAAATGCATAATCCACTGAGTGAAATGCCTGAAAAACAACTGTCTGAAACTCAACACAGATAGGACAGAAGTGCTGATGTTTAAGAACAAATATTCCCCATGGGAGTACTCCTGGTGGCCATCAGAGCTTGGCCCAACCCCATCACCCTTTAAGAATGCATGCAAGCTGGGAAACATATTAGATGATAAACTCAACATGGCCGCTCAAGTGAATGCACTTAGCTCTGCCTGTTTCCACATGGTACGCATCCCTAAAAAAATCTTCAGATGGATTCTCAAGAGCACTTGACACACCATCACTCAAGCCCTAATCACCAGCTGTAGTCTACAGCAACTCAATCTTTGCTGGAATCTCAACCATCTCCTCTACTGCCTTGAGACCATCCAGAAGGCCGGTGCCAACTTGTCCTGGACCTCCCCCTGTGCACCCACGTCACATCTCACCTCAGAGATTTCCAGTGGCTGCTGATACACAAAGCCTGTGCCATGAAGGCAGACTGTCGACATGTTTTGTTTTGTTTTGAGAAACAAACCCAAAGGTAAGCAGTTTATTTTGGCAAAAAATACCTATGTCCCTGACATGCAAAGCCAGGCTTTCCCTGGCCTTCCCAAACAGGAATATATATATGCACGCCCCCTCTCCCCCCCTCTGAGCCATATCAGGCCTGGGAACCCCATCCCCTGGGGCAAAAGCCAATTAAAGGGGGAGGGGCATGCAGCCCCCTTCTCCCCAGAGCTTTTTGGGCCCCATGGACTCCATCCCCCAGGGGCAAAATTTAATAAAAAACAGCAGAGGATGTGTGCGGCTCCCCTCCCTGAGCCACATTAGGCCGAGAGACCCCATCCCTCAAGGCCAAAATGTAAATAAGAGTGGAGGTCTGTGAAGCCCCCTCCCAGAGCCTTGACAGGCCCCAGGGACCCCCCCCCGAGTTGTGCCTTATTTATTAGGGGAGGGGGCCATGTGGCCCTCCTCCCCAAGCCTTATTAGGCCATGGCGACCCCATCTCCCGGGCCAAATATGATAAAAACGGGAGGGTGCAGACCCCCCCACCCATCCCCAGGGGCTGAGTGATTTTTTTTAAGGGGGAGGGAGGCCTGGCTACCTGCCCGAGCCTTTTTAGGCCACAGGGCTGTCTCTTTTTTTCCAAAGGGGCGGGGGCAGTGTGGCTCAAAAACATAATTTCTCAAAAACTACAGAACGGATTGACACCAAATCACAAAAAGCACAATCTGTGCACCATGATCTAGCTTTCTGCCAAATTTGGTGCAATTCTGTTCAGTAGTTTTTGCGGTAGTGCTTCCTGAGAAGTCTATGGAAAATGCATAGGGAATTTGCGTTTTGGGTCCACCCTTATTTCTCGTCCCCCACTTGCCAGATCATCTCAAAACTTTCAATGCACAAACAAGGCAAAATAGACCACTTTTTTTAAACGTTTCATGGAGATTCGTCAAACAGTGCTAAAGTTATTAGCAACACAAAAAACACATTTTCAATGGAAAGACTGACCTAACTATAACTACCCAGTTATCAGGTTTCGTTATGCTCATATTTATGATGCATGCCAGAATACCTATCTCTCAAAAGCTTGGATTTGTTGCTTTCCAAAGCCTGGCCACTGTCTATCTGTTTAACACAGCACCTGGGCACATGGTTTCTGGATCTACAGGCACTTATTTTCCCAGAGTCAAAATATTATGGTGAACAGATGTGTTTTGAAATGAGTTGGAATTTTGAGGAAAACAGCACCATTAGCACTCTCTAATCAAATTTGGATTGCATTAAAATCGCACTTGTCACTTGCCTACAGATGAATATAATATTGCATTTGGATTTTGTTTGCATTCCAGTTATTCTATTTCACATGCTATTTCACATGCTGTCATCTCTGCTGCTCCCATTCTCGCTTTGTACATATACAATGTTACTTTTCAATATACACCAGTGGTTCCCAACTTTTAGACTTCTGTGGACCCTCACTTTATCATTACTGGAACCCAAGGAACCCCACTGAATCATTATTGGAATCTGGGGACCCTCCACTGTATCATTACTGGAAGCTGGGACCCAGGCCTATGATAACACAGTTTATTTAATTTGCAAAAAAAACACAAAAAAAACACTTTAATTTAATAGGAAGGTTGGAGCTTTTATACATTCAACTGAAGCCACATATAGTCCATAGTAGATTCTGTTTGATGCACCTGCACTGCTCACACAAATCAATTTGAGGATACTAATTTAGTTTTTAACCTCCAATTTCAAATTCCTTGACATTTGCAGTACGTTTTAAAATTTTCAATTGTACATTAGCCAATTTATTTATTTATATACACTTTACTAATCTGCTAATATTAGTTCATTTTCTAAGCAGTCACGGACCCCTTGAGGAGGTTTTGAGGACCCTAAGGGGTCCCCAGACCTTACTGGGAACCACTGATATACACCATTTAATATCCTTGGTTTTTCTTTACGTAAGCATGTCACATGGGCTTAGCTATCAGTAGTTAAGCAGCAGGTGCAGAAGCACCGGGGACTGTAGGAGTGGGGAGCTAGCGCACCAGGGGTCTAGCATACCCAAATTAGCGTCTGTTTTTTTTTTTTTACTACCAATCCAGGGGCGGGGGCCCACGTTTCTTGATTCACTTCAGGGTCTAAAGCACCCTTCCTGTGGCACTGGGGTGTCACTTTTTTATAACTGTTAATAAAACACTGACCGGAGAACATTTTCA